>NW_023270469.1:13905146-13982328 GCF_011800145.1 Mirounga leonina | reverse complement strand
TAAATAAATAAATAAATAAATAAATAAATAAATAAATAAATAAATAAAAAAAATCTTTTTTAAAAATGAGTATTTTAAAGAAAGTGTGCAAACAATGAATGAGAAGTGCTGTCAGGAAATCAGTGGAATCCTGTGTGTCTGGGATCTGCCACTTACTAGCTGTAAGCCTCCTTTTTCTCACCTATAAAATGGAGGCAATAATGAGAATTAAAAGAAATAGTGTATGTAAAGCTCTTTAGCACTTAATAGGTGCTCAATAAATATTAGTTTCCTTTTCAGTTTCTATTATTTGCTAAGTTCCAGTGGGCTAAGTATTAGTGACTCTGTGAGACTGGATAAAGGAGAGGCTGAGAAAACAAGATGGTCAGATTATTTTGTTTCTTGTATAATTGTTTTGGTTTTTGTTTTTAGCAGGCTCCATGCCCAGTGTGGAGCTCCAACTTACTCTTGAGCCAAGATCAAGAGTTGGACACTTAACCAACTGAACTACACAGGCACCCCTGTTTTCTTTTTAATTGCCTTTATGTTTTAGAACAGTTTCAGGTTCACAGCAAAATGCCAGATTTATTTATTTATTTTATTTTTTATTTTTTTAAAGATTTTATTTATTTATTTGACAGAGAGAGAGAGACCGCGAGAGCAGGAACACAAGCAGGGGGAGTGGGAGAGGGAGAAGCAAGCTTCCCGCTGAGCAGGGAGCCCGACGTGGGACTCCATCCTCCTGCAGGACCCTGGGATCATGACCCGAGCCGAAGGCAGACACCCAACGACTGAGCCACCCAGGCGCCCTAGATTTATTTTTTTTTAAAGATTTTTATTTATTTACCAGAGAGGGAGAGAGCGCGCACACAAGCCTGGGGAGCGGCAGGCTGAGGCAGAGGCAGAGGGAGAAGCAGATGCTTAACAGTCTGAACCACCCAGGCACCCCCGGATTAATTTATTTTATTTTATTTTATTTTATTTTATTTTATTTTATTAAAGATTTATTTACTCATTTAAGAGAGAGGGAGAGAGCATGGGGGGGCGGGCGTGGAGCAGACGGAGATGGAGAAGCAGATTCCCTACTGAGCGTGGAGACTGACTTGGGGCTCAATTCCACAACCCATGAGATCCTGACCCAAACCAAAACCAAGAGTCGGATACAACCGACTGAGCCACCTAAGCACTCCTAAATTAATTTAAAAAATATATTATTTATTTGGGGCGCCTGGGTGGCTCAGTCGTTGGGCGTCTGCCTTCGGCTCAGGTCATGATCCCAGGGTCCTGCAGGAGGATGGAGTCCCACGTTGGGCTCCCTGCTCAGCGGGAAGCCTGCTTCTCCCTCTCCCACTCCCCCTGCTTGTGTTCCTGCTCTCGCTGTCTCTCTCTCTGTCAAATAAATAAATAAAATCTTAAAAAATAAAATAAAATAAAATATTATTTATTTATGTATTTTAGAGAGAGAGAGCAAGCAAGCGGGGGTGTGGGCGGGGAGGACCAGAGGGAAAGGGACAGACTCCCTGCTGAACGAGGAGCCTGACCCATGCAGGGCTTGTTCTCACCACCCTGAGATCATGACCTGAGCTGAAATCAAGAGTTGGTCGCTCAACTGACTGAGCCACCCAGGTACCCCCCCAAATTAATTTTTTTTTTTAAGATTTTTTATTTATTTGACAGAGAGAGACAAGGCGAGAGACGGAACACAAGCAGGGGGAATGGGAGAGGGAGAAGCAGGCTTCCTGTGGACCCAGTGATCATGACCCTAGGACGAAGGCAGACACTTAATGACTGAACCACCCAGGTGCCCCCAAATTAATTTTTAAATGCAATTATTGGTTATGCAAAATCTTTTTTCAGAATCCTATTTTGTGCCTAGGAGAGTTTACATTGCCCTTTTGCAGGTGACAAAGTGATACCTGTAAACCAACTTCTCCCTTTAAAAAAAATCAGTTTGTTCTTGATTGTTTCATTGAAGGATTTACCCCTCCTCATATAAAGCACATTTATTCAAAGAATATGGGGTCAGATGGAGGATCATCCAAATCCAAGGCCAGGGACCCACTTGCACAGCAAGCCCGCTACCTCTCCTATGGAGTATAGCGCCTCACTCTGGCACCTGTTTGAGTCCTAGATTATCCTCAAGAATGTGTTAGCAGTTCGGTGGAGGATTTTGGTGTTTCCTCAACCAGGAAATTGCTGCATCAGTTACTGTATATGTCCCAACACTTCTTAGACTTCCCAGGCTAATTTTATTTTATTTTATTTTTTATTTATTTTTTTAATTTTAAGTAGGCTCCATGCCCAGCATGGAGCCCAACCCAAGGGCTTGAATCCGCAACCCTGAGATCGAACCCTCCGACCATGAATCAAGACCTGACCTGAGATCAAGAGTCAAATGCTCGTGAAAAAAAAAAGAGAGTCAGATGCTCAACTGGCTGAGCCATCCAGGTGCCCCTTCCCAGGCTAATTTTAAAGCAAATTGTAGATCTGCCTGATTTTAGAGGAGTAAGGATAGGGCTATGCACTTCAAGGAAAACAAAACCAATTTACCATGGAATCTTCTAGACAAATGATAGTGCCCATATTAAGGAACTAAAATTACTTGAGTAGGAAATGAGTCAGAAGCCCTGCTGTGTTTCTGGATAGTGCAGCCCTCTCTGGTGGTCACAGTTCTGTCTTCCTAAACGAGAGAATGGCACTATTTCCTCAAGTTGGGGTTTCAATTGGTTGCAGTCTCATATCTGGTGAGAGTTTTCACTCCAAAAGTGCCAACATAATATAGAATCATTTACAAACCAAATATAAGTACTCTACAAAAACGAAAATATTGTGACACAAAACATCTCGAGTGGCACTCTGGACTGCCTCTTTTAAAAATCTCTAAAGCAAAAAAGGAGCTTGGCTGAGCCTTGTATCCTATGCGCTTTGAAGGAACATAGAGTAGATTTCCTAATGGTCTTGGTAGGAGGTCAAAGAGCATATGGAGTTGGCTTTTAGAGTTTCAATTTTTTTTTTAAGATTTTATTTATTTATTTATTTGAGAGAGAATGAGAGAGAGCAAGCACATGAGAGGGGGGAGGGTCAGAGGGAGAAGCAGACTCCCTGCCGAGCAGGGAGCCCGATGCGGGACTCGATCCAGGGACTCCAGGATCATGACCTGAGCCGAAGGCAGTCGCTCAACCAACTGAGCCACCCAGGCGCCCCTAGAGTTTCAATTTTTACATCATTTCTAGCTCTTTTGTCACATCTGAAAGATTAATTCCTAAACCCTTTTCTCAAACCTGGATAAATTGTGAGTAGGGACCATGCTTAAAAGAATTGTAAAAATGTTTTTTGTAAAAACATTACATAAACAACAGAGGGACTAATTTCTCTCTGACTTTCAGGCTTATTTATAGATTTGGGTGACTCAAACGAGTGGAGCTGCCTCTTTGACTCACATCACTGTCACTGTATTTCCTACAGGGTTGTATCTCCTTCACTCTCCTTTCTCGGCTGAGGTCTCTGGGACGTGGAGAAGCAGGAAGGGTTCCTTGTGAAAGACGCTCACCACATTTCTGCAGGGAGAGCTTTCCCTATCAGCTGTAAAAATCATATGGATTCAGCTGCTGATACTGAGTCATTTAAGAACCCCACTGCATCTGAGCCCAAAAAAGAAGCCCCTCCGCCCCCATTACCACAGATTCCAACTGACATGCCGTGTCTTCCAAAATACCTCTTCACTGCTCTGGTGCCCAAAGACCTCTCATTTTTCTGCCTCTTTTGGGACTAGGATTTATCTGCTGAGTGAAAATATCATTGATATTTTTGTATTTGAGGATTTAAAAAAAAATCTAGTTTGCCTTAATGAGATTAAGGAAGGTACGGTAGTCTCTTTTGAAATGTCTCTTACAGATTCTGTGCACCCAGGGCAGTGTGGTGTAGTGGAAAGACTCAGGCAGTCCGTTTATTAAATGATTGGTATGTAGACTAAAAGATATATACAGTTACTCCTCACTTTTCTTTTCTTTTTTTTTTTTTTTAAGATTTTGTATTTACTTATTTGAGAGAGAGAGAATGAGAGACAGAGAGCATGAGAGGGAGGAGGGTCAGAGGGAGAAGCAGACTCCCCGCCGAGCAGGGAGCCCGATGCAGGACTCGATCCAGGGACTCGATCCCGGGACTCCAGGATCATGACCTGAGCCGAAGGCAGTCGCTCAACCAACTGAGCCACCCAGGCGCCCCCTCCTCACTTTTCAAAAGATCACATTAGACCGCTTCACTTTTATGAATGACCTACATTAGTACCTGTTTTAGCTAACCAAAGGAAATCTGAAGATTTTCACTTATACCAAAAAAAAAAGAAAGAAAGAAAAGTGAAAATGGCATTCAGCGTTTGTTTTGCAGTGAGTTTTTACAGAGGCAGCATGCACACTGAGCAGTGAGTGTCCCTGCCAAGTTTCTTCCCTGAGATCTACACTAAAATTTAGATAAGATTTATCCTAAAAATTTAGACCTCATATTTATTGAGCCCTTACTATATGCCTGCCACTGTCCTAAGTACTTTAAATGTATCAGCCCATTTGATAAAGACACCAGCTTTAATATGCCAATGCTACTTGCTATTATTAGCTCCATTTTATAGATGGGTACATTGAGGTTCAGAAATCCTCAGAGATGTTAAGTAACTTGCTGCAGGTCACACAATAAGGAGAAGAGCAGCATTTTAAACCCAGGCAGTCTAGCACCAGAAACCAACACTCTTAACTGCTATGGTATAAGGAACGCCTCCATGGTCTGCAAACTCATGATGGATGAGGAGCAAATGAATCAATGTATATAAGAACACTTTTGTGAATTGTAAGACACGATGCACTACTGTTACTTGTAGTGGACGATCAATAAATGGTTTAGCTGAATTGTGTGGTGGCATGAGTACTTATACTTACATTCTAATGATCCTTGATACTTTTCTTTCTTTTTTTTTTAAAGATTTTATTTATTTATTTGAGAGAATGAGAGACAGACAGCACAAGAGGGAAGAGGGCCAGAGGGAGAAGCAGACTCCCCGCTGAGCAGGGAGCCTGATGCGGGGCTCAATCCCAGGACCCTGGGATCATGACCTGAGCCGAAGGCAGTCGCTTAACCAACTGAGCCACCCAGGCGCCCCTCCTTGAAACTTTTCAAAGTGCCTTCACACATTTGATCCCTTGGGATAATAAGCCACTTTTAATCCATTTTGGAACAAAGTTGGCCATAAATACATATGGGACAGCTGAAGTAACAGGCCCAGAGATGTGAAACACCTTGCTTAGAACAGGAAGTTAGTAACCCAGTCAGGACTAGCATGCAAATGGTCTGACTCCTGGCTGATGCCTCTTTAGTTTCGTTTTTGCTTTTTGCTGTTATTATTTGTTGATTGAACATATGAGTCATCAATAATAAACAACACTATAAAAATAATGATTATTTCTCCCAGCCATTCTTTCTTCCTACAAGTTTTGTTCATTCTTTCAGGATGTTGCTGTATAAAAACAAAAATCTCCTGGGGCACCTGGCTGGCTCAGTCAGAAGAGCATGTGACTCTTGATCTCAGGGTAGGGAGTTCCAGCCCCACGTCAGGTGTAGAGTTTTACTAAAATACTAAATAAACTTTAAAATAAATAAAAACAGATCTCCTTTAGCATTTGGATCTGTAAAACTGCATTATCTTATAAGAACTTTTTTTTCCCCAAAAATGTAAGTCTTTTTTTCCCAAAAGGTACAGTATGCTTATTGCAAAAACAAAATGTAATAAAGTAAAAATCCTCTATAATTCCATGATCCAAAGATAACCATCTTCACATTTTAGTTTTGTCCTTCAACTTTTTTCTGTGTACATATACACTTTTTAGAGTATTATTATAATGTCATTTTGTAATGTTTTTTCTAATCTGTCATACCATGATAATAAAGATAGAGTTATAGCTTCATTTTTATTGGGAGCATAGCATTCTATTTTATTGATGTGCTGTAATTTATCTGAAACTGAGGATTATGCTTGACTAGATGGGGAGTAAGTCTTCCCAAACTTTAATGGCTAACCACAGAAACCAAAGCTCTTAGGATAACGATGACCATGTTCTATACTGGGTCAATTGCTTTTATTTTTCAGTTGCATTGGAGGAGTTTGGTAAATATAAAGATAAATATAAGTAAAAAGATACATGGAGAGGGTTTACATTTTATAATGTCTGCCATATTCTCTTTAAAGCTCTGCCACTTGGCATGGTACTAGAAAAGCTCCTTCCTCTTTCTTAGGAAGATAGTTTAATTTTTCTTTTGTGGTTTGCAGTGGTAAACACTTAAATTCAACCTCTAAGCAAATTTTTGTGACATTGCAAACAAAATACCTTAACTGCTTTGCAACATGCAAGCTTTTTTTATTTTTTAATTTTTATATCTATTTATTCTTTTTTAAAGATTTTATTTATTTGTCAGAGAGAGAGAGCACAAGCAGGAGGAGTGAGAGGCAGAGGGAGAAGCAGGCACCCTGCCGAGCAAGAATCCAGATGCAGGACTCGATCCTGGGACCCTGGGATCATGACCTGAGCCAAAGGCAGACTCTTAACTGACGGAGCCACCCAGGCATCTTTTTTTTTTTTAAAGGCAAACCAATTTTTTTTTTTTTTAAGATTTTTTATTTTTGAGAGAGAGTAAGAGATCAAGCAAGAACAAGGGGGAGGGTCAGAGGGAGAGGGAGAAGCAGACTCCCTGCTGAGCAGGGAGCCAGATGGGATCATGACCTGAGCCAAAGGCAGACGCTTAACTGACTGAGCTACCCAGGCGCCTCTGCAACCTGCAAACTTCTTACTTTCATAGGAGCCCCAAACTGTTCTTTCTTTCTTTCCTTTTTTTTTTTTTTTTAAGATTTTGTTTATTTATTTGAGAGAGAAAGCCTGAGCAGAGGAGCAGAGGGAGAGGGAGAAGCAGGGTCCCGCTGAGCAGGGACCTGGACTCAGGGCTTGATTCCAGGACCCTGAGATCCTGACCTGAGCCAAAGGCAGAAGCTCAACCCAGTGAGCCACCCAGGCACCTCCAGGAAACTGTTCTCTCTTTTTTTTTTAAAGATTTTATTTATTCATTTGAGACACAGAGACACAGAGACACAGAGAGAGCATGAGCAGTGGGAGAGGGAGAAGCAGACTCCTGGCTGAGCCAGGAGCCCGATGTGGGGCTCGATCCCAGGACCCCGGGATCATGACCCGAGCTGAAGGCAGACGCCTAACCATCTGAGCCACCCAGACGCCCCCCCCAGGAAACTGTTCTTAACATGTGTTCATGCCTAGCTATACTTCAGAGGAATATGTGTTGTGACATCACCATGTTCTAGTTTTATGCTACTACTGACTAGATGCATGATCCAAGGCTGCACTGCACAGTAGTGCTTTGAGGGGTATGAGGCAACTGAATTCCACAAGCATTCTGTTCCTCAGACCATTTGGGCTGATTCTACCTTGAGTGTGGGTGTGGGTGTGGGTGGGTGTGTACTCTTTTCTAATTCAGGAGGTGGCACCATCTAGCAGAACCCCAATGTGGGAGGGAAGGGGGAGGGTCTTTCAGTAAGTAACAGTTTCTGTGAGCCTCAGTCTCTCTCTCTCTCTCTCTCTTTTTTAAGATTTATTTATTTGTCAGAGAAAGAGACAGAGAGAGAGAGAGCACACAGGCAGGGGGGGAACAGCAGGCAGAGGGAGAAGCAGGCTCCCCGCTGAGCAAGGAGCAGATGCGGGACTGGATTCCAGGACCGCAGGATCATGACCTGAGCAGAAGGCAGACGGTTAATGGACTGAGCAACCCAGGCGCCCCTCAGTCTCCTTATTTGTAAAACTAAGTTACTTATGCTTGCCTAGTCTGATTTAGGAGGTTGGTGGGAGGGTCAAATTAGATTACACAAGGAAGATGCTTTTATAAACAATGTGATATCAATACTTAATAATAAAAAATGGCAATTACTATTATCATGCCCCTGGGCTTTGTTTCCAGTCACTTGGTAAGTCCTAGTAGTTCAGGAGTAAAATTGTACAGGTTGACCTTTTTTTAAGATTTTGTTTTTAAAAAATATTTTATTTATTTGAGAGAGAGAGAGGAGAGAGAAAACAGGAGCATTGGGGAAAGGTAGAGGCAGAATCAAACTCCCGGCTGAGCAGGGAGCCCACGCAGGGCTGGATCCCAGGACCCCAGGATCATGCCTGGAAGGCAGACGCTTAACCCACTGAGCCACCCAGGAGCCCCTCTTCAATTCGATTTTTGGAAAAATGTCTTGAAATCCCTGAAAGTGCCTGTCTAAGGAAAAAAGTGCAACCTCCTGTCAATGACAGGTTCTAAACTCAAGATTTACGCTTAGGTCAGTTCTTTTTGGCATCCAGCCAGGTGCTGCGCTTTATTCATTTCAGGACTACTTTACTGCCAATCTACCTGAAGAATTTTAGTTTAGATAGGTCACCTTTCCCTTAAATGGGCCAAGGTATCATGACCCTCTTTACCGTTCACGTGGAAAATATGTGAGTCAGGTGTTAGTAATTATTTATCAAGCCGGGAACTGTCTGAGTAGACTGTCTTTGGCTCAGGTCATTAGTTGATGGAGACACAGCCCACTCTGGAAGGGTTTTAACGCTCACTAGTCCAAATCCTTTGTTTTTACATTATGAGGAAACTGAGGCCCTGAGAGTTTAAATGACTTGTTCAGTGCAGGAGGTTTGAGCGATGGGTTTGGAATCCATTCTTCTGTGTCACTGTCTAATCTAATCTCTAGAATCCGAGACCACTTGGAGCCTGTTCCCGAAGTTAACCTAGAGAGAAAGGTAAGGTCTCAAATACGATAGAAAACAGTTTGGGTATATTTGTGTATTAGGTCCCCGCCCCCACCTGCCTCGCCTCGCCCACTTCCTCAGCTACCTTGATAGCCCCGCCCCCTGCAGGTGGACCGCCGCTTCCTGGTAGCCCAGCCTGCTCCTCCCCCGCAAGCGGAACCAATATTGGGAGTCTTCCAGGGTCAGCCGGACCTTTCTCTCTCAGACCCTTCGCAGCGGTGACTCGGCAGCAGCGTCTCACGTCATCAGTGACCGCCCCGGGCCTTGCTACGCTTTGCGTCGCTCTGCTAGGAGCAGTCACCTCCTCCTTGGCAAATAGTCCTCGGCGGGGTCCGAGTTCTTGGATAATAGGAGAAGGGGGTCACAAGAAGTTGCAGCCAGGGAACACGGAATCGACAAGGAGAAGAAGATAGAGACCAAAGTTTCTGCGATACTGTGTGAACTTAGTTAAAAACTCCCTCCTTCCTAAAAGGATCCTTCCGCCTGCAGTAGCGGTGGTGAGGCCGAGGGAGCCGCCATTTTGGATGTTCGGTTCCTGCTGCCACTGCTGCCGCCGCCCCCGGAGCTGCTGGTTTCATTCGAGGTTTCGGGCCGGTGAGTGTCACTCGCAGCGCTAAGAACATATTGCTTCTTTTGCCCCGCGCCTGCCGGGAGCGCTCGGCCGGAGGCTTCCTGTCAATCCCACAGGTCCGGTCCTAGGCTTTGAGGGGTGAGAAGAGAGGACAGAGGCTGGTCCAGGAGGGGCCCGGAGCCCCAGGGGCTGCTCCGACTTCTTGAGGGCCGACCCGAGGCCTCGGACCAGGAGGCTCCGCGCGCGGCTGCGTTCTGTGCTGTGGCGTTGCCCGGCCGGTGCGGGCCTCCTTTGGACCCATTGACTTTCTCGGGCTTCGATCGTCTTTTGAGGGCTCATGCAGGGAGCCGGGGGTTAGCGGGGCGGGGGTTAGCGGGGCGGGTCCCACCCCCGCTTGTTTTCTGTGAGCCACATATCACCGTTCTTGTATCTTGTACTCGGGTCAGGTCTTTCGTAGAACTCTCTTTAACTCTTCCAGTTGCTCAGTTAATCGCTGTCTGCCCTGCAGTGCCGTCCTCTCAGAACCGGACATCGGCCTCGCCTCTCTCTAGCCTTCCAACCAACTTCTTTCCCGATTTTCAGTGTGCCTCCCCCACTCCCTAACTCACCTGCGAGTGCACTGCTTACCCCTCTCTCAAACTCTTGGTTTTGCGGACGTCCGTTTCTAATAATTCTGTCGTCTTGATTGTCTGAAAGAGTCGGGACGATTGGTTATGTTTCCCTGTTCGGGTTTGATGAAGGGATCCATGAAGCACTCGCTCAGAGTACACTTTAGCAGTAAATGTTTGTAAAGCTGATTAAATGGCTTTTGGGGAGGGGTAGGGAGGATCCTTTTAGGAAGGAGGGAGTTTTTAACTAACTTCACAGATGTTTTCTCATTTGTGAATTCCCTTCCTGTGCTGAACGCTTGGCTTTTTGGTGCGTATTGACACTTATGTATTTGTCTTGGTGTTATATATCCCTGGGCATGAAAATTGCCTGAGAAGGAAGGATCTTAATCCGACATCGGCAGAAAGGGAAGTAACTTTTTTGGCTACTGTAGGGATTAGTTAACAGAAGAGAGGAGTGAAGATTTCTTAGTGATCTTAACTTGCAGGTGTTTTGTGCAGTAATAATCTTTGCTGACTGATCCTAAAAACTACTTAGGTTGACTTCGTGTGTTGGATTTTTTGGGGGTTAGTTGAATTTTGAATATTCACTTCCACTGTTCCCCATAATATTTGTCAGACTGTAACACCTTAACTTTTGGTTTAAAAATACAGACTCTCTAGGTATCTATAATCTCACCACTTTTATGCTGCTGTTAAAGTATGTTTGCAATATAGTAGCTTGAATAAAAAGTATTTCACAGTAATTCACTGATTATTTCCTACATTTCAAGTTAGGCGAGTGTGATTGAATCACCTCTGTTTCATCTCAGCCTGGGTTTTTAAATATGCAAAAGAGAAATAACTTATTTCAGATTACAGCCTAGTGACTGCTGAAATTTAAATTTGTAACTTAATGGACTGGGTGTAGAGGGATGAAGGAGAAAGTGAAAAAAATTTATAACTTGAACTTGGATCAAACCTTTTAATACTTCTAATCCATGTCTAAGTGCATTATTCTTATCATCAGGTAGATAAATTCCTGTACCGGTCATATGATGTCTCAGTAGGAGACTGAATGTTTTCATTGTAAATAGTGTTCTTGTTATTTGTTTTAAAGGGGCTTTTCAAAATTATGTTAGTATTTGTGTATTTACTCCCAAGATAGGGAGTTTTCTCTTTTGGTTAAAGAAACGATCAAACCCCTGGACATCTATGGAATGCTTACTCATTTGCTAAGTATCCCCTTGTTGTTACTGAAATGTTCCATTTCTGAGTTACACTTTTTTAAAACAAGGTTATTGGAAGAGCTATCAGATAGGTGTTATTTAACTCCATTCATTTCGTGGTATAATGTATTGGTAGTTAAACGTCATTCTTTCTTAGGTAGTTTGCATTTAATTGGAGAGTGTTCTTTTGCCTTACAAATTACAAGCAAAATACTGTGTAGTGCACTGTTGATCACATACTTCAATGTCTACTGTGTTTAAGGTTGTGGGATTATACTCGAAAGAAACATTACTGTTTAGGAAACTTGAGTTCATTTTCTTTTGGGAGCAGTTGCTTGTTCTTTGATCTGTTTCACTTTTACCGGTTCTAGATTTGAGAGTGAATTTTATTTTATTTTTTCAGTGAACTCTACCCCTAACTTGGGGCTCGAACTCAAAACCCTGAGATCAGGAGTTGAATGGTCTACCAACTGGACCAGCCAGGTGCCCCTTGATAGTGAATTTTAGAGTGAAACTGTAAAGTACAAAAATGGTCAGCAATACCTGATGTTTCACACCCCTATTTATTTTAAAAAGTAGTCTTGAAATTAGTGATGTACAAAAACAAAAGTCTAAGTTTTTTGTGATTTATTTATTTGAGAGAGAGAATGAGAGAGCGTGCACAGGAGAAAAAGCTTGGGAGCAGGTGGGAGGGTCAGAGGGAGAGAGAGTCTCAAGCAGTCTCTGCACTGAGCGTGGAGCCCCTCTTTGGGCTCGGTTTCACCACCCTGAGATCACGACCTGAGCTAAAACCAAGAGTTGGATCCTCAGCTGATTGTGCCACACAGGCGCCGCCAAGTTTTTTGTGATTTATTTTTATTTTTATTTTTTAACGATTTTATTTATTTATTTGAGAGAGAGAGTGAGAGCACAAGCAGGGGGAGCAGCAGCAGGAGAGGGAGAAGCCGACTCCCCACAGAGCAGGGAGCCTGATATGGGGCTCTATCTCAGGACCCTGAGATCATGACCTGAGCCGAAGGCAGCCGATTAACTGACTGAGCCACCCAGGTGCCCCCAAGTTTTTTGTGATTTGTAAAAACTCTGTATGTATTGAAAAAGTTGAATAAGTATTTTCCAAAAGATTATTTTTAATTAAAAAAAAAAGAATTAGGAAACTACATACCAAAACAGATTTTCGAAATGCTTAATCCCCTTCTTTGCATTTGATAAGGATTTAAAAATTTTGTGTCTAAAGCAGGACTTAATTGATAGCAAAACTTTAAAACTTAGCTTCTGAGAATCTAAAACTATTACTTTACCTTTCTGTAAACTGCAGCTACTTGTTTAGCTAATTTTGGTCCTTAAAGTTCATTCATTCTCAGCTTTATGAATTGTTTTCAGTTCTTGATTTTGACGTCTTCATCCCTTTGTTACCTTTATTCAGTTCATTTCATGCAGGATAAGATTTAAAGTAACAACTAATTTTAAAATTAGGAAAACATAGACTTATCTAAGCTCTCATATTTCTTGGCTTACAGGTTTTTAAAATTGTATTTGTGTCAAAAAGTATTAGGATTTTTCCATTTGCCTTTTTGTATAGAAAATTTTATATCCTTGGGGCGCCTGGGTGGCTCAGTGGTTAAGCGTCTGCCTTCAGCTCAGGTCATGATCCCAGCGTCCTGGGATCGAGCCCCACATCGGGCTCCCTGCTGAGCGGGGAGCCCGCTTCTCCCTCTCCCTTGCTCCCCCTGCTTGTGTTCCTGCTCTCACTATCTCTCTCTCTGTCAAATAAATGAATAAAATCTTTTTTTTTTAATAAAGATTTTTATTTATTTGAGAGAGAGAGAATGAGAGACAGAGAGCATGAGAGGGAAGAGGGCAGAGGGAGAAGCAGACCCCCTGCTGAGCAGGGAGCCCGATGCGGGACTCGATCCCGGGACTCCAGGATCATGACCTGAGCCGAAGGCAGTTGCTTAACCAACTGAGCCACCCAGGCGCCCCTAAATGAATAAAATCTTAAAAAAAAAAAAAAAGAAAATTTTATATCCTTGAAGACATTCTTCTGTCTTGAAAATACATGTAATGTTTGTTTGTTTGTTTTTTCTCCTTCACTGAAGGAGTAACACAAAACACTTAATTTGGCATGATTTGGTTACTAGAACAATCTCTTGTCAAAGTTCGAAGGGCCCAGAAGTGGAAAAAAAAAAACCTCACACTTGACAAACTTGTTGAGTCAGCATTAACTAACACTTTTGTATAAAAAGGGCAAGGTTTAAGGTAAAATGTTTGCAAGGAGAAATGCTTTTTCAATAGGTACTTGGAAGTTTTGTTTTGTTTTTTGGCTTAGATAGTTGGAGAGGGAAAATAAGTTAAAAATGTTGTCAGTGAAAAATAGGTTTCAAAGGAAAAAATCATAGTTTTTTAAAAGGTGATGAAAACATATGTGACCTTTGTACTTTATAAATAACTAAAGACATCTTAAAGGCAAGTAGTTTTTACTCCCTTTCTCTGTTGTTACAGTGCAACAGTCACAGTGTAACCTGATAGGCAGTTGCTTTGCTCACTCCAGCTTTCTTGTGTTTTACTGAGCATCCTGGGCTTCTCAGCTCGTTTGGCCTTGAGGTTAATGTTACGGATTTTTGGGAAGAGCAAATATGAGAAAGACATGATCTTAGATCCTTGGGATTGTAAAATATTTGCACTCCCCTCACAAACCTTTGGGTTAAAAATGAGACTGATATAGAATAGATGATGTACACTATTGCGTTAAAAGATCTAACTTTAGTAAATGGTCATATAGTTGTACAACTCAAAGTAAAAGGAGTTCCATTAGTGTTTTTACAGATGATTTTAGTGAAGCTATTTACTAAACCTCACTATTGGGAAAATATTCTGTTTGAAGCTGAAGAAAAGGAAGGGAAGTTGATTTTTTTTTTTTTAAAGATTTTATTTATTTATTTGAGACAGAGAGAATGAGAGACAGAGAGCATGAGAGGGAGGAGGGTCAGAGGGAGATGCAGACTCCCTGCCGAGCAGGGAGCCCGATGCGGGACTTGATTCTGGGACTCCAGGATCATGACCTGAGCCGAAGGCAGTCGCTTAACCAACTGAGCCACCCAGGCGCCCCGAAGGGAAGTTAATTTTTTAAAATTTCTTTTTAAAGTCTGCACAAAGGATTTGGTTCCCTTCCCACTTTTTGATATTTTTGAAAACATGATCCTTTTAAAATATGGTGAAAACATTAGTTTGAGATGAATGCAGAAACTAACTCAAAGTAATATTTTTGTAGATACTAGGTTTTGGGTATAAGTTATTGAAGGTAAGCTGTTGTGAGAAGAGCTTCTTTTTCTAATAGTACTCTGGATATGTGAGGTTTTTATTTTTTTATTTTATTTTTTTATTTTTTTTTAAAGATTTTATTTATTTATTTCACAGAGAGAGACAGCGAGAGAGGGAACACAAGCAGGGGGAGTGCGAGAGGGAGAAGCAGGCTTCCCGCTGAGCAGGGAGCCCGACACGGGGCCCGATCCCAGGACCCTGGGATCATGACCTGAGCCGGAGGCAGATGCCCAACAACTGAGCCACCCAGGCGCCCCGATATGTGAGGTTTTTAAAATGTGTGTTTGTCTCTGCCAGTGAAAGTTGGGCTTTGTTTTCTTTAGAAACATTCCATGATGAAAACTTAGTAAATGTGTTGGTTATTTAAGAAAGTAGAATGAGGGACGCCTGGGTGGCTCAGATGGTTAAGCGTCTGCCTTCAGCTCAGGTCATGATCCCGGGGTCCTGGGATCGAGCCCCACCTCGGGCTCCTTACTCAGCAGGGAGCTTGCTTCTCCCTCTCCGTCTCTCCCCCTGCTCGCGCGCGCGCTCTCTCTCTCTATCTCTGTGTCTCAAATGAATAAATAAAAATCTTTAAAAAAAAGAACGCTTTAAAAAAAAAAAGAGTAGAATGAGAGAAGTAGCTTATGGTAATTGGTTGATGCCAGAGCCAGAAGCAGTCAGGGTCCTGAGTTATGAGAAGCTACTGCAGGTCATTTGGTTGTGTTATTTTTATTTACACATACTGAACTTTATTTTTTAACTTTTTTTTCCAAGATTTTATTTATTTATTTGACGGAGAGAGGGCACAAGAGCATAAGCGGGGGAGCTGCAGGCAGAGGGAGAGGGAGAAGCAGGCTCCCCACAGAACAGGGAGCCTGATGTGGGGCTTGATCCCAGGACCCTGGGCCCACGACTGGACCAAAGGCAGAGGCTTAGCAGACTGAGCCACCCAGGCGCCCCTATTTTTAAACTTTTAAAAGTAAGCTCTACACCCAATGTGGGGCTTGAACTCAGCGACCCCAGTATCAAGAGTTGCACTGAGCCAACCAGGCACCCCTACGCACACAACTTTTTTTTTTCTGTTCCTTGAATACTCCATGTTCTTACATTTTTTTTGTACTTGTTCAGCCTATACCTACAATGCTTTTCTTTTCTCCCTTCTACCTAGTGAAGGTGTTCTTCCTTCCTCTCCGCCCCCAGGCAAAGGGGTGTAGCACTTTCTTTAAAGTACTTGAATTGTCTACCTTTCCTTGAGCTTTCAGAGGACAAGAACTACCTAATTTATCACATCCATAGTGCATAGCACAGTGCCTGGCCCTTAGTAGCTACTCCACGGAATAGGTATTATGAATGAAAATAATATGGAAAAATTGTTTAGATACTCAGATATATGGTAATTGGTTGATGCCAGAGCCAAAAGCAGTCAGGGTCCTGAGTTATGAGAAGCTACTGCAGGTCATTTACTTTGACCTGTAAAGTTGATGTCAGTGAAGTTTATTTTCAGATTTAGAAAACATATACAAAACCTTGTGTCTGTGTCCTTGAAAATATTATTTAGATGTTTAATTTTGAAATTGGCATTATTCTTTTCTCTTTGTGATTTACTCAAACTCTTTTGCAAAAGTTTCAAGTGGCAGCAAGGGAACCCACTCTTCCCCATCTTCTTTCTTTTGAATACCTAATAGGTAATTCATTTTGCTAAAGGAACTGATAGTAAGTTGAGAACTTCAGTCTTTTCCCCCCAAATGGAAATATGTTGATGCAAGTCAATGATTTGTTACTATCTCTCTCTTGTTTGAATGATATACTTTTATAGTGCTAAGAGTTTTTTTTTAAATCTATCTTTTTAATTTACAAAATAATAGGTGTCATTATAATAAATGAAAAAATCTAAAAACATATTTAAAGCTATGAATTTCCCTCAATTTCTTGTTATTCCCCAGCTATTTTACCAGGTTATGGGTATACTTCAGTATTTCTCTCCATGCTTGGTCAAGTGTTGTATATAGTAACCTAAATGTGTGCATTTATAAGGATTCTTTATTTTTACAAAAGGGAGATCATACTTACTATATTACTCTGTAATAAGCTTTTCTTTTTTTTTTTTTTTTTAAGGTTTTTTATTTATTTGACAGAGAGAAAGACAGCCAGAGAGGGAACACAAGCAGGGGGAGTGGGAGAGGGAGAAGCAGGCTTCCCACGGAGCAGGGAGCCCGATGTGGGGCTTGATCCCAGGACTCCGGGATCATGACCTGAGCCGAA
Source organism: Mirounga leonina (assembly GCF_011800145.1). Classification (NCBI taxonomy): domain Eukaryota; kingdom Metazoa; phylum Chordata; class Mammalia; order Carnivora; family Phocidae; genus Mirounga; species Mirounga leonina. Next base: position 13,965,572 of record NW_023270469.1, on the reverse strand, counting down.
GGCAGACACGCTTAACGACTGAGCCACCCAGGCGCCCCTGTAATAAGCTTTTCTTAACACATCCTGGTTAGAAAATGTAATTCAGTCTTGTTTTTTAAACATCCCTGTTATGTCTCATAGCATGAATGTGTACCATACATAACTTACTCAGTTCTTTTTTGTAAAATGTATTTATTTATTGTTAGAGAGTGTGGGGAGTGGGGTGGGGGGGAAGGGCAGGGGGAGGGAATCCTTAAGCAGGCTCCCAGCTGAGTGCAGAGCCCATTGCGGAGCTTGATCCCAAGACTCTGAGATCATGATCTGAGCTGAAATCAAGAGTCCGACGCTTAACCTACTGAGCCACCCAGGCACACCTATTCAGTTATTTTCTTAAAGACATTCAGGTTGTTTCTAGATTTTGTTAATACAAACAGTGATACAGTAAACATCCTTGTACACGTCACCTTATTTGCTGCTACTTTTATTTCTACAGATTAGATTCTCCAAGATGGGATTTCTGGGTGAAAGGAAATATACTTTAAGTATTTTTATTGCCAGATTATTCTCTAAGTAGGTTGTCATTTCCACCTCCACTAGCAGTGGGTTTTCTATATCATCACATCATAAGATGTATAAATAATTTTTACTGGTCTGCCGGATGATGAATCCTATTTCTCTTTGTCTTAATTTTCTTGGCCATTATTGGAGCTAGCCTCTTTTGATATGTTTTTTTGCTGTTTGGATTTCCTTTATGAGAATTTTCTCTTCCTGTCCTTGGTTCATTTTTCTTTTAGGTTGTTTTTCCTCCTTTTTTTTTTTATCTTGTAGAAACACCTTGTGGAATATTAATTCTTTGTTGTATGACACATGTATTCATCTGGAATTAACTTTTTTTTTTTTTTTTTAAAGATTTTATTCGTTTGACAGCGGTAGAGAGAGCACAGGTAGGCAGAGTGGCAGGCAGAGGGAGAGGGAGAAGCAGGCTCCCCACTGAGCAGGGAGCCCAGTACGGGGCCGGATCCCAGGACCCTGGGATCATGACCTGAGCCGAAGGCAGACGCCCAACTGAATGAGCCACCCAGGCGCCCCTGGAATTAACTTTTATAGGATAAGAAGCAGGGGGTCTTACATGGTTTTCCTTTGTATAGAGAGCCAACTACATGAGGATTAAACTATCCTTTTCTCAGTGAATTAAATGCCATCTTTTTTTTTTTTTTTAAGATTTTATTGAGAGGGAGAGAGAGCAAGAGCATGCACTCAGGGGAAGAGGCAGCAGGAGAGGGACAGACAGACTCCCCACTGAGCAGGGAGCCTGATGTGGGGCTTGATCCCAGGACCCCGAGATCATGACCTGAGCCGAAGGCAGACACTTAACCAACTGAGCCACCCAGGCACCCCAATTAAATGCCATCGTATATGTTATGTTCTCATATATGTTTGCTCTATTTCTGGTTCTTTTTTTCTCTTTACTATTATTTTACTTTTTTGAGTGTAATAATTTTGTGAAAAGTTACACTCTGTTAAGAAAAGCTCCTATCGGAGCACCTGAGTGCCACAGTTGGTTAAGCATGGGACTCTTGGTTTTGGCTCAGGTCATGATCTTAGGGTCATGAGATCAAGCCCCACATCAGGCTCTGTGCTCAGTGCGGAGTCTGCTTGAGATTCTCTACCCCTCCCACTCGTGCTCTCTCTCTCGCTCTCTCTAAAATAAATAAATTATTCTTAAAAAAAAAAAAAGAAAAAGAAAAGCTCCTATCACTGTACTTTTTCATTTTCTTAACTATTCTTGAACATTTATTTTTACATCTGTTGACTGAAAATAATTCTGTTGGGTTCAGTAAACCTCACAAAAGCCCACTGTTTGGAATTGCACCATATTCATTTATTAATTTTGAGAGGCCTGATATTTTTTTTTTTTAAAGATTTTTATTTATTTGAGAGAATGAGAGCATGAGAAGGGGGAGGGTCAGAGGGAGAAGCAGACTCCCTGCTGAGCAGGGAGCCCAATGCAGGACTCAATCCCGGGACTCCAGGATCATGACCTGAGCCGAAGGCAGTGGCTTAACCAGCTGAGCCACCCAGGTGCCCGAGAGGCCTGACATTTTTAATGACCTAAATTTTTCCTTATAATGAATTTCCATTTGTTCAGGTCCTGTTTCAGTTTTAGGTTCTTCAATAAAGGTTTCATAGATTTGATAGTCTTCTTCATGTAGTTCTTATGCGTTTCTTGCTAAATTTGTTCCTAGGCATTTTATAGTTTTTGATACTATTGTCAGTAGACTTTTCCTCCTCTATTTCTTTTTTCTTTCTTTCTTTTTTTTTTTTCTAAGAGAGGGAGAGAGAATCTTACACAGACTCCATGCCCACTGCAGAGCCTGACATGGGGCTCAATCTCACGACCCTGAGATCATGACCTGATCCAAAATCAATAGTTGGACACTTAGCCAATTGAGCTACCCAGTTGCCCTTTCCCCCTCTATTTCTAACTGGTGTCAGAAACATGGGTTAAAAATGGATCTTTAATTTCCTGTGGACCAGATGCTCCTCCCCTCCTTTCTTGGTATCCAGAATTAACAGAACTTGGATTTGTGAAGACTATGCTAGGAAAACTTTATTATCTTAGTATGAAATCACTTTCTGGTAACTTTCTAATAAACTTTCAAATGTCCTCCTGTAGAAAATGCCTTTAGATAAATGTGACTCCTTTCAGGATGAATGCTGTCTTGTTATTTTGAAAGTTCACAGTTTTCCTTTCTAATCCATTATTATGATTTTTATTACTTTGAATTTTCGAAGCAAGATTTATTGCTCAAATAAATGTTCATTATTTAAAAGATAGCAGAAAATAGGGGTGCCTGGGTGGCTCAGTCGTTAAGCGTCTGCCTTCGGCTCAGGTCATGATCGCAGGGTCCTGGGATCGAGCCCCACATCGGGCTCCCTGCTCGGCGGGAAGCCTGCTTCTCCCTCTCCCACTCCCCCTGCTTGTGTTCCCTCTCTCGCTCTCTCTCTGTCAAATAAATAAATAAAATCTTAAAAAATAATAAATAAAAGATAGAAAATGTAGAGAAGTTAAAAAGGCATCTATATTTATACAAGGCAGAGATAGTCTATCTCTAACATTTATTATAACCTTTGCGGCGTAGCTTTAAAAACAAAATTTTTGTTTTGAGAATCTGGTGACAATTCTTGATATTTGTGGACTCCTTAGGACGTTTTTTGCTAATATTAGGGTTGAGAGTAGAAAATTGCTTTTCACCAGTGTCAAATTAGATATTAATCGTGTTTATCATTATTTATTTGGCATTTTTTTAAAAAAAGATTTATTTAGAGAGAGAGCACATGAGGGCAGGAGGGGCAGAGTCGAAGAAGAGGATTCTCGAGCACATTCTCCCCTGAGTGTGGAGCCTGATGTGGGGCTAGATCCCAGGACCCTGAGATCATGAGCTGAGCCAAAATTAAGAAGAGCCCTTTCCTTGTGTGAGGAATTTGGGAGACAAGATACTTGGAAAGATGATTGATAGTTACAAAGTTGCATTATGAGCAGAAGCCAGAGCAAATAAAGTTGAATGGTCTTGAATGTTTCATCATTCTAGGTCCTGGTAAAACCCCATCAAAAAACTATCCCTGTCCCACAATGGTGTTTACCTCTGCAGTGACCAATATACTTATCCCCAGATATAGTCTCTCTTATTCAAACAGTGATGTACTAACACTGCTCTCCCTTTTTCTTCACTCTGTAGAACATTTCCCTTCTATAAGCACACTTCTTCATACAGGGGAGATACATGTGGCGCTGCTTCCCCCTCCCTACCCCCGAATACTCAAAGCAATCCACAGAAACACAAAGAGGGTGAAAAGAACCCAGCTAAGTCAGATTAATGACAGTTGGTATCTATAAGAGATATTGGAAAGTAAAAGTCTGATCAAAGCTTAATACTGTATCAGTTTGGTATAAGCTTTCTTACTGCTTTGGTCATAGTGTTTTCTAAGTTGTAAATGCATTAAAGCAATCCAGATATCATATGCAATAAAAATCTGAAATAGGGCTTTTGTGTGGAGCATAATCTAAAAATATGGCCATGTGGAGAGGGGCCCCTGGATGGCTCAGTCAAGCCTCTGTCTGACTCAGTTTCGGCTCAGGTCATGATCTCAGGGTTGTGAGATCAAGCCCTGCACCAGACTTTGCTTAGCAAGGAGTCTGCTTGTCCCTCTCCTCCTCTCTCATATATATATATATATATATATATGAGTAAATACTATAAAAAATAAAAGCACTGTTGTTATTATTTGAAAAAAAAAAGAAGGCCATGTGGAGAATGTGGGTGAGAGAGCACAGTAACTGCTTTTGGAGGGTTTTGCCTAGTGTTAACTTAGGTCCCTTGAGTGTTCTTAGCCATACTTAAATCTGTGACTGGATGTTATAGGGTAATCACTGGCAGAGTTAATTGAATCTAATTTCTTGAATCTTTTCTCATTGTTTAGCAAGAAAGACTTTAAGTACAGTTCTTGTGTTGGATAGAAAAGGAGGTAATTTTAATATTGAGAAATTGCTTTTAATTTAGGTTTTATTGATTTATTTTTAAGATTTTATTTATTTATTTATTTATTTGACAGAGAGAGAGAGAGCAAGAGCAGGAACACAAGCAGGGGGAGTGGGAAAGGGCAGGCTTCCCGCCGAGCAGGAAGCCCTATGCGGGGCTCGATTCCAGGACCCCAGGACCCCAGGACCCCAGGACCCCGGGACCATGACCTGAGCCAAAGGCAGACGCTTAACAACTGAGCCACTCAGTTGCCCCTAGGATTTTTTTTAGATTAGAGCTCACATAGCTTCAGGTTTGGGGGAAGAAAGCCCCAGCTTTTTGGTTATATGTTCTTAACTGGGCTGTCAGTGGTTCAGAGGTTACAGCCAGGTAGTATGAGCTGAGAAGTAGAAAGTAAGTTAACTGAGCAGGGTAGAATAGAGGACTGCATTGAGTCCTGATGCGTTCCCATGGTTGTTGGTAAGTAGCCAGTGCACCTTTACTTTGTTTTGGAAAGGACAAGTGCATTTTCTTTATCTAAGGCTCTTTAACATTTAGAATTCATTTAAATACAGTATTTCTCAAGTTCCTACTCTTAGGTAAGGGGAATACAAGGATAATTAAGACTAACAAGGATCTGGCCTTTAGGAGCTTATAGTTGAGTGGGAAAAGTACACATTTCAAAGAAAAAAAAGCTAATCATGGCTTGAGGTTAGTATTGCAGTATGAGGAAAATCTTTATTAATTAGATTTGTGTGGTGCCTGGTAGCTCAGTAGGTTGGGTGTCTGCCTTCGGCTTGGATCATGGTCCTAGTATCCTGGGATCAAGCCCTGCGTCCTTCTCCTTCTGCCCCCACCCCCTGACTCAGGCGTACATGTGTGCTCTCTCTTTCTCTCAAATAAATAAATAAAATCTTTTTTAAGATATCAAAGAGATTTGTGGAGATTTTGGAAAATAACCATTTTCTCCGTTTTGGAACAAGTTTTAGGAGAATTGGAACATAGTCATTGGTTTTTTGTCTTTTGTGTTTCTTTCCTATAGTAAGCATTCATAATTTTGTTTTTTTGGGGGGTATATCAAGTAATTAATTTAGCTTAAGCTCCAAAACCTAATTTTGTTTACATTTTGGATAGAAACATTTGAAATGAAATTCATACTTGCTTATGTTCTCCTTATTTTTCAACATTTTTTATTTTATTTTTTTTGAGAGAGAGAGAGTGTGTGTGTGTGGGGGGGGGGGGTGAGGGGAGAGGGGCAGAAGGAGAGGGAAAGCAGAGAATCCCAAGCAGATTTCACACTCAGCACAGAGTCCGACACAGGGCTCAATCTCACAACCCTGAGATCATGACCTGAGTCAAAATCAAGAGTCGGATGCTTAGGGGCACCTGGGTGGCTCAGTTGGTTAAGTGTCTGCCTTCGGCTCAGGTCATGATCCCCTGGTCCTGGGATTGAGCCCCACATTGGGCTCCCTGCTCAGCGGGGAGCCTGCTTCTCCCTCTCCCTCCGCTGCTCACCCTGCTTGTGTTCTCTTGCTGTCTCTCTCTTTCTCTCTCAAATCAATAAAATCTTTAAAAAAGAAAAAGAAGAAAAAAAGAGTCGAATGCTTAACTGACTGAGCCACCCAGGCACCCCTCAACATTATTTATCAAAGAGCCACTAATGAAATAAATACATTTATCTGCAGTCTCTGAATCTTAACAAGTTAGAATTTTGATTTTTCTGTGTTCCTACCCTAGGAAGTATTTTAGGACAAAAGAGGACATTTTATTCTTACAGTGTACCAACTATGTAAATATAAAACAGATGGACACATAGGTATTGAATACAACTATTGAAATACTAAATGTACATAGACATAAAAGGAGAAATGGACAGAAACACAATTATACTGGTAGACTTTATTTTTCTTAATTAAATTTTTTATTTAAGATTTTATGTACTTATTAGGGAGAGGGAGAGAGCATGGCCGGGTGGGGGGAGAGGCAGAGGGAGAGGGACAAGCAGAATCCCTGCTGAGCTGAGCAGGGAGCCAGGCACGGGGCTCAGTCCCAGGACACTGAGATCATGACCCAAGACGAAGACAGACACATAATTGACTGAGCCACCCAGGAATCCCTTAATAAAAAAATAAAAATAAAAAAGTTTTTAAAGTTTATTTTAGAGAGATTGTGAGTAGGGATGAGGTGAGGGGCAGAGGGAGAAGGAGAAGCAGGCTTCCTGCTGAGCAGGGAGGCCCATGTGGGGCTTGATCCCAGGACCATGACTAGAGCTGAAGGCAGGCGTTTAACTGACTAAGCCACTCAGGCACCCCTATAGTGGTAGACTTTAACGTATCTTTCTCAGTCTTGAATGGGTCAAGTAGTTCAGTAAGAGCAGACAGTATCTGAACTGTACTATACAATTTTTAGAAATTGGTTATTCCACAGGTATAATTTTTTTTCATGTAATTGTCATCTTAGTTTTAAAAAACAGCTTTATTGAGGTATAAACAATATTTAATGTCTGTAATTGGATTATAAATGCACTATGGATTAAATTATAAATTATATACATGAATGCACTAATAAACATATTTAATGGATATAATTTGATGTTAGGATACAATTTTATATTAAGGTTTTCTATCCTCTGCATTAAATGTTAAATGTTGATGTTATTGAACCATTTCTTGATAAATCAGGGTCTTATAAAAACCAATTATGATACTCTTTGTTATTTAACAATCTTAAGACTTGAGGGGGAGTTGAATGCTTTTTGCTAGTACACTAAATAGGCTCAGATGACTATGCTATGTGTGTGTGTGTGTTTAAGATAAAGTCTTTAATTTTGGATTTGTAAAACAAAAGATAAATTAAGGTAATTATTATGGAACTCAAAGGCTGGATTTACCAAGTGATTTGATCTTTTTCTTTGATTAATCATTTAAAAATCTTTATAGGATAAAAATCTGTGATTTAAAGGGCACAAACTTTTAAAAATTGTGGTAAAAATGCAAGCAATTTCTACTCTTGACAATTTTTTTTTAAAAATATTTTATTTATTTATTTGAGAGAGAGAGAATGAGAGACAGAGAGCATGAGAGGGAGGAGGGTCAGAGGGAGAAGCAGACTCCCCGCTGAGCAGGGAGCCCGATGTGGGACTCGATCCCGGGACTCCAGGATCATGACCTGAGCCGAAGGCAGTTGCTTAACCAACTGAGCCACCCAGGCGCCCCAACTCTTGACAAATTTTCAGTTGCACAATACAGTATTGTTATCTGTAGGCACAGTGTTGTAGAGCAAATTTGTAGAATTTATTAATCTTGCTGCTGTGCTGTTTGGATACTTGTTTCTGCTATATATAGGTTTTGTTTACATTTCTGGCTACTGTTTCTTCCATTACTGTTAGATGACAGTTTGACCATCATCAGAGTTCTTCCCTAAAACAGCCTCTGTCTCCTGGTTCCCACCCTCCTCTACACCCCCTCCAGTTCTCTAATTTGTAAATTAGAGCGTGCAAATAGAGTAAAGTAGATGTTTTAGTATGTTGATGTGATGCTGTCAGTATTGTTGCATGAGGTTATAAACATGTGTTTTGAGTTCTCATCTATGTTCTGTTTAGCTGAGTCATCACTATACACCATATTCATGCTTTATTTTTAAAAACATGGTAGCTTGTTATTATTACTAATAATAGATTGTTTAAGCTGTTGTATTTTAAGGAATCTTGTGGTTTTTGAGAATTTTGAAAGGCAAGTAAAAATTCTTGAAAAGTAGGGAGATTCTTTTTTATCTTATTTTTTTTAAGATTTTATTTATTTGAGAGAGAGAATGAGAGAGAGAGAGAGAGCATGAGAGGGGGGAGGGTCAGAGGGAGAAGCAGACTCCCTGCTGAGCAGGGAACCTGATGCGGGACTGGATCTTGAGACTCCAGGATCATGACCTGAGCTGAAGGCAGTTGCTTAACCAACTGAGCCACCCAGGTGCCCTGAAAAGTAAGGAAATTCTCAACATTGTAATAAGGGCAAGTAGGTTGTGTTTTCTAGATTATGAGGTCTACAGTATTCACTGCATAGGTTAGATGTATTTGAATTTAACTTTTATTTATCTTATTTTTTTTAAAGATTTTATTTATCATCAGAGCACAAGCAGAGGGGGAGTGGCAGGCAGAGGGAGAAGCAGGCTCCCTGCTGAACAAGGAGCCCGATGCAGGACCCTGGAATCATGACCTGAGCTAAAGGCATATGCTTAACCCACTGAGCCACCCAGGTGTCTCTGAATTTAATTTTTTAATATGAAGCATTTCAGACATAAAACATATGGAGAATAATGATAAATATTCATTTACCCACTACCTAGTCTCAGAAATAAAGCATCACCAATATAGCTGAAGCCTCCTGTGTATTATTTTGTTCCTCACCATATTTCCCTCTCCCAGATGTGCCACTTTGTTGATCTTTATGTTTCACATGCATGTTCTTATTCTCTTACTGCATTTTTGTTATCTCTAAAGAATACGTTCTTTTATACATTTTAAAGCTTTATAAAATATTAGTACTGTATCTTTTTGTAACTTATTTTTGCTTAGAATTAATTCATTCGAGGATGGTTTATATAGCCAACCATTATGACCAACTTTTGTTTAGTGCATACTGTGTGCGTGGCACTGTGCTAAGAATTTTACATGTATTCTCATTTAATTCTTGTAACAGTCATTTGAGGTAGGTACTCTCCCCATTTTATAGATAAGGACAGTGAAGCTCTGGGATGTTAAGTCATTTGCTCAGGACACACAGCTGATAAAGTGGTAGAGCTGGGATAAAAATCAGGTAATTTCACTCCAGGGTCATCATTTTAAACAACGGTTAGGGTCATTGGATAAGGGTAAGTCTCCACAATCCTTTTATGTCAGTTTCTGAAATTAAACAAAACCCCAGAAGTTCTTCATAATTCTTTTGGTGTTAAAATCTGATGTGACCAGACATGAAGATGTGGTATTTATTTTTTTTCATTTGGTGTGAGTGAATATTCATATATGGTGCTGCGGAAATACTGTTTGATAATGGAACTGCTGCCCCAGACATAGTAGGCGAGTTATGACCTGTAATATATGCACTGCATTGCTTTTCTAAAATTCAGAAAATTCTAAGTTTTGTTCTTAAAAGTTTTGGATGAGAAATTGTGGGCTGGTACTGTGCTGTAGATCTCTTTCTACATGGGATTTTGGAGTTGTTGGGCTGATCAAGAAGGCACTTAATTTTGCAAAAGAAAGATTTTCTAAATATATTGAATTAGTTTGGCCATGTGACACACTTTAGCTTACCATAAATATAATTTTCTATTCTGTCACTGGTCAACAAAAGCAGTTCTTGCTTAAAAAACAAAAAAACAAACAAAAAAAACAACAAAAAACCCCCCAAAACCCCCAGAACAGTTCTTGCTGCTTTTTTATATTGCTGGAATTGTAAAAAATCTGTTTTCCTCACTGGACTTTTGAGTTCTTAAGGGTAGAGATCATGACCTTGGCAGTCACCAGCATTTATTGCAATGCCTGACATAGAGAAGGCTCAGCAAATATTTGTTTAAAGAGTGGTTGGCAACTTTTTGGTGTAACATGTTTCCCTATTACTTAGGTCATCTATGGGATAGTGTGACGAATTGAATAAGGAGGGAAAAAGAAGAGATGCATGAAGCTAACTTCTGATTACATATTTTTTACATTCTCCCTGCCCCCTTTGAAATGGATATAAATGATGCTTATGTTGATATCATTTATGATACTGTTTTCTCTGTTAACTGTAGTTAATGGGTGCTGAACTGTTAAACTTTTTTTTTTTTAAAGATTTTATTTATTTATTTGAGAGAGAGAGAATGAGAGAGAGCACATGAGAGGGGGGAGGGTCAGAGGGAGAAGCAGACTCCCTGCTGAGCAGGGAGCCCGATGCGGGACTCGATCCAGGGACTCCAGGATCATGACCTGAGCCGAAGGCAGTCGCTTAACCAACTGAGCCACCTAGGCGCCCTGAACTGTTAAACTTTTTCATTTTCTTGATTAAAAACTTTGATCCTGCTGCTTTCTGAATTCAAGATTCTTAAAACTTAATGCCCATTTTTATTTTTATTTACTTTTAAAAATTTTATTTATTTATTTGACAGAGAGATAGAGGGCACAAGTAGGCAGAGCAGCAGACAGGGAGAGGGAGAAGCAGGCTTTCCGCTGAGCAGGGAGCTGGATGTGGGGCTCAATTCCAGGACCCTGGGACCATGACCTGAGCCGAAGGCAGATGCTTAACCGACTGAGCCACCCAGGAGCCCCTTAATGCCCATTTTTTTTTAAAGATTTTATTTATTTATTTGATAGAGAGAGAATGAGGGAGAGCACATGAGAGGGGGGAGGGTCAGAGGGAGAAGCAGACCCCCCGCCGAGCAGGGAGCCCGATGCGGGACTCGATCCCGGGACTCCAGGACCATGACCTGAGCCGAAGGCAGTTGCTTAACCAACTGAGCCACCCAGGCGCCCTGTCTTTTCATTTTTTTAACAGTGTTTTTAATAGTGTAAAAGTCTGTAATTTTTATGAAGTCCAGTTTTATAATTTTTCTTTTATGGGTGTGACTTTGATACGATGTCTAAGAACTCTTTGCCTAACCCCAGGTCATGAAGATTTTCTCCTCTGTTGTCTTCTAACAGTTTTTTATAGTTGTATGTTTTACATTTAGATCTGTGCTCCATTTTGAGTTAGTATTTTGTAAGGTGTGAGATTTAGGTTGAAGTTCAGGTTTTTTTGCATATGAATGTCCAGTTGTGATGTGCATTGTGATACCTGAGCCGAAGGCAGATGCTTAAGGACTGAGCCACCCAGGTGCTTGATTATCATTTTAATGTTTGTGGTGATATCCCCTTTTCATTACTAATACTGGTGATTTGTGTTATTTCTCTTTTATCATCTAGCCAGAGGTTTATCAGTTTTACTAGTCTTCTCAAAGAACCGGCTTTTGGTTTCGTTGACTTGACCTAATGTCTGTTTTTAATTTCATTGATTTCAATTTTTTATTATTTGCTTTTTTCTACTTCTCTTGGATTTATTTTTCTCTTTTTCTAGTTTCTTAAATGGAAGCTTAGATTGCTTGAGATGTTTCTGCTGTTCTGACACAGGAATTTAATGCTGTTCATGTCCCATTAAGCACTACCTAAGTGTGTACCACAAATTTTAATGTGTGTTTATGTTTTTGTTCAGTTCCATATATTTACTAATGTTCCTTGATATTTCCTCTTTCACCAATGGATTATTTGGGAATGTATTAATTTCCAAGTCCATGGAGAATTTTCCAGTTAGCTTTCTGTTACTGATTTTTAGTTTAATTCTATTAATGGTCAGACTGTACCTTATTTTATATGATTTCCATTCATTTAATTTATCAACTTTTTTTTTTTAATGACCCAGGAAATGGTCTATGTTGGTGAATGTTCTGTATGCACTTGAAAAGAATGTATATTCTGCTGTTGTTGGTTGAGGTGTTCCATAAGTATTGGTTAGATCCAGTCGGTTGATGATGGCATTCAGGTCTTTTATATCTTTGCTTATACTCTGTAATTTTTTAAAAAATATTTTATTTCTTTATTTGATAGAGAGATAGCAAGAACAGGAACACAAGCAGGGGGAGTGGGAGAGGGAGAAGCAGGCTTCCTGCTGATCAGGGAGCCCGATGTGGGGCTTGATCCCAGGACCCCGGGATCATGACTTGAGCCGAAGGCAGACGCTTAACGACTGAGCCACCCGGAAGCCCCTGCTACTCTGTAATTTTATCATTAGGGGGCATGTTGAAGTCTCTATGATTGGGATATCTTTGATACCTGTCAATTTCTGATTCATGTATTTTTTAACTATTGTTATATACATTTGCAATTAGGATTGTTGTATTTTCTTGGTGAATTCATTCTTTTTTTAAAAAATATTTTATTTATTTATTTGACAGAGAGAGCAAGAGAGGGGACACAAGCAGGGGGAGTGGGAGAGGGAGAAGCAGGCTTCCCGCTGAGCAGGGAGCCCGATGCGGGGCTCGACTCGATCCCAGGACCCTGGGATCACGACCCTAGCCCAAGGCAGATGCTCAACGACTGAGCCACCCAGGTGCCCCTGAATTCACTCTTTTATCATGCAGTGGGAGAATAAAGTGATTTACTCCATGCTCTTTTACAACTCCTCTAGTCAGAGAGAAGAGTTCCCTTTCCCCAGTTTTTAGATGCCTGCCTGCCTGTTCATTGCTGTTCTGCCACAGCCACCACCATTGCAGTGTTGCCTAGAGGCAGGGGTGGAGGGAAGGAAAAAATAAAAAGCCAAAAGAGAGAATTTCTCCCGTCCTTCTTTTCTGGCTTCCTGGACCAGAGAGAGAGGGTTTTCCTTAGAGCTCCTTCTCTGTACTCTGAGCACTTCGGGTTTTGGGTTGCCATTGGGTCCAGGCTGGGCAATACTGGAGGAAAAAGGATAACCTCTTGCCATTTTGATGGAACTTCAAATTCTCTCTTTCTCGAATCTGCTGTCATTTACTTTTCAGAGTCCTTGGGTAGCTGTGGTATGTATTTTATCCAGGATTTATAGTTACGGTCAGAGGGAGAGACAGGTCTCCTTGGAGTGTGTTTACTCCATCTTCCCTGGAACTAGAACTTTTTGTTTAGTTTTGAACTTAGAATGAATTTTCAAATATACTGTTCTTTATTCTGTAAATTAACTTTTTCATTCATGCCTAAGAGATTTTCTTGTGATAAAAAAAAGAAATAAGTAGAAGTAGGTTGTCACAGCCAAGGAAAAAAAATTACTGCTTTCTCTAGAGATATCCTGGTGCTGGAGAAAGAGTGCTGATTGGGGGAATCACAAGATGTGAGTCAGGCTAGTAATTAATTCTTTGACCTTGTACAAGGTATTTAACAGCCTGGGTCCTCAATTTCCTCCATAAAAAGCTAGTGGCATAAACTGTATGTCTGTGATTCTGTGGCTGAGCTGAGAAATGGCTCCAGGTAACTTGTTTGTCTCTCAGCTGGCTTAAACTCTTGTGATTTTTCCCCACTGTTGGACTAAGTGTTTTGGAAATAGATTTAGGCTTTTTCTTTTTTTTTTTTTTTTTTAAAGATTTTGTTTATTTGAGAGAGAGAATGAGAGACAGAGAGCACGAGAGGGAAGAGGGTCAGAGGGAGAAGCAGACTCCCCGCCGAGCAGGGAGCCCGACGCGGGACTCGATCCCGGGACTCCAGGATCATGACCCGAGCCGAAGGCAGTCGCTTAACCGACTGAGCCACCCAGGCGCCCCGATTTAGGCTTTTTCTAATAGTCTTGTTTGCTTTATAGAATTATCGAGGCCTTCGTAGAGAAAAGTTATTTTCCAGCAGAGCATTACTAATTGACCTTGATTTTTTTTAGTTGCCTTAGTCTTCTTTTGTTCCCCACACACCAAATTTGGGTTAATGATAAGTAAGATTATTTTTTTAAAAAAATCTTTATATAGGTAATCTCTACAACCCAGTGTGTGTAGAGAACTCACAACCCTGAGATCAAGAGTCGCATGATCCTCCCATTGAGCCAGCCAGGCATCCCAAATAAGATTTTTTTTTTCTTAAAGATGTATTTATTTGAGAGAGAGAAAGAGAGAGAGAGCGAGTGAACGCATGTGCATGAGCAGGGTAAGGGGCAGAGGGAGAAGAATATCCAAGCAGACTCATGCTAAGCACGGACCCTTGACTCAGGGCTGGATTGTGATCAAGAGCCATGAGGTCAGGACCTGAGCCAAAACCAAGTTGGATGCTTAACCAACTGAGCTACCCAGGTGCCCCTATTTATGAAAAATTTTAAAGACTTAAATGCTTTGTTTATTGAAGCTTTTTTTTTTAAAGATTTTTTTTTCTTTTTATTTATTTATTTGAGAGAGAGAATGAGATAGAGCATGAGAGGGGGGAGGGTCAGAGGGAGAAGCAGACTCCCTGCTGAGCAGAGAGCCCGATGTGGGACTCGATCCCTGGACTCCAGGATCATGACCCGAGCCGAAGGCAGTCGCCCAACCAACTGAGCCACCCAGGCGTCCCGAAGCTTTTTGACTTTTAAAAAGCTTTTGATTATGAAAATTTCTAATATAAATAAAAATAGAGAATAATACAATGTAACTTGATATACTTATCATGTGCCCTCAGCAGCGTTCAGCATTTTGTCCATTTTGTTTCATTTTTTCCCCTCCTCAATACTTTTTCCCCTGGAGTATTTTGAAACAAATCCTAGCAGTCATATAATTTTATCTGTAAAGATAATGTTCATTTTTCAAGTATTGAGAAGAACTCTGGCCTTGGAGTTCAGGTGCTGGCTCTGTCATTTACCACCTTGTGATCTTAAGTGCGTAATTGCTCTGAGATGAAGTTTCTTCATGGGCAAAGCAGGGATAATGATCTCTGCCCTTCAAAATGGGTTGGAACAAATGAAACAATGAAGACAGTGAATGTACAAATGTTTAAACACTAGGCCCACAGTATTTCTATTAAAAAGTAACAAAATATTATACAGGAAGCTTTATATAGTTTAGTACATGTGATCTTAAGGGGGCCTTAGGGAGGAAAATACCAGTACCTAGAGAACTTTTCTAAAAAATTCCTGATATACTATCCCTACCTTGAGGAATGATGCTATAGTGAACTAATGGGACTGGGATATCTTCCTGGTTTGTGTGATTAGAACAACTTTGAGTATTACTGGTTTAAGGATTCCACAGCTTGTATGTACTGAAGATGATTGATATTTTTATCTAATTTTTATCATTTTTCTTAACATTATTGAGGTATAATATACATACAATAAAATGCACTTGTTGTAAGTGTTCAGTTCATTGAATTTTGAGAGGTGTATACATACCCATCATAAACATTTCTGTCACCCCAGAAGGTTTCCTTGCATCCTAGTTGATTCCCATTCCCACCCTCAACCCCAGGCAATCATTGATCTCTTTAGCATCACTATAGATTAGCCTAGAGTTTCATATAAGTGAAATCATACAGTGTGTACTTTCTTGTTCCTGCTTCTTTTGCTCAGCATGTTTTTGAGACTCTTCCGTGTTATGTTGTTTTATTCTGAGAAGTATTCATTTATGTGTGTATACCATTATTATTCACCAGTTTATGGACATTTGAGTTGTTCCTAGTTTTTAGTAATTATAAATGAAGCTCCTGTGAACATTTGTGTACAAGTCTTGGTGAGAACGTATATTTTCATTGCTTTTTGGTCAATACTGAGTGGATTTGCTGAATCCTAAGTATATATTTAATTTTATAAAAAATTGCCAAACTTTCCCAAAGTAGTTGAACCATTCCATTTGCATTCCATGAGTCGTCTGTGAAAGTTGAGCACTGGGTGTTATATGTAACTAATGAATCGTTGAACACTACATCAAAAACTAATGATGTACTACTATATGCTCGCTTAACTGAACATAATGAAAAAAAAAAGTTTTACATCCCTGCCAACACTTGGTATGGCCAGTCTTTTAAATTTTAGCCATTCTAATGGTGTAGGGTGATATCTTATAGTTTTAATTTGCATTTCCCTGCTGACTAATAACATTAAGCATGTTTTCATGTGTTTATGGCCATTCTTCGAGAAGTGTCTATTCAAATCTTTTACTCATTTTTAAATAAGATGTCTTATTATTGAGTTGTAAAATTATATATTTTGAATACATACCCTTTGTAAGATAGGAATTTTATTTTTTTTCTCTGTGGCTTGCCTCATTTGCATCTTGTGAAAAACAAAACTTGTAACTTTTTGTCAAGTCAAGTTTATTATTTCTTTCATATTTTGTACTTGTTATATATGAAATCTCTGCTTAACCTAAGTTCCCAAAGATTTTCTCCTGTGTTTTCTAATGGAAGATTTTTTAGTTTTGGCTTTATTGTTTAGGGCTATGACCCATTTTGAATTAATTTTTGTGTATTATGTGAGGTTAGGATCCAAGCTTAATTTTTTCTCCATATAGATACCGAGTTGTGCCAGCACCATTTGTTGAAGGAATACCCTTTCTCTTATTGACTGACCTTAGCCTCTCTGTTGAAAATCAGTTGAGCTTATTTGTGTGGGTCTATTCCTAAAGTTTCTATTTTGCTCCATTATTCTCTGAGTCTACTCTTTTTTTTTTTTTAAAGATTTTATTTATTTATTTGAGAGAGAGAATGAGATAGAGAGAGCATGAGAGAGGGGAGGGTCAGAGGGAGAAGCAGACTCCCGGCGGAGCAGGGAGCCCGATGTGGGACTCGATCCCGGGACTCCAGGATCATGACCTGAGCCGAAGGCAGTCACTTAACCAACTGAGCCACCCAGGCGCCCCCTCTGAGTCTACTCTTAAATTCATTTCCACATTGTCCTAATTACTGTAGCTCTGTAGTATTTCTTCAGATTAGGTAGTGCAATTTCTCCAACTTTGTCTTTTTTTTTTTCTTGTTTTGGCTGTTAAAGGTCCTTTATTACTGTTATTATTATTAATTTAAAAAATATGAGAATATGGGCGCCTGGGTGGCTCAGTTGGTTAAGCGACTGCTTTCGGCTCAGGTCATGATCCTGGAGTCCCAGGATCGAGTCCCGCATCGGGCTCCCTGCTCGGCAGGGAGTCTGCTTCTCCCTCTGACCCTCCTCTCTCTCATGCTCTCTCTCATTCTCTCTCTCTCAAATAAATAAAATCTTTAAAAAAAAAATATGAGAATTTGACTCTAGTAGTCTTTTTTTTAAATTTTATTTTATTATGTTATGTTAATCACCATGCATTACATCATTAGTTTTTGATATAGTGTTCCATGATTCCTTGTTTGCGTATAACACCCAGTGCTCCATTCAATACGTGCCCTCTTTAATACCCATCACCAGGCTAACCCATCCCCCCACCACCCTCCCCTCTAGAACCCTCAGTTTGTTTCTCAGAGTCCATAGTCTCTCATGGCTCATCTCCCCTTCCGATTTCCCCCTCTTCATTTTTCCCTTCCTACTATCTTCTTCTTTTTTTTTTTTTTAAACATAATGTATTATTTGTTTCAGAGGTACAGGTCTGTGATTCATCAGTCTTAAACAATTCACAGCACTCACCATAGCACATACCCTCCCCAGGGTCTTATCCTCTAACCTGTAGTCTTACCCTCTAAGATTGGTTTATTATTTTTGCCTCGTCACAATTTTCAAAGATTTTATTTATTTATTTGACAGAGAGGGAACCACAAGCAAGGGGAGTGGGAGAGGGAGAAGCAGGCTTCCCCCAGAGCAGGGAGCCCAATGCGGGGCTCAATCCCAGGACCCTGGGATCCTGACCTGAGTCGAAGGCAGACGCTTAACGACTGAGCCACTCAGGCACTCCCTCATCAAAATTTTCAGAGTATCCAGTGTACTGAGATGATTATTGTTTCTTGGAAAAGTGTTTAAATATGGTAATTGGTCTTGTAATCTCTCATTTTGAGTTGAACTTTGTGATCATATTCAATATTCATCTGATAATTTGTTGTGTTATATTAACAGTTGAGCAGAAAATATTTGTCTTCTCTAAGGTTAGGCATAGACCTTTTTTAAATTACTTTAAGGATTGAGTAGAGATTTGAGTTGAGTTTGTTCCTAAGATATTTTGATAATAATGATTTATTTTACATATTGGTATATTCTGTGTCTTATCTTAATTAATTTAATACTTAACACTTTTGTTTGTATTCTTTCCAGAAATTTACTGAGTTGAATTTGTATGTAATAGCTTTGTTGAAGCTTTGTATCATTGGCTTTAGCAAATCTTGAATTCTTAAAAATTAGAAATTTTTGTGGGAAGTTGTGTGAATGGTTTTGGTAGTAAAAAACGTGAACATTTTTATTTAATGTCTTTCCATATCCAGAGGATGCCAGCCCCCATCAGATTGCGGGAGCTGATCCGGACCATCCGGACAGCCCGAACCCAAGCCGAAGAACGAGAAATGATCCAGAAAGAATGTGCTGCAATCCGATCATCTTTTAGAGAAGAAGACAATACATACCGGTGTCGGAATGTGGCAAAATTACTATATATGCACATGCTGGGCTACCCTGCTCACTTTGGACAGGTAGGCTGGGCTGAGACCACATCTAGCAAGGGTACTCTTGTTTCAATGACTGTAGCTCAGGGAGGGTCGGTCAGTCTTTTCCTGTCAGGAAAGACAGGATACTTTTGATAGTCATGTAGTCTGATCATTGTGAAACTGAGGGTAGAATTGAGAAAGTTGCAGACCTGGAAGGGCATGATATTGCTGTCAGTTGTGCTTACCATTGGGAATCTCATTATGTGGATTAGAGTATGTTTTGATGGTGACAACTAGCTTGCTTAAAGATTGACCAGGATTAACCAGTAGATTGTGATTGGTCTGTCAGAGGGGCTGGACTATAATGAATATTTAAGAAATGTTTGCTAAATGTTTCCTTAATTATATTCTGTATGCACGATGATATAAGGAGGAACACTCAGAACAGATGTTTTTAAGTAAAAGAAATTAAGTGGTTGCCACATAATGGCATTTATCGATTTTGCTGTAATTACCTAATTACTTGATTGCTATAGCCACTATGCAGGTCTGTCTCCTGATTTTCTCCTACACACAAATGCATATTATTAGATATGGCCAGTTTGAGAATGATACTCTTGGTGATAAGTGCTTTCTTCTTTCCATGTTTATACGTGATAAGGGGGATTGAGTCACAGAGAAGGGTATAGTGGGTTGTTTTTTTAATTCTTATTAATGCTATTAAATTGTATCTCAATTTAAGAATTGTATTATATGCTAAATAGTCTTTTTAAGGAAAAGACCGCAAAACTGAAAGAATGTGCAACATTAGGAGAAAAATACCACCCATGTTTCCATTTTTCAAAGATAACTATTGTTAATGTTTTGATAGATTTAATTTACCTGGAAAGATGCCCGTGTTTATCTTTTGTTCAGCTCAGTAACTCTGGTGAAGGAGATTCCCCCCGCCTCTGAGTTAAAACAGTGATGGTTTTGAATCCTATCAGAATGACTTGGGTTAGTTTTGTGCTTATCTTGGGGCTGGGAATGAGGTCACTTTCTCTAGAAATACGTGATTGAGCGTGGGGGAGCATTAACTTCCCAAAGAAAAATTGAGGTGTTAATATCAGGGGAATGAGGACCAGGTACTAGGCAAACAAAAGCAGCAGCTGTCTCCTCTGAATAAAACATGTTATATGCTTTTACCACATCAAAAAGCGATCCAGGTGGTTAATACATTTAGTGCATGTCATCGTATAAAGCAAATAGATGTCCATATATTTTTGTTGGCTGATTTTAAGTAGACACATTTAGGTTAGATTTACAAAAATCTGATATTTTGGGCTGTAAAAGATAATCAAGGGTGGAGGGGGGGAGACTTAATCCCTACACTCAGAAATGACCACCATTAACATCATGGAGTTAAAGGAGTTCTTTAAAGACCAACTGTTGAATTTAAAATCATACGATAGATTTAAGACTGATGATATTTCATTTTGTGAAAGAGCACTTTCTATATTTCTAAGAGTCATTACTATGTTTAAATAAAATATGCTTTCCAGCTTTACTAGATGGCATTTTTTGGGTGTTCTGGAATTTAATTATTTGATAAAACATTTAATTCTTAGGTGGAAAGTGTTAATATTGAAGGAAACTGTATTAAAATTGTGGTACCAAAGAAAAGACTTTTCTGAATGGGAATAGCAATCATAATTTTAAGTCCCTTCATCTGTTTCTTCTATTTGAATAAGTCAGGGTCCTCCAAGCAGTAATTTGGTACCTTGCCCATCAGAATTTCCTTTATAATGTATCCATAAAAAGATTCCTATCTAGGTTCTCTCACCTGCATGTATGAATCACAGTACCATTTTGATTTTAATTATGTGTAAAAACAACTGCCGTTTATTGCATTTTATTAGACTTGTTAGACTTGTGCTATTCATTATGATAGCCAGTAGCTGCATAGCCACTGGTCTCTTGAAATGTGGCTAGTTCAGCTGAGGCAAATATTAAAGGAAAATAAATTTTTGGTGGGTATTTGATGCAGTTACTGGAAAACTTTTAAATGTTTTAGACAACTTGGGTATGTGAATCCACTTTATCAATTGTAAATTTTATGAAATCTAAATACAGTTAAAATATTTCTGATGGATATGTAGTATACAAATTGAGATGTGCTGTAAGTGTAAAATAATACTGTATTTAGAAGTCTTAGTACAAAAGAAAGTTGTAAAATATCTAACTAATAATTTTTGTGTTGATTATATGTTGAAATGATATTTTAGATATATTGGGTTAAATAAAATCTGTTATTCAAACTAATTTCACCTGTTTCTTTTTACTTTTTACTGCAGTATCTAGCATGATGCTGCTCAATAGAAATAAAAATATGAGCCAGGTGTATAATTTAAAAATTTCTAGTAGCAGGTAGAGGGAGAAGCAGGCTCCCCGCTGAGCAAGAAGCCCGATGCGGGACTGGATCCCAGGAACCTGGGGTCATGACCTGAGGCTTAACTGACTGAGCCACCCAGGGGTGTCCCGATCCTTAAGCTTTCTTTTCTCAGTTTCCTCATCTGTAAAATGGGGACACTCTTCATACTACTGTATGTGGTTATTATGAAGATGAGTAAATTAGATTAGTAAATGTTAAACATTTATGTTTTGTACATAAAAAACTCAAATACTACTTTACCATTTCCTCAAGGACAGCAAAACATTTTTTTTTTTTTGAAAAATCACTGAATTCTAAAATAGATTTTCATTTATTTATGTATGTGTGTATGTCTCTATACCCAACGGGGGGCTCAAACTCATGACCCCAAGATCAAGAGTTTCATGCTCTTCCAACTGAACCAGCCAGGCACCCCTAAAATAGATTTTATGTGGGTCTTTTATCTAGGAGTCTCTCAGTAATGTAAAAGACTGTATCCTCAACATTTTTACAACAAAAGCCATGATAAATTTCTTGTAGGGTTTATAACCTTTCATGTGTCTGGCTTAAACATGACCCAGAAATAAAGTTGAGTAAAGAAGTGGGTAGATTGTAGGAGTAAAAAATGGTAGCTTGGGAGCCAGACTCTTCCACAGATGTGTTTTGTTTGCACAGTACGTTAAATTTTTTGAATTTGCTGCCGACATAAAAATCAAGGAACTTTTCATGGAAATCTGGATTTCTAGTTTCTCTTAGAAAATCGGGAGGATTTGACAGCACTGGATCCACATTTTCCCATGGCACTAGTGGGCTGGTGACCTTGTCCAGGCTGGGCTTGCATTGTCTGTTTCCTTCCTGTTCCAGCCTGGCTTGCTATCCTCAGTTACCTGTCCATAGTAGTCTTCCCTTCCATCAATACAGTATAGCACTTCACTTCCTTATGTTCCTTAAAGTTTTAGTGTTCTCTATAATAAAGTCTTACAAACTTTTGGTGAAATTTATAGGTTCCTTGGAGCTCTTTGTCCTATTGCAAATAGCGGTCTTAAAACTTTAATAATTAGGTTTTAGATATTACGGAAATATAATTCATTTTTGCATATTTATCTTCTTAGCAACATTATTGCATTTGGTTCTAAGAGTCCTTGTAGACTCCATTGCTTCCATAGAGCCAATACTATTGTCTGTAAGCAATGGCAATTCCCTAACTTTCCGTCCTTAATCATTTTTTTTCTTCTTTCTTTACTACAATGTATCTATAATTGGATGGCGATAGTAGGCATTCCTGCCTTGAGCACCTTTAAACCCAGATTGTGCCCAAAATAAGCCTGAACTGTCTTTGCCAGAAAACAAAAACTACAGAGGTCATGTTAAAAGGATTTAGTAGCCACCAGAAGTGGCTTTTTGTTGTGCCCCAAAATATAATTTGAGCATTAATAAGAATAATTATAATTGAATATACCAAGTTAGTTTATATCAGTGAGTTCATAATTTTTTATCTAAAGATTTTATTTATTTGAGCACGCGCACAAGTGAGCAGGGAGAGCGGCAGAGGGAGAGAGAGAATCTCAAGCAGACTCCACACAGAGCGGGAGCCTGACATGGGGCTCGATCTCATGATGCTGATATCATGACCTGAGCCAAATCAAGAGTCGGATGCTTAACCGATTGTGCCACCCAGGGGCCCCAGTGAGTTCATAAGTATTAAACACATTTTTAAAAACTCCATTGGTCATCTTTGGAGCATACTAGGGTATCATTTTGAAAACTAGTAGATAAAAGGAAAAGAAACATTAATCCTGCCTTTCCTACCAGTAGTTCTTTCTGAAGGAATTATTGGTAAGTTCCTTCCAAAGGAACTCTTGGTAACCCAATGGCACATATAGAGAAGTTGCTCCTTAGAGGAAAATCCAGTAATAAATGAAAGAATAAAAGAATTAGAATATTACTATTTTGTGATCTCTGATGATCATTATCGATGCTAATGTCACAAAAAGAGACAACCACTAGAAATAATTACATACTTCATGAAAGTTCATACCACCACCTATGAAGTGTATTTGCTAAGTCAAAATAAAATAAAAACTGAAAAACCTGAATCTGATCAAGAATCTTGTCCATTTAACAAGGGACTTTTATAAGAGTTCATTGCAGCATTGTTTCTGATATGAAAACATTGGGAATAATCTATATGTCCACAAAAAGAATAGTAAGTTGTGGTATATTCACAAGTGGGATACTATATTAGCAATGAAGAGAACTAAATTACAGTTTCTTGTCTGAATGTGAGTAGTACTCAAAGATGTTGAATGAAAAGAACAGGAGTATGGTATGATACTTATATAAAGCTTAAAACATTCAAAAACAATGGTCTCAACATATGCAGTAAAGACACACTGCGTGGCAATGATGAACAGCAATTTTGAGTTTTCGTTACTCCTGGGATGGAGAGAAGGGAAATGGAATCGAGGCAGAGTATGCAGAGGGCTTCAATTGAATTTGTAATATTAAAAAATGTAAAATAAAATAAGTAGGGCAAAATGTTAAGATTTGCTAAAGCTGGCTGGTGGCTTAATGACTGTTACATGATTTTTGTGTATTTTTGAGTGAAATATTTCATAATAAATTTTCTCAAGAGGAGAAATGGGATGCAATAGGAATGTTGTTTTTTTTTTTTTTCCCCTGCCAGAAGAATGAAAAAATAGACCGGTCTCTATAGATTTTTTTTTTTTTTTTTAAGATTTATTTATTTATTTATTTGACAGAGAGAGAGAGACACAGCGAGAGAGGGAACACAAGCAGGGAGAGTGGGAGAGGGAGAAGCAGGCTTCCCGCGGAGCAGGGAGCCCGATGCGGGGCTCGATCCCAGGACCCTGGGATCATGACCTGAGCCGAAGGCAGACGCTTAACAACTGAGCCACCCAGGCACCCTCTCCTATAGATTTTTATGTTGCCAGACTACATAGTGGTAAAGCAGTTACAGGCTTATTCTTCAAATGTGTGTGTGTGTGTGTGTGTGTGTGTGTTGTATGTATAAACTAGAAATTTATTTCTGAATATTGTTGTGCCCCAAATATATACTTTGAAATTGAAATATATTTCAATTTAATTGAAATAAAGGTAACTTTTTAAAAGACCTAAACAATCAGTTGCAGATCCATTAATGTTTAATTGCATCCTTTCATCAAGGTGATTGTTCACATCATAAAGCTTAGATGTTAAATTTAAAAGCAAATGTATATATGCATTTGACCTTGTGGGAAATTGTTCTAAAAGCTAACAAAATAGGTGCAGCTTTTTTCAAGGGCAACCAGATTAAATGTTGATAAAGGGCAATATTTGTACTTGCTTTAGAACAATGTAACAAGGCCAAAAACCTTTCTTTTAAAAAAAAATTGCTTTGAAATCCAGAGAAAATTGGAATATTGAGTCATCTAGAAAATGTTTATAAAAATCCAGTTGTCAGGCTTTACCTGAAACCTACTCTGTCAGGATATTTCGGGGGTGACCTACATATTTTGAAACTCTCCCAGGTGATTTTGATCAGTCAAGTTTGGAAACCACTTCCTTAAGGCATTATATTTATTCCAAAAGGAGGTGGTAACTTCCCTCTGTTAGGCTTGCTAATGGATGCCTGGAATGTTTCTGCTGAGAAGAATTCTTAGGCCACTTCAAGGGTCAGCTGTAGAGAATTAGTGACTGACTACTGTATTTGCCTTGAAAGCAGAGAGTTGAGGGCAGCGTTAAGGTTGTCTTTCATGATGTGGCTCAGTTATTTTAGTGAAGAGGAAACTGAGGCCCAGGTTGTTGAAATAACTTGCTTAGGTCTCTTAAGCTAGAACCAGGATTAGGGCTCCTAAATCAAATTGGTTCTTTCTATTCCACTCTGTGTTACATAAAGGGATAGGAATCTTTCTCTGTTTTCTTACTGTTTCTCACCTTAAATGAGTGCCCTTCCTAACTTGTTTCCATAATAGCTTGTGCATAATTGTCACAGTATGTATATATGATATATATATCCTTTGATGTATATATATGTATCAAACTTACGATGTATATCCAAATGTTGGTTTCCTTTTGTGTGCCCTTCTAACTGGGTGTCAATGAGAATGTCTAGCACATTGGTTTTTAACACAGCAGGGTTTTATGAAGTTAAAGAAAAATCACAGCTTCTTCAAAAACAATTGGAAAGTAAATGTAAAAATCAGTGAATAGCTTAAAGTTATCAAAGTCAGACCTTTGGGATGGGAGGTAGCGGGGAGAGTGAGAAGGTTGCTGTTGAGAAGAGTGTTGTTGGCAAGGAAGAAGCTGATAGTCGGTGAAAAATACAAAATAACTGCCAGCAGAAGAAGGCATAGCCATCATGGGGATTAGAGATAAGGAATGGACATAACTTTTTAAGCTCTTATAGCATTGCAGGTATAAAAGAATAGCACAATAATCGTTCATTTTGAATTTAAGTTATTTAAAAAGGGCTGGTTGTTCCCATTTACTGAGTTGTATTTTCATAAGATTTTGGTCTTAAATTTTCAGTGTTTTCATAAAACAATTCCAAGACTCAAATGCTTTTTTGTTAATTTTTTTTTTAAAGATTTTATTTATTTATTTGACAGAGACACAGCGAGAGAGAGAACACAAGCAGAGGGAGAGGGAGAAGCAGGCTTCCCATGGAGCAGGGAGCCCGATGCAGGGCTCGATCCCATCATGACCTGAGCTGAAGGCAGATGCCCAATGACTGAACCACCCAGGCGCCCCTTTTTTGTTAATTTTTGAAATGACATGTTACTCAACTTGGTAGAGGGAATAATTGCCCTAGGTTGTTTTTTTTCCTCCTTTTTAATTATATTATTGTATTAACTTTTGTAACCATGAGTTAGATATAAGTTCCCTTTATCCTGCAGTTTTAAACTTCTAGTCCAATATTATTTATCTTTGGAATAGATAATGACAGTTCACTGATGGAAAATTTAAAAGATACAAAAGAATATATGATGAAAACCCTGCTTTCTGTCCACTTCCAGACACTTAGTTTCCTGTTTTGTTTTTTGTTTTTTTTAAGACTTTTTGTATTTATTTGAGAGAGAGAAGGAGAGAGTGAGAGAGAGAACACAAGCGGCGGGGGGGCAGGAGAGGGAGAAGCAGGCTCACGGGGGGCTCGATCCCAGGACCCTGGGATCATGACCTGAGCAGATGGCAGACGCTTAACTGACTGAGCCATACAGGACCCCCTACTTAAGTTACCTTTTTATAAGCAACTGTCTGTGTCTATCCTTCCAGAGATACTTTATACATCTCCCGGCAATGGAAATGCCCCCTCCACTGTAAAACGCGTGTGGTGCTATCTACTTATTAATCTGTCTTGAATATTAGCCCATGTCCTCATTCTGTTTTCCAGCTTTTTTGACATACTCATTTTTTTGCCAGCTTCTTTGACATACTCATCTCAATGTATCTAGCATAGTAGTCCATGATATTTCTTTTATTTTTTAAAGGTGCGATTTATTTGAGAGAGGGAGAGAGAGAGAGCGAAAGAGAGCGAGTGCAAGCACAAAGGGGGGAGGGGCAGTGGGAGAGGAAGAAACAGACTCCCCAGTAAGCAGGGAGCCCAGCGCAGGGCCTGATCCCAGGATCCTGGGATCATGACCTGAGCCAAAGGCACACGCTTAATCGACTGAGCCACCCAGGTGCCCGTATTCCATGATATTTATGAATCATTATTAAACTGATGCCTTATTAAGGGACATTTGTTTCCAGTCTTAGTATTTATTTATTTAATTTTAGGTAGGCTCCACACCCATTGTGAAGCTCAAACTCAGGACCCTGAGATCAAGAGTCACATGCTCTATTGACTGAGCCAACCAGGTGCCCTCCAGTCTTACTGCTTAAAGTAATACTACGGGGGCACCTGGGTGGCTCAGTTGTTGGGCGTCTGCCTTGGGCTCGGATCATGATCCTGGGGTCCTGGGATTGAGCACCGTATTAGGCTCTCTTCTCTGCGGGAAGCCTGCTTCTCCAGAACTCTCCTGCTCCCCCTGCTTGTGTTCCCTCTCTGGCTGTCTCTCTGTCAGATAAAATCTTTAAAAAAAAAAAAAGTAATACTACAGTTGAATAATAACCATTATTTTACACATGTATGAATGTAAAGGTAGTCTTAAGTTCCTAAAAGTGGAATTGTTGCGTCGAAGGGTATGTGTATTTGTACTTTAGATAGGCCAGATCTTTCTCACTACAGCTTGTGCCAGTTTATATCCAGTCACTAATGTCCTCGCACTGTTAACGACAGTCTAACTTTGCTAATATAATAGGTTAAAAAATACTATCTCAGTATGGTTTCCATTTGCATTTTTTTTCTCTTCTAATAACTTCATAGAGGCATATTTTGCATATCATGAACTTTTCAAGTGTACAGTTCAGTGATTCGTTTTAAGTGAATTTACCTAGTTGGGTTTGCATTTGTTTTATGAGGTGGTTGAACTCCATTTCATATGTTTGAATTATTTTTGTTTTCTTTGAACTGTCCATATTCTTTGTCCATTTTATATTGAGTTGTTGGTCTTTTTGAAAATCACTTTGTAGGGGCGCCTGGGTGGCTCAGTTGGTTAAGCGACTGCCTTCAGCTCAGGTCATGATCCTGGAGTCCCGGGATCGAGTCCGCATCGGGCTCCCTGCTCAGCAGGGAGTCTCCTTCTCCCTCTGATCCTCCCCCCTCTCATGCTCTCTCTCTCTGTGTCATTCTCTCTCTCAAATAAATGAATAAAATCTTAAAAAAAAATCAGTTTGTAGGATCCTGTTATATAGGATTTCATGTCTATGAGCAAGTTGCAAATATTTTTTCCAAGTTTGTCTTTTGTTTTTTGACTTTGCTCAGGGAGTTTGGAGTAAAACCAAAAGTTATTTTTTATCTCTGTGGTTGCATGAATATAAAAGCTAGACTATTTACTGTGGTCTTTAAGCATATGCTAGATTTGTAGGTTAGCAGTGTTTCAGGTGGGATTTTCAAGTAGCTTTAAGTGAGACGGAGTAGTACTCAATTTGAGGTTGTTACCAAAGGGGTAGAAACATTTAATTGATTTTACTATTTTTTTCCTGTTCTGTACCTCACACTAGAGTTGCATTTTTAGTGGTTGCTGCTCAAAAATGGATGCCCTACCCTTATATTTCCTCAAAACCCATTGTCCACCCCTCCATCCTTTTTCTTTTTCAATATCTGAAAACTTTGATAATATTCTTAAAGATGAAACATAGTACTTTCTTAGCACTATTGCTGGCCACTGACACCGAAGTGTAGCGTATGATGAGAGTTAATCCTTCAGCAGAGGATGTTTTTCAATACATCAAGAGAGCAGTTTTTAAACTGCTCCAAACAGTTTTATTTGTAAATTTTTTTACTTTCCTCAATTTCACTTTTGAACTTATAGGCAAATTCAGATGGGAAGTAGTCTCATGATTTTAGACTGTTGTACATAGTTCTGCATTTGAGCCCCTTTCCTTGGGATGCAGTGATTCTAAATGGGAGTTTCCAGTCTTTAATCTTAGATTTTCCAGCCATTTCCAGTCTTTAATCTTAGATTTTCCTCTCAAAATTTGCTGCCTTCATAAAGCAAATGTATATTCTTGAAGCAAAGTCACTGTACCAATGGAGAATATTAAAAAGAATTAATTTAGTGTTTATCCCTTTAAATTCTGTTCACTGTTTAATTTTTAGGTAAGTTTTAAACAAGTGTCACAAAAAGCAATAAATTGTACTCACTAATCATTGATGACTTTTAGTGTGACCATCTTAAAACTTGGCGTAGGGACTCCTGGGTGGCTCAGTCGGTTAAGCGTCTGCCTTCGGCTTGGGTGGTGATCCCAGGATCCTGGGTTCAAGCCTACTTGTGCTCTTCCTATCAAATAAATAAATAAAATCTTAAAAAAAACTTGGCCAAAAAAATACAAAGTCCTATTAATGCCTAAGAGTAAAGTCTTCTTCCTCATTAGTTCATCTTAATAACAAATTTTTGGATAATTTATTTGTGTAATGCCTGGTATTTGTTAAAAGCATGATTCAGTAAGGATGATGAAAATTTCAGTGATACCCGATTCTTAGAACTCTTTTTTCACTGCTAAAATATTAATTTATACTATTATTAAATGGGAAGGTTAAAAACTCTTCTGTTTGAAAAAGAGTAAGATTTTCTGATAATATTTTACCTCCTGTTTTTCTCATTCACCTCAGCAGTAATTTTTCTGCTGACATTGTAAAAATGACTTTCTTCATTTTCTATTTCAGAAATTGTTCTTTAAAATTTAAATTGAGTGCATAGAAGGAAGGGAAGGGTTGTTATATAATCTGTCAGTTTCAGAAGGCACTTCAGTTTCCCTTTTGGATCTTGGTTATTCTTGGAGGCTTTGATTTGTTCATGATAGTATAGTCATTTCTGTTAAACTTTCAGTGTTTTTAATGCAGATACATCAAGAGAGCAGTTTTTAAATAGCTCGAAACAGTTTTATTTGTACATTTTTTTACTTTCCACAATTTAGTTTTGAACTTAGAGGCAAATTCAGATGGGGAGTAGTCTCATGATTTTAGACTGTTGTACATAGTTCTGCATTTGAGCCCCTTCCTTTGGGATGCAGTGATTCTAAATGGGAGCATAGTTTGCAAAACTTTTCTTGGAGTGTCTAACTTATGTACACCCTTTGAAAATCATTGCTACAAGGGAATGTTTGGCCTTTTCTATGTTAGTCAAGATGGAATGATAAAGTATATTAAAATGATTGTGATTTTGTTAAAGAAAGGCTACTAGAGAGACAATCTGTTTACAAAGAGTCTTAAGCTCTGAGGATTTTTATCAATTATGTAAAGAAAAAGTCATATAAAACATTTTAGGTTAATTCCACTCCTGAAATTTCCTCTGGCCTTTTTTTTCCCTCTGTGTTTTTATTCCTCATATGCTAAACTCACTTCTCCCTACTACTTGGTTCAGGCCCTACATATAGCACTTTGCACATTATATTAAAGTTAGTTGTTGTCTGTCTCTTTTTCAGTTGTATATTCCTAATGTTTAAGATAGTGTTTGGCACTTTGATGTATTGCCAGTTACTGAATTTTTTGCTATTCAAAATAGGAAACAGACCATAAATATACACATAAGTTAGGTGTTCAAATTGTACAACCTGGGGATTAAATTAAGAATTGGGTTTATTAATATTTTATTATAATACTTTAGTAGTATTTATTTATTTCAATCTGTGGAAGTAGGTAAACCTCACAGATTATTTGGATAGCATTTATCATAGGACCTTGCTGAGATGATCTATTCCAGAACTTGTATCTATTATCAAGACATCTAAGGATCTTAGGCGATTTGATACCTACTTATTTTAGTCATCCACTGACTCTGGGTTAAAAACATTGCTTTCCTAATGTGGTAGCAGTTTCTTAATTTCTTTTCTTTTTTTAAAATTTGCAGTTGGAATGCCTCAAGCTTATTGCTTCTCAAAAGTTCACAGACAAACGCATTGGCTATTTAGGGGCAATGCTGCTGTTAGATGAAAGACAAGATGTCCATCTTCTCATGACAAACTGTATCAAGAAGTAAGTCTTACTTTTCCTTCTTTTAATGACTACTTTGTGCTTTCAAAGTTTTCTTATAATATGACATCAAGAGTTTTTATTTGATTTTATTTAATGTCTAGAATATATTTGAATTGCTTTTGTAGTTTATATGTAAAGAGGGTAAGCAAAGGTTTCTGTAGGAGAATATTTATTATTATTTTTAAAGATTTTATTTATTAGAGAAAGTGTGTGCACAAGCAGAGGGGGGCGGGGAGGAGGGAGGGAGAGGGCGAGAGAATCTCAAGCAGACTCCGTGCTGAGTGCAGAGTCTGATGTGGGGCTCCATCCCACGTCCCCAAGATCATGACCTGACCCCATATCAAGCGTTGGACACTTAACTGAGCCATCTAGGCGTCCTGTAGAGGATAATGTAATTAAACAAAGGAAGGCATTGCTGTACATCTTCAGGTATAGGAACACGCTTTAGCAATGAAACAAGAATTTGGGCCTACGTGGAATAGAAAAAACATTGGTAAATCAGAGATTTCTTATCTTATATTTCCAGGACCTTGAATACCATAAGTAATGAAATGTTACTTTTATTAAAGAATTACCAGTGTATGTTCTGAGTAAATACCATATAAAGGTAAAAGAAGAGGTCTTGTTTGTGAGTGGTCTAATTCAAGATTTCAGTTGCATGAAATTATACTTAGCCTTGTGAATTTTGTGTATGTCTTTTTTTTCCTCTAATGGGTGCATTACTAGTCCAGTCATGTTTGTTTAACTTACAAATTGAGGAGTGCTTGCTATATGAAAGAATTAGAGTAGCCAAGCAGGGGAATTAGCAGTTCTTCCCAGCATCCCTCTTACAGCAAATGTCTGTTAAAAAGTTATGGAAGTTCTGATGGCTTTACTGGTTAAAGGTGCTTTTTGGTTTGTTTTAGTTTGGTTTTGGTGTGTCTGTTGGTTTAATTTCCTTTTGTAGATTTCTTTTTCATTTGTAGTTTTTATTTGTTTGACAGAAAGTAGAAGTAGGGTATATAGGTAATCATATTTGTAGTATTGAACTCTTACACTTTTCTGTGGTCAATAATGTTTTACTTTAAAATTTTCCAATGGATAATGGAAAATCCCAAAATGAGAATTATGATTTGGTTGTAAATATAGAGTGTGTCATGTAAGTACATTGAGTCTGTGAACTTAATTTTGGGAGAATCTTATTTTTTGGCCTTGAAATAAATACTAATGAAAATACTAAGTTGATTCATTTATTCAACAACTATTTATTATATACCTGTTGTGTGCCAGGAGCTGTTATAAGTTCTGGGGAGGGAGAATGAAAAAAAAATTGGCAGAGATCCTTGGTATTAAAGAAGTTACATTCTACATGTTCAGCATGACTCTTATACATTTACTCTGGCTAGGTCTCTGAGAGTTTCTTTAATTTTTGTTCTTGCATGCTTTGTTGCCCTTATTACTTAAGCCTTCAATCACATGCTGATGATTTGGCAGTTCTGCCTAGCACCAAGTTCATATTAAGAGTTAATACCAAACTCAAGTATACGTTTGTAGCTTGATAAAAATTGAAGAATGAGGCACATAGGCAAAGAAGAAATCTTTGTTTTGAATTTTAATGAGACCTAGCCAAGCCTCAAGTGAACTTTTTGAGAGAGAACTAGTAGTTGGGAATTGATCTGGCACTTTAGTTTAAGCTCAAGTTAAAGGACTTTGGATCATTTAGTTTTGTTTTTTAAAAATATTTGTTAATGAATGGGTTTGTTTGGTGAGGGTTTTTTGGTTTGTTTTTGTTTTTTTTGGTTTTTGTTTGTATTATAGGGCATCATAGTGTACCAGCGGTTTTTATGTTTAATAATGAATGTTTCCCGGGACGCCTAGGTGGCTCAGTCAATTAAGTGTCTGCCTTCGGCTCAGGTCATGATCCCAGCGTCCTGGGATCGAGTCCCACATCGGCCTCCTTGCTCAGCCAGGAGCCTGTTTCTCCCTCTGCCTGCCATTCTCCCTGCTTGTGCTGTCTCTCTGACAAATAAATAAATAAAATCTTAAAAAAAAAAAAAAATGTTTCCCTCACTGTTCATTGGCCTAGAAAAGCTCTAAGCAATTAAAGATCTTGGAATCATTAAAAATTGGATATATTTTAAGAGCTTGAATTATGCAAATGTTCTTTTTTTTAAAAAATATTTTATTTATTTATTTGAGAGAGAGAATGAAATAGAGAGAGAGAGCATGAGAGGGGGGAGGGTCAGAGGGAGAAGCAGACTTCCTGCTGAGCAGGAAGCCCCATGCGGGACTCGATCCCAGTTCTCCAGGATCATGACCTGAGCCGAAGGCAGTCGCTTAACCAACTGAGCCACCCAGGCGCCCCTATGCAAATGTTCTTAATCATTGAAAAATAAATGAAAAGTCAGCTAAATATTCTTGGAAACTAGGAGCCTAAATGGTAAAGCATAGTTAAGATTTAAACATTATTTTTACCAGAAAAAAACTTTTTTTTTTTTTTTTTTGAGCAAGAGGGAGGGAGGGGCAGAAGGAGAGGGAGAGAGAATTTTTTTTTTTTTAAGATTTTATTTGTTTATTTGACAGAGCACAAGCAGGGAGAGTGGCAGGCACAGGGAGAGGGAGAAGCAGGCTCCCTGCTGAGCAAGGAGCTTTACTCAGGGCTTGATCCTGGGACCCTGGGATCATGACCTGAGCCAAAGGCAGATGCTTAACCGACTGAGCCACCCATGCTCCCCGGAGAGAGAGAATCTTAAGCAGGCTCCATGCCCAGCTCGGATCCTAACTCGGGGCTTTATCTTACAACCTTGAGATTATGACCTGAGCCAAAAATCAAGAATTGGACACTTAAATGGCTGAGCCACCCAGGTGCCCCTTATCAGTAATTTATATCTTAAATACTCAAATTGTTAAGAAGTAGCAAACCTGGCTAATTTATGCTTTACCTTCTTTTCCTCTTTGTTCAAGGAAGATTAAAACCATTTATTATTTCATGTAAAATTACCAATAATGAACCCCTTACATGTTAAATAATGTTTTTAATGAAAAATAAACTATTTTCCAAAATAAAAACAATTCAAAGGAGAAAAATAACATTATTTCACATTTTTGTAAATCTTTAAACATCTGGCCTAATGGAAGACAGCAGATATCATATTTGCTTCTGCATTCAGTTTCTTATGTTATGTTTTGATTGAAGTATATAAAGGATATCCAGCCTTTTACAGATAGTGTAGTTAGAAAAAGGAAGAGGACTTTAATAGCTTTTCAAATATTCTTCTTTGATACTATACCAAAACTCCATAAGTGGTGGTTTCTTAAGGATTAGTTACAGTGTGGAATTTGAAACAATATCAGTGAAGTTTGGCACTTTGTTATATTAAACCCATTGGTTTGTCTCTCACTTGGAATCTTTTACTCATGTATGCATTTGTAACACCATCCTAAGTCATTTGGGAAAAACTGGCTGAGTTAAAGTATTGGTAGACTATGAAGTTCATCATGGCAATACAAATTTTCCAAAATTCTAACTCTCGCTTCAAAGCTTGGATTTTTATCATTGGCAACAAATATTGTCAGTTGTTGCTCTTAAAGTGATAGGCCAACTTGGCTCTTTTTCCAGATGTCTGCCAGATACCCAAATCTTAATAATTATAGTTGTTTGTCAGTTATTTTTCAAATAAAAATCATATACATTTGAAAAGTTCATAGTTAGGGGCGCCTGGATGGCTTAGTCGTTTAAGCATCTGCCTTTGGCTCAGGTCATGATCTCAGGGTCCTGGGATCGAGCCCCACATCGGGTTCCCTTCTCGGCTGAGAGCCTGCTTTTCCCTCTCCCTCTGCCCCTCCTGCTCGTGCTTTCTCTTACTTCAAATAAAAAAAATTTAAAAGAAAAGTTCATAGTTTAGCATGCAAGTACACAAGTGCTTTTCTCTGAGATTGCCACTTCAGTGTGCAGAAGTTCTTTATGCATACTTCCTATTTCATCACACAATATTAAACTTCTCATTTGAGTCAAGATTTAATAAAACTAATCTTTTTTGCTGCTTTGTCAGAGGCAGTCTTAGGTGAAACAGACTCATTCCCTCCCTCCCTCCCTCCTTTCCTTCCTTCCTTCCTGTGTGTGTGGCAGTGAATTCAATGACTGCTAGTACAGTTTGGTGCCCCTACTCTGATTTGTAATATGTCAGTAATTTTCCCCACCACTGCTTTTGCATCATTAGTGCAAATGTCAGTACAGTTGGCAAATAATGAGTTAGTATTGTGAAAATAGTTTGGCTCTCATGGACCCCGTGAAACAGTCTTGGGGGCTTCCAGAGATCCATTAACTTCTGAAATCCTTGAGAACCACTAACTAAAGAATATTAAAATGCTCTTAAAGCATTTTAGAAGTAGCATAACTCATACAGTAATTCAGCTTCTGAATAGTAGAAGTTGATTATAATATATAGATGAATTTACTGGTTCAAGCTTTTAGTATTTCAGCTTTTCTGAAGGTATACTTCCTGGTTGGTTTGTAAACAATTTTGTACAGTAATCAATGTCTATTAGAGATAGGATTTTGTATATCTGTATCACCAGATACTGGGCCTCACTGTAAATATCTAGCTTAGTTTGTTAAAGATGGTTTAATTAGCTAATTTTTCTTCTTTTGAATACATAAAAGTGTAAAAATTAATGTGATATCAAGGTTAATACTATACCGTAAGGTTAGAGGTTTCAGAGTATTTCTGTTGTGATATTTAAGTCACCTTAAATGCTCTAGTAGTGGGGACTTTTTTCTGATTTTTTTTTTTAAGGTTTTGGTTGATGTATATAGATCTTGTCATTTTTTTAGGAATTAATAGTAGAGCATATTAAAATATTTTTTTATTTTTATTTTTTAGAGAGCAAGAACGTGCATGCGCCAGAGCGGGGTGGGGGGAAGGTGGGAGAGTGAGGGGGTGGTGCAGGGGGAGGAGGGATGGAGGGAGAGGGAGAGAGAGAGAGAATCTTAAGCAGGTTCCTTGCCCAGCGTAGAGCCCGATGCAGGGTTCAATCTCACGGCTCTGAGATCATGACCTGAAATGAAATCAAGAGTCAGACCCTTAACTGACTGAGCCATCCAGGCGCCCCCCAAAATCTTTTTTTTTTTTTTTAAGATTATTTATTTATTTATTTGACAGAGAGAAAGACAGCGAGAGCGGGAACACAAGCAGGGGGAGTGGGAGAGGGAGAAGCAGGCTGTCCGCTGAGCGGGGAGCCCGATGCGGGGCTTGATCCCAGGACCCTGGGATCATGACCTGAGCCGAAGCCAGATGCTTAACGACTGAGCCACCCAGGCACCACCCCCCAAAAAAATCTTTTCAAGATACAGTTGTGCTTCACATTTCTGTCTTTGTTGGCTTTCACTTTCATTGATTTGCTGAGTTTTCTGAAGTAGTTTGTCTTCAACAGATAACATGTTGTTGAATTTCTTTTACATTGGTATTTGGAAACATGGAGTTGTAAGCCTGTGGGAGGCACTGTAAATCAGCTCACTGTATTCTTAATTTGTAATAAAGTAAACATGTTTTTGCAACAAGTAATCTTATTAATTATTTTCCTTACTAGAGAAATTGTGAATCATTCAGAGCTACCTCATTAGACTGTGAAGCTTCTTTATGGGGAGCACCAGGAAAAGCGTGTTCATTTCTACCTTTTTCTGTTCTTTTGCAGTGATCTTAATCATAGCACGCAATATGTACAGGGGCTAGCACTTTGTACCCTTGGCTGCATGGGCTCTTCAGAGATGTGCAGAGATCTTGCAGGAGAGGTAGAGAAACTCCTGAAAACCTCCAATTCTTACTTAAGAAAAAAGGTAACTTTTAAGGAAGTCAGATATCTGCATTTGGATTAGAGAATATTATGGAGATGGGGAGGCAAATTATTTTGAGAGCTCTGATGATGATATAACCTTTCTTTCTCTGCAGTAAATATATTTTAAATGATTATATATAAGTCAAGTGTTTATAAGTCAAAATCTGTTTTTATACTAATTTTGGAGGTAGGTTTTTTTATTGCTAATTAACTCCAATTGGTAATTATGAACTCTTTAATTCTTCTCTTAATTCCTTTTTTTTCAAGGAAATGATTTATAAACAGACGTTACTGGATATCCTGGATACCTAATTACTTCCTAATTTACCAGATTCTAAACAGTATTAAACAAAGTAATAATGAACAGAACTTTAAGAATTTACTTTTATTCTAATAATTAGTGCCCATGTTTTTGTATTAGTGCCTTTGAATCTCTGGAAGTGTACAGTTCCATGGGGACCTGGGTAATTATTAGAGAATGATCTAGAACACACTTTCTAAATTGGTGTGTCTAAATGAAATAGTAATGGAAGACAATGATCTTAATGTCTTACTTGCTGTTATATGTTGATACAAACATTTTATGGTTTTTTTTTTTAAGATTTTATTTATTTGACCGAGAGATACACAGCGAGAGAGGGAACACAAGCAGGGGGAGCGGGAGAGGGAGAAGCAGGCTTCCTGCTGAGCAGGGAGCCCAATGTGGGGCTCGATCCCAGGACCCTGGGATCATGACCTGAGCCCAAGGCAGACGCTTAATGACTGAGCCACCCAGGCACACCAGCATTTTATGTTTTTTAAAATTGTCCTTTAACCCTGTAACCTTCATAAACAAAAGGTGTAAAATTTAGAACTTCCAAGAAGTGAACACTTACTATTGCCTGGTTGACATTCACTGTGCCTCCACATTAATGGTGTAAGACAAGACGTTGCAAGGGCCAAGCTGTTTTCCAGGATCATGGACTGTTAATGTTGATTATGAAACAAAGCCAGTGCTTTCTCTTAAAGTATGAGTGGGCTGCTCTTGTTCAAAAAGTACATTATTTCATTAAATAAAACATTTCTATGGATTGGAAAAAAATCTTTTTTCCCCCTAAATATAACTTGGGAAGAATTAGCTGAAATCTTTTCTTGTTACTGTATCTAAACTTTTGTGGTATTTAACTCCAACAAATAGTAGTTATGGTTACTTCTGGCAGGCATAATCAAAATCAGTCTTTGTACCTTTCTTTCCAGTGAACAAGCCAAGACCATCTTTTCTTCAGTAGAGACTAGCTAATTATTAAATGGTTTTCTTGATATCAGCAGAGAATGAATTGGGGAAGATATGGGTATTATTAAAAGTAACAGTAGTAATGTATCTTTAAATTGCATGGTGTTTTTATAAAACCTTTTGGTCATCTTAGAAGAATGAGTATCACAGATGGATGTCTTTATTTTTTACTCTGTAAAACTCCACAGAAGTTATATTTGTTTGATAAATTCATGTTAACCATGGTTTAGTCTACGAAGTTTTTGTCCACTTATTTAGTAATGCATGAATGAAGGGATAGGTGAGCTAAAAGTTCTCATTAATGAAATAGTATAAATTGGAAAGTCCTAACCAGTTAATAAATAATAAATCTGATATCTGACTTCTTTGTTCTTTCTTCTTTCAGTAGGTGAACTAAATGATAAGGTTTTTTTTGTTGTTGGTATTGTTTTTTGTAAGATTGGTTGCCCTGACTTAATTGAAATAAATCTTCTGTCCTTTTTTTTTATAGGCAGCACTGTGTGCTGTTCATGTCATCAGGAAGGTTCCTGAACTTATGGAGATGTTTTTACCAGCAACAAAAAATTTATTGAATGAAAAGAACCATGGTAATGTGATTTGGATGTGCTTGTGAAGTATTGAGGAAAAGAGGAAAGAGAAAAGGCTTCAGGCAGTTTTGGCCTTCTGTTTGAGTGCGGTGAACTTGCCTTTTTACTGTGCTTAGACACTTTGCCAGGAAGGGTTGATGGGTCAAATCTCTCTTTGCTCATATCCTCCTTTTACAATTAGAGATTGATTCCTTCATAGTAAAAACTCAGTTTTCATTTTCAGTCCTCTTTTACTATATTAAAAATACTGTGTTAAGTTACTAATATTCATTGTAATATACAAATGATCCTAGCCTTGATTTTCGTATGTAAAACACTTTGATTTCCTGGCTATCTTATAATAGAAAAAACATTATTTTTTTATTGCCTGTGGTAGGAGTGTAAGATTTATGAAAATCCTTTAGGTTACTTGTAACAGGAATTTATAATGGGTACTCAGATACATTTATATAAAACTTGAGAGAAATTAAATGGAACATGGCTATTCTTTCCCATACATTTT
This sequence comes from Mirounga leonina, assembly GCF_011800145.1. NCBI lineage: Eukaryota > Metazoa > Chordata > Mammalia > Carnivora > Phocidae > Mirounga > Mirounga leonina. The sequence goes on along the minus strand of NW_023270469.1, from coordinate 13,926,887 downwards.
ATTCTTATTTTGAAGTCATTGAAACAAATTCTGAGTAAAGAAAATTCATGTATCCTACTAAATGCTAAGAGAAAAAATGGTAAGGTATATTTAATTTGATTAATTCAGTCCTGTGCCTAGAAGACTCAAACTTACTGAATAAATGAGTGGTTAGGGTACTTATTTATTATTAGTGGAAACTATTGTGAGATCCTTTTTACTCTGGAACAAGCATATTTACTTGATCATCCATAATTACCTTGGAGTTTTGATTCATTTTATCTGGAAATTTAAAATCTTACTAAGATTTTTACTTTTTGAATGATCACATCTCAGCTAACAGCTTATTAATAAGTACAGGGCAGGTGATACTATCCTAGCTTATAGTGACTGAGTATTTCTTTATGGATGGTCTCAGATGGAGAGACACGTGTGTTGGTTTTCAGTTTTTAGCAATTATCTTGGTCACATAGTTGTTTAAAATATTCTGATTTAATTGATTTGACCAGTATTAAATAGGGCATCTATTAAATACTTCCTTTGTATTCACCTCAATGCTTAGCTTTTTTGGGAAATTAAAAAACAGAAGTAGCAACTATCCTTTTGGAATTGATCTTCAGAACTCATAGCCCTGTTTTGTGAAGTTGAATAATATATAGCCTCATTTTAGTTTTCGTTGCTCTTGTATTTCAGGTGTCCTTCACACATCTGTAGTCCTCCTCACAGAAATGTGTGAACGAAGCCCAGACATGCTTGCACATTTCAGAAAGGTAGGTACCATTCTGTATACCTAAGCCTTTCTTTCTTTCTTTTTTTTTTTTTTTATTTATTCATGAGAGACAGAGAGAGAGAGACAGAGGCAGAGGGAGAAGCAGGCTCCCCGCGGAGCAGGGAGCCCGATGTGGGACTCGATCCCAGGACCTTGAGATCATGACCTGAGCCGAAGGCAGACGCTCAACCGACTGAGCCACCCAGGCGTCCCTACCTAAGCCTTTCTTGATTGAAAAATTATTTTCCTGAAAAGTGTATGATTTTCTCACTTACGAATTTTCTTTTGAAAGGAAGTGATGGAGCTGAATGAAGGACTTGACCAGCCCTGCTGTGTGGGTAGGGCTGGAAGCCAGATTTAGGCATATAAGAACTGGCAGTAGTACAGTGTTTTCCGTTCATAATAGAAGTCTTCCCTCAGTGTTGACAGACCTACCAATCTCTCATGTGCTTTATCTGCGGTTTTCACATTGAAGTCAGGAAATGTAACCTGAGGTCAAATTACAAACAGGAATTTGTGTGTGTGTGGTGTGTGTGCGTGTGTGTGTGTGTTTAAAGGCAGGTAATTTTTTTTTTAAGGTGAAAATTGCAAAGTGAAATTTGACATTATTTTTATGTAACACAGGGTCACCTTCTGTTCATTTTAGATCGTTGACTCTGGTGACTGAAGTCTAGCTTTCTTAAGTTCCCCCCTCCTTTTCTTACAGCGTTCTAAAGTGGAAATTTTTGTTTTCTTCACTGGCTTTTAGAAGATGGTAGTAAGGAGGCCTGGGAAAGACTGTGTTTTGGGTAGTTACATGGGTTTAATTCCTTTATAAGGTGCTGATAACTCAATAAATGGGGCTTACTTTGTATTTTAGATCTAATGAGGCTCTAATAGCACTTCTTTTTTCGGCTTTTTTTTCCTTAGATGTTCATGTCTTGATTAAATTATTGTATAAAATAGTATGAGGCCTGTATCTGTCCCTAATGCTTGCTTTGTATGTTTTGTTCCTGTTGTCTGTTTGGAATCCTGCTGTATGTTAGAATGAAAAGGTAAGAATTAACCCTCTTTTAGATGGTGCATGCCTGCATTAGGTCCTTAGTAGCTTTTGTGCATCCATCCACAAATGTAGCTTTTAAACATACACTAATGCTGAAGCTGTGCTTAATACTATGAGTTATTTGTTCTAGCATTTTTGGCTAACTCCCTAGTCCAGTTTTTGTCTTGTCACTTAAACTCCTCACTCCAGAGTCAGCCTTGGATTTCAGTTGCAGCCTTTCCTGAATTCTAAGCCTCCTTCTCTGCCTTTTCTTCATCTTCACTTGAGAAACTTTGAACAGTGTCCCAGTGGCTTTGGTGATGGCAATTCCAGATCAGTTTGGAGCCTTGGCACAAAACATTGCTTCTTTTTGAAGTAGATATTTTAGAACCATGTGTGGGTAACCTCATACTTTATAAAAAGCTCTGTATGTACTTCTGAGCTCTCAGTTCAGACTTAGAGCTTTTATTTCTCCCTTACCTGCACTTAATCTTGCCTGGAAGTTTTGGGATATGAAAAGGATTTTGAGGTAGAGTGGGTGGGCATCAACTGATTTTCATGGCTGCAGCCTTTCCCTTTGTCATCTTATTTTGTTTGTCTTGTCATAAGTTTTAGTGACTTGCATTTTTGTCTGAAAAATAAAGCTGGGTCCCAAGGATTTGTATGTTAAACATTTAGACATTTGTGCCTTTTGTCCCAGGACAATTTTATGTGGTGTGCTGGTCTTTTGTCAGTGAATAAAAAAATTTCTGAATTTATTAGCCCAAGGAAAAAAGACTTCTCCAAGAAATCAGATTAAACAAATAATCAGGGATATGTATAGTACAAAAAAGGAGGCCATTGGGACGTATGCAGGGTGAGCCACTTTTTGTGCAGAACTTGGTAACTAGGTGATCCCGACTTTATTACCTTTTTTTTTTTTTTTTTTTTAAGATTTTATTTGTTTATTTGACAGAGAGAGACACAGCGAAAGAGGGAACACCAGCAGGGGGAGCGGGGAGAGGGAGAAGCAGGCTTCCCGCTTCTCTTCTCTTCCCGCTCCCTGGGATCATGACCTGAGCCGAAGGCAGACGCTTAACGACTGAGCCACCCAGGCGCCCCCCCGGCTTTATTACATTTTAAAGCAGTTTACAAATTTATATTATTCTCAAGTCTAAATCTGCCCACAGTTGACAGATTTAATGGGGATTCTGTTTAGAATTTACAGGTCAGCATAACCTAGGTTTGTTTTAATCTTGGAGTTGTCCAAGTTAGAATTTTTTAAAATGGCTTATGAATCACTTAATTCTGAAGTGTTATGGCCAAACTTCTTTAAATTCAAACAGATTATGTTCTCATATTTAAAAGTGGCCTCAATGTTGTGAGTGCATTCCTCGGGCATACCTTGGCCTTTGTTTCACTCTTGATCCCCCTTTAGAGTTGAGGCATAAGGAGGAATAGAGCCAGAACACAGTGAGAAAAAGTAATTGAGTTGCAGCAAATTGGTTGGGGCTGTTCTGATTGCCTCCAAAAGAGATACCATTTCCTTCACTTTGGACACTTGTTTTCTTAATTTTAGGTGATTAGAGTTGTTTATGTAGCTAAATTGAGTTTTTAGTTGGAGCCTGGAAAAGCTCCCATTGTGGCACATGTTTTGGAATAGGGTTTAAGATTAAGTGCTTGATCAACAGAATGAAATGAATGATAATATTTAAAGCATTTTTAAAAAATAAAGTATTTTAAAGTTTAGCTTAGCCATAAAATTGCCTCTACTATTTGTTATGACTCTAATGGACAAAGTAAAGGAAGGACAAGAAGGGAATTCTGACCATAAGGAATGTATGGTTTCAGTACCAAGATGAGACAAGAAAGCAGGCAACAAAGTGTGTATAATTAAGTGCTGAAATAAAAGTTTACCAAAAATTGTATCTTATGAGTTAAGAATAGGGAGAGGAAATTATTCATGGCCTGGTATCTTCTTAAGGTGAAAAATATAATTTTTCATGTGTTCTTCCATTTGGTCAATGTTGGAGGCTTTTGTATTCCCTGTTATTTGTTGGAAAAGAATATAACTAGCCCTGTCCTCAGAGGAAAGAAGTTTTTTCTCTGTTTGAGATAGTGTATTTTAAAACTGTAATTTTAATAAGATCACCAGTATTTTTGGTGATAACGTTTTATATCCAAATGTTTGAATGGATAAAAATCGAACATGTTTGTGTTACCTAAGTATGTCAAATTCTGTAGGAGTAGATATGCAGTACGGCCTGTAGGCATCTGTTTGACTTGGTTCCCATAGGCTTTCTGACCTCCTGTTATTTGTAGTATTTTTGCATATATAACTCTGGAATAAAAAAGTCATTAGTTTTTAATTCAGGTAAAATACATATTCCTTCTTGAGTTCGTGGCCTAAGTACTCCTAAGTTGTATTTATCAACCATCAGCATTATACCAGCATATGGTATCAATAGAATTTTCTTGGATTCAGACCCTTGCACCCTTTTTTAAAGCCAAATTACTTGTCTATTCATGAGAAATTCTTTGATGTTCACTGTTTTTTGATGCATCTTTCTTTGCAGCTTGTGCCCCAGTTAGTTCGTATTCTAAAGAACCTCATCATGTCGGGATATTCACCAGAACATGATGTTTCTGGTATCAGTGACCCCTTTTTGCAGGTGAGGTTGAAAGAAAATTTTGGAGAAATTAATTTAATACCTTTGGAATAGATTGTTTCTTTCCTCTTTAAGTTTGTGTCAGTAGAAATTTGGTAGTTAACTGATTAAACGAATTACAATAATAAGTGAATAGTGATACAGTTCTGTACTGGATTAATAGAATAAAATTATAGTTGTAATGTGTAATAGCGATTGCATAGAGACTTATCAATATAGTATAGCTCTGTAGGTGGTGGTATCCTTTAGCTGTGGAGTGACAGTGTGGGTTGTCTCTACTTCATTCAGACATAGAAGTATTTATTACTTCTCTAAAGATAAGGTTTAAAATTCTTCTCTTTGAATCTTGACATTTCTCATGAGATCTGAGACTTCATTTAAGTTACCAAGTAAGTTCCTTTGTGCCAGGCATAATTTGTTGAAACTAATCATGTTTTGCACATTAGGTACGAATTTTGCGGTTATTAAGAATTTTAGGACGAAATGATGATGACTCAAGTGAAGCTATGAATGATATATTAGCACAGGTGAGTAGACTTAATCTGCATTATATTAAATCTTCATTTTAGTGTAGTGGGGAGCAGAACGATGGTGGTTAGAGCAGTATTTATTTGTGTTTCCTCATCGGTGGCTGTAATCATTCACAAAATGTCTCTTGTTACCTCTGGATATTTTTCGGAAGTATTGTTTTATCACTTATGTACTGCTCTCTTGTGACTTTTCAGGTTGCCACAAATACGGAGACTAGTAAAAATGTAGGAAATGCTATTCTTTATGAAACGGTTTTGACTATCATGGATATTAAGTCAGAGAGTGGACTGCGAGTAAGTCTTTTTTAATCTTTTCCCTAAACATTTCAATTAGAATAAATAACTTAGACTTGAGTACTTTCTTTTTCCTTTTTTGATTTTATTTATTTATTTGACAGAGAGAGACGCAGTGAGAGAGGGAACACAAGCAGGGGGAGTGGGAGAGGGAGAAGCAGGCTTCCCGCCGAGCAGGGAGCCCAGTGCGGGGCTCGATCCCAGGACCCTGGGATCATGACCTGAGCTGAAGGCAGACACTTAACGACTGAGCCACCCCGGCGCCCCACTTGAGTACTTTAGAAATGAATTGCATTTGGAAATTTCGTGCAGAATGTATAATGCTGTGTTTTGGTATCAGAAGCATCATTCCCTCCATTGAAGGTTTTTAATATTGATTATAATAAAGCTTGGAAGCTCTTAGGTATAGTTAGATAATACAGATACTGTTGGGTGAAGGAAACATTTCAAAATAAGCTTTTATTAGAGCCATGATTTGAATTGTATCCATCACTCCAAACAAGACATCTTATTTGAGTTCATTTGTTTTTCTTAAATATTTGTGTGTGGTTTTTTGTTTGTTTGTTTTTTAAAGAAATGAACACTTAAAGTAAAAAAACTAAAACAGTACCAGAGGTATGTAGGGAGAGAAATGTTTGCCTGTAGCTTTCACATTCTTCTAGTGGGGAATATGGTTATCCTTTTCTCATGTATTTTTTCAGAAATTAAAAATTGTGTCTGTACATCTGTATTTCTTCTTTTCCCCACTTTTTGAAACTTTTGGTAATAATTTTAGACTTACAGAAAAGTTGCAAAAATAGTTTAGAGTTCCCATATACCCTTCACTCAGTTTCCCCTAATATTAACATGGTGTGTAACTAGAGATAATTATCAAAACTAAGAAGTTAATATTGGTACTGTACTAAACTATAGAATTTAGTTAGATTTCACCAATTTTTCTACTTCTGCCATTTTTCTGTTTGAGGAGCCGATCCTTGATCCCACTTTGCATTTAATTGTCATGTCTCCTTAGTGTCCTCCAATCTGTGGCAGTTCCTCTCTTTCCGTATCTTTCATGACTTTGACACTTTTGAAGAGTACTGATCAGTTACTTTGTAGAATGTCCCTCAATTTGGCTCTTTCTGATATTTTCTCATAATTAAATTGAGGTTATGGTTTTTTGGCAAGACCACCGCAGAAGTGATGTGCCTGTCTTAGTATCCTATCAGGAGGTACATGCTAATCTATTTGTCTCATTACTGGTGATATTAACCTTGGTCATTTGGTTAAGGTGGTGTCTATTGTGTGTCTCCACTGTAAAGTTGTTATTTTTTCCTTTGTAATTAAAAGTAGTTTGAGGGCGCCTGGGTGGCTCAGTTGGTTAAGCGACTGCCTTCGGCTCAGGTCATGATCCTGGAGTCACAAGATCGAGTCCCGCATCGGCCTCCCTGCTCGGCGGGGAGTCTGCTTCTCCCTCTGACCCTCCCCCCTCTCATGTGCTCTCTCTCTCTCATTCTCTCTCTCAAATAAATAAATAAAATCTTTAAAAAAAAATTAAATAAAAGTAGTTTGAGGGAGACAGTTTGAGACTATGCAAATTTCCTCTTCTCAGACTTTTTGCCCACCCATTGTAGTATCCATCAGAGAATCTTGTCTGTGGTAGTTACGGGGTGGTGTTCCAGTGATACTTTTCTATTTGCCTCATTTTTTCCTCATTCCCCCTCATGAACTTATCCTTTCAATCACCTAATGGTATAAGAATTGCTAGCTCATAGCCTTGTAAGAAACAGATTTACCAAATACAGTCCAGTATTTAAATGTATACAGTTCTTTTTGTTTTTAACATTCCATAGTATCCAGATAACTTAACCAAAGTAATTTAGGTTAGTTCTCTTCCTCTTCCTCCTTTTCAAGCAAAATGATAACATATCATATATATTGTCCTGCACCTTACTCTCTTCACCTAATATTATCTTGGAGCTAGTACATATTCATGTATAGAGACCATCCCCATTAAAAAAAAAATGATGGTGGAATATACGTAATATAAAAGTTAACCATTTTTAAGTCTGTAGTTCAGTGACATTAAGTACATTCACATTGTTTTGCAATCAGCACAACCATTTATCTTCTGAACTTCTTTGTCTTCCCAAACTGAAACTGTATACCCATTAACATTAAACAATAACTTTCCATTATTCCCTACCTCCAGTGCCTGGCAACCATCATTCTACTTTCTGTCTCTGAATTAGACTCTTCTAGATACCTCATATAAGTATAATCATAGAATATTGTCCTTTTGTAGCTGGCTTATTTCACTTAATATAATGTCTTCAAGGCTCATCCATGTTGTAGCATATGTCAGAATCCTAATGTCTCCATGATATTCCATTGTGTGGATGTGCCATAGTGTACTTAGCAAATTTGCTATTAATGGACACTTAGGATATCTCCAGTCATTTGTGATTACAGGTAGTGTTGCAGTAGATTCGTGTGCATATGTACAAGTGTGTTTTTCAGATGAATTTCTAGAGGTGGAATTGTTGAAGCAGAGGAGATGTTAAAAATAATTATAATTATTGCCAGATTTTTCTCCAGTGAGGCTGTGCCAATATTATTCTTCCACTAACAATATAAAAACTTTAAAACATAATCTTCCAGCAATTACTTTTGATATAGAATATGATTTTATGAGCTTGCCTTCAGATTTTAGTTTTGTTTTTTGCTAGCTATCTATAGAAATAACAACTATCACTTTTAAATAGTTTACACCATCAGAGGCCAGGAGGTGATCCTTAACATAAATGTTTAATTTTCTTAGATTTTAACCTATGCTATTTCCCCTTAGGTCCTAGCCATAAACATCCTGGGTCGTTTCTTATTGAACAATGACAAGAATATTAGGTAAGTCAACTGGAAAATATCTTGTATCTTGGTATTACAAACTCAGTGTTTTCAAGAGTGACTTTGCTTAAGATTGCACATGTATTTGAGTGACTTATCTAGAACTTCAACTCAGGGTTTTTATTTTTAGTCTGGTCTTAAAACTACTGTTTTGTAAAGAATTTGAGGATTTGCCTCATGACTTAACTTTTACTTTGTTTTACACTGTCAGCAGTAGGAGTCAGCAAACGTTTTCTGTGAAGGACCAGATGGTCAATATTTTAGGCTCTGTGGGCCTTAGGGTCTCTGTGGCAACTGTTCAAAACTCTGCATCTTGGTATGAAAGCAGTCATAGACTATGTAATTGATGAGTGGCTGTGTTCCAATAAAAATTCATTTATAGAACCACACAGCAGAGGGCTATAGAGTCTTGTAGGTAGAGGCTGTGGCTTGCTGACCTCTGCTCCAAATTAAGAAAAATACATTTTGCATTGCAAACCTGGAAGGTGTTTGTGAACTCCAGCTAATTTTTTTAAGTAGATGAATTTATCAGTATTTTCTTTTGTTATTTTCCTTCGTGTAGTATATCCTGCTTGCTCTTTTTCCTGTTTTAATCAGGAGAAAATGTTCTTTCTTATCATGTGAGCATTTAAAAATGTGTAAATAATCACTGTGGTACCCTGAATTATCTCCTCCTTCCAAAAGAATTTCTAAATACTTGAATCTTAAACTCATATTTTTATAGGGGCAGTTTGGGTACCAGTATCAAATAAAAGCAAAGAAAATACAAATGGTAACATTGGAATCATTTCCTCTTGCATTTTGGGGCTAAGGAAAGGCATACTATATGTTTATTTTATTGTACTACTTGGAAGAATTTGGAAGAATGGAATCAGTCACTTTTAGAAGTTTAAATGGACTTGACCATGAATGCAAATCTAAATTCTCCTGGTTACTACTACTTAAGATTAGTGTGTCTTTTATGCCTTTAAGATGTTACCCATTATACTCTCTAATTCGGTCTTGTCTTTTAAATATTTAAAAATATTTAGTCATTAGACATCTTCTTTGTCATTATTTATGTAGAGAAGAACTATCCTGAATTTTACATTTTAATTCTATCTTCTGCAACTTCATTTCATCCAGATACGTAGCTTTGACATCTTTGTTGAAGACTGTGCAGACAGATCATAATGCAGTACAGAGGCACAGAAGCACAATCGTGGACTGTTTAAAAGATTTGGATGTCTCAATAAAACGGTAACAGATTATTGATAGTTCTCTGCAACACCCCCCACCTGATAACTTCATAATAGTTCTGAGAATGAGAATGTTGCCATTTGTTTTTATTTAGTCATTATTTTCACAGATGAACTCTGCTGAGTAAATCCTTTTTAAGAAAGGATTGGCAGGGAGAAGGTTAGGTCAGTGAAGGAGGCCAATAAGGAATACTGAAGTGCACATTAAAGTTGTCCTTGGTTCTTTGATAAACAAACAGGGACAGATAAGCTGGGGAGAAGTCTGTTTAACAGAGGTACTGTGCTCTGTGTGCTGGAGGATGAAAATGCGGAGTGATCCATCGGCTAAGTGTTTTATCACAATGCTGAAACTCAATTGCTGACAGCACACGTTTTCTCACAGTACTTACGCCCCAAGATACTAGAAGCAGCTGTGGTTTTTAGAACAGTGCATCTAGGAATGACCGTTAGGCAGCAGATAGCACTTTGAAAAGGCATAAATTCTTTACCCTGATGGAGTAACTCTACTGAATCTATTGGAAGAACTGGAGATGTTTGTAAAACCTAGTTATAGTTGGCCTCAGTGAACTGTGGTTGTTTGTTCAAATCCAGAATAAATTAGATTTGAAATGATCTCTGAAACCATTCATTTAACAAATATCTATTGATAACTGGGTTCCTTTTATTTGCAGAGAGCAGATGCTAAGTGCATGAGCAATCTAAAGACAGACCTAAACTCAGCAACAATAACTCATCTAGTGCTTTGCACAGGACTTTTTTTTTTAACTAAAAAAATTTTTCTTTTAAAGATTTTATTTTTAAGTGATCTCTGTACCCAACGTGGGCCTCAAACCTACAACCCTTTAAGAGTCGCATGCTCCACCAACTGAGCCAGCCAGGCGCCCCAGGATTTTTTTTTTTGTGGGAGTGTGCTTTGCACAGGATTTATAAGTACCCTCTCAGTTGATTCTCAGAGCAAGCCAATGAGACAGACAAGACAATTACTTCTGTCCCCTCTTAACAAATTAGTTAAAATATAGTCCCATAGGAATCAAATTATTTCCTCTAAACCTACCCCTGTACAGGGCAGACCTGGGAATAGAAATTAGACCTTCTGACTCCTATTATGTTGACTCTGTTGCTCATGACTTGGCTTTGCATTTCAAAAGTAAAACCTGTGTCTCCTTGACAGGCTATTTAACACTAGGAGCTCAGACTTTGGAGCCCGAATGCCTCATTTCACATTTTGGCTCTGTCTTTATTAAAATTGGTTTGGTTACTTAACTTTTCTCTGCCTCGGTTGTCCCATATATAAAATGCAAATACAAGAGCACCCACTTCAGGGGCGTCTGTTTGGCTCAGTTCATTAAGCCTCTGCCTTCAGCTCAGGTCGTGACCTCTGGGTCCTGGTGTCGAGCCCCTCATTGGGCTTCCTGCTCAGCGGGGAGCCTGCTTCTCTCTCTCTCTCTCTCTCTCTCTCTCTCTCCCTCCCTCTTTCCCTCTCTCTCTCCCTCTGCCCCTCCCCACCACTCATTCTGTCTCTCTCTCAAATAAATAAATAAATAAAATCTTTAAAAAAAAGAGCACCCACTTCAAAGGGTTATGCAGGATTAACTGGATTATTATATATAAAGTACTTAAGCACTGTATAAGAATTAGCTATTATTGTATTCCTGTAAAGATTGAATGTTGTTTATAGATTAGCTAAGATGAAAGTATTTCTTACTTATTAGATTGGTATTTTGAAAGTCAATTTATATACCATGTTTGGAATTATTGACCAAATATGAAAAGATATATGTAGTAATCTTCTCTAACTTATATGTTAAACATTTCCATTTTGCTTTGGTTGCCAAATTTGATAGGCAGTTGTAGAAACTCTTATTTGCCCACATAGCACATGCCCTTTTTCCCTTTGCATGGCCCTCATTCTCTCTTTCACCCCCCACCCCCGCACCCAGCTTTATTGAGATAAAATTAACATACAAACATTGTGTAAGTTTGAGGTGTTCGGTGCATTGATTTGATATATATTGTAAAATAGTTACCACCATGGCATTAGTGAACACCTGTATCATGGCACATAGTTACCATTTCTTTTTTGTGGTGAGAATATTTAAGATCTACTCCCTTAGTTAGCAACTTTCTTTTTTCTTTTTTTTTTTTTTTTAAAGATTTTATTTATTCATTTGAGACACAGAGATACAGAGAGAGAGCATGAGCAGGGGGGAGGTAGAGGGAGAGGGAAGAGCAGGCTCCCCGCCGAGCCAGGAGCCCGACGTGGGGCTTGATCCCAGGACCCCGGAACCATGACTTGAGCCGCAGGCAGACGCTTAACCATCTGAGCCACCCAGGCGCCCCTCCCTTAGCAACTTTCAAGTATATAATACATTTTATTATTATTAATTGTTATCATGCTGTACATTAGATCCGCAGAACTTACTCATTTTATGACAAGTTTTGATCAATATCTCCCCTTTCCCCCCACCCCTGAGACCCTGGTAACTACCATTCTAATATGTTTCTATGCTTTTGACTTTTTTAGCTTCCAGGTGTTAAGTGACATCATACAGTATTTGTTTTTCTCTGACTTATTTCACTTAGCATAATACCTTCAAGGTATGTTTTTATTCCAATTTTCTACATATCTTTTGATGTAGACTGTTACATCATTTTTGGACAGAAGTGGATGTAGTCAAAGAACATGGTGGCTTTAGCACATTTTTAAGGAATAATGCAAAGAGGTATTATCATTTGGTAATAATTTTTGTTGCTTCTCTTTTTGAGCCTTTTAACTATTCTGAATTTCAGCTTCATAGACTGTTGAACCCAAAATGCATTTTTAGTCATAAGTAGTGTATCTTTTAGAGCTTTTTGAAGAAAAGTGTTGAATGAAGATTGAGAATGTTAAAACTAACCTTGTTAACTTTGGTATCTTGTGTACAAAGATTGGGATCACAAGATTGTGGAAGGACATCGGTACATCTGCCAGTACTTGATGTTCAGAGACAACACACCTGGGTCTTTCATTCCCACTATAAATATCATAACTTTTTTTTTTAAATTTTTTCCCTCTGCAAGGCGTGCAATGGAATTGAGTTTTGCCCTGGTAAATGGGAATAATATCCGAGGCATGATGAAGGAATTACTTTATTTTCTGGATTCATGTGAGCCAGAATTTAAAGCAGACTGTGCATCTGGAATCTTTCTTGCTGCAGAAAAGTAAGATTTAATTTTTACATTTATTGGTAAAAGATGCTTGGAACTTTTTGAAAGCATCTTTACAACATAGGGAAAGTGTTGTAAACCTCTTTAAAATGTCTAATGTTTATTTCAGGCTCCCAGTTAGAAATTTGCTTCATAGAAGGCCATTCTAGCCAGTATTTAAGTATGCTAAGCCCAAAAAGAACCCTACTTTTATAAAATCTCCTCTTCTATCTGTTCTTTAGCTTCTCATCTATGAAGAAGAGAATTTAGAAAAAGCTTTTGTCATTTGTTTGTGGGTTTGGGTAGAGAATAGAAAAACAATAGCATCATAGCATCTAAATTGTGGTTCTGTATAAAACTTTTGGGAAGAAGTACCTCAGCTGTAATAGTATGGTTATTTCTCCTCTCTGCACTGTGAGTTTAAGGGAATGAGTTTCTAGTCCTGTCTGGGAACAGTCCCTTTTCTTCTTTCTTCTCTGTCCTCATGCTTTGTCTTTATGATTTGTTTTCTGAAAAACTGGAGATGGAGTCCCATGTCTCAGCTCAGTAACTCCTATTGCAGTTATTATGTGAAACAACTGAGTTTGTGTACCATTTCATTACCCTTTGAAATGGGGGTAACTGCTAGATTTGAAGGTAAGATGTGTCCAAAAGTAATCACTTTACCAGTAAACCTAAAAAAGACTAGGACAGGATTTTTGAAAGTCACTGAGCACAGAATACTTCACAGGTTCCAATTGTTTCATTTGGTGCCATTATTTCCCCAGGTATGCACCTTCCAAACGGTGGCATATAGACACAATTATGCGTGTTCTGACAACGGTAAGTAGTGTTTTTTTAGCAACATACACTAAGTGCAGGATGTGCTAATTAATGAGGCAGACAGATCCCTTGTTCTCATGAAGCTTTATATTCTGGTTCCAGTGGGGGAGATAGGAAATTCATGGGGAAATATGTACTGTCCTGTTAGGCAAGAAAAAAATACTACGAGAAACACTGAAGCACCAGTCATGGCAGGGGAGAGTGGAATATGGGGCAATGGGCCAAGTTTTTTAGGTAGAGTAGTCAGGGCAGGTCGCTTGGAGGTAACACTTGAGGAGAGAGCTCAGTGAAATGAGGAGCCATGCAAAGGTTTGAGGGAATAGCAAGTGTTGCAAAGCCCTTGAGTGGCAACAAGTGTGGCCTGCTTGGAGGCAGTAAGAAGGCAAGTGAAGCCAGTAGCATGAGAGGCAGAGAATGGTAGGACTGAAGCAGGGGCTGGATTATATAGGGCCTTAGAAGAGTTTGGAATTTTTAAAAAAATATATATAGGAAGCCAGTGGAGGGTTTTGAATGACTAAATTTATTCTGGATTTAAAATTACGGTTTTATAAGATATTCTTTGGCAGTCTTCCAGAGTTTTGGAGCTTCTCTGTTTATCATTTGGTTAATAGGGATCAGAGATTTAACAGTCAAAATGAAAGTGTAGTGGCATATAAGGAAAATATAACTACCTATGTCTAATTGCTGTCCCAGAAGTAGATACCATAAAGGGAAACTCACAAATTTAATCACATTAAAATTTAAAACTTGTAAGGCAAAAGGAAAAAGATCTGCAAAGTTAAAAAGCAAATGACAAGTGGGGGAAAAACACTGTAACATGTGACAGCATGTTAATATCTTTAATCTATAAGTAATTTACAATTGATAGGAAAGATCACTGTAATGAAAAAATTGGCATTTCAACAGACATTTCACAAAAGAAGAAAGAAATGGCTAGTTAACATTGACAAATACCTTTACTAGTAAAGAAATTTTACTTACTGGTAAAATTACAAGGGAGGCATCATTTTTTACTTGTCATACTTTTTAATCTAATTCCTAGTGTTGATTAGGAAATAGAGAAATAGGCAGTACTCTCCACTTCATATTGGGTATAAAATGGTGCCTTTTTTCCCATGTTCACTTCTGGAAATCAAGAGTTGGCCACTTAACTGACTGAGCCACCCAGGCGCCCCTAGTTTGTACCTTTGAACTCATTAATTCTCTTTTTAGGAATTTATCTTGGAAAAATAAAAGGACAGGTGTACAAAAATGTATATACAAAGATGTTCATCCCATCCCATATATAATGGGAGAAAACTGGAAATAAATACAAGTCTCCAAATGGGCATTGGTTAAGGAAGTTGTGAAACATCTGTAGGAAGGAGTGATATTAAAATTATGATGTGTATATATATATTTGTTGCTGTGGAATTCTGTCTGTGACACGCTAGTTTTCTAGTTTACTTGAATTAACTTTGTAATAATAAATGTACTGATGGGGAAACTATATTTTAACAAGAACTATGAATCTGGACACATTTTAGTTTTTATAAGGCTTAAAAGAAGAGAAAAATTAGAGCTCTTGAAAAAAAATGTTGTCAAAATCAAAACCATTCTTTTTAATGCTCCTACTTTTCATTTTTCCAGTTGACTTCTATAATCTTACTATGGTCCTCTGGTTTTTCCTCTTTAACCTATTGATGTGCTGGATTACATTAATAGATTTTTGAGTGTTGAACTAACCTTCCATACCTGGAGTAAATCCCACATGGTTTTGGTGTATAGTTCTTTTTATACATTGCTGTATTTGATTTGCTAATATATTTTTTAGTATTTTTGCATCTATACTGGTGAGAGATACTGGTCTATAATTTTCTTTGATCTCTGTGTTTTTCAGTTGTTTAATCTCCAAATATTTTGGGATTTCTTAGCTACCTTTGTGTTACTGGTTTCTAGTTAAATCCTATATGACTTTATTTATTTATTTATTTATTTATTTATTTATTTATTTATTTATTAAAGATTTTTATTTATTCATTTGAGAGAGAGAGAGAGAGAGTGCACAAGCAGGGGGAGAGGCAGAGGGAGGGGAGAAGCATACTCCCCGCTGAGCTGGGACCCGACGTGGGGCTCGATCCTAGGACTCCGAGATCATGACCTGAGCTGAAGGCAGATGCTTAACCATTTGAACCATCCAGGCGCCCCTATTTATTTATTTATTTATTTATTTATTTATTTATTTATTTATTTATTTTTTAAAGATTTTTTTTTTTAATTTATTCATGAGAGAGCGAGAGAGAAAGGCAGAGGGAGAAGCAGGCTCCCAAGGAGCAGGGAGCCCGATGCGGGACTCGATCCCAGGACCCTGAGATCATGACCTGAGCCGAAGGCAGACGCTTAACCATCTGAGCCACCCAGGCGCCCTATTTATTTATTTTTAAAAAGGTTTTATTTAGGGCGCCTGGGTGGCTCAGTCGTTAAGCGTCTGCCTTTGGCTCAGGTCATGATCCCAGGGTCCTGGGATCGAGTCCCGCATCGGGCCCCCTGCTCGACAGGAAGCCTGCTTCTCCCTCTCCCACTCCCCCTGCTTGTGTTCCTGCTCTCGCTATCTTTCTCTCTGTC
This sequence comes from Mirounga leonina, assembly GCF_011800145.1. NCBI lineage: Eukaryota > Metazoa > Chordata > Mammalia > Carnivora > Phocidae > Mirounga > Mirounga leonina. The sequence continues at coordinate 13,910,913 of NW_023270469.1, read as the reverse complement.
AAATAAATAAATAAAAATCTTAAAAAAAAAAAAAAAGGTTTTATTTATTTGAGAGAGAGAGAAAACACAAGTCGGGGGAGGGGCAGAGGGAGAAGCACACTCCCTGTTGAGCAGGAAATTCAATATGGGGCTCCATCCTAGGACCTCGGAATCATGACCTGAGCGGAAGGCAGACACTTAGTCGACTGAACTACTCAGGCGCCCCTGACTTACTTTTTTAAATTTGAGATGTTTCTGGGGCGCCTGGCTGTCTCATTGGTAGAGCACGTGACTCTTGATCTCAATGTCATGAGCCCATGCCCCACGTTGGATGTGGAACCTACTTTAAATAAATAAATAAAAATAAATTTGAGATGTTTTTTGTGGCCCAGAATGTTGTCTGTCTTGGTGAAGACAGAGAATAATGAGAGAATAAAGCTCTCATTTGAACTTGAGAATAATGTGTTTTCTGCTGTTGGATGAAGTGGTGTATAAATGTCAATTAGATCATGTTGATGCTTTCTCTTATTTAAAACACTGCTTTTTTGGGGTGCCTGGGTGGCTCAGTCGTTAAGCATCTGCCTTCGGCTCAGATCATGGTCCCGGGGTCCTGGGATCGAGCCCCCACATCGGGCTCCCTGCTCGGCGGGAAGCCTGCTTCTCCCTCTCCCACTCCCCCTGCTTGTGTTCCCACTCTTGCTGTCTCTCTCTCTGTCAAATAAATAAATAAAATCTTTAAAAATAAATAAATAAAACACTGCTTTTTCCCATTAGGGAAGAAGAATGTAAAGCAAATTACTTATTTTTTAGCTTCTCTCCATTCCTCTTTGACCATTTCCCCAAACTTCTCTCTCTGGCTTTGTGTTTTTTTAGCAGGAGTAGGTATCCCAATCACCTAGGGTTTTTTCTTTTTCTCTTTCTGTTTCTGTCTCTTTCTTCTTTTCTTTTTCCTTTTTCTTGGTCTCATTCTTGTAAATCAGATCTGCTCCTCTGTCCAGTAATGGGAGCTTGATCAAGATGGGCTGATACTAGTCACAGGTTCCACTGTTTATATGTCTTACACAGCTTGGTTATCATAATTCTCTGACAAGGCCAAGATTTAGTTTCCTCATAGGTTAGATAGCTTTACTTTGTTCCATGGTTGCAAATATTATCTCAGATTCTACTCGTCAAGAGGACATTAAAGAGACCAGGTTTGTTTTTGTTTTTAAAGTGTGGATGATTAAATACAAAATATTTCCCGTTTCTGGGACAAATGGTTCTGTAATTTTTATAAACTCTAGTTTTTAAAGGACAGTCTGATGTTTTAAATGAAGTTTTAAAAAGGTTACTATTTATTTAATTCTTATTTAGAATATTGCCCTTTTGGGGGTGCCTTGGTGGCTCATTCGGTTAAGCATCTGCCTGCGGCTCAGGTCATGATTCCAGGGTCCTGCTCAGCAGGGAGTCTCCTTCTCCTTCTGCCCCATCCCTCTTCTCGTGCGTGCGTGCACATGTTCTCTCTCTCTCTCAAATAAAATCTTTAAAAAAGAAATTTAAAAAAATGCCGCCCTTTTGGACTGTTGATGACCCTCTCCGTCCCCCAGAGTAAATGTGGCTTTTATAAGTAGCCCATATGATTTTAACTGTGTTGGGGAGTTGTGAGAAGGGAGAGGTTGTTGTAATTAAGTTCCCAGTGAATGTACTTCTTAAATTTTTGAAATCTCAAACCTAATCTGTTTTGAGTAGAAAAGGCCTTTCTTTTCTACTCAAATGTATAAAGGTCCTTTATATTTTACTTTTACTTTGACAAAGGAGACTTTTTAATTTTTTATAAAATAAAAAACTTGGATATTCATTTAAATGAGAAGTCAGTCATTTGAATAAGTAAGACTTTGAAGTTTGAGGGGCATATAAACCTGAGAATTGGAACCAGCTTTAGCTTTGAGGATGCTTTGTAGTAGTCTCCTTTGAATAAAAGCAATAGCTAACATTTCTTAGCATTACAGTATGTTTCTAAGGGTAACTGCATTTCCTTTTAGGCAGGAAGCTATGTTCGTGATGACGCAGTCCCCAACTTGATCCAGTTAATAACCAATAGTGTGGAGATGCATGCCTATACTGTCCAGCGCTTGTACAAAGCAATTCTTGGTGATTATTCTCAAGTAGGTACTTTCTGCTTTGGTGGGGAAATTACCCATTATGTTCCTGGTGTGTTCTTATTACTAACACTCTAGATGTGCCTTGATTTTGACCTTTATGATTCAATGACCTGTGATTTTCATTAATCCTTGCAAGGATTAAAAGCCTTGGACAAATGATGACTTTCTTTTGACAGCAACCTTTGGTACAAGTGGCTGCATGGTGTATAGGTGAATATGGAGATCTTCTTGTATCAGGCCAGTGCGAAGAGGAAGAACCTATTCAGGTACCCTTTGTTACTCTTTCAGGAGGGGAGAAAATAGCTTTTTTGGTCATAGGAGTATAGTGTTTAATGAGGAGTTGAGGTTGATTCCTTGAAAACCTGTTAAAGAAGTTAATGCCAGAATTATATTGGGAAACTTGTGAGTTTTTGAGATGGAACTTACTAGCCCTATGTGAGATTTTAAAACCATCTGCAGACCTACTTCTCACCTCATCAGACTGAAATAGATTGTTTCTCCTACCCTGTGGCTTGATAAGAAGAATGAGACATATATGTGTCTGCATTTGCTTATTAAAAGACTGGCTTTAGGAGAAGTTGTGGCAATAACACTTGAATCTATTTATCCTTTTTTTTTCTTCCTTCTGCCTCTTGAAACTAATATAATGTGTCTCTCAGCCCTCACTGGGTATTTTCCACTCTTTTTTTTTTTTAAACCTCCGTCCTACCTGCTTCTGATTGATGGATCAGCTTGGACAGTTACCATGACAAAGCACAGATTGTGTTAGAAGTTTTGGTAATGATGGTAGGGTTGTCTTTTTGGTGGCATCCTGTAACTTGATATCAGATTTAGATATTTATGTTAGAATTCATCCTACATTTTTTTGCCTCACCAGGTAACGGAAGATGAAGTGTTGGATATTTTAGAAAGTGTCTTAATCTCTAATATGTCCACCTCTGTGACCCGAGGTTATGCCCTCACTGCAATTATGAAGCTTTCTACTCGATTCACCTGTACAGTAAAGTGAGTATGGAGAAAAAGTAGGATGGACATGTTATTTGTAATTTTTAAAAACTTTGTTATGGAAAATTTCAAGCAAATGCAAAAATAGGATAGTAAAATGAATTATACATACCATTATTCCACAGTAATAATTAATTAATGGTTCATCCTTATTTTATCTATACTTTGCTCCCTCTTATCCTCACACGCCACCATTTATTATTTTGAAGGTAAAAAGTTATGTTTTTAAAATCTGATTTCTAATGCCTTTTCTCTTTTTTAAAGTAGAAAAGTTACTTCACTATTATAAGGGTTCTGGTTTATTATAATATTTTGAGATTCTGAAGAGGAAGAAAATCACAAAGGTTTTAGTGGTTAAATGTTTAAATTCTCTTCACTATTTTGGATAAAAGTCAATTGGATTAGTTTCCCAGCCAGGCATATTTAAGGCAGACTTAGTTCTCTTAGACTTTCTGTAAGGCCCTGTGAAAAATTGTATTTTTTATTAACTCTTTAAATTGTGAACTAGAAGAATTTGTTGTCAGGTAGTAACCCTTTGTTGATAAAAGCTTATTTTAAAGTTGTTAAGAGAATGAACATTACACACTTCTTTTGTAACAAATTAATAATTGGTAGTTTTTTCTAGCAAATTTTGGGGTATGGGACATTTAACAGACAAAATCTAGCATTACAGTTAGAACAGGTTTTTTTTTTTTTTTTTTAATATTTTATTTATTTATTTGACAGAGAGAGACACAGGAAGAGAGGGAACGCAAGCAGGGGGAGTGGGAGAGGGAGAAGCAGGCTTCCCGCCGAGCAGGGAGCCTGATGCAGGGCTCAGTGCAGGGCTCGATGCGGGTCTCCATGCGGCTCTTGATCCCAGGACCCTGGGATCATGACCTGAGCCGAAGGCAGACGCTTAACGACCGAGCCACCCAGGCACCCCACAATTAGGACAAGTATAGTGGTAAATGATGGTGTTGAGGTATATGTTGGATGAAAGAAGACAAAAGAAAGGTGTTTTGTTTTTGAAAAGATATGTAAATTAAGGAAAGAGGAGTATTTCAGATTTTTAACCAGAAAACTCTGGTTTGTTTATTCTCTCTGCTTGTTTATGAACTTTCTTTTGGGTATTTGAATTTGTTTGTCATTTTATCCCAAAGCCGAATTAAGAAAGTGGTTTCCATCTATGGAAGCAGCATTGATGTGGAACTCCAGCAGAGGGCGGTAGAATATAATGCACTTTTTAAGAAATATGACCATATGAGGTAAGTGAAAGAAGCTAAGCAGTGCCTGTGGCTGTTAGTGCCCTGAACACATTGTCATGATAATCCGCAAAGGAGACTCATTCCTTGTGCTTTATTAACTGGACATCACAGTTCTATTTAGTCCTAATTGCTTGACTGCTTTTATTTGTCCATCTCCTATTCTGCCTGCCCTGTAAAGACTTAAGATACCTGTGTCCTCTCATTCACCTTCTCCCCTTTCTTTTGGTATGAAGTGTTTGCTTCATTTTCCGTTTTATTTGGTTAAGAAGTGGGAGTTGTGTTTTTTCAAGAGAATCTCATTCCAGTGTTTAACTTTGTGATGCATGTTCTTTTTTCCACTTCTTTTATGCAGTGTCTTCTTAATTGGAAATTGTTAATACCTACTTATTTACCTTTCTTTCATTCCAATTTTTCTACCACCAAGAAATCCCAGTCTCTTGGGATTTAGGTGGACAGTTTGTCTATTCAGGGTTTCTTACCCGCCCTTAATCCAGCCAGGAATTTAGGTCATGTATTCTTGTAATCTACCTTCTATTTTCGTGTGTGTGTTACAGGGTGGGGAGGGGAGATGGCTGTCCATGTTTGACACCAGTGTAGTAACAGTGATTGTCTTGGGTAGGGAATCTAGGTTAACTGCCTAGAATTTAACCACTTCAGATTCTTCCAGGTCTGCCCTCCTTGAGAGAATGCCTGTCATGGAAAAAGTGACCACAAATGGCCCTACTGAGATTGTGCAGACAAATGGAGAGACAGAACCAGCTCCACTAGAGACCAAACCACCACCCTCTGGGCCACAGCCCACCAGCCAGGTAGCTTTTCACTTGCTTATCTGGGAATCCTCATTATCTTATAGTTCCTTATAAACTGATTCTTTTCAGTCCTGGATTGATTGATTGATGGCTCTCTTCCTTATTTTTAAGTGTTGAAAGAGCTTTGCCTTAGCTGCAGATTAGACAAATGACTAATGAATTGAGATATTATTTCCTTGTATAGGCCAATGATTTATTGGATTTGTTGGGAGGAAATGACATAACACCTGTTATTCCAACTGCACCTACGAGCAAACCAGCGTCTGCTGGTGGAGAACTTCTTGATTTGCTGGGAGACATCAACCTTACAGGTGAGACCAGACTGGAGTTATTTAATGCCTTGGCTGGGGCATTTTTGGGTGGGGGGGGCGCTATTTTAATAATTTTGGATCAGGAGAGGGCAATGCAATGTAGTGGCACAAATGACAACTTTTTTCCACGAGACAGTAGTTGTGTGGCCTTGACCAACTTACTTTACATCTCTGAACACGTTTTTAAATCTACGCAGTGGGGCTGTTGCAAGGCTTGAGATAATGTGTATGAAACGTTCAGGGCAGTGCCTGGCACTCAGCAGGTGCTCAGAACT
>NW_023270469.1:13889071-13904746 GCF_011800145.1 Mirounga leonina | reverse complement strand
AAAAAAAAAAAATTAAAAAGGATGATAAATACTTTACCTTACGAGCTCTTTGTGAGGAATGGTGACTTATTCAGTACATGCAGGACACATAGTAGGCACTTAGTAAAGGTTGTATTTTTTCCTCAGTGCATGTGGCTACCAGTTTCACTGTATAGTTATAAGTATTCTGTATTACCATTTTTTTAAAAACCCTAACAGGTGAAAGATTGGCCCTATTATTTTGTTAATTTTTTTTTTTTCCAGTCACAGAGAATGTTACATTTATCCATATTTTTGCATTACACATGAATTTCTTTTTTGCATATTCCTTTTGTATCTTAACTCATCAGGGGGTCCTAGTGTTTTGTTTTTTTCTTTTTACTTTCTTACTTTCCTAGTGTTACATGAAAAAGCAAACTGATAAAATGTTAAAGAGCCTGAATTTTCCTTATTCTAATGTGTTTTAAACGCGTTTTCCCATTTTCGTTATTAGGTTAAACTTCTGAGTTTTACATTCTTTAAGCCATCCTTATAGTCATAGATCCTAATGCATAGTCATTTAAGCAAGTGGAAATTAGGAAATAAATTTAGTGTGTGTTTTTAGGGGAACTGGAGCAGTGAGTTTCTGTTGTTTCCCAAAACTACTTATTGTTCCTTTACAGGAGAAAAGAGCTAAAATCTGAGGGGCTTAGGGACTCATAATGCTGCCTATATATTTTGAGTAACCTCTGATTTTCCATGGGAATGCATTTCTGAAAATTGTTTTGAAAATGGAAATTGTGGGAAAATTACTAGAGTTATAAAAGTTAGGAGAACTATATGAATATTTCTTTGTATACTTTATTGGTAATGTGCTTGACTGCACTTGGCTGTGGTGTTCACATTTCTTATGGTTTGCTTAGCCATATGTATTTTTACGTTTCTTGCTCACTTTTAATATGTCATTTTTTTCTCTTGTACTTGGGTATTTTTAAAAAAAGATTTTAGCCTTCATTCACTTTGTTAATCTTTTTTGAAGTGGTGTATTTTCAGATAATTTCATAAGTAGTTTGAAATCTATTTAAATCTAAAATGCACTCTTTATTTTGCTGTTTTCTTTTTTTTTTTTTTAAGATTTTATTTATTTATTTGAGAGAGAGAGTACATGAGAGGGGGGAGGGTCAGACGGAGAAGCAGGCTCCTCGCTGAGCAGGGAGCCCGATGCGGGACTCGATCCAGGGACTCCAGGATCATGACCTGAGCCGAAGGCAGTCGCTTAACCAACTGAGCCACCCAGGCGTCCAAGGTTCCCTCTTCTGTGAATTGCTTGTTTATATCTCTTACCATTTTAACTTGGGTTATCTTTTTTTCTTACTGATTTGTAGAAAATATAGTTCTGGATACTCATCCATTTGCTATTTTGTAGCAAACATTTTCTCCTGCCTGTGGTCTGTCTTTCTGTTTTATTATAGTATTTTTTAATGAATAAAAGTTACTCATTTTAAAGTATTTGAATATTTAGTTCTTTCTCTTTATGGTTTATTTATTTATTTTTTTTTTAAGAAATATATTATTGAGGCGCCTGGGTGGCTCATCCGTTAAACGTCTGCCTTCGGCTCAGGCCATGATCTCAGGGTCCTGGGAGTGAGCCCCGCATCGGGCTCCCTGCTCAGTGGGAAACCTGCTTCTCCCTCTCCCACTCCCCCTGCTTGTGTTCCCTCTCTTGCTGTGTGTCTCTCTCTGTCAAATAAATAAAATCTTAAAAATATATATATATATATTTAGAGAGTGCGAGGAGGGGGAGCGGCAGAGTGGGAGGGGAAGAAAGCATCTTAAGCAGGCTCTGCACTCAGCATGGAACCCAACACGGGGATTGATCTCATAACCCTGACCTGAGCTGAAACCAAAAATGGGATGTTTAATTGACTGAGCCACCCAGGTGCCCCTGGTTTATGCTTTTCACATTTTGTTTAAGGAATCCTTCTCTTAACCTAAGATATAACAGTTTTCTCCTGTATTTTTTTTATTATTTATTTATTTATTTATTTTTGGTGAGCTTTGTCATGCTGGCTAAGATTGACTTACCACCAGAATGTTTCATTTAGGTGCTCCAGCTGCTGCTCCTGCCCCTGCCTCAGTCCCACAGGTAGCCCAGCCCCCCTTCTTGTTGGATGGGCTTTCATCACAGCCTCTTTTCAATGACATCACTACAGGTACGATTACTGGTGTTATCACCCTCTGTGAGAGGTGGTTATTGAAGAAAAGAATAATTCTGTAAGCATTAAGCTGACTGCAGTTAGACTGATCTTCCTGTGCTTTCCAGGCATCCCCTCCATCACAGCATACAGTAAGAACGGCTTGAAGATAGAATTCACCTTTGAACGGTCAAATACCAACCCTAGCGTCACAGTGATAACGATACAGGCCTCCAACAGCACAGAGCTGGACATGACGGACTTTGTTTTTCAGGCTGCAGTACCAAAGGTACTACAGTGTCTTCTTTGCCTTTTTCATGCATTTGATAAGTGATATATTTTCATGTTTAGAAGTTAAACTAAATTTGCAGATTTAACCCAAATTAACAATAATGTATTATGGTTCATTGAAGCATGTCATTTTGAAAGCTTTTTACTTGGTCAGAAATATTCTTACAATATAAAGAAAGGACATTCTACAAAGTGGTCTGCTAATGCTCAGGTCATTGAGGATGGGTGGGGTTCAGTAATACAGTGGTAAAAACCTAAAAAGCACAAATTCTAACATGGAATTAAAATTCATTAAGATGAAGGACTTTATCTATTTGGTATTCTCTTCTAGTTACTGGATCCGAATTAAAAGTTTTCATCTCTTGGTATTTATTAAGTGAAAGAAACATTCCTTCTTCATTAATATCTAGTTTAGTATTGATACAATGACTGCTTGTTTCTGTAAATTGAAGCTTTGTTTATACCAAATCTTAGTTTAAGGAAAATTTATGTCCGTCTTTGAAAAATGAAAAGTTTTGTATAAAGAAATACTGAGAATGAAGAATGGACAAAATTTTCTGGCAAAGACAAGATAGTAAGTATTTTAGGCTATATGGTCTCTGTTGCATCTACTCATTTCTGTTGATATAGTGGGGACAAAAAGCCATATATATAAATGAAAGAGTGTGATTCTGTTCCAATAAAACATTTACAAAAACAGATGTTGGGTCATTCTTGGCCGATGGGTCATAGTTTGCCAGCCCTTGTTTTAGAATAAGCTAATCTAATCTTTGCAGTGACATGTGAAGTAAGACATTCAAACAACACATTTTTGGAAATTGAAGACCTTTTATTTGTGGTTACTGCTGACTTTGTAGCCTCCTTTACTTGCATTTTTTAGGAGCCAGAGTAATGTAGATGTTTTTAGAAGCACTAGAGTGGGGTGGTTTCAGTAGTAGTTGTATGACATTAAGCAAACTTAGCCTCTATGCCTCAGTTTCTTGTTTACAAAGGGAGGATGGATGGTGGCAGTGATATCTACTTCCTAGGGTTCGTTTGAGGGATAGATGAGTTTTATGTACTCTCTACTGTTTTAAAGCACTTTTCATATGTTCATTGCTCAGTAAACATTAACTGCTGCAACTTTGGGTTTTACACTTGTTACTCTAGGCTGTGCTCTAGCAACATAGCGTCTCTGCCATTAAAGTATGGCCTTATTTTTGGTGTTGGACTGTATAATATCTTTTTGCATGTCATGATGTATCTTTTTTTTTTTTTAAAGATTTTATTTATTTATTTGACAGAGAGATACACAGCGAGAGAGGGAACACAAGCAGGGGGAGTGGGAGAGGGAGAAGCAGGCTTCCCGCCAAGCAGGGAGCCCAATGTGGGACTCGATCCCAGGACCCTGGGATCATGACCTGAGCCAAAGGCAGACGCTTAATGACTGAGCCACCCAGGCGCCCCATGTCATGATGTGTCTTGAACTTCAAAATAATGATATTTCATAGATTCTACTATTACTTTTTATTATCTCTGAACTTGAGATGCATTTTAAAATTCGGACTTTATCATAATTTAGTTGGTAGCCTGTTTTCTTTCTCAGTGGTGCATATAAAATAATGGTGTGAAAAACAATGGATAATATTTCAGCTTACATAATCTATCTTGATAATAGAATTATAATAAAACCCAACATAATAAGCCTGTGAGTTGATATTAAATCTCTTTACTCTTACAATTTTGGTCCTAAGAGAAGGCTGGATAGACTTTCCTCCTCTTGTCCCCCACCAGCGCCGGTCCCCACCTGTCTTTTTCTGTCTCTCTCCCCCTTTCCCTTCTCTTTCTCTCTCTCTTTTTCTCCCTCTTCTCTCTTTCGCTCTTCCCTCTGCCTCTCTTTCCCTCTCTATTTTTTCTCCGCACTGTCCATTATTTTAGAGAACTATACTTTCAGGAAAAATTTTTTAAATCCTAATATGGGGGTGCCTGGGTGGCTCAGTCAGTTAAGTGTCCGACTTTTGATCTCAGCTCAGGTCTTGGTCTCAGGATCATGAGTTCAAGCCCTATGTTGGGCTCCACGCTGGGCATGGAGTCTACTTAAAAAAATAAAAAATAAAGCAAAATCCTAGTATGTAGAATAGCTACATACATACTATATTGTGCTAACAGTTATGGTTTACCTGTCTTGCTGATAGCACTTTTATCTCTCTTCTCTGTAAACAAACAAGTAAAACCCCCCAACACTACAAATTAGGGCAATTGGCTTTTCCAGGTTTTTTGCCGTATAGGCTAACTCTGTAGGAAATTGTTCGCATAAGACCTGTGACCCCGATGGGGGAGATCCTGAGTATTCCACATACATATTAACAGCTTGGCTCTTTCCAGCCTTTCTTACCTCTGTCATGTAGCCCTTGACACATTCCAGATTATGTAGACTTAAGAAAACAAAAGTTTAAGTCTCCCTATCCCAACCATCCAAATACACAAAAGCATAAAGGCCTGTACTTGGTGATTGGTATGCTGGTTTGTTATTTGTAGAAAGGGTTTTTTGTTTTTCTTTTTTCATTTCTTTCTAGCTTTTTTTTTTTAGCCACACACACCCGTTTTTTTACCTGCATAGTTGATCAGTTACTATTAAGTGAGGTTGCCAAAACAAGAATTGGTCACCTTTTGAAAAGTGGTAGGCTAAAGTTCCTTCTGCCTGAAAGAGGAGGGTGGCTCATTGCTAATTTTCATGATCAAAGACCTAACAGTGGGGTTTTTAAAAATAACGTGAAGGTTATAGTCAGCCCACATACTCTGAATTGTTGATATCTGGAGAACAAACAGAACATAGTAGTTGGTCAGTCTGTTACTTGAGTTATTATCTGGGTGTCTGACTTTTTTTATTTGTTGACATCTCTGACATAGTATTGAGTGTATTCTTTTTTCTGAAGAGTGCCCTTTGTTCCCCACAGACATTCCAGCTGCAGCTTTTGTCTCCAAGCAGCAGCGTTGTCCCAGCATTTAATACGGGGACCATCACACAAGTCATTAAAGTTCTCAACCCGCAGAAGGTGAGTAGCACGTTTGAAGACAGTGTCTGAGTGACATGTAAGCATATTTCCTGAAATAAAATTCTGCTTTGTTTCTCTAGGTTTTCTCTGACTCATAGTTGTAGAAGAAATCTGTGAAAATGTCTAGTCTATCCTCTATTCTTTTGTAGATTAGATAATAAACACAGCCTAGACACTTGAAATGGCTTAGTGGCAGCATTAAAATGCAGCCTTTTTTTTTTTTCAGAGGGAGAGGGGGCGGGAGGGGCAGAGAGAGAATCTTTAGGAAGCTCCACACCCAGCACAGAGCTTGATGGTGGGGCTCAGTCTCATGACCCTGTGATCATGACCTGAGCCAAAATCAAGAGTCAGGCACTCAACCAACTGAGCCACCCAGGCATCCCTAAAATGTAGCTTTAAGGAATTATCTATTTAGATCTATCTATCTACAGATCTAATATCTATCAAGAGAAGACGGAAAGCTTAGACAGTTTAATCTTTTTTTTTTTTAAGGATTTATTTATTTTTGAGAGAGGGAGAGAGAGAGAAAGCACATGGGGGAGGGGGAGAATTTCAAGCAGACTCCGCGCTGAGCACAGAGCCTGACGTGGGGCTTGGTATCACGACCCTGCGATTATGACCCGAGCAGAAACCAAGAGTCAGATGCCCAACCGACTGTGTCACCCAGGTGCTCCTTAGACGTTTTAATTTTTATACAAGTTGCAGTCTGGGGTAAGAGTATCTGTAGAACCACATATATCCATATTTACTACTGTGATTATTAAGTGTGTACAGTACAGTGGAAGCATTTTTAATGAAGCAGCCAAATGAAAAGTAGCTTTAGATGGGGCGCCTGGGTGGCTCAGTCGGTTAAGTGACTGCCTTCGGCTCAGGTCATGATCCTGGAGTCCCGGGATCGAGTCCCGCATTGGGCTCCCTGCTCAGCAGGGAGTCTGCTTCTCCCTCTGATCCTCCTCCCTCTCATGCTCTCTGTCTCTCATTCTCTCTCTCGCAAATAAATAAAATCTTAAAAAAAAAAGAAAAGTAGCTTTAGAAACTGAAATTAAGCAATATTTCATTATATCTTCTCAAAGAAGTAAATTGACTCCACTTCTAATAGCAATCAATTCACTAGTTTTCAAACAGTTTTTGAAAATGGTTCAGAGAGTTTCTTCACCTTGAAAGATGTCCAGCAGTGTCTTATAAGCCCGGCATGATGATTTCTTCCTCTTACAGCATTTGCCTTTCCTCTGGTACTCACTGGATTCTGAGTATCTGCCTATAGCACAAGCCTAGATTCCTTTGATGATCTGATACATAGAGTAAAAATTTTCTTTTTTTTCCTTGTTTTTATTTTCATAAATAATTAAAATTATACCAGAAGGGTAAAAATTTATTTAATGCATTAATATTTGAAATCTGCCACGTAAAGTAAAGGGGTTTATAATTGAGTTTTCTTAAAATGACTTCTGTTACCATAAGTAACATAATTTTTTTTTTCTTTTATGTCTTGGGAATAAAACAAGTTTATGTTCACATTTACTATTGGTTTTACAGACAGAGCAAGAGTATCTCTGAATGTAGAGCATAAGATGAGTATGTTTAGGGGCGCCTGGGTGGCTCAGTCGTTAAGTGTCTGCCTTCAGCTCAGGTCATGATCCCAGGGTCCTGGGATCGAGCCCCGCATCGGGCTCCCTGCTCGGCAGGAAGCCTGCTTCTCCCTCTCCCACTCTCCCTGCTTATGTTCCTGCTCTCGCTATCTCTGTAAAATAAATAAATAAAAAATCTTTAAAAAAAAAAAAAAAGATGAGTATGTTTACCTCATTTTTCTGGAAACTTGGATACAAAGGTTGAATCTTTTTTTATTTTTTTTTTTTTAAGATTTTATTTATTTATTCATGAGAGACAGAGAGAAACAGAGGGAGAAGCAGGCTCCCAAGGAGCGGGAAGCCCGATGCGGGACTCGATCCCAGGACCCTGGGATCATGACCTGAGCCGAAGGCAGATGCTTAACCATCTGAGCCACCCAGGCGCCCCAAAGGTTGAATCTTTTTGAGAAGCCCTCAGCCACTGTTACTATGAAACTGCTCCCAAGTGGTTCTGTCCCGTGAATGCAGTTCTCGGACTGAAGCTGATGCTGTGTTCCGGAGATGCACTTTCTCTACTCGACTGCATGATGTTGGCCAGAGTACTAGGCAGTAACGGTGGTGGTAGTGGTTATTTGCCTGTGTGTCATTTTTAAGAGGCAGCTTTGCTCTAAAATAATTTGTTTGGATTAAAGGTCTATTTGTGGACCACACAGATTCTACAGATTTCCTTTCACTGTAATTTACAATTCTCTGTTCTTCTACAGCAACAGCTGCGAATGCGAATCAAGCTCACATATAACCACAAGGGCTCAGCAATGCAAGATCTAGCAGAAGTGAACAACTTTCCCCCTCAGTCCTGGCAATGAGGGCCCGGCACCATTCTCATTCTTGTCCCACTCAATCAAAGGAACCCTGGGAAGGAGGTTGTGATCGCTGGCAAGTCCCCCCCAACTGTACCATGGGCATGAGGAGCTAAAGAGAACTGTTGAGGAGGATTTTCCTGAAGTTATTGCTGACCTTGAAGCATTGTCAAAGACGAATCTCCTCTCCTCCACTGTTGAGGCCGGCTGCTTCTGGAGGCTACTTTGCACTCTTCCTCCTCTTCTCCTTTGTCCGCACTTCTCCACCCCTCCCACATTTACAGCCAGAATCAACATTCCCTGGGCCCCTGAGGAAATAAGCAGCTGGTCTGGAGGAGAGGACTGGAATCCATGGCAAGAAAACACTCACTCTGTCTCTGCAGCAAAGAGTTGCCCCTTCTTTCTACTGTGTTTTTCTGTGGACTGGGTGAGGTGGGGGTATCCACTCCTCAGTAGCTGGGTTACCATCTTCAGGCGCTTTTTACATCAGGCATTCAGAATGGAAATGTTAACAATGGACATTAGGGAGCCCTGCCTTTTTCTACTGGTTCCCCCAATGTTTGAAAGAGGCATTAGGCTCCTGGTAGCCTTTTCTGTGCATTGCTGTATACACACAGACACACACATGTATGTAATTTTGTTACCAAGACCTGGGCAGACCTGGAGAGGTTATTTGTAAACACTGGACAGATGCAGTTAAAAAGAGCTTGTGTTGAGATTCAGCATGAAGGATATGGTGCTCTCTTTGTAATAGAAACTCCCAAGGCTCTTCCAGCTCCCCTTTCTCTCCATTCTTTAGCTGTAGTCATGAATACTCCCCATGATTTTCAAAATTGATTCCCCTGAAAGTGCAAAGTGGACAACTTCTAAAAGGCATATAAATAGTTATTAATGCCCCTATCCCCACCACAAATTTTAAAGTTTCTCCTAAGCCCATAACTTGCCTGTTGAACTATGGTAAATGGGTGGAAAGAGGAGTTTGCTTTTTAAGATCAGACTCCTTAACAAAAGCACCTTTGCCCATAGGAAGAGTGAGTATCAGACTCATCCTAGAGCATATTGGAGTCATCTTCTCCATTACTCCAAACCTTCCTTTTTATTTCCTGAGCCTGGCTTGGACCTTGGCATTCCGTTTGAATTCCTTCTTCTAACTGGAACATTTGTGTTGTATCTGTAACACTGGCACTGAAATAAAGACCACGCGGTTAAAGAAACCTTTCCTATATTGTACTTTATGGTGTTGGAATGAAGCCTTGTAGCTTCCTTGCCCCCTTGTGAGAGGAAGTCTTATGGACACCATAGAGTCTGAGAAGTTGGTCTCATGAGAGAGGCCAGTCTCATGAACATCTGCATCAAGGACCTGAGGTCTGGAGCTTTTGAAACTAGGGAGAGTGCCGAGTGCTTTTTAGAAAGGACCCTTGTGTTCTCAGACCTTAACACTGAGTTGCTGGGATGAGGTAAGGTGACTTCTGTGGCACCAGGTGCCACGTCTGATGTGCTTAGGAAGAGAGGACAAGTCAGGACTGCCGTGCTCTTAGAAGGTTTGCAATCATTACTGTATTGAGTACAGTATGAGGGCTACCTTGGCTTTGGTCTTAAACCTGGGTACAAATCTCTTTTTTCTCCCCCCTCATTTCACCAAGCCTTTACTTAAAATCTTCAGTGTCTTGTCAAATCTAGCTCTGTATCAGATGCCAGATTATTCCTAACATTTGACAAACTGGGGTTGAACTAAAAGGCTTCAAAGGGGAAACTTTCTGGTCTTACTCGTAAACAAGAGCAAGATTTGCTAAAACTTACCCTACTGGGTAAATGGTTGAGTCAAGAACAGGATGTTACCTTGTCCATGCACAGTTTTTAGTAAAGGCAAGTGTGGACTAGTGTATGTTTCAGACAACTTGTTCAGCCTGGGCAATGGAGAATAGCCTTTCAAGGTTTCTTTGCCGACTGATTTCATTGGATAGATACTTAATGCTGTGAAACAGAATAGGATTAACATAGTGTTGGTGGATTTCTCGAACAGAATTTATCTAACATTCCTCTCTGGGTTAGAGGCTTTATTCTTCTCTCACGTTAATAGTTGACCAGCTCAAGTTTCTTTAGTTGGACTGAATTGAATCTGAGAAATCTGCCGAAGACCATGCTATAAGACAGTGCTAGCTAGTGGAGCTGGAAAGGGTCTACTCTAGTAACAAAGCATCTCTGTGCGTGATTATAGTTTTGAGGTAGAGTTATGTGATTATCCATAGCTTTGTCTAGATGGGATAAAAATCATGGCCTTAACGCAAAGGGTGCTGCCTAGAATATTTGGAGTGATTTTGGAAAGTGAAGCTGAGCACCACACTGAAGAACTAGCGGCCAGAAAGCTGCCTAGGATCCTGATGGTTGTGACGACTCTTTCAAATGATGGGATCTTTGAAGGCTTCAGCGTGCCTTAGTTTCTAGGATCAGAATTAGTTCTCCTCGTACTTGGCCTTGCTGCTAAAAGGAGAAATCTCTTACTTTCTATGAATACTTACACATTTCAGTAATTTATTTCCCTGGTATGACCATGCAAGGGGGAGCAAATTTGGATAGATTTACGTCAGAGCCATTGTGAGGAAAGAGTGATTTCCATGGCTGTCTTAATAACCCCAGGGTGATGAGCAGTGAGCCTACACATACTCGGACAATTTCACATGCATTTTTACCTCATTTCCTCCCCCTCTTTCAGAGTAGTGTATCCTATCACTCCCACCCCCTCCACCCAAGTAATCCTAAGGGACAATTCATCTAAGTGATCTCAAAAAACTGCAGGAAGGGTGCTCTACCCGAGAAGCTTCTCCCACAATGCTCTGGTGCTGTTACCTTGAGGTGATTGGGACAGTCATGGAATGTTTTATGCTGTCTGTAGTGATCATCTGTTCATTTTAAGGTCTTTCTCATTTAAAGAAACATTCCTCAGTGTAACATTTGGGAGGGGATTTTTTTCCTCTTAACTGGGTTAAAGATGTGGTTCATACCCTTTATTTGTCCCATTCATATAAGAAAGTAGACAGTTGAGTATTTCCATCTACGGTATAACATGCTTTTCATTTTTACATTCTTCTAGAAGAGGTTGGATGTTAGGGGATACTGTTTTTGAGGTTCAACTTTATTATTTTATACATTGGAAAATACTTGGGCCATGAGAACTAGGGGGGAAGAAAGAGTGTGAATATGTCTTATTTTTTTCTAGTGAATGTATCTTATCTTCATTGCCCTAAACCGAATGAGAGCTAGCGAGCAAAAAGTGGATATTCACGAATTTGTGGTTGGTGAAGAGGTGGTTCATGACTGTATACTCATGTGTTTGGGAGTGGGGAGGGTCACTGAAGAGCCGAAAGTCCTGAAGTTTAAAACACGTTGACAGGCTTTGGCTCAGGAGGGTGGGGCTGCTTGTGGAAGTGAATCACTCTTTTTCAAGCAATAGTAGCGAGTGGGCTCCATCTGCAGGGTTCCAGGACCCAGCGCACTTAAACAAAAGAACGTGCTGAAGCAGCTTGCACAGTTGCTTCCGTGAACTTCCGGGAGGCTCATTCTGGCTTCAGGATGGAGCATCGGAGTTTTTTTGTTTTTGTTTTTGGAACCTGCTGTTGCGCTTTGTGTGTTTTGTTTTTGTTTTCAATTTGGGGGGTTGCTCATGGGAAAGAGCTTCTGGACTCTTTCCTTTGTGAACTCCCACTGTGTCCCTGTAAAGTCCCATTTCTTTCATAATTGTTGTAAGTTACATTTTCATTAAGCCCCATCACATCTTCTTTACTGTAAAAATATTAAAAGGCTGTTTCTAAGTGGGACAGCTAATTCTAATTATTGCAGACATATTTTTGAGATGTAAAAAAAATTTAAAATTAAATGATAAGTCTTAGAGGCGAGTGAGGAATAAAATGGATGTAAACATTTACATGGGATGCATTAGAATTCTGCTGTGTGTATTGTCTTTTGGTTGAAACAAATTATGAACAGTGACTAATAATAAAAAGTCAATACTCAATGATTTAAAATTTGCTTCCTTGCTTCTTATAAGTGGATTGGAGAAGCCTTGAATGAATTCTTATTCCAGAGCTTTGAGCCAAACTTACTGACCTGTTAATGTTCCTTTTACGCAGAAATCTCACCTAGAAGAATTTGAACAACCTAAAAAAAAACTTGTAGTCTATAACAGTCAAAAGTGCAATTGGGAATTTTAACTAATGATTATTAACTCATGCTTACTTCTCCACATGGGTGAACTTTCAAACAAGGCAAAGAAATCATATCAAAGTGAAATGTGTATTTAGAGGTGGTCATGGGGTTTTAGTTATAAGCTATTTGTAAATTGTTTAAGTGTATCTGTGACTGGGAAGAGGAAGGTTTGACCAGCCAAAATGAATTCTATTTCATGATCTATTTAATGTGAATTCTTCCATAGAAGTGAGAGTGGCTGGGTGTTGGAAGCTATAGGCTTTCTATTGCTTGGGTGATCCCTGATACTCCCTTGATTGAGAAGGGGGAGATCATGAAAGCCCCCTAAGTGAGAAGGAGAAGAGAAGCCTTGGCATATATCTGGTTTATGCAGAAGTGCCCTTTGGCACTGTTTGATAAGTGACATTTCTGTAATCTTATATGTGGTTTAGTTAAAATTCATTTTTGTTTCTAATATTAAATTTAGTTAACATGTTCATCTGCATGTAATTTCATGTTAGAGGAAAATATAAAAACTACAATAGAAAAGTTTAGCTAGTAATAGACTTCAGGCATTTACTCAACAATACAATGAATAGTGTTGAGATTTGAACTTCAGTCCAGAAGGACTGAGGTAATTTTTATCACTTTTAAGGGTTTTCCATGCTATTTCCTCCCCTAGTTCAATTGTCCCCATATTTTGAAAATATATCCCTTCAAACCCTGAGGCCAGGTAAATACTACCTGTTTCTTTGGAATTAAAATAAAGACTTTCTAAAACTGCAGCACCTGGGTGGTTCAGTCAGGTAGCGTCTGCCTTCGGCTCAGGTCATGATCCTGGGGTCCTGGGATCCAGCCCCGCATCGGGCTCCCTGCTCAGTGGGGAGTCTGCTGCTCCCTCTGCCCCTCACCCCACTCTTGTGCTCTTTCTCTCTCAAATAAATAAAATCTTAAAAAAAAAAAAATCTAAATCTGTTCAACCTAAGGTAGAAAAGAGATTTAGGCCTACAGATGACTTTGTGATCATTAAAGGAGTGGGAACTAGCTATAAATAAGTGAATGTGGTAAGACCTTATGGCTCTTCTACCATAGTTGGACAAACTTTTCTTCTCTAGACTTTCTTTCGATTTTGTAGTGAGGATTAGGAAAAGCTCCTGGGATAAAGTGTGTGTGTGTGTCTCCTTCCCTCCCCAGGTGGAGAGAGAGGTATGTACAGCTGCTTATAGGAAAGATACAGAAAGGAGGCAGAAATGACTTCTGTCTCTTGGCTTGATCTAAACAGTGATTTTTGTAACCATGAACCTGCAGTGAGGGCAGATGGATTTTTGCACAGAAATTCCCAGAGGATTTTATTTTTAGGGTTAGTTTCAGCTGTTTACCATTTCCAGAAATTGTAGTTACATAACCCTTGGCATACATAATGCACACTGCCTTGAACTGGGGAAGAACATGAATATATGACCTTTGAAACAATATAAAATGTTAATGGCAGTACATGATTTGGAAAGAAAAAGGAGAATCCAATTGGTTGATTGCCGAATTGGATCTTAAAACATGGAGACCTTTCAAGAGTTGCATCGTAAATGATCCCCTGGAATATCTGGGTTGGTAGTTTTTTTTTTAGTTTTGGTTTTCCTTTTGAAAGAGGTACTACTGTTGTTGATGAATGAAGAAGTAGGAAATACATAACTTTTAGCATATGCTTGTATTCTGAATTGATGCATTAGCCCTTATTCCATTAATTAAAAAACCCAATCTACCACTGCTGTTCCCCAGCATGAACTCATAATGTTGGTCCTGGGATAAAATCCTTTCCCTTCAGGTGATTAATCAATAAAAAGCTGCTTATGAGATCAGGAAAATGTAACGTATAAAATCTCAAACAGGCTTTTTAGAAACACTAATTCTGAACCACATTTTGGTCTTTCCACAGTCCCTTCCCTCCTCTGTCAAGGTCCACTTCTCTCCCCATATGGGTGCTTACAGCTTATATACCAGTGTTCCTGCAGGAAGAAGTTACCCAGTAAGCACGGAAATGGGAATTCAACTACTTTGAGTAGCTTTCTTGAAAGTAGTTTCAAGGTAGAAGGAAGACCCAGGAGGTAGTCAACCTGAGAGCTTTTTTCACTTTATACCAGACTCATAGAAGTCATTTTTAATTTTAAAATGAGACAAATGAAGACTACTGGAGATTGGAATTTTAGTATATGCAAAGTAGTTCATGTGAAGGGAGAAAGTAGTGGCCAAACTTTTGTACAGAGTCAGATTTTGTCTTGTAATTGAAAAGATCTCCAAACGGATACATATCTCTTAGTAGAAAGGGGGCACGTGCAGACTGTACTGTTAGATCTCAAACTCTCTTGTACTAAGCCTATAATTAAAATATTTTAACCATATAGTTGGTATGGGCTAGGCAAGCTGGAGCAGTAGATAAGGTGATACTATTTTTACCAATTCAAATCTCAGGGAATTACTGATTTTTGCTGCTTAATTCCTTACATATTGCTTGAAGATTCATTAACATTTGTTTAAGAAGGAAAGCCCTAAAATCCAGAAGTCTGAAAGGTTTCCTAGGAAAATCTAGAGTAGAAATTACAGGAAGAGAACTCTGAGGAATTGAGTAAATTCTAAATTTGGAAAATCAGGATTATAATGACTATTATGAATCCCTACTAAGCACTTTGTATGCCTTTACAAAATCTTGATAATAACTGCCAGACAAATACTAATTTCTATTTCACAGCTAAGAAGCAAAGGCTCAAATCAAGTAAATTGCACAAGGGTAGAGGTGTAATAAGAGGTAAAGCTCAAATTTGGAATTGGCCTGACTCCAAATTTGGCTGACTGGCTAGCCACAAAGTACCATCACTGCAGGAATTAAAATAATAAATTAACTTTTAAAGATTTTCTGAATTAGCCTTGCAAATAATAAAATGGTCTTAGACCATATTGTGGCTTGAGGCAGAGTAAAGAATTCTGATACTTCTACTAAAGGAGGAGAAAAGGGAATTAAAATATGGCTGGGAGGTGAGTTGACATTTTGTACACGAGGTTGGGTCGAATTTGCTAAAGAACATAGTGAGCATCTCTAATCAGAGAAAAGGCCTTGCAAAGGTGACTGTTCTCAACAATCCGTTCAGTGGGGCTTTGCATTTGAGGGTGCCAGGCCAGTTTTGGAGGTGAAAGAGGAAACGTCTGGGAGAGGTAAGTTACAAGAGCCACCCTCTGCGGAGGGCAGCGTCCTGTCACTACTAACAGGTGCAGACCCCACCTGCCCCAAGTCCAGTCGGTACTTCGGAGGCGGGGATAGCAGTAAATCACTCTCCCTGTGCTTCAGTCCAACAAACTGAGGGCGGCCGGAGGCGCAGGCCCAGCCTTGCGGAGGCGCCCGGCTCCGCCCGCGGGGTCGGCACAGCCGCCCAGCCAGGATGCGGCTCGCGGAGTCTGGGCCGCGCCGGGCCCGCAGCTACGCAGGTCCCGCGGGGCTGCGGGAGGGGCGGGGCCCGGGGCTGCGGGAGGGGCGGGGCCCGGGGCGGGGCGGGCGGCCGCGGGAGGCGGGGCGGCTGGCTGCTCGCGGGCGCCGCCG
>NW_023270469.1:13872589-13888671 GCF_011800145.1 Mirounga leonina | reverse complement strand
CCGCGAGCCGCCTGCCGGGAGGGATCCGGGTCCTGAAGGTGAGGCGGGAGGGCTGGGGAGGGAACCGGGGCGGGGAGAGGCCGCCCCTGCTCCGCGCAGTGGCCGAGGCAGTCGGCGACCCCCGCGCCGCGTCAGTCCGCTTCAACGCCCGGCTGCCCCGCAGTCCGGCTGGGGGCGCCGCGGCCCCCGCCTCGGCCTCCGCGCCTGGCCCCCACCGCGGCCTCGGCCGCCTCCGTCTCCCCTCCGCTGCCCATCCCTGGGCGCGCGCCACCCGTCTCGCAGGCCCACGCCTTCGGTCCGGCGTCCGCCCCGCCGCCGCCGCCCACCCGGCTCCTCTGGGACCCGGGGGCTCGCCTCGGCCGCCCTCGGCCTCGTTCAGGGCCGGGGACCGGTCGCCCGTGGCCCGAGAGCGGGGCTGGAAGTACGCAGGGCTTCCTCCCCGGACACCTGAAGACATCACCCCCGCGGGAGGATGGCGGCGGTGATTGGCCGGGCGCAGCCGTGTGCTCGGGGCTACGCCGGGTGGAGCGGGCCGACTCTGCCCTCGGGGCTCGCCACCGAAGTTAGGACCCGGCTCTCCGCTCCGAGGCGCCGGCCTGCAAGCTCCACCTGCCCGCCTGGAGAGAGAATCCGCGGAGGAGCTTAATCTCGGGGAATCTCTGGGCGTGTTGCAGCAGGGAGGAGGGGTTCGGCAAAAAGGGCATTCCTGTTTGCGGGAGCCGGGCTAACAATCCAGGGAGACGGTAATGGGGGAGAGGTTATGCAACAGGCAGCTAGCGGGGTTTTGGGGCAGGAATTGGGGGGAGTAGGAGGAAAATGAAAGCAGAATCTGGCAAGGCGGGGAGTGGAGCCTTGAAGGGGATGGCGAGAAGTTTAAATGCACAAGGGTCGGCAGGGGACAGTGAAGATGATTTAAAGGAGGGGTTCTGGGAGACTAACTGCATGGTTTTCTTCTGGTCTCTGAAATAGTTGGAGAGGATTTTTTTCTGTAGGTCAAGTATATAAACTAGATGTCCTTCTGGAGATGAAATAGAATTCCTTCTAGAGTTTTAGAAGAGGAAATCAGCAGTATTTAAAACTTGCCGGCGAGACGGAAGAGAGGACAGAAAATTAAGAGGTTTTGGTGTCTTTCAAAAATACTTTGCAAAACAGTGAAAATACATGATGTTAAAAAATACATTAAGTAATAGTTGTTAATTGGAATCAAGGGTGAGCACTGTATATTGAGATTATTTGTAGGACACTGCAAAGATGGGAACACCGAAAAAAAAAAATAGGTATGAAGCATCTGGTGAATCCATCCATGAAACAGTATAAAATAGAGCTCTCTAAAATATAAAACATTTTTTTTCTGCTGTTACCTCTCAGTCTTAATGCAGTGACTTAAAGCAATAACTTTTCATAGTTTACCTTTACTTCTGCATAAACCTTGTACATATTTATTTTAACTTATTTAACCATAAGTTTTAAGTATAATTACTTTAAGGCTTTTAGATATTTATTTAAAACTATAAGGTCATCAAATGTAAATTGTGAATGAACTTTAAAAAAAAAGTTGTGCTGCTCTGGCTTATCAGGAAATGGCAGGTCTGAGAGATAGGTAATGCCCTCTGGTCTAGAAGATAACCTTGGCTTTTTTAATAACAACTTTTTGTGGGGGAGGGAGTGAATTGTGAGATGGAAGGAATTGAGAAAGGAGGCTCTTGATTCAAAGGGTCCTGCCTTCCTAGACTTTCAGGAAGTGGTCAAATTTACCGCTGGTTCCTTAGGGCTCCAATCTGGGGACTGTTAGAAAGATGCCAGAAATTAATCTTGATTGTAGTACTGGGTTGGTGGTATGGGAGGCTGACAGTGTCTTTTTTTTTTTTTTTTAAGATTTTATTTATTTATTTGAGAGAGAGAATGACAGAGAGAGAGAGAGCATGAGAGGGGGAGGGTCAGAGGGAGAAGCAGACTCCCTGCCGAGCAGAGAGCCCGATGCGGGACTCGATCCCGGGACTCCAGGATCATGACCTGAGCCAAAGGCAGTCGCTTAACCAACTGAGCCACCCAGGCGCCCTGACAGTGTCTAATGCCCTTGTGTCTCTTGCTTTATTGCATATGGTTAACACTTTAAATAATCCTTGCAAATAAATGGGATTGGCTATGGAGAACAGGTGCTGTGTGTTCTGCACACTTAAGTTTCCTTAAGTAGCTGAGTGGTTGAATTTTGTGCCAAGTGAAACTGGAAAAGAATATATAGGTAGAAGTCATAATCTCCTGCTTGTTCTTTGAAGACCCTTTGAAAAAAGCTTACTGTTCTTTTTTGTAATGCTTTTATACTAACTACAAAGTTATGAGCGTCATTATTGTCAATAATACAGATCTTCATAAAAAGGCTAATATAACTAAGCCAATATAATTTAGCTAGATTAGATCTAGGTCCATCAGTATGGGGTATTGGAAAGTTTGATTCAAAATCTACTCCCAGATTTATTTAGCAAATTGCTAATTAGAATGTACCCCTTTACTGTTGTTGGAATATAAGTACGATATTTGTAATACTCTTATTTTTTTTTTTTAAGATTTTATTTATTTGACAGAGACAGAGATAGCGAGAGCAGGAACATAAGCAGGGCGAGTGGGAGAGGGAGAAGCAGGCTTCCTGCCGAGCAGGGAGCCCGATGTGGTACTCGATCCCAGAACCCTGGGATCATGACCTGAGCCTAAGGCAGACGCTTAACGACTGAGCCACCCAGGCACCCTATTTGTAATACTCTTAAGATTATTGGGAGTAGCTATGAAGCATAGTTTTCCAGATGTTTGCTACAATTTTGGGATTATTTTTTTACTCAGACTGTAGAAGATACGAAGTTATAACTGGGCAGCAAGTGCCATGAGATCAATTTTCATCAGTACTAGTTTCAGGTTTTTAGCCAAGTAATGTGTGTATATGGTTTTTAAAAATCAATGAATACCAAAATGATTTTTAATGAACTGAAATATTCTTCCTCTGCTTATCTCATCCCACCCTTTCCAAAATATTCCTTAACATATATTCCTAGAGATGAGCCCTTATTGTTTTAAAGTTTTGAATGCAGGAGCCTATCTCTTACCTTATGGTATTTCACATTCTAATAGAACTCAGTGAGTAGGGAGAGTTACTTGACCAGACTCTGTTTTTCCCGTACATATCTTAGAGTTAATTGTACGGGGGCGTTTAATAGTTTATCATCTTTGAACTGATCACAGCCCTCATATGTTATTTTAATTTTTAGAGAGTTAAAAGCTTAAAACTGAAGTGGTACTTAATTCATGGCCTACTCTAAAGACTTGCACTTTCTAGAAATGTATGTGTAAATCTTTTTTTTTTTTTTTGAGAGGGAGAGAGTGTGGGGGGGGAGGGGCAAAGGGAGAGAGAGAATCTCAAGCAGGCTCTGTAGCCTCTTGGCGATATTGAGATTATGACCTGAGCCGAAATCAAATCAGTCGCTTTACCAGCTGAGCCACCGAGGGGCCCCTATTTAAATCTGAAATATGCTCTTTTACACTTGTTTGATGTGAGAGTTGATTATAGACCTGTTCCCTTTTAGAAAAGTTTGTCAACAGATTTACATAAGAGTAAGGGAAGCAATATCATTTCTTAATCTATCAATTTCAGTGGAAAAGTGATTCTAAAAGCTGATAGTCTATCAGCGGACAGTATTGGCCTTTCCAGGGTTTTCTGATGCTTTTCGCAGGGGAGAAGGAAGCACTAGGTAATTCAGCAATAACTAATAATAGCGGAACAGTCCATCTAGATTATTGCTAGAAGGCTATGCTTGCTTGGTATCTAGGTCTTTTAAATGCCTCTTGAGCAGGTTTAAGGGAATGATACCTACTAAAGGTCTAACTCCACAGTTTATCTTCACCGGGTGGAATATATCATATAAATAGGAGATACCATTCTTTGACCAACAACACATGTGTTTCGATAAAGATCTTAAGGAATTTTTATAGTCTTCCCGCCCCATGCAAAAAGTGTTTTTATTAAAGCATAGGGACATAACCCATGGGCAGAAAGAGCTGCCAAGGATTTAGAGTCTTAAGGGAAATACATAAACACTTTTTTTAAGACTTTATTTATTTGAGAGAGAGAGAGAGAGCAGGGGGAGGGGCAGAGGGAGAGGGACAAGCAGACTCCCTTCTGATTGGGGAGCCTGACATAGAGCTTGATCACAGGACCCTGAGACTATGACCCCAGCTGAAATCAGATGCTTAACCAACTGAGCCACCCAGGCACCCCTATAAATGCATTTAAAAATGACTTAAAAAAATTTTTTTTTTCAAAGATTTTATTTATTTGAGAGAGAGAGAGCATAACAAGCAAGGGGAATGGCAGAGGGAGAGGGAGAAGCAGGCTCCCCACTGAGCAGGGAGCCAGATGTGGGGCTCTATCCCAGGACCCTTGGATCATGACCTGAGCCGAAGGGAGATGCTTAACTGACTGAACCACCCAGGCGCCCCTAAAAATGACTTTAAAAATCCTCCCAGAAGAAAAATCTTGGATGAACTAATATAATAACTTCCAGGGATTTTTCTTGACTTTTCTAAGATTGCGAAGATCATTGGGCCATTATTTGACCTTAAAAAGTTTTTTTAAAGATGCTTTTTGGTGTTTGTGTGGAATAGTATCTACTTGCTCTCTCTTTAAGTAGCAGGGGAGCAAAATTTCTCTCCACTCAGTGCAGAATGCAGAGCTTCTTTGCATAAATGTTACTGTACCTTATAGAATACCGTTTTTAGATGGGCCAGTTGATCATGCCCAAAGACTGAAAAATAAGGAATATTTAAAATTAATCAGTGGTTATTTGTATTCAGTGACTAAAATTACCGATACAAATATGATGGCCTTTGTCTTTATAAAATAAGGACTTGAAAGCCCTCTGTTAATTCTGAGAAGTTCAGCTTTGAGAAAATGATCTTGTGGACAAGAGGAGACCTAATTCCTACTTGTAGCAGGGGTTTATCCTGCTTATCTAAAGTTAGAATCAGTAATGATCCTCATGGTTTTGAATAGCTATATTCTAATCCTTAATATCTGTAAAATGATGGATTTACCTGTTATCCTTAATTTAAACAATGAAGCCATTCTCACTCATATTTTTCTTTCTTCCCACATGGAAATACCTTCTCACTTTTCCTTCACTTTTCTTTATCATCTTAGAAATTGAATTTTAGGTGCCACAGTTATCCTCAAATACTTAATCTCGGTAACTACAAAAATAATATTTGCTTTATTTATAGGTATTTCTGACTTCCAATGAGGAATAGTAGCAAAAGTCTTTTATTTACTTTGTGGTTGGTAAAAAGATTTTAGGGTTCTTTGTAAAAAAGGAGATTTTTTTTCCCCTCAAGTTTGTTCAACCTCTTGCCAGAGCAAATTGAGCTGTAGTAGAAACTGGGAATACATTCTGTGATGTGATTTCTGTGAGTTCTGCATGCATCAGTGTGCCACTCAAGTATTAAGGCACTGTAATAGATTCTCAGTGTGGAAGAGAGGAAGAAGTATCAAATACACGATTAAAACCCATTGTGACCCCCCTAGTAGTAGACATATGTTCAAGGTGAGGAGGCTCTGCTGTGGAGAGAGTAGAGTCACTAATTCTAGCTATGCAGAGAAAATGGGGATGGGATACATGGAAGGCTCCATAGGGAACACAAGAGAGGGTGACATATGAGTAGAGTTTTGAAGGCTGTCTAGTCAGATGGACAAGACGGAGAAGGACATTTCAGACAAGTCACAGAATTGTGGAATCGTGGTGTGTTTGGGGAGTTACAAATAGCTGGATGTGACTGAAACAGTGACAGGTAATGGAGAATGATGCTAGAGAGGTATGGCAGTGTGTTAGCGGAAATGCCTTTATATTAAAGGGAACAGGGGTGCCTGGGTGGCTCAGTCGGTTAAGCGTGGGACTCTTGGTTTCAGCTCAGGTCATGATCTCAGGGTTGTGAGATGGGGCTGCAGGTGTAGGGCTCCATGCTCAGCGGTGAGTCTGTTTGTCCTTCTCCCTTCCTCCTCTCTGCCATACCCTCCTCCTTCCCCCTCCCTCCTCTCTCTCTCTCTCAAATAAATACATAAATAAAATGTTAAAAAAAAAATGGAACAGAAATGGCACATCATAAATATAGAGTAGGTCAGTATTGATCTTTAGAGACTTGTCATATTGCTGTAGCAGTTGTTTTTTCTTTGTGGTAACCATAACGTGTGTGAATTTCACATACCTAAATTATCAAATGCAACACTAATTTTTTTAGAAACGTGATTAGAATGGAAAGAACATTTGTTCAACATTGTGCAGTATTCTGTACTTGCTTATTTGGGATATGAGGCAGAGGGTCAGGACCTTAGAGAAACTTTCAGTTTGCGTTGTAGAGACATGTGCAGAAATGTTTAACGCAGCATTGTTTCTAATAGTGAAAAAATTAGGAACAAACTAAATGCCATCAGCAGGAGAATATATAAATTGCAGTATATTCATATAATGAGATATTATTCAAATGAATGAGCTGGGTGTTTTAGCATGACCAATTTTGAACCAAATGAAAAAATGGCAGTGTGAAACATAAGTATGTTAGGATTTAAAGTTCTAAATCATGGAAAACAGTTGTATTTAGTTTATAGATAGGTACATATATGGCAAACATATAAAAATGCATGGAATGGTGAATAGCAAGTACAGTAGAGTGTTTCTGGGGAGAGAGGGAGGGAAATGGGATTGAGGTGGGGTATCAGGTGACTTCAACTATATATGTGCATATACATATATATTCTTACATGTATGTAAGACATGTGATTCTTACATGTAAGAATTCTTTAGAATAAGGATCTGAAATAAATAAATATGACATGATATTAAAATTTGTGAAAGGTGGGTAGTAGGTCCACAGACGTTTTATTATTCTTATATTTTTCGGAAAACGTAAGAAAAAGAAAGGGTCAGACAAAGCGATGGACAGAGGCATGAACAGCTGAAGGAGAGAAAATGGTTTTCCATTTTCTTAGGAGCTTAGGAATGGGCATGGCAGGTGTGGAAGGCCCCAGGACAGGAGGTGTTGGAGAATCGAGAGTGGAAAGGTGGAGTGAGGACTGAACGTGTCTAACTGAGCCAGACATTCTGGCTAATGATTTCTTTCTCTTGATGTTTTTTAGAGAAATATGAAACGCAATGGGAGCAGGAATTGTTTGAACAGGCGAAGTAGGTTTGGCTCTCGAGAAAGAGACTGGCTGAGAGAAGATGTCAGGAGAGGTTGCGTCTACCTGTATGGAGCCGACTCGACCTCCGCTGCCGCAACCGCCGCCACCTCCTCTGACTTACATCTTGTCCTGTGCACCGTGGAGACACCAGCCTCAGAAATCTGTGCTGGGGAGGGAAGGGAAAGTCTTTATTTACAGCTTCATGGGGACCTAGTCAGGTAAGCTTGGAGTTTTACCCCTCTAACTCTGTCACTGCGTAAGTGATCTGCGTTGTTGTTGTTTTTTTTTTAAAGATTTTATTTCTTTATTTGAGAGAGAGAGAGCACATGAGAGGGAGGAGGGTCAGAGGGAGAAGCAGACTCCCTGCCGAGCGGGGAGCCCGATGTGGGACTCGATCCCGGGACTCCAGGATCATGACCTGAGCCGAAGGCAGTCGCTTATCCAACTGAGCCACCCAGGCGCCCGTGATCTGCATTTCTGCTTGGAAGTGGGCTTTAGGATTTTAATTGTGCTTAGAACTGATATTGATGATGGGATCACTAGGCTTGAAATAAGATTTGTCTTTGGAATGCTGAAATTATGATTCTTGGATTTAAAAGCTATCAGTGAAGGGAAATTTGATAGTTACTTCATTTGGATGAAACCACGGGTCAGATATCTAAATTTAAAATAAATATTTTAAAGTTATTTAAAAAAATAGGGGCGCCTGCGTGGCTCAGTTGGTTAAGCATCTGCCTCTTGATTTTAGCTCAGGTCTCAATCTCAGGGTCATGAGTTCAAGCCCCCCATGCTGGGTGTGGAGCCTACTTAAAAAAAAAAGTTATTTAAAAAAATAATACATGTAAATAGAATGAAATTGAAATGTGTAGAAAGAAATAGAATGAGAAGTGTATATGCTCATGCATAAGTATGTTTCTATTTATATGTAAATTTAAAATTAATGGTGCTATATGCAGCATATTATTGACTTGAAATCTCTTAGAGATCTTTCTATATTAACATTTTTATAATTTTCATTTATTTAATGGCTGTATAATATTCTGTTTTATGAGTCTACCATCATTTTAGCTGATCTCCTATTATGGGACATTCAAATTGTTACCAGTTTTTTACTTCTACAAGTGGGTTTGCAGTGAGTATTCTTTTACCTATGATATTTCTCCTGTGTGGAAGTAATCTGTAGGATAAACTCCTAAAAGTGGAATTGCTGGTCAAAGGATATATGCATTTATAATTTTGATACATATTGTCACATTTCTCTTCACAGAAGTTAAACTTCAACAAATAATATAAAAGTATGCCTATTTTCCCCTTAGTTTCTCCAGAACATGTTAGCATTAAATTTTATATATAAATATAGACACATACCCATGCATGAGCGCATACTTGCTTGTGAGTAGAAATGATTGTCAACAGTTTTTAAATTAGGGAATTATAAAGTTAGCATTCCAAGGATAAATCTTTTTTCAAGCCTAATGACTTATATTTTTGCAAATCTGATAGGAATTTTGTTATTTTTTCATTTTAATTTTCATTTATCTTAGTGAAGTAGAGCATATTTTTTTAATTTTATTTTATTATTATTATTTTTTTTTAAGAATTTATTTATTTATCTGACAGAGAGAGACACAGCGAGAGAGGGAACACAAGCAGGGGGAGTGGGAGAGGGAGAAGCAGGCTCCCCGCAGAGCAGGGAACCTGATGTGGGGCTCGATCCCAGGACCCTGGGGTCATGACCTGAGCTGAAGGCAGACGCTTACCCACTGAACCACCCAGGCGCCCCTTATTATGTTATGTTAATCACCATACATTACATCATTAGTTTTTGATATAGTGTTCCATGATTCATTGTTTGCGTATAACACCCAGTGCTCCATTCAGTATGTGCCCTCTCTAATACCCATCAACCAGGCTAACCCATCCCCCCACCCCCTCCCATCTAGAACCCTCAATTTGTTTTTCAGAGTCCATAGTCTCTCATGGTTTGTCTCCCCCTCCGATTCTCCCCCCTTCATTTTTCCCTTCCTACTATCTTTTTTTTTTTTTCTTTAACATATAATGTATTATTTGTTTCAGAGGTACAGGCCTGTGATTAAACAGTCTTACACAATTCACAGCGTTCACCATAGCACATACCCTCCCCAATGTCTGTCACCTAGCCACCCCATCCCTCCCACCCCCCACCACTCTAGGAACCCTCAGTTTATTTCCTGAGATTAAGAATATCTCATATCAGTGAGGTCATATGATACATGTCTTTCTCTGATTGACTTATTTCACTTAGCATAATACCCTCCAGTTCCATCCACGTCATTGCAAATGGCAAGATTTCGGTTGTGTGTGTGTGTGTGTGTGTGTGTGTGTGTTTATGGCTGCATAATATTCCATTGTCTATATATACCACATCTTTATCCATTCATCTGTTGATAGACATCTTGGCTCTCCATAGTTTGGCTATTGTGGACATTTCTGCTATAAACATCAGGGTGCATGTACCCCTTCGGATCCCTACATTTATATCTTTGGGGTAAATACCCAGTAGCGCAATTACTGGGTCATACAGTAGCTCAATTTTCAATTTTTTGAGGAACCTCCATACTGTTCTCCAGAGTGGCTGCACCAGCTTGCATTCCCACCAACAGTGTAGGAGGGTTCCCCTTTCTCCGCATCCTTGCCAACATCTGTCATTTCCTGACTTGTTAATTTTAGCCATTCTGACTGGTGTGAGGTGATATCTCATTGAGGTTTTGATTTGGACTTCCCTGATGCCGAGCGATGTTGAGCACTTTTTCATGTGTCTGTTGGCCATCTGGATGTCTTCTTTGGAAAAATGTCTGTTCGTGTCTTCTGCCCATTTCTTGATTGGATCATTTGTTCTTTGGGTGTTGAGTTTGATAAGTTCTTTATACATTTTGGATACTGGCCCTTTATCTGATATGTCATTTGCAAATATCTTTACAGCATATTTTCATAGGTTCAAATGCCATTTGTGTTTCTTTAAAATCTTTTATATGAATGTGAAGGGGAGTATTCTCATAGTATCTTTTACTGTGGTTATGAACTCTTTGTTTCAATTAAAAAGAAAATGACCATTAGTTCTTTGAATTAGACATCAAATAAGAGTTTAAGGTGACTGACCTTTCTCTCCTCCCTCTTCCCTATAATAAATAAATGTCTTGAAACAAGTCAGAGCTGGAGATTCAGTACTCTTGAAAGTGAGAAAGGAAGCTCCCACTTACACCTCAGAATGTGGTAATAATAGTAACACCTTTAGCTGAGCTAAAAATTGATGTCATTCTAAACTGAGGTTTCCTTTTAGGATTTGGACTAATTCTGAAAAAGTAGATTGGCATTTGAATGTTTTCCTTGTTCACTAGTTAACTACATTTCCTAAATCCATTTGCAAAACGAAAGGATCAGACTGGGTGATCCTTAGGCTTTTCTAAATCTTAACACTGATTCCGATCTAATTTTATCAGGTGGGAAGCCTTGACCTACATTATAGCTGGTAGTGATTGATGGAGTTTCTGTGTTTGTTTGTTTGTTTGTTTATTTAAAGATTTTATTTATTTATTTGACAGAGAGATAGCGAGAGCAGGAACACAAGCAGGGGGAGTGGGAGTGGGAGAAGCAGGCTTCCTGCCAAGCAGGGAGCCCGATGTGGGACTCGATCCCAGGACCCTGGGATCATGACCTGAGCCGAAGGCAGATGCTTAACGACTGAGCCACCCAGGCGCCCTGGAGTTTCTGTGTTTAAACCTAAGACTTAGTCAGTTGTATACTAATGTCTGAGTATTTGTATACAGAGGTACTAGAAATGTGGAGAAACCCCCACCTGGATTGGCTTGCTACTACTAGTTGTGTAGTTAAGAATCCAAATGTGAAATAATTTGCTTTAGTGAATCTAAATTACTTAAAATGGAGAGTGGCCTTGATAATTTTGTAATGAAATAGCTCTTCGTAGATCTAATTGATTAGAAAATAATGAAAACACTGTTGAGCTACCATTTGGAGAATGAGTATGTTTTCATTGCTGGTGGACCAGCTCAAGAGGTGTCACTCAGCTGAAGAGTGATGTTGCTGGTGACGAGGATAGATTTGAGCTGACATCAAGTGCTTTGTTTACCAGTCCACTGTGCTTAGCTCTTTACATACATATTCTCATTAAATCCTCACAGTAAGTCCAAGGGCCATAGCATCATTTCTTTCAGATGAGGAAAAGTGAGGCTTTGCAAGAGGTCTGGTAACCTGTTCAAGGTCAGGCAGGTACTGCCAGGCAGTTGGAATGTCTAAATCATTGAAAGTAGGTGGTGGACTTTGTTCGAAGAAAGGCCCTCCTGGAGAGGAACCGGCAGTGCGTCCCTTACTCAATTTCACTATTTAATCGTATTTACTTTAAGATCTTTTTTAGATCTCTTACTCAACTGTTACTGCGTGAGTTCAGTCTTGTTATCTAATCAGAGGAATAGGTACTTTCTTTGTAATAGCCTGTGAGATAGTTGACAATCTCAGCCATTATCTTTTTTTTTTTTTTTTTTTACTATTTACTGAAGTGTAACATATAGTCATTGTAGAAATTTTGGCAAATAAAAGCATAAAGAGAAATAATAATCTTCATGCTTGTGCTTTTTGTAGATTACCTCATTGAATCCTCACAACGATCTTGTGAGGTAAATATTATTTTCATTTAATCGATCAAGAAAATGAAGCTTAAAAAGGTTAAGCCTCTTACCTAAGATCACATATGGGGTGTCCCCATCGGATGGGGAGGCCACCAAATGTGGGGCGCTCTGATCGGATAGGGGTGGCTTCATGGGCAATGAAAGAATTCACCCCAGGCAGAATAAAAGAGATAAAAGTTTATTGAATACACTGCAAGAAAGCCATGGGCACAGTAGCAAAGAGAGGCCCCAGTTAGAGGGCGGGGTGAGGGGTTAGGTTATGGGGACAAATGGAATTTTCACTTTTTTGGTGATCTTAGGAAACTGTGCGTGGTTGCAATTGGTCATTTAGGGCCTTTGGTTATTTCAAGGTGGGTCACTTAATGAGCTTGTTTGCATTGTCTGTTTGCATTCAGCTCCGTGGTCCCCTGGGCCCCTTTTCCTTACTCAGGTATCCCATGCTCAAGCTTGTTACCTCAGAGCTGCCTCTACATCACTGAGCTAATGAGCAATACAGCTGGAATTTGAACTCTGGCATTCTGACGCCAGATCCCTTATATTGACTCGCCATACTTACATTTTTTTTTCTAGATCTTTTTCAAAGTGAATGTGTATGTAATTTTTAAAAATTACGTATTGGGGCTCATACCATATATTCAATTTTATTTACTGCATACTTCAGTTAATTTCCTGCATCATTAAAAATTCCTTAGACATCAGTTTTAATCGCTACAGGATATTCCAATTTACGGAAATACTATAACTTGCTTAAAAATTGAGAAATAATAGACAATGATGATTTAGAGCTTGGATTCTGGAACGAGAGTGTGTGGGTTCAAATCCTTTCTCTGACAGTATTTGTACAAGTTATATGATGCTCTGTGCCTTAGTTTACTAATGTGTAAAATGGAGGATGGTTATATTTACATTATAGAGCTGTCATGATGAAAATTAATTACACCTTATGAAGATCAAATGAATTAATACTATAAAGTAGTGCTTTTTAAACTCTATATTCACCTGGGAGCTTGTTACGGTACAGATTCTGATTCAGAAGGTCTGGGATGGGGCCTGAGATCCTGTATTAAGCTCCTAAGTGATGTGCTTCACTTTGAGTGGCAAGGAAGTAAAGTGCTTACTCTCATGTCTGGCACCCAGTAAGTGCTCAGTGAGTGTTACCTATTTGAATTGTTTCAGATCATTCAGCTCTTAGAAGTGGTGTTGTGATGACTAAACCTTAGCTCATGAATCTTTATATTGTTGATCTCCCTAGGGTTCATGCTAGAAATGGGATTACTGGGATGAAAATTACCACCTGTTTTATCTAAATCACCCATGACTTCCTTCTTTCCGTACTCTTTTTCAGTCACAGAGTTGTCACTTCAGTAAAACTAAAGGATTACTAATTTATAGAATTGTAGCACTTGAAGGAATCTGAAAGAAATCATCTACTAGGGAAACAAAGTCTACTCAACTTAACGGCCCCCTCCTACCCCCTGCCCTTTCCATTTGGAAATATGTGTGGGGCAGGGTTTGCTGGTTGTCACAACTACTAGGGAAAGTTACCAGCATTTAGGGGGCAAGGGCCAGAAAGGTTTAATGTCCTCAATGTGTGGGATAGACTTGTACAACCAAGAATTGTCTTGCTCAAAAGGCCAGTAACCTCCCAGTGGAAATAACTGAGACCATTTCCGTTTGTTTCATAAATGTGAAACAGGCACGTTCCTGCTGCTGCCTGGTCCGTCGCTGTCCCAGTCCATTGCTCTGACATGAGCATATTTGGTTTGTCTATTTTATTGAACTGTTTAAGTGATAACTGACTCTTAGTGAAGTTTAGTGTAATCATTGCCTTCTGCCTGAAAAGTTGTAACAAGATCATATATGACAAAGTGGAGTGCCCCTTGGCTCATGGTCGTATATTTACTTTTATTCTTAGTCATCAAAATGAGTAAGATTTCTGTATTTGATAGACTATCTTTTAAGATAAGCTAGGAGGCACTAAGATGTTTATAACAGAAAATACCCTTGGGGTTTGGGATCCTGCATTCTAATGACTTTTCTGTTACTGACTTGCTGGGTGACCTTGTGCAGGTCACTAAAATCTTGTTTACTATATTTTGGTGTTGTAAAAGTAGCATGAACAATCCTGTTTCAGGATACATACTGAACTGATTACTGCTGAGGAAGGAAAAGGAGATTAATTTTGTTTTTTGCTTCATTTTTCTGTGCTATTTTAAAACTTAAAAATGATCCATTATACATTAAGTAATTAGTTTTTGTTAATTTTTTTTTGTTTTTACATCTTAATACTGCTGAACTCATCTTGTATTTTATAGTTGTTGATGGGTCATAGTTTAATTGGCAGTGTTTTTTTTCTTTTTAATGGTTATTGCAATACTATTTGGTTTGCTGCAGTACAATTCTGATACTAACCACCCAGACTTTTCACACACTTCACAAGTTAAAGGCCCTGGTCTTCAACAAGAGTGCCCTTCAGATTCTAGCCACACTGCTGACCAATTGGATATAAATTTGGGAGTTCCCATGACTCTTTTAGGTTTAATAATAACACTAGAATGATTCAGATTCAAAAAGTGGTATACTTATGATTATAGTTTTAGTAAAGGATACAAATCAGAACTAGCCAAATGAAGAGACACATAGCGTGAATGAGGTCTGGGAGGGTCATGAACATAGAACTTCTATGCCCTCTCCCTTGTCATCCTCTCAGCATATCTCCTCTTAGTCACTCACCAGAAAGTTCCATAGAACTTCAGTATCGTTTTTATTAGTATTTCATTGGGTAGGCTTCATTGATTCATTGACTACATGCTTGGCCTTCGATTTCCAGCCCTGTCTTCCTTCCCTATAGTCAGGCTGGCTCCAAACCCCAACCTTTTCTTCACTTGGTCTTTATGGTGACCAGCCCCCATCTTGAGTCATCTAATCTGTTAGGGGTGATGCCAGAGGCTCATGAATGACTAAGACAGTCGTATTATTCAGGAAATTCCAAGGCGTTAGAATCTCCCGTCAAGAATCAGGGCGCAAAAACAGACACATAGATCAATGGAACAGAATAGAGAGCCCAGAAATGGACCCTCAACTCTATGGCCAACGAATCTTCGACAAAGCAGGAAAGAATGTCCAATGGAAAAAAGACAGTCTCTTCAACAAATGGTGTTGGGAAAACTGGACAGCCACATGCAGAAGAATGAAACTGGACCATTTCTTTACACCACACACAAAAATAGGCTCAAAATGGTTGAAAGATCTAAATGTGAGACAGGAGTCCATCCAAATCCTAAAGGAGAACACAGGCAGCAACCTCTTTGGCCTCAGCCGCAGCAACTTCTTCCTAGAAACGTTGCCACAGGTAAGGGAAGCAAGGGCAAAATGAACTATTGGGACTTCATCAAGATAAAAAGCTTTTGCACAGCAAAAGAAACAGTCAACAAAACCAAAAGACAACGGACAGAATGGGAGACGATATTTGCAAATGACATATCAGATAAAGGGCTAGCATCCAAAATCTATAAAGAACTTCTTAAACTCAACACCCAAAGAACAAATGATCCAATCAAGAAATGGGCAGAAGACACGAACAGACATTTTTCCAAAGAAGACATCCAGATGGCCAACAGACACATGAAAAAGTGCTCAGCATTGCTCAGCATCAGGGAAGTCCAAATCAAAACCTCAATGAGATACCACCTCACACCAGTCAGAATGGCTAAAATTAACAAGTCAGGAAATGACAGATGTTGGCGGGGATGAGGAGAAAGGGGAACCCGCTTACACTGTTGGTGGGAATGCAAGCTGGTGCAGCCACTCTGGAGAACAGTATGGAGGTTCCTCAAAAGTTGAAAATAGAGCTACCATACGATCCAGCAATTGCACTCTTGGGTGTTTACCCCAAAGATACAAATGTAGGGATCCGACGTGGATGGAACTGGAGGGTATTATGCTGACTGAAATAAGTGTCTGAAAGGCATGTATCATATGACCTCACTGATATGAGGAATTCTTAATCTCAGGAAACAAACTGAGGGTTGCTGGAGTAGTGGAGGGTAGGAGGGATGGGGTGGCTGGGTGATAGACATGGGGGAGGGTATGTGCTGTGGTGAGCGCTGTGAATAGTGTAAGACTGTTGAATCATAGGCCTGTACCTCTGAAACAAATAATACATTATATGTTAAAAAAAAAAA
>NW_023270469.1:13691318-13872489 GCF_011800145.1 Mirounga leonina | reverse complement strand
GGGGGAGATGAACCATGAGAGACTATGGACTCTGAAAAACAAACAGGTTCTAGAGAGGAGGGGGTAGGGGGGATGGGTTAACCTGGTGATGGGTATTAAGGAGGGTACGTTCTGCATGGAGCCCTGGGTGTTATACGCAAACAATGAATCTTGAGACACTACATCAAAAACTAATGATGTAACGTATGGTGATTAACATAACATCATAAAAAAAATTAAAAAAAAGAATAAAACCTTAAAAAAAAAGAATCAGGGACGAAGATCCTGTATAAGATCTTGTATTATACAATGTATATAAAAAGTATAAGTATACTTTATAAAAAGTATAAGATCCTGTATTATACAATGATGCACACAAAATAGTGTATCTTTCAAATGATGGTGTATTAGCCTGGAATACAATAATTTTAAGACATAACTTTTTAGGTTCTTTGGTGTAAGTTAACATATGAAGTGTTTTGAGCTCTCTTCTGCATAAATTAACTATATAAAATAAAGTGGTTTACCTAAAAGAAGCTAGGATTTGTAATGAAACCAACAAACCTTGATGCCACTATGTACTAATTGTGTGACTGAGTCTCAGTTTTCCTTATTTGCAAAATAGGCCTAGCTTTATAAAATGTTAAGCACTTTTCAGCATAGTGTTAGGCATGGAGTAGACATTCATTTAAGTATCCTTATTATTGCTGTTTGTATTATCTGTATTATTGATCTTAACATTTGCAAATTTTACCTTTATAGATAGCCAGAGATTGAGTTGTTTGTTTGTTTGTTTTTTAAGATTTTAGTTATTTGACAGACAGAGCACAAGCAGGGGGAGTGGTAGAGGGAGAATCAGGCTCCCCACCAAGGAGGGAGCCCGCCCTGGGGCTCAGTCCCAAGATCCTGGGATCATGACCTGAGCCGAAGGCAGACGCTTAACCGACTGAGCCACCCAGGCACCCCAAGAGATGGAATTAATCCCTCTTTTTACTTGTTTTTGCAGTTCTTGAAATATTTCTTGTTTACTCATTTATGCTAAATTAATAAGAGCAGATGTTGAGGTTCTCCTGATTTTTTTTTTTTCTCCTACCAGGAAAAATACTTTGCTTAGGTGGAAACGTATAAAGAGGGTTTCAGAATCTACAGCGCCTCTTTAGGAAGGAAATTTGATCATGTAAAATACATCAGAATTAGGATGTTTACATTTCTCTTGGTTTTCTAGACAGAAATTGAAAAATTGAGCTAGTGAGATTTAGTCTGAAAGTATTATTTGTTGGTCCTGGCTATGTGATCATTATATGGAATTATGATATTTAACTACATTGAACTATGTATCTAAAAATGATAGCAAGATTTAGGTAGAATGTACATTATATTAGGAAGGTGTCTTGGATACCTCATAAACCCTTGAGTTCTAAAAGAACCTGAAGATCATCTGGCCCAACCTGATTCTTTTATTTTTTTATTTTTTTAAGTAGGCTCCACACACAGTGTGGAGCTCAATGAGGAGCCTGAACTCGCGACCTTGAGATCAAGACTCCAGCTGAGATCAAGAATTGGATGCATTACTGACTGAGCCACCCAAATGCCCCTCATCCTGATTCTTTCAGCAGACTCTTATCTAAAATTCCTGTGACAGATGGCTTTCTAGCTTTCATGAGCTATTTTGAGAGGCAGCCTGTTTCATTATTGGACATCTCTAATTATTAAAGTTCTTCCCCATTTCTGATCCAGGTTTACCTGTGCAACTTTTTGTTGTTCCTAGTCCCATTCTTTGGAGTGATCCAGAGTAAGTCTAATCCTTCTTGACACTGGAAGATAGAGATAGCTCTTTATGCCCTTGTCTTCAAGTTAATCCTTCAGTGTTCAGATTACATGGCTAATTGACCCCTCCAGAATACAGCTTATTAGAAGTCTCTCTTACAATACATCCTCCTTAGAAGAATTCTACCACTGTACTGGGAAAGTACCTATTATCACTATAATCCTTTGTGAATTTTTATTTTATTTTATTTTATTTTATTTGAGATGAGTTGTAACTGATGATGTTTTTATTCTGAAAGGTTTATTTTTTATTTCTATTAAATTCACTATTTATTTGTCTTAGTAGGGTTTTAGTTCTTTGGTCATTCCTCGTGTGGTATTTCTGAGTTTATGGGTAAAAGTCTGCACTGAGCAGTCGGGAGGGGCCAAGTTGTTTTATTTTTGCATTTTTGTGCTCATCAGTATGATTTACATTCCTAAATTATCATTTTTTGTGGGGCGTTCTGATTGGATGGGGGCTGGTGGTGCGGCCTGTGAAAGAATTCACCCAAGGCAGAGCAGAAGAGGTAGAAGTTTATTGAGTACACTGCAAGGGAGTGGTGGACAGGACAGCAAAGGAGAGACTGTCTGCCACAAGGTGGTGGTGAGAGGTTATAGTTGGTATGAGAGAATATGGGATGTACGGAATTACACCTTGTTTGGTAATCTTAAGAACTATGCCTGGTTTTAAGTGACCCATTGGTTGGTTAGGACCTGTGGCTTAATGAGCCGGTTTGTGTCAGCTTGGTAGTTGCTGTGGGCCCTTTTGCCTTGCTCAAGTTTCCATTGCTCAGGCCTGTTGCCTGAAAGCAGCCTCTACAATTTTGGTAGTTGTTTACATTCAGCTTTGTAGTATTACTATTTCATGTTATTTTTACTTAAATCTTACTGCCAACAGTATTTTCTACTCCTTTCACCATAAAACACAGAAGTCCTTCATATATTTTTGCAACGATGGGAGGTGTTTCATGTTTCTTCTAATTAATACAATTCTTTTCTTTATTTTTCTTTTTCTTTATTTATTTTTTATTTTTTAAAGATTTTATTTATTCATTTGAGACAGAGAGAGCACAAGAAGGGGGAGAGGCAGAGGGAGAGGGAGAAGCAGACTCCCTGCTGAGCAGGGAGCCCGATGTGGGGCTCAATCCCAGGACCCTGGATCATGACCTGAGCTGAAGGCAAATGCTTAACCAACTGAGCCACCCAGGTGCCCCTCTTTTATTTTTTTAAAGGTTTTATTTTTAAAGTCATCTCTACACCCAAGTGGGACTCGAACTCATGACCCTGAGATCAAGAGTTACACACTCTACCGACTGAGCCAGCCAGGCGCTCCTTAAGTTTTCTAAACAGAATCCTTTTAAGACATAAAGACGAACCTTTAAAAGGTTTTATTTTTTTATGAGAGAGAGAGAAAGATAGCATGAGCATGAGCGGGGTGGGTGGGAGGAACAGAGGGAGAGGGAGAAGTAGACTCCCTGCTGAGCAGGGAGCCTGGCTCCCAGGACCCTGAGATCATGACCTGAGTCAAAGGCAGGTGTTTAACCAACTGAGCCACCCAGGCGCCCCTCCTCAAGACCTTTTGAGCACACACATGCTTTCCTATACTTGTTTCTTGGTTGTTGTTTCAGATGGGGGAAATATTCTATTTTTATTCTAATTAAAATTTGACTCCTGTCCTACGAATTTTTTTGAATAATAGTCGTCAGTATGTTACTGAACACTACTATATATGAGATGTTTTGCTAAACACTTTACTTACTGTATAATATCTTATAAGTAAATAAATTTAATAACAACTCTGTGAGTTGGGTACTACTGTTATTCCCATTATACTGAAGAGGAATTTAAGACGGGTTGAATAATTTGTCCAAGGGCATGCGGCTGCCAAGTGGCAGAACTGAGACTCAGACCCAGGCAGTCTGACTTTTGGAGCCTGTGCTCTCAGTGACTGTATTTATAACTGTTTACTTTCTGATAAAACAATTGTAAAAGGGCTGTCTTGTGTTATTACTGATGTAGTCCTTTCTATCAAAATATGCATGGAAGATTTTTGTTTTTAAAATATTTTTAATATTTAAGTATTTTCAGTGTTTTAGGTCTATATGATTTAAAATGTGCAGTGTCCCCAGAGGCCACAAATAATTACTAGATATTCTGACTTTAATTTAGCTTTCATTTGGGACCTTATGGTAGAATGATTTCTGGGGAGTTATTCACTCCTAATTTTTATGCAAGAATCATCTCTGAAGCCAGTAGAAATACATAGTACCTGAGACACAGTAGACAATTCAAAGACTGCATCTCTGATTATGTGGGCAGCTTATATGAAATCACTTATGGCCAAGTATAGTCTTTTTTTTTTTTTTTTTTTTAAGATTTTATTTATTTATTTGACAGAGAGAGACATAGCGAGAGCAGGAACACAAGCCGGGGGAGTGGGAGAGGGAGAAGCAGGCTTCCTGCAGAGCAGGGAGCCCGATGTGGGACTCGATCCCAGGACCCTGGGATCATGACCTGAGCCGAAGGCAGACGCTTAACGACTGAGCCACCCAGGCGCCCTAAGTATAGTCTTTTATATTTCATCATTTCACTGCTTGTAAGTTTGGGCCAGAGGTTCTTAAAGCACCCTCTGGAGGTCCCTGAGAATCTTTGAAGAAGTACATGAGGTCACAAGTATTTCATGATAATAGTAAGATATTAATTTTCTTTTTCACTCTCAGTCTCTCACAAGTTATAGTGGGGTGTTCTAGAGGCTACATACCATGTTACACAACAGACTGAATGTGGAAGCAGATCTGAGAATCTAGCCATCCTACATTAAAATTGCCATTCTCCTCACTAAATTTGTATGATTTTGGAAAATATATTTTTCAAAAACTATTATTTATATTATCATATAATGGGTTTATTGTTTTTAAAAAATGAACAAATATTTGGAAATTCTTTTTTTTTAAAGGATTATATTTGAGAGAGAGAGAGCATGAGCAGGAGGGAGGGGCAGAAGGAGAGGGAGAAGCAGACTCCTCGCTGAGCAGGGATCCACGTGGGGCTGGTTCCCAGGACCCTGGGATCATGACCTGAGCCGAAGGCAGACGCTTAACCGACTGAGCCACCCACGTATCTCCATTATTTGGAAATTATTAGTTTGAGCTTCTCATTCAGTAAATACCAATAGATAGACCCCATGTAAACAAAAGCTCTTTGGGGGTCGTCAAAGACTAAAGAGGGGTCCTGAGACCAAAACCTCTGAGCACTTCTGTTTAGATTAGTTGTAGCATATGATAGTAAAGAAAATCTTGATAGAGAAGTAAAAATCTAGAACATATTAAAAGATTTTAAAAATTAAATGAAGCATTTTTATTTCTTACTAAATACTTCTCTTTTGAATTGTGTGAGCAGGAGACTGGAACCTACTGAACGACCTCTGCAGATTGTTTATGATTACTTATCCAGGCTGGGCTTTGATGACCCTGTGCGCATACAGG
The DNA here is from genome assembly GCF_011800145.1 of Mirounga leonina. NCBI lineage: Eukaryota > Metazoa > Chordata > Mammalia > Carnivora > Phocidae > Mirounga > Mirounga leonina. The sequence continues at coordinate 13,867,219 of NW_023270469.1, read as the reverse complement.
AAGAGGCAACAGATCCTGACCTTGGCTGTATGCTTCGATTTTATGGTGGTAAGAGTTTATCAGTGGCTTTATGAATGTGTTTAACTACTTCACTAAGTTGATCATTTGTGCCTCTCCCTGTCTTCAGCTTTTTAAAAGTATTTTAGCAAATGGTGTTTTTAAGCCAGTTAACTAATGTGGTTAAAAAAACAACAAAAACAAGAAGGTGGGGTATAGTTAAGGGAAGACTTAAAAGTATTAGCCAAAATACATTCCCTTCTTTATTTTTGTTCTTCTTGTTTTTTTTTACTTACTAGAATCATTTTATCCCTTTGTCACAGAGTCTTGATCAAATCATGCTTTAAAGGATCAATTTTACTTTCAGGTTCCTTATAAAAACCACCGAGTTCTGGATAGCTCAGGAATGTTGAGAGCTAGGTGGTCATTAATCATATATGACTTGACATTTGATGAATACATTTGTCAAATCTATATATTGTTAAATTTAGTGGGCTTGAAATCTAGGATTTTTTAACTTTCCCTTCTCTTTTGGTGCATTTTTCCCCCCCATCAACTGTTTTTCACCTGATCACTTCAGTAATAAAATTAGACTTACTAAAACTAAATACTTTCTGAATATTGCTTTGCAAATATACATAGTCTACTAATACTACTACTTTTGAGTACTATTGATTGTTTACTGTGTGCTTTTATGCTTGTGAATTACCCAGTTTGTTACAACCACCTTATGCCATAGAACTATTATCTTATTTAGCAGATGAGAAAACTGAGACAGAGAAGTTAAGCAACTTGTTCAAGGTCATACAGCTAGTAAGTGAGAGAGCCATTTAATACCTAACAGTTTTGAATTAATATGACCCACTTATCAAACAATTGAACTAAAACTAAATGATTAGTGTATGTAGGCAAAGTCATTTATTGAAATTCCCTGCTCTCATTCCTTAGATTATTGATTAAATTTCTGTATACTTCTTTTGTTGTTGTTGTTTATTTATTTTTAAAGATTATTTATTTATTTATATGACAGAGAGAGACACAGTGAGAGAGGGAACACAAGCAGGGGGAGTGGGAGAGGGAGAAGGAGGCTTCCTGCTGAGGAGGGAGCCCGATGTGGGACTCGATCTCAGGACCCTGGGACCATGACCTGAGCCGAAGGCAGATGCTTAACGACTGAGCCACCCAGGCGCCCTGTTGTTTATTTTTAAGTAATCTCTACACCCAGTGTTGGGCTTGAACTTACCACCCGAGATCAAGAGCTCTACTGACTGAGCCAGCCAGGCACCCCTCTGTATACCTCTTGATAGAACTCTTATGACACAGTGTCACAAGCCAGCTTCATTTAATGCACTTCACAAAAGATTTTATGTTTAATTTTTCATCATTACACTATTTTGTGACATGTTGTTCCTTAAAAGTTGGTTTTGTTTTATTTCCATTGATTGCTAGTTCATGGAAGGAAAATAGTTGCTAGATTGAAATTAAATAGGAAAATCCATGGGGCGTCTGGGTCCAACTCTTGATTTCGGCTCAGGCCATGATCTCAGGGTTGTGAGACTGAGCCCTGTGTCGGGTTCCACGCTAGGCATGGAGCCTGCTTAGGATTCTCTCTCTCCCTCTCCCTCTGCCCACCACCCCCCCTTAAAAAAAAATTAAATAGGCACATCCTTTAAGATTAATTTGAGGAGCACTGTCCATTTAAACCTATAAAACTTGGGTTAAAAAAAGAGCAACTTGGAGCAGTAACATGCTCCTTTTGTGAGTGTGGTTGAAAATGACTTCTTCATTATATGTTTTATTCTAAGGTGAAAGTTGAGCCTTAAAGTGCCAGCGAGCTCATTTTGAACCATTGAGATTGCATTTGCACTCAGTTGTATACTGCACAACTGTTGGCCCTGATACATTAATCTTTTGCACCACCTGATAAACATGATAGCATGCCCAGGATCTTCATGTACTTGTAAGAAGCTATTTCTAGTAGAGTCTAAAAGAGTACTAGTTTGTAGTTCTTACTGTGTTTTTGAGGGGAGGAGGTCTTTAACAGAGAACATTTCCAAAAATGGGCTCTATTAATTTAGAGAAGCTAGTATAATTTGAGTGAGAAAATTGTGTTTGGGAAAGAGGTTTTTAAAGCTAATTATTTTTGAAACTAGATGGTATGTATATATGGCACCAAAAACAAAAGTAAAAAAAAAATCAGTGTATTAATTATCTATTGTCTATGTAATGAATTACCTCAAAACTTAGTATATGGGAGTGCCTGGGTGGCTCAGTTGGTTAAGTGTCTGACTCTTGGTTTTGGCTCAGGTCATGATCTCAGGGATTGTGAGATTGAGCCCTGCATCAGGCTCCATGCTCAGTGTGGAGTCTGCTTGAGATTCTCTTCCTCTCCCTCTGCTCCTGCCCCCACCCATGCGCTCTTTCTCTCTTTCTCTAAAATAAATAAATAAAATCTTAAAAAAAGAACAACTTAGTATCTTATGGGGTGCCTGGCTGGCTCAGTTGGTACAACACACAGCTCACGTTGGGTGTAGAGATTACTAAAAAACCTAAATAAACTTAAAAACAAACTGTGTGACTTAAAATAATAATAAATATTTATTGTATGGTTTGTGTGGGTCAGAGATCTAGGAGTAATTTAGTTGGATGGTTCTGGTTTGGCTTGCATGAGATTGTATTCAGTCTGTTGGTTGAAGGTGTAGTCATACAAAGGCTTGACTGAGGCTGAAAGAATCACTTCTAGCATGGCTGACTCAGATGGCTCTTGGTAGGTCTCAGTTCCTCACCAGCTTTTGACAGAGATCTCAGTTCTTCACTTTATAGACCTCTTTTTAAGGCTGCCTGAGTGTCTTCATGACATGGCTACTAGCTTCTGTCAGTGATGAGACATACAGACGGGCATGTGTACAAGCTCGTGTGCACACACACACACACACGGAGGCCTCAGTGTTTTTATGACCTAGCCTCATAAGTCACCTACATTTTCACCACTTTCTGTTCAGTAGAAGTGAGCCACCATATACAGCCTACCCTATGGAGAGGGAAATTAGGCCCCACCTTTTGGAGAGAGAACTATCAAAGAATTTGTGGACATATCTTAAAACCATCACAAAAAGTATGCTTCCCTTTCACCTTTCTCCTCCTCATCTCAGTTCCTGAATCCATCATCTCAGTTCCTGAATCCAGAGACAACCACTGTTACCAGAAGGAAAAATATCTGTGAAATATTCTCTTAGAAGCAAATCGCTTAGTAATCAGTTTAAATATTTTATATGTAGAGTCTTTGCTAAGTTAGCTTAGTTAGAATATAGTGTTAATGAGGCCAGGGTCATAAGGGCCTAAGTTCAAACCAGTTAATGTTGCTGTGCTTGCTGGATCTCAAAGATACCCTGTACACCAAGCAGCCATCATGCAAATGTTCATTACCAGTGTTGCTGGAGAAGGAGCTCTGGGGGAAAAGTGAGTTAGTGGAATGACTGGCTCAGGGCAAATTCATGATAAAAGCTGTGGAAACGTAATTGACTAAAGATGGTTAGGTAACATGATCAATCACAGATTAAGAGAACACATTAATGAACTCTTTATTTGTGTATGAGGAAAAGGAGGAGTCTAGAAGGTGTGATTTACTAGTGAAGTTGTAATTCTGGGGCTCTGTGGCTCAGGTAGCGTAAGTCTCAGCCTGAGCATTTCTTTCTGTACCATATTCTTTTTTTTTTTTTTTTTTTTAAGATTTATTTATTTATTTGGGAGAAAGAAAGAAAGCATGAGCCAGGGGAAGGGCAGAGGGGGAGAGAGGATCCTCAAGCAGACTCCCCACTGAGCATGGAGCACAGTGCAGGGCTCCATCCCAGGACCCTGAGATCATGACCTGAGGCGAAATCAAGAGCTGGATGTCAACTGACTGAGCCACCCAGGCACCCCTCTACCATATTCTGTGCACACATTGTTTAAGACAGTTTTTTCCAAAGAGCATAAGCAAAACAAATGAAGCCAGGTACAAAAGGATCACATAGTATGTTTCCATTCATTTAAAGTTCAAAACCAGGCAAAATTCAGCCATAATGTTTAGAGATGTGGGGCAGTATTACTATCTGTCCGTCAAAATCTGTTCTTTCCTTCCATAATAATAGAGTTATAGTTGGCGCATGACTGCCCAGGTACACGCCATTTCCATTACTATTTAAATATAGTAATATATTTAAAAACATTCCAGGGTGCCTGGGTTGCTAAGTTGGTTAAGTGTCTGACTCTTGGTTTCAGCTCAAGTCATGGGCTCGTGGGTCCTGAGATGGAACCCCAAGTCAGGCTCCATGCTTAGCAGGGAGTCTGCTTGAGGTTCTCTCCCTGTGCCCTCCCCCCACTTGCACGCATGCTCTCTCTCTCTCTCTCTCTCTCAAATATTTAAAAAAAAAAAATCCCCCAAAAAACTATTCCACCACCCTTATACAATTACATTTATGATTGTGCATGTCTTAGTCATATTTTTTTAAATTAATTTATTTATTTGAGAGAGCGAGAATGAGAGAGAGAGAGAGAGAGTACATGAGAGGGGGGAGGGTCAGAGGGAGAAGCAGGCTCCCCGCTGAGCAGGGAGCCCGATGCGGGACTCGATCCCGGGACTCCATCCTGGGACTCCAGGATCATGACCTGAACCGAAGGCAGTCGCCTAACCAACTGAGCCACCCAGGTGCCCTGTCTTAATCATATTTTATATGCATATTTCACATTTGTAATCATTGTGTCCATATATTTTTCCTTTGTAAAAAATTTAGTTTTAATTACACAAGTAAGATGTGGATACAGTCTCATTATCTATAGTATTTCAGTCTCTTATAATCACCTCCCAGGTCTATTCACTGCTATCAACTTGGTGTATATCTGTTCAGAATTTTCTAACTTATATTCATATCTAATATGTATTTGTAGAAATATATTTTATTTATATAAATGGTATTATTTACTGTGGTCTTCATGCTTTTTCACTCAACCATATGTTTTGGAGATATTTCCTTAGCTATCTTCTATATGCATTCCTCTAAGTTGCATAGTATTGAATATCATGTGTGTATTATAATTTATGTAACCATTTCGCTGGTGATAGATATTTACAGTATTTCCAGTTTTGACTGTTGCAAACAGCATTATAGTAAAATTTCCTCTTTGTGCCCCTATGTTTCCTCAGAGTAGATCTCTAAAAACGAAATTAATGGGTTGTAGAATATTTGCATTTAAAATATTAATACTACTGCAGAATAAATATATATCCCATCAGTATATTAAAGTACCTCTTTGCCCACAATTTCATTTTTTAATATTATTAGCATTTGAAATTTTTACTAATCTGATAAATAAAATGATGGTTTCCTTGTTTTTTTTTTATATATATATTTTTTATTCTTATGTTAATCCCCATACATTACATCATTAGTTTTAGATGTAGTGTTCCATGATTCATTGTTTGTGCATAACACCCAGTGCTCCATGCAGAATGTGCCCTCCTCAATACCCATCACCAGGCTAACCCATCCTCCCACCCCCCTCCCCTCTAGAACCTTCAGTTTGTTTTTCAGAGTCCATCGTCTCTCATGGTTCGTCTACCCCTCCGATTTCCCCCGCTTCATTCTTCCCCTCCTGCTACCTTCTTCTTCTTCTTCTTTTTTTTTTTTCGTAACATATATTGCATTATTTGTTTCAGAGGTACAGATCTGAGATTCAACAGTCTTGTACAATTCACAGCGCTTACCAGAGCACATACCCTCCCCAGTGTCTATCACCCAGTCCCCCCATCCCTCCCACCCCACCCCCCACTCCAGCAACCCTCAGTTTGTTTCCTGCGATTAAGAATTCCTAATATCAGTGAGGTTATATGATACATGTCTTTCTCTGTTTGACTTATTTCGCTCAACATAATACCCTCCAGTTCCATCCACGTCGTTGCAAATGGCAAGATCTCATTCCTTTTGATGGCTGCATAATATTCCATTGTGTATATATACCACATCTTCTTTATCCATTCATCTGTCGATGGACATCTTGGCTCTTTCCACAGTTTGGCTATTGTGGTTTCCTTGTTTTTTAAAAAAATTTTTAATTGTTATGTTAATCACCATACATTGCATCATTAGTGTTTGATGTAGTGTTCCATGATTCATTGTTTGTGCATAACACCCAGTGCTCCATGCAGAATGTGCCCTCTTTAATACGATGATTTCCTTGTTTTAATTTTTGTTTCCCTGAGTACTAGTATGGTTGAATATTGCTTCATATTTTCATTGGATCTTTAGATTTCTTCTTCTTTGAATAACCCATTGATATTTCTGTGCAAATTTTTGTCTTTTTTTCATGTTGATCTAAAGGACTTGTGTATATATTCTAAGTGTACATCCTTTGCATACTATATTTGTAACAAAATTTTTTCTCAGCCTGTAACTTGTCCTTAAATTTTATTGTTTTTTATTGTGCAGAAGTTTTATTTAGTCAGATTTGACGAGTCTTTTCCTTTAATGCATTTATATTCCTTATCTTAGGTCATAAAGGTATTCTGTATTTTCAGTACTTCTATATTTTAAAAATATGCATAAGATAGGGATCTACCTTTACTTTTTCTCTATAGGTAGATAGCCTTCTGTCCCAACAACATTTATGGAATAGATCATTCTTCTCCTAGTGATCTGAAATATCATCATTATTATTCTTAAGTTCTTATATGGTCAGTGTTCAATTTTTGGACTCTCTCCTGTTACACTGACCAATTGACCAATTTGTCTCGTGACGTATATGACATATTTTGATAGCTGGTAGGGAAGTACCTTATCACTGTTCTTCTCTGAAAAATCAGGGAGACCTCTGGAATCAGAGAAGCCTTTGTGAAGAAGCAGTATTTGAGTTGGTTCTCTAAACAGTGACAGAATTTCATTAAGCAGAAAGGAAAAGGAGGACACAGGATAGGAGATTAGACCCTTCGGTGTCTGTCCTGTGAATCACAGATAATTTGAGTCCAGATTGTTCTGGGCGTCGAGGGCAGTATCAGGAGTTTAGCCTTCATTTGGCAGATCACAGCAGGAAGTGAGAGGATCCAAGCGAGCCAGAGAAGGTGAATCTGGCACCAGTGTGGGTAATAATTCAGATGTGAATTAATAGGGGTCTGGAGTGGAGAATGGGAAGGAATTATTCATATCAGAGACATTTTGAAGGGATAATTGGTAAGAGTTGATGGCTGATTGAAAAGGGAGTTGAGGAAGAGAACCTGAGAGTTGAAGCTGACAGAGATTGTAAGCCGGTGTTACTTCAGGAGAATGTCAGGACTTGAGTTGGGAGAAGGAGCTGGTTCATGGGGATGGTGATGACTTGGTTTTGGGAATGTTTCTTATTAAGTGGTGGTGAGATGTCTGACAAGTAGTTGAAAATATGGAACTAGAGCTTAGGACATACAGATCTGGGAGTAGAGTACATGGGGATGTTAAAGCTGTGGAAGTTGTTACGATACCTTGAAAAGAATTCTTATATGTAGGGAAAGGGGGCTTAAGGCAGGCAGAATTTTCATTATAATAACGAGCTTTGTTTTATACCCTTACTCTATGCCGAGCGCTTTCTCAAGTGCTGAGCACTCTGTATACCTTGTCTCATGTAATCCTTACAACCCTCTAGATAGATGTTATTATTCCCAAGAGGCTGTAATATGCCCCAGTCAAATAGCAGAGCCAGGAAGCAGATAAATCTGTCTGCTTCTAAATATCATCCTTTTAACTTCTAACTTACTCCACCATTTAGTTGTTGGAGAGAGAGTTTAGAGAAGTATGAGGAATCCATAAAATGAGAACATCTAATCCAACTTCTTGGTCTTAAACTCAGGAAACTAAGGCCTGAAGATGTAAGAAGATTTGTTTGGGATCATGAAACCAGATGGTGGAATTACCTTAGCCACCACTGCTTTGCCAAGTTTTCTAGTGAAATGCGTCAAATAGAAGTTTTTGTGTTGTATGAGAGCCTATTGCAAGTTTGAAATTTGTTGTGAGGTTTCCTATTTTGTTCTTTAAATGTAAGTAAATATTTAATTTTCACCTCCTTACATATCAGCCAATATTTATTGGTTTAACTTTTTATTTGGAACTAACTTTAGATTTTCAGAGCAGTTGGAAGGATAGTACAGAGAGCTCCTGCACACCCTTCATGCTGTCATTTGAATTGTTGTTCTGGTATAAATAGTGCTTCCATTTTCTCTGGCTTCTCTCAAGACTTTGTCTTTAATTTTCAGCACTTTCATTATATAGTATCTGGGCTAGAATTTCATTGGGTTTATCCTGTTTGGGGTTCACTGAACTTCTTGAATTCATAAATTTGTATCTTTCACTTGAGGAGTTTTCCCCTATTTCTTCAAATCATTTTTCAACATTGTGCTGTTTCTTCTCTTCCTTTGGCTCTAGCCCTTAGTTCGGTTTTCAGAATTTTTGGCCTGCTGCTTGGGGTCACGTCCACATTTGTAAACCTCAAGGGTGAGCCCAGGAGTTCATAGACAGCTCTAGAGAGGTCATTTTCCAGAGCTCCTTCCTCTTTGCGATTTCTTGGGGCTTTACTTAACCTGCCCTGTTGGGCACTTCCCGCAAGGGCATCCACACTGCAAGGCTCCCAGTGGGAGGGGGAGACCAAAAATTCAACAGGTTTTCACCCCGCTCTCTTGGGATTGCAGATCTTCCAATGCTCCATGCATTCTGTCCAGGTCTTATAGGTGCATTTAGTGGGAGAGACAAGGTGGAGTGTGCTTTCTCCATCTTACTCAGAACCAGAACCTTAATGGTGTGTTTTGATTACTTCAATTTAATATAGTCCAATTGAACAGTCTAAATTTACCTTTTCTAGAAGCTCTGTTGTTTTGTCTTTCAATTTATACTCATAGTCTGTATGAGTCTTTTTGTCTGTCATTGTGAGCTCATGGGCTTGTATGTATTTGTTTTGACTCATTACAGCCGTTATTCTTTTTGTTGCTCAGTTTGTCCCATCTCAGCTAGTGGGAGCTCTTTTTTTTTTTTTTTTTAGTGGGAGCTCTTTACATTGACTTCTGTCCTTCCATCGTGACCCCAGGAGTTTTTGATAGCATTCTGGATTTTCCATTAAGTTCTGGCACAACAAGATGTCCTAAGCTCATCTTTTCATTGTCTGACTCAGACCAGGAATAGATCCTTTTTCTAAGGACTCCTGGTTCATTTTAATGAAAGATAGTATTTAGAGATTTTATTCTGGGCAGTAGAGGAACTCATTGCTACAGGGTTGCCCTTGATTGTTTTTTTAGCAACTTTTTTAAATTATAAAAACATTCCATTTTCTTTATAGAACATTTGGATGTATAAATATAAGGAAATTAAAATCATCCCTAATTTTCCACTTAGAACCTTGGCTTTTGAGATTGTAAAACTATTTTTTAGTTAGAACCGTTACACTTTCTGAATATTTAGTAGAACTTTCTCATTCTCGTTTTTTTGTTTTTTGTTTTTTAAGTAGTCTCTATACCCAGCATGGAGCCCAGTGTGGGGCTTGAACTCACGACCCTGAGATCAAGACTTGAGCTGAGATCAAAAGTTGGACACTCAACCGACTGAGCCACCCAGGCGCCCCTAATTCTGTTTTTTTTTTTTTTTTTTTGGTATCACTTTAAGAAGATCAGAGACTGGATGTCTAGCAAACACTCCAAAATTAATAAAACAGCATGTTATTTCATATATAACTTATCCAAAACACAGTTGAATGTTCCCTTCTGAGAGTGGTAGTGGATAGATTTAGGAGTTTTCTCTGTAATAAAATACAAAGAAATAAGGCCAAGAAAGAAGAGACTCAGAGAATTATATATCAATTGATATAACATCTGTTTCATGTAAACTTTTAAAAAGACTTAGGCAGTTTGAAAACATGATAACTATTATGAAGTCCCATTTTTACATAATTTAGCAAACTTTGTAGTAGGCGATACTGTTAACCAGGGTGAGGAATATAGAAGCCATTGGCATGTTCGGAGAGAACAATGAGGTTAAAAAAATAACAGTTTTATTGAGATATAATTCATATCCCATAACATTCACCCTTTAAAAGTGTACAATTCGGTGCTTTCTAGTATGTGCAGAGAGTTATGCAGCCACCACCACAGTCTAATTTTAGAATATTTTCATCACCATAAAAAAAGACCCCATATCCATTAACATCATTCTCCATTCCGCACTCCTGCAGCACCTGGCAACCACAAATCTACTTTCTGTCTTTATGGATTTGCTTATTCTGAACAGTTCATGCAAGTGGAATCATATACATGTGGCTTTTTGTGGCTGGCTTCTTATACTTGGCATGTTTTCAAGGCTCATCCAGGTTATAGTAGGTATCGGTACTTCATTTCTTTTTATGGCCAAACAGTGTTCCATTGTATAGATAACGCCACCTTTTGCTTATGCATTCCTCAGTTGATGGGCATTTTGGTTGTTTCTACTTTTTGGCTATGACGAGTAATGCTACTATGAACAAACATCTGTGTATAAGTTTTTGTGTGGACATGTGTTTTCAGTTCTCTTGGAGATAGATGTAGGAGTGGAATTGCTGGATCATATGGTGGGTCTATGTTTAAACTTTTGAGGAACTACCAGACTGTTTTCCAAAGTGGCTGCACCATTTTATAGTCGCACCAGCAGTGTTTGTTTACATCTTTGCCAATGCTTATTAGTGTTTGTCTTTTTCGATTATAGTCATCCTAAGGGATGTAAACTGGTATCTCATTGTGGTTTTGATTTGCATCTTGCTAGTAACTAATGAGATTGAGCATCTTTTCATGTGCTTGTTGGCCTTTTATATATCTTCTGTGAAATAATATCTATTCACATTCTTTGCCCATTTTTTAATTGTGCTGTTTGTCTTTATTGCTGAATTGTAACAGTTCTTTATTCTGGATACAACTCTCTTATTATGTATATGATTTGCAAATATTCTCTCCTATTTTGTGACTCCATCGTTTTACTTTCTTGATGGTGTCTGTTGAAGCACAAGTTTTTATTTTTGATGAAGTCCATTTTTCTATATTTTCTTTTTTTAACTTTATTTTTTAAAGGTTTTTATTTATTTGAGAGAGAAAACATGAGCAGGGGGTGGGGATGTGGGCAGAGGGAGAAGCAGGGACTCCCATTGAGCAGGGAGTCCGATTCTGGACTCGATCCCAGGGCCCTGGGATCATGACCTGAGCCAAAGGCAGACGCTTCACCGACTGAGCCACCCAGGCACCCCATGTCGCTTTTACTTTTTTTGTTCATACCTAAGAAATCTTTGCCTAACTTAAGACCACAAGATTTATTCCAGTGTTTTTTCCTAAGAGTTTTATAGTTTTAGTTCTTTTTTTTTAAATTTTTTTTTATAGATTTTATTTATTTATTTGAGACAGAATGAGAGAGAGAGAGAGAGAGCTCATGAGAGGGGGGAGGGTCAGAGGGAGAAGCAGACCCCCTGCCGAGCAGGGAGCCTGATGCGGGACTCGATCCAGGGACTCCAGGATCATGACCTGAGCTGAAGGCAGTCGCTTAACCGACTGAGCCACCCAGGCGCCCCTATAGTTTTAGTTCTTACATTTAGGTCTGCAATCCATTTTGAATTAATTTTTGTATATGGTATGAGGTTAGGGATCTGACTTTATTCTTTTGCCTTTGGCTATCCAGCTGTTCAGCACCATTTGTTGACAAGACTATTCTTTCCCCAGTGAGTATCTTGGCACCCTGCTCAAAAATCAATTGTCCATAAATGTAGGGGTTTATTTGTGAATTCTGTTCCATTGCTCTATGTCTATTTTTACGTCAGCACTGTACTTTTTTTTTTTTTTTAAGTAATCTCTTCACCCAATGTGGGGCTTGAACTCATGACCCCAAGATCAAGAATCAGATGCCGTACCGACTGAGCCAGCCAGATGCCCCAAGTACTGTACTTTATATGCCAACTCCAAGCTTTGCACAGTGGCAGTATCATAGCCAATGAGGTTTATCTGAGGCGCGATTATTGCTAATGGAAAACTATTTGCCAACTCCATACTTTATAGTTAAGTTTTGAAATTGGGGAATTTCAGTTTTGTTCTTTTTAAGACTGTTTGTCTATTCTGAGTCTACTGTACTTCTCTATATGAATTTTAGGATCAGTTTGTCAGTTTTGCCATGAAAGCAGCTGGAATTTTGATAGGGAATACATTGCTGTAGATCAGTTTCGGGAGTTTTGCCATCTTAACAATATTAAATCTTCTAACCCATGAACCCTGGATGTTGTCCATTTATTTAGGTCTGTAACTTCTTGCAACTATGTTTTGTAGTTTTCACTGTACTATTTTCATTTTATTCTTTTTGATGCTATCTTAGATGCAGTTAAGTTCCTTAATTTTATTTTGAATTGTTTATTCCTTATGCATGGAAATACAGTTGATTTTTTAAAAAATTTTTGTATCTGGGGCGGCTGGGTGGCTCAGTTGGTTAAGCATCTGACTCTTGATTTCTGCTCAGGTCATGAACTCAGTGTCCTTGAATGAAGCCCTGCATTGGGCTCTGTGTTCAGCAGGGAGTCGGCTTGAGGATTTCTCTCCCTCTGCCCTTCCCTTCCCCCACTTGCATGTTTTCTCTCTCTCTCTCTCTCTCTCTCAAAAATAAGTCTTTTTTTTTTTTTTAAGAATTTATTTGAAAGAGAGAGACAAGAGCATGGGAGGGGGGAGGCAGAGGGAGAAGGAGAAGCAGACCCCCTGCTGAGCAGGGAGCCTGATGCGGGGCTCCATCCCAGGATCCTGGGATAATGACCTGAACTGAAAGTAGATGCTTAGCCAACTGAGACACCCAGGGACCCCCAAAATAAATAAATCTTAAATATAGTAAAAAAAAAAACCAAAAACTTGTATCCTGCAACTTTGCTGAACTCATTTATTGGTTATAATTGTCTTTTTTGTGGCTTACTTAGGATTTTCTACATACAAGATCCTATAGTTTGCAAATAAAGATAGTTTCTTTCTTTCTAGTCTGATACTGGAAATTTGAGGTGGATGGGGACATCTCTTGGACATGTCTAGCAGACAGTTAGATATATGAGATTAGAACCAAAGGAAGATTGGGGCAGGAGATAGAAATCTGAGGGCCATTATCATCGTATGAATAGGGCAGTTTGGAGGCTGGAAGCCAGATTGAAGAAAATTGAGTAAATAGGAGGTGAGGTAACAGGGAGATAGCTAATATAAAGGCACAAATGAGAACAAAAGAGCCTCAAAAGGATAAACTTACAATTTTTAAAAATATGGTTTGTGGACCATCTGCATTTAAACTACCTGGAATAGTTGTTAAAAATACATTTCTCTGTGTTCCATCCCAGGCCCTGTGGATTAGACTCTCTGTGGGTGGGTGTCAGTGTCCCACATTTTAACCTGTTCTGACTATTAATTACTGCTCAGGTCATGATCTCAGTGTCCTGGGATGAAGCCCTGCTTCATCATAATAAGTCTTGGGCACACACAAGTCTCACATAAGAAGTCTTGGGCATTCTCTTCAGAGAGTCACTGAACTAAAGAAATTCCACAGCTGAGACTGAGAGGACATGGGAGAAAACATGAATGCTTTTGTAGCTTTGACAGGAACAATAAGGAGGGTGGAGTTGAAGAGTAGAAGAGAGAAGAACCAAACTCCCTGAGAAAGGTGGAGTTTGGAATATAGATGAAAGGATTGGCCTCAAATAGAAGGAGAGATGGCTCTCCCATAGAGCTAGTGTTCGCATGCAAAGTTTTAAAGCTTTGAAGTGATCTAACCTATTTCCTCAGATCATATATGGGAAACACATAGTTAAAAGGGCAACACGATGCCCAGGTTCCATAATCAATCCTGGAATAATATCAAATACGATGCAATTTTCTCTCTTCCCAGTTTCTTGCTGTTTGCACCGCCTCATACTAGTGCTACTCCTGTCATTTCTGGGTAGAGTTAGTCTGGTTTTCACTGCGCTTTGATCAAGAACCTGTCTTCTGTCATAATGTGCTGTTTGTTCACTGTATCTCAGCCTTAAAAAGATTCTAATGAGGAGGGAGGGTACAAAAAAAAGAAATTCTTGTATGCACATAGGAGCTTCTGCCACCATGATTGGGATAGTTGATTGAAGTATCAGCCATAAGCATTTCCTCACAAGGAACAGGAAAATGGAGTAATGTGTACAGAACTAGAGTGCTCCCATACTTATTAATTTCTTCCTTCTAGAAAAGACTAATCACAATAGTGGCTGTCATTTATTTAGTACTTCTTTTGTTACCTAAAACTATGCTCAGTACTTTACATAAATTATCCAAATTTTTTATAAGAAAACGCTAAAGATAAGTAGTATTAAGATCCAAACTGTATAAATGAGGAAAGTCAACCTCAGTGATTATATTAAGTAGTTTGAAGAAACAAAGTAAGTGGCAGAACTAGGATTCAAGCCCAGGTGTGCATGTCTGGCCCCCAAGTCTATGATCTTAATGACTTGCCAAATTGCCTTTCTCTGTGTACATGGGAGATAGGACTGCATTAGAAGAAGAATTAACAGTGGCATCCAAAATAAAATCTTGCTCCCTGGCCCAAAATCCACAGTACTCCCATTGTATAACTTCAGTGATGGATAACATTTTAGAACTGAGATCTTATTTTGTGATACATTGCTTGGTAACTTAAATCTGTAAACAAGGTAGTTGAGTGTTGACACACAATACTTTCTTTTTTCCTTACAAGAGTCTCATATACTTGAATGGTGACTTCTGAAGTTCTGTTTTCTTTTAGAAAAACCATGCCAGATGGATCATCTGGATCGAATCCTTCTGTCTGGCATCTATAATGTACGCAAGGGGAAGACCCAGCTGCATAAGTGGGCTGAACGCCTAGTTGTTCTCTGTGGCACCTGCCTCATCGTTTCCTCAGTGAAGGATTGTCAGACTGGAAAGATGCACATTTTGCCTCTGGTTGGGGGAAAGGTAAGACTCATAAAAATGAATTATTCTTCATTTGTTTGATCTTCTTAATTAAAATCCCATTTACAGGGGTGCCTGGGTGGCTCAGTTGTTAAGCGTCTGCCTTTGGCTCAGATCATGATCCCAGGGTCCTAGGATCGAG
The DNA here is from genome assembly GCF_011800145.1 of Mirounga leonina. Taxonomy (NCBI): domain Eukaryota; kingdom Metazoa; phylum Chordata; class Mammalia; order Carnivora; family Phocidae; genus Mirounga; species Mirounga leonina. The sequence continues at coordinate 13,852,112 of NW_023270469.1, read as the reverse complement.
CCCCGCTTCGGGCTCCCTGCTCAGCGAGAATCTGCTTCTCCCTCTCCCACTCCCCCTGCTTGTGTTCCCTTTCTCACTGTCTCTCTCTCTCAAATAAATAAATAAATCTTAAAAAAATAAATAAATAAAATCACATTTACTTTTCAGCACTTTCCCCACATCTTTTTAAAGAAGCCAATATGAGCATTATTAAAGATTGTATTACAAAGTTTGTTTTTTAGAGTTCTTAGATTTAACCAGAAGAAACCTCAGGCTAATTTTTCTTTTTTTAAAGATTGATTTATTTATTTGAGAGAGAGTGCGCAAGCGGAGGCAGGGGCAGAGGGAAGGGGAGAAGAACAGCAGACTTCCTGCTGAGCTTGGAACCCAACGCTGGGCTGAATCTCACAATCTCATGATCTCACAACCTCAGGACCCATGGAATCATGACTTGAGCTGAAACTGAGTCATACACTTAACCGACCAAACCACCCAAGCACCCCACCTTACTCAGACTAATTTAAGCATAAAACAGGTTTATTTACATCACAGGTTCTCTGGGAGGCCCAAAGCCTGTCCGTACCCCAAATTCCGCTGCAGCACCCATTTGTTGATGCTACCCTGGTCCCCACTGTCAGGCACCCATAACACCTGAGTAGACCGAGAATGCTGCCACTTGCAGCCTCCTGCCCCATCCATCCCCAAAACAGATTCTTTCCAGTTTCTCCTTTTTCCCCATTTGACTAAAATTCAGAGTCGGGGGTGGTCACAAGCTCCTGTCCAGCAGCAAGGGGGTGGAGGCATACCATTTCTGGTCTGTGCTAGAAAATTCCCCATCCTAGGCAGGGAGTTCATTGCAAGTCTGTCAAACAGACTGACAAATGACTGGAAACAGATATGTTAATACTTATATGAAGCTATACATCATTTTGTTTATTTTCCGTCTTGAATATCAATAAAACAGTTGGAATTGTACAGAACTTCCAGACAAAATGACTTAGTGAATTCATGCTTTGGTCCAATCTGGTCCAGATGCACAGCAATATCGATAAAATAGACATATATGAAAGGTAAATATATAAAAAGACATAGCTGGGCTATGGAATGTAGACTAGAAATATATGTGGTGAGCAGGTCTGAATCTGAGGGCCTGCTGGGTTCTGGGCCTGAAAGGTCGTGGCAGCCCAGGAGTTCAGCTCCTATAAGTATTTGGGTTTAAAAGTCCTCTGCTCATGAGAAGAACCTGGCCCAGGCTTACTCCTTGAAGCAGGAGATGAGTGGTACTCTGCTCCTGAAGGAAAGCTGGAAAGAAAAAAAAAACCAACCAGCCCAAAACTGCTGTTAACCACTGACTGGAATCAAGTCTTGTTCTTGCTGTGGTCCTAAAAAGGTGGAAGGAACCAGTTATGTGGCCTGTGACGAGGAAGTGAACAAGTCCCCGACTGAATGAATGTGCATACTCCAGTATCAACCAGGGGGCAGGAACCTACCACTTACTGATGTGAGACTTGGTTCTGGTCTTGGAGGCTGAAGGACAGAATGAAGAAAATAGGTTAAAAGAAAATGACACCCCCTACCCCCCAAAAAAAGAAAAAGAGAAAAGAATACAACACAGGAAAGGAAATTCAAAGGGAAGTTGTAAGAAATAAGAAACAATGATGAGTGCAGACATTGATAAAATATGATGGTAAAGTTAATATTGATTGTAAAAAGTTTAAATTTTTAAAATATTTTAAATATAAACTCTTAAAGCTCAAAATGATACTTAAGATGTAGTGGTATGTTCGATAAGTAACGTGTGATACAGTTTTGGAATTAGAGAATAGAAATACCAAATAACTTTTAACTGGATTAGGAAAAAACCTTAAGTGTGAATGTAAAAATTGTAAGGATAGCTACTAAGAGTAGAGTGGGAAAAGAAAATGTAAAACATTCTGTAACACTAAAAGAAGGCAGGAAAAGAGTGGAGAGAAAGGAACAAAATGATTAGCATGGTAAATTATCACAAATTATAGTGACAGACACATACAGAAATATATCAATAATCATAATAATTGTGATGTAAGTTGTCATTTAAAATCCCAGTACTTGCTGTTTATTTTAGTTTTTAAAATTTTATTTATTTATTAGAGAGAGCATGAGCAGGGGGAGGGGCAGAGAGAGAGGGACAAGCAGGCTCCCCGCTGAGCAGGGAGCTCAACGTGGGGCCTGATCCCAGGACGCTGAGCTGAAAGCAGACACTTAACCGACTGAGCCACCCAGGCGCCCCCAGTACTTGGTGTTTGTAAGAGACATACCCAACACTTAGAAGGTTGAATGTGAAATGGTGGGAAAATCGTGCTAGTCAAATAGGAACCAAAAGAAAATGGTGTGGTTATCTTAACATCATACAAAACATTTTTATGAAAGTTTATCTGCAACAAGGGACTTGTCTCCAGAATATATAAAGAACTTTTACAACACAGTGAGAGAAAGACAGATAACCTAGTAAAAACTAGGCGGAAGAGTTGAGCAGATCCTTTACCAGTGAAGATCTACAGATGGCAAATAAGTACATAGGACGATTCTCACCATCATTAGGGAGTCAGAGGGAGTCATTAGGGAAATGCAAATCAATATCACAGATTCTGCATACCACTAGGATGACTAAAATCAAAAGACTGCTGAGTATCAAATTTAGTAAAGATGAGGAGCAACTGGAATGCTTTCACATCATTGGTGGGAGTACAGTCATTTTGGAAAACAATTTTTCATTTCATTTTTTTTTTTTAAGATTTTATTTATTTATTTGACAGAGAGAGAGACCGTGTGAGAGGGAACACAAGCAGGGGGAGTGGGAGAGGGAGAAGCAGGCCTCCTGCCGAACAGGGAGCCCCATGTGGGGCTCAATCCCAGGACCCCGGGATCATGACCTGAGCCGAAGGCAGACGCTTAACGACTGAGCCACCCAGGGGCCCCAAGTTTTTCATTTCTTATAAACTGAAACATATGCATATCAGACGACCCAGCATTTCTCCTAAGTATTGGGAAATGAACATCTGTCTTTACAAAGACTTTATGTGAATTTTCATAGCAGCTTTATTCATAATTGTCAAAAACTAGAAACAACCCAATGTTCATTGACTACTTGTGAATTAATAAACAAATGTGGCACATTCCACACAATGGAATACTACTGAACAATAAAAAGGAATGAATTGCTGATATACACCAGAATAAGGATGAATCTTAAAAACATTCTTTTTTTTTAAGATTAATTTATTTTAGAAGGAGAGAGAGCAAGCAAGTGTGCAAGCGAGTGAGCAAGCGTGGGAGTGGGGGAAGGGCAGAGGGAGAGGCAGAGAATCTCAGATTTACAAACCTTTCTCAGTATTTTACATTGTATGAGTATATTTTTGTGTGTCAAATACCCCATAGTAAAATATTAAGAAGTTGATTCTAAAACACGGGCACCAGGGGCACCTGGGTGGCTCAGTTGGTTAAGCAACTGCCTTCGGCTCAGGTCATGATCCTGGAGTCCCAGGATCGAGTCCCGCATCGGGCTCCCTGCTCAGCAGGGAGTCTGCTTCTCCCGCTCCCCCCTCTTGTGCTCTGTCTCTAAAATAAATAAATAAAAATCTTTAAAAAAAAATAAATAAAAATAAAAAAAATAAATAAAACACGGGCACCAGGGTGGCTCATTTGGTTAAGCGTCTGCCTTCAGTTCAGGTCTTGATCCCAGGGTCCTGCTCCCCTGCTCAGCAGGGAGCCTGCTTTTCCCTCTCCCTCTGCTGCTCCCCCTGCTTGTGTGCTCTCTCTCTGTCAAATAAGTAAAATCTTAAAAAAAGATTATTCTGAAACAATCATTAATATCTGTTCTTCATTTCAATAAGATCCTTTATTTTGACTCACTCACTTGCAAAAAATGATCCTGTTTTGAGATCGCAATTGAACATTATGAATATTATTTAATTTTATTGGGATTTTTTTTTTCTTGAAGGTTTTATTTCCTTGTGAGGGCAAGCGTGTGCACGCATGAGCGGGGTAAGAGGCAGAGGATGAGGGAGAGGGACAAGCAGACTCCCCACTGAGTACAAAGCCCAATATAGGGCTCCATCCCAGGACCCTGAGATCATGACCTGAGCTGAAGGCAGATGCTTGACTGACAGAGCCACCCAGGTGCCCCTTATTGGGATCTTTTTAATATGATTCTTTTTTGCTTAAAGTATTTTGTGTTTTTGCCATTTGATTAAGTCTTTACTTGGCACCAGAAACCTAATGATTTATGAGTATAATTTGGAAGTTTCCAGCTGACTCACCAAGATTCAATAGTTATGACGTATCAAAGTGAGATGTCAGACAAAGATGTAAGTGGTTTCGTAACTATAAAGACTTCATGTTTATCAAAGCTATGTGAATTGGGTTGTTGGATTTTGGGGGAGAATTGCTTTGACGAGAACTGCTATTGTGCTGTGAATCCCTATAGCCACCCCAACTGGGAATGGCTTCTGCCTTTTTCCTCAAGCCTAGTGAAAGAGGTTTCCGCAGGATTCAAGAGAGCTTGATATGGGTCCCCTGCAGTAGGGGGGGCATAGTGGATTGGTGTCCTGCCTTCTGACCAAGAAGTCTTGAGGACAGAGATGGGTCTGTAACCAAAGCAGCCAGGTAGCCTGAGAGCCTAGCTGATGCATTGGGATCATTGTGTGCTCCTTGGGTTTGTTAGTTTGTGATCCAGATGGGTTGAGAGAGGAAAAACCAGTGGGTAAATTGGTGGATGAGTGGGTGGATTCTCTTAGAACTTGTCCATCAGGGTCATCTTGAGGGGCAAATAGGCTTCCCTTGAGGACAGGCTGTCAGTGGACCACCGGATTCCTTCATGTCTGAGGAGGGAGTAGTCCAGTGCTGGAAGAGCATGCATTAGCCGGGTCAAGGGATCTGTAAGTGAGAAGCCATTATTATTTGGGGTGGAGTGGGGGGTAACCAAAAGAACCCTTTAAGGACCCATTGAGGAAAAGCATCTCTTTAAAATCTGCTAGTCCCAGAGACTATGAAGTCACGTGAGGACTCTGCTTGTCTAGTAAGAACCTTTGGACTTTTAAGTTTCCTGTCCTTCCTCCCTTTCTACTTCAGCCCTGGAGGGGGTCAAAAATGGCATCTAGCCCAGGGCTTAGTAAGAAAGGAGAGGAGTCCAAAAACCAGGCCAGGGCACCCTTTGCAGGCAGGCAGGCAGCTACCTCCATTGTGCCCCAGTGTAGGTGGAAAGGATTGGAACTGTGGAGTGGAGACTTTGGCTCTTATCACGTGGGTCTAGAGACTCCTGTTCTGAAACACAGCTTGCAGCCTTGCATCGCAGCTTGTACTTGCTGTTGCTATGCATGGAATGCTCCTCGCCCAGGGGTTTCCACGCCTGGACCCCCTTAGGGTCTTTGTTCACAGGTTACCTCAGTGAGTCCTTCCCTGACTGCCCTTTCATAATTCAGATCACCCACCCTGTTCGCCAAGCTTTTTCCCTGTTCGCCAAGCTTTTTCCCTGTTTTATCTTTCTTGATATTATTCATTATGTATTATATCATGTCACCGTTTTGGTGTTAGAGTGTTTGTCCCTTTCTCAAATACAAATTCTGCGGAGGGCGGGGCTTTGTTGTTTTCCCCCTGCTTGTCCCCAGCACGCAGAACAGTAGAATGTATTCATGCAACAAATATTAATTATCAAATTGAGACTGTGTCGTGACTTACAGAGGAATTAATAAATAGATTTACTTACGAGTATGCCCCGAGTCCTATTCCTTCAACATACTTCCAACAAAGTATTCCTTTTGCTTTTTCTAAACAGCTTTATTGAGATATTTATATGCTATATAATTCGCCCATTTAAAGTGTACAATTCAGTGGCTTTTAGTATATTCACAGAGTTTTGTGACCATCACCACAATCAATTTTAGAATACTTCCATGACCCTGAAGAGGAACGCTGCACTCCTTAGTTATCATCTCTCCCATTCCTTCCGCAGCCCTGGAAACCGACTCATCTACTTTCTCTCTGCCCACATTTGCTGACTCTGGATATTTCATATAAATGGAATAATATCGTATACGGTTCTTGGTGACTGTCTTTCACTTTACATAATCTTTCCAAGGTTCATGTGTGTTGTAGTGTGCATCAGTATCTTCTGTTGATGGCTAAATAATATTGTTGGAATATACCATATTTTGTTTATATATTTACCTGTTGATGGATGGACTTTTGGGTTGTTTCCCCTTTGGGGCTATTAGGAATAATATAATTCACATACAAGTTTTTGTGTGGATGTATGTTTTCTTGAGTTTGTATCTAGGAGTGGAATTGCTGGGTAACATGGTGACTCTACACTTAACCTTTTGAGGAATTGCCAGACTGTTTTCCAAAGTGGCCGCACCATTTTATGTTCCCACTGCAGCGTATGAGGGATCCAGTTTCTCCACATAACTTGCTAATACTTGTTATCCAACATTTGTTTTCTGTTTTTAATTTTAGTCATCCTAGAAGATGTGACATGGTATCTTTCAGTTTTGATTTGCATGTATCTAATAACTAACGATGTTGAACATCATTTCATGTCACGACTGCCATTTTTCAGTCTTCTTTGGAGAAATGTCTATTCAGATCTTTTGCCTATTTTATTTTATTTTTTTTGAAGATTTTATTTATGTATTTGACAGAGGGAACACAAGCAGGGGGAGTGGGAGAGGGAGAAGCAGGCTTCCTGCAGAGCAAGGAGCGCGATGCGGGGGCTCGATCCCAGGACCCCGGGATCATGACCTGAGCCAAAGGCAGACGCTTAACGGCTGAGCCACCCAGACGCCCCTTTCTTTTGCCTATTTTAGAAAATTGAGTTGTCTCGTTATTGTCCTTTGCTCTTGGACAAAGATCTTTTTTCTTGATTCTGGTTTTCTCCCCTCTTCCTCTTCAGGTGGAAGAAGTGAAGCGACGGCAGCACTCCCTTGCGTTCAGCTCAGCCGGAGCCCAAGCTCAGACCTATCATGTCAGCTTTGAGACGTTGGCTGAGTGCCAGAGATGGCAGCGACAAGCATCCAAGGTGATAAGCTGTCGGACGTCCTGATGTGGGGATAAGACTGTAAAAGCCCATGAGAGATGTAGTTTGAAACCAAACTTGCTCCCAGGAGAGTGAACTATAATTTTTATGCATCTTACTTTAGGCCCCTCTAAGTATATAATGCATGAAATAATGGAATTCCAGCAGGTCCTTAACTTATCATTTATATTTGTGTAGTACGGAAAGCTTTCAAAAGTGTTTGCAGGTGCATTTACCTTTATACCATCTCTGTGAGAAGACTATGGCCTTGAAGGAATTAGGACACAATGAGAGTCACATGACTTTCCGTCAACCACTGTAGTCAGTGAGAGATGGCGCCATTCCCTAATTCCTAGCCTAGTGCTTCTTGGTCTTGTATATATTTAGCACGGCTGTGATGAACCACTTTAAATTTGAACTTATTATGGAATGTGACCTGTGTTCCTGTATGCTGAGGATAATTAGCTTTTCAGCATAATTTCTGCTTTTTTAGTCTTTAAAGATGAAGTGCTCTAAAATTGTGTTGGTAGTTTCTGAATTCTCTTGTTCTTCTGGCTATCTGCAGAATTTTAGCACATTTTTCTTTGCAGAGCTAAACAGTTGCATAAAGGATTGTTTTGGTATAGTGAGATGCCATAAAACATGAATGACTTTTCCGTGGCATTTAGTTTGGTTTTTAGACCAATTTCCACAACCTTTCTTTATGAGCATACTATTATAGAAATATAAACTTGTTTTGGTTTTATTGAATTTTCTGTACATACATTGTAGTGGTAATAAAATCTCTTCTGAATAAAACTAGTTTCAGTTTTAAGTAGCTATTCCATTCTTTTGACCTTATAAAGAGAAGTATTTTTTGAGCGCCTTGTGCATACTAAGGAGTGTGCTATGTGCTGGGGTATTAAACTTTATCCTCACAACAGATGAAGCAACTGCACTGGTAAGTAGCAGAGTCCGTGTAGATAGAAAAGGCCATGGCTTTCAGTATCACACTGCCTGCCAGAGTTTTGTATGGTTATTTTGAATCCTGTCAACTTCTTGCATGAAATGTTAACTTTCCATCTTTATGATTTGTATTTTTTTACTTTTTACTTATAGACACTTTAAAACTTACACTGTTGCATGTTTCAAGCAGCTTATGGTTTTAGGAAAAAGCAAAAATGAACTGGTTTTTATAAATGAATAATTGGATCTCATTACCTTTTTCTCCTTCGCATTTTTAAAATTAGCGCCTTTTTGTGTAAATGTCATTCCTTCCTATGCTGGGTGAGAGACATTTGGTGCTAGCTCAGATGCTCTTCTCCTTGACCCCATTCAGGTGGTGTCCCAGCGAATCAGCACTGTTGACCTGTCCTGTTACAGCCTTGAGGAGGTTCCTGAGCATCTCTTCTACAGTCAAGATATCACCTACCTCAATTTGCGACACAACTTCATGCAGTTGGAAAGACCTGGGGGCCTTGACACTCTTTACAGGTATGTGGGGAATGGATTTCCTTACTAACTTATTCAAACCAAATCGTGATCACCGTCTTACTCGTTTGTACCTGGAAGTGAGCATGCTTACCATTGTATATATATTTGAAAATTTCCCCTCCCATTTTGAAGAGGAAGTAAAATTTTTTATTCATAGTTTTCTTACCCCCTTTCTTACCCCCTTTTCTCCTCCATGAGACAGAAGATAAATGCAACTGTTCTATTATGGAGGCAACGTTGAGCTGCCATCGATCTGGATAATCTTGTTACATAAGTCACTGACAGTGATGTATGATCTGAAGCCAGGGTACATTGGGAGATTGAGTATATGGCAAGTTTTTGAATCATAAGTGTCAAACTTAAATAGCTTAAAGGAAGTAGGCCTAATTTCAAGAATTCCACTCCCAGGTTGGGGCTTTTATCTTTCCTGTGTACCTGCTAATACTGGCTTCTAAGCTGTTTGACAGCTGTGAAACCTCTCTCTTCTGATAAAGGAACCGTTTCACTCCTAAGGGACTGTGGCCCATATATTTTCCAATTTCCTTGTTAGAATATATTCTCCCTTCCAACCCTCCATCCTTTAAAAGTGGATGGAAGTAAGTATTTAGTATAAGTAATTGTGTGGGCTTCTTGTGAGCAGGGGAGAAATTGGAAATTAAAGCATTCAAATTAAGTGGTGATTAAAAAGATAATACACATTGTGGGGCGCCTGTGTGGCTCAGTCAGTTAAGTGTCTGACTTCAGGTCAGGTCATGATCTCAGCGTCCTGGGATTGAGCCCTGTGTTGGGTTCTGAGCTCACTGGGGAGTCTTCTTGTTCCTTTCCCTCTTCCTCTGCCCCTCCCCCATTCGTGCTTTCTCTTGCTTGTTCTCTCAATAAATGAATAAAATTTTTTTTAAAAAGATAATATACATTGAAATTACATATTGAAATTACATATTTTACTTAATAACTAATATTTCTAAAATAATTTTGAGAAAGCACTGTGATTTTTGTCCCATATAATGTGTTTTACAAAGCTTTTTAGGTATAAGCAAGCCTCCATCTAGTAATGAGATAATAATTTTAATTATATTAGTATGTAAAAACAACAGAAGTTATAATTTTAAGGAAGTGGGTTTCTAGCATTTTCTTCTCAGTCACTATGAAAATAGGGTTCATGTAGTTTGAGGGCTGGATTAGGAATTCTGAAGTCAAGACACCAAGCCAAAGGAACAATCAGTACTCAAGGTCAGGACAATTGGAAATCAAAAGTTGAAAATTTGAAAGAGGAGCATTAGAGTGAGGTACCAATGACTCCAGTCTAGAAGCAGGTGGTAGAGATCATCATCGTGGAAAGCACCACCTCAGCTTACCCTCTTGCACTAGTATAATCATTAGTATAATACTCCTAAGTAGAATTACCAGCGTGATTCCTGTTGATCCAGTGATGGTATGATGGTACTGTTTCTGGTAAGATGGTATAGATACCTTTACTTCTAGGAACAAAACAGAAGCACTAAAAATTACTATTTCATGTTCTCTATTAGATTGTATTGCAGTAAAACTCCATATCACATACATATTTGTAAGTTCTAAGTGTCCCATTCATTTCAAGTGACATTTGAGCCGATATAATTTCAATATGTAAAAAGAAGTTGCTTATAATGGGATTTGGTGTGCATTTTTGTTAGTTCTTCCTGTGTTCATGAGTTGATGAATTGTTACAAGGTTTTTTATATTGCATATAGAAATTTGATGAAGGAAGAGATTTCAAGCATATCAGTATAACTAGATATAAAATACTTATACCAGCATGAGCTTTTTAAGATTTTGCACCTTTTTAAGGAGAAGAGAGAAGAACTCCCATTGCCCTAGACCTGATTTCCTTGTTGGTATGGAGCTGGGGTTAGGCATCTTAGTGTTCTGTGCTGTGCACGATGTTTGGCATGTAGTGAGTGCTCATAGATATTTGTGGAACAGATTCTACAGTGGACATTTAAAACAGATGACTTTTTCATTCAGTACTATAATTTGTATGTTTGCTTTTTAGATTTTCTCAGCTAAAGGGCCTGAACTTGTCCCATAATAAACTTGGGTTGTTTCCTGTATTGTTATGTGAGATTTCTACCCTGACTGAGCTCAACCTCTCCTGTAACGGATTTCATGACCTGCCAAGTCAGGTTGGCAGTCTACTAAAGTAAGTATGGGGCTTTTGCTAGACTCATTTTTTATTTGCAGCATAAGGAGCTTGTCTGGCATTTGGAATGAACGTCGCATGAGCTCTGGCAGTGAAGTAAGTCATGTAATTATGAGGATTCTAGACAGCAGCTGTGACTTGCTTGCAGGGGCGACTACTTAGCCCCCCAGTTTCAACAGCAGAAGCTCTGACGATTTTTGATGTTGGAGGGACCATCCATGGCAGTTTTGTATGTCATTGAGTCTCTATAGATAGGCTATTTTATCATTATGGATTCATAATAAATTAGTGATGTAAGTCAGAATCTATCCCTCTAGTTCTATCCATTCCAGTTAAAACCTTTCATGAAGTCTTGTTTTCTTACTACAGTGTTCAAACCCTCTGTCTTGATGGCAACTTTCTGACGACTTTACCGGAAGAATTGGGAAATCTGCAACAGCTTTCTTCCCTGGGAATTTCCTTTAATAACTTTAGTCAAATTCCTGAGGTTTATGAGAAACTCACTATGTTAGATAAAGTGGTGATGGCAGGAAATCGCCTGGAAGTCCTAAACCTTGGGGTGCTGAACAGGATGAGCCATATCAAACACGTGGATTTAAGGTGAGGCCATTCTTCACTGTGTCCTCCTTTAGATGGACCTCTGATGGTTTTTATGTTTTCCCTTTATAAAAACTTCTCTACAACATTAGGATTTTAGAACAGTGTATATTTTCCAAACTATAGTAAAGCTTCATTTTTCACTCAGTAGCAGAGAGATTATGAGTGAGGTAGGTGTACCACATGATAGAGACTTTCACATTACCTTTGACAAAGGTTGTTCTGACTTACCCTCCCAGCAGCCTTTTATAGAATTCCCATTTCTTCACGTCCTTGTCAGTGTTGGATTTTAGCAGTCTTTTTCCTTATTGTCAGTGTAGTAGGAGAAAATAGTACTTCAGTGTTTTAATCAGCATTTATTTATGAGTGAGGTTGAGCATCTTTTTAATATGCTAATTGGTAAGTTTGCATTTTTCCTTACACTTGACCATTTTTCTATTGATATATTTTTTTTTTTTTTAAGATTTTATTTATTTATTTGAGACAGAGAGAATGAGAGACAGAGAGCATGAGAGGGAGGAGGGTCAGAGGGAGAAGCAGACTCCCTGCCGAGCAGGAAGCCCGATGCGGGACTCGATCCCGGGACTCCAGGATCATGACCTGAGCCGAAGGCAGTTGCTTAACCAACTGAGCCACCCAGGCGCCCGACCATTTTTCTATTGAATCATTGGGTTTCTTCTTGATATCCGTTGTATTACAATTAAAATTTTAAGGTTTTCCTGTGAAGTTTTTGTAGGTTTTATTTTCTAGTTACAATCTTTTCCTATAGGGAACTGGTAAAAGACACATATACATAAAAGACAAATATGCATAGTGTAAATGTTCTATCATTTACACTAAGCCATTGATGTTCCTTGTAAAGAAATAGTAATGACCTGCTGAGTCAGGTTGGCAGTCTATTAAAGTAAGTACCTGACTTTTGCTAGACTCATTATTTCCTTGCAGCATAAGGAGTTTGTCTGGCATTTGGAATGAAGGTAGTCAGAAAAATTTATTGAAATACAGAGGAATAAGAACATGCCTGTGTGTTCTCTACAAGTGTAGAAGAGAACTAAGAAGCCATTTTCTTTTTTTTTTTAAGTTTTTATTTATTTATTTGACAGAGAGAGAGATAGCGAGAGCAGGAACAGAAGCAGGGGGAGTGGGAGAGGGAGAAGCAGGCTTCCCGTGGAGCAGGGAGCCCGATGTGGGACTCGATCCCAGGATCCTGGGACCATGACCTGAGCCGAAGGCAGATGCTTAACAACTGAGCCACCCAGGCGCCCGAAGCCATTTTTTATTATTCGCCCTTGAACTATTCCATATAGATACAGATTATTTTCCTCTTCATTAATTAATGTAATGTGAATCTTAGCACAAGAAAGAGTAGGCGGAGCCCCGGGAGAAAGTATGGCTGCTTCCTCTTGTTGTCTGCATGGTATACCACGACTGCTTTGCTACTCACCCGAAAGATTATGTTCATCTTCTTGTTCATGCTTCTTCATCCCTGCCTAACTTTATTAAGTATTTGGATGTAAGTTTTTTTGTTTTTTTTTTTGAGAGAATACAAGTATTTTTTTATTTTTTATTTTTTATTCTTATGTTAATCCCCATAAGGATGTAAGTTTTTTAACAATTTGTAGGCATGGTCCCTTTTTCCTTTCTCTCTATTTAATTTGTATATGTATTTGCAAGTCTGGATTGTCTAACTTTATAAACAGAGAACTCAAGGTACAGCTGTCTGTGATTATTTACTTAATACCTTACAAAATGAAGCAAGTAGTGAACTTTTTGAGTTGTTTAGGAAAGAGAAAGGGATCATACCTCTCTTATTTTTTTTTTTGGTAAGCATATTTAATAGAATTTATTTCTAATGATTTCCTTATTTCTGAATATTTAAGGATGAACCGTTTGAAAACCATGGTTACTGAAAATCTGGAGGGAAATAAGTACATCACCCACATGGATTTGCGGGACAATCAACTGGCTGACTTAGATCTTAGCTCCTTATGTAGCTTGGAGCAGCTTCACTGTGAACGGAACCAGCTGAGAGAGCTGACACTCAGTGGCTTCTCCCTGCGAACTCTCTACGCCAGTTCCAACAGTGAGTTCTCCATCCAGCCTCCTGTTTTCTCTCTTGTAGCTCTCGTCTGAGCTTTCGAAGAACAGTGGCATGTGGTGTTGCTTAGCCACTCTGCAAAGTGTAGTTTGATGTTTATTGAGACCAGCTTTATTTTTTAAGTTTGCTGTCCACACTTAAGTGGTTGAGATATGCATAAAAAGGCATTTCAGGATACTTGGAGATTCACTAAGTGAGTATAGTAAGAGGCATTTTGCAAAATAACAAGGGATAGGAGGGTGGGCAAACATGTTCAAAATGGAGTATCAATAATAGCCTAAAACAAGGGTTGACAAACTACAGGCCAGGGACTAGATCTGGTCCACCACCTGTTTCTGTATGGCCCATGAGGAAGGGGTTTTTACATTTTTTAATGGCAGGGTTAAAAAAAATCAAAAAAATAAATTTGACTTGGGAAAGTTCTATGAAATTCAAATATCAGTGAATAGAGTTTGATTGGAACATGTCCACAGTCTTTGTTTACAGGTTACTGGTCTCACAAGACAGTGGCAGAATGAAGTAGCTATAAGAGAGACTGGGGGTGGGGGGGGCTGCAAAGCCTGAAATATTTACCACAGGCTTAGCCCTTGACAGAAAGTTTTGCCCATCTCTAGTCTAAAACTTTGTGCCGCCTCAGTTCTAGAACGAGAAGCCACTCATTTCAGTGTGATTTTCTCCATGAATATTTTTCAGTAGAAAGGCCCCATACTTGTTGGGGCCATTCTTTTTATGGAGCGTTCTTTACCAAGGAAATTATAATTACTTTTTCTGTGTTTAAGGAAGGGATGGGGAAAGATGTTCAGTATCACTAACTGTCAGAGAATGCAAATTTTGACAATGCCATGGTATACTCACCAAATTAAAAAAAAATACTGCTAAGTGCTATTGAAGATGTGGAGAAGCAGCTCTCACACTTGGTCAATGAGAGGGTCAGTTGGTAAAGCCACTTTGGGGAGCAATTAGACAGTGTTAAGAGAAGTCAAAGATGCGTGTAGCCCATATTCTGCCAGTTCCTCTGCTTGAGATATCTCCCAGCGACACTCACATGAGCATAAGGTGCTGTGTGCAGGAAGGTTCATGATAGCGTTGTTCCTTACAGTGAAAAAAAAAAAATAAGAAAAAAATACGACTGTTGATAGGAAGATGTGTAAACAGTGACATATTTATACAATAGAATATTGCACAGCAATGGAAATGAATGCCCTAAAGCTCTGTGTATTAATCTGGGTAAATCTTATAAACATTTTTTGAGGGAAAAAAAAGCATAATTATATGTACACCAAGATAGTTGTATCAGATTTTCAAACACACAGAAATGTTGTTTCCTTAGCTCTATATATGCCATAACAGTATAAAAGAACCCATGGGAAGGATAAAAGTCATATTCAGAATGTGTGAACCTCTTGGTATATGCAGTGTTTTAATTCTTAAAAAAGTCTGAAGCATATAAGGCAGAATGTGAAGATTTGTTAAAAGCTGGTTGATGGGTAGACGAGTGTTCATTATTTTATTCTCTTTTCTGTGACTCTAAAATACATTATTAGGATAAAAGACAAGGACTTCTCTTTTCATGGCCTTTTATCATGCTAGAGAAGTTTCAAATTGTAGCTTAGATTAATTGCTTAGGTCAAAATAGTGTCAAAGCTGATGAGCGTCCACTTTTGCTGTTTATATAGATATTATTGTGAGATGGTAGTCGGTCTTTTTGTCATATAAATATTTGCTATCAGGCCCATTCTCTATTCTAAATGTATCTAGAGAATCTGAATGAGTGGTCCTGCTAGAAAAGGCCTCATTGACATACACGCTGTCTTTGGGGACTGAGATTCTTTCACAGAGCCCTACTAAATGGGGCTTGCTTGAATTTAGCCACTCTGTTGACAGAAGGAATCCTTAAGTTCTACAACCTGGAAGAATTCACACCAAAACTTGCAGTTCTGATGCCTCAAAAGTAAAGAACGCAGCTTTGCAAAAGAGGTTATCCAAGTGATCAGGTAATGTAGGTAAAGGCACTCAACCTCACTGGTCATCAGGGATACGCAAATTGAAACCCCAGTGTGACACCACTGCACACCCATCAGAGTGACAAGAATGGAAAAGACTAAAAATGCCAGTGTCCGCTGTCGTGCGTGTAAATCAGTTCAACCAGTTTGGAAACCCGTAGAATTATCTTCTCTCTCTCTCCTATCTTATATCCAACATAAATGCTCCTTGCATTAGTCCACAAAAGACATGGACAGAAATGTTCATGGAAGCAGTATTCATAGTAACCCCAAACTGGAAAAGACTTCAATGCCCACCAACTCTAAAATGGTTAAATAAATTGTGGTATATTTACATAAAAAATTTGATACAGCCACAAGCATGAATGAACTACAGCCATATGCAGTAATAGGACCCAAATCTCACAATCATGGTGTGGAGTAAATAAAGCCGGACAGAAAAGTATGCAAACTATATGTGTGTATTTATATGGCTAGGCAAAAGTGATCTGTGGTATTGGGAGTCAGGGTGGGGTTGCCCAGCTGGGGAGTGACAAAAAGGGGATTTGGGGGCAACTGGTAATACGCTCTTTCTTGATCTGGGTACTGGTTACCCCGTTGGGTTTTGTTTGTAAAAATTCGTTGATCTATACACTTAAGATTGTTGCACTTTTCGGTATTTAAGTTTTACTTTAATTAAAAGTTAAAATATTGCCAGTAAAAATCCAATTATTAATTTTTTTTTTAAGTTTAAAAGCTAAGTAGTCACTGCTGACATTTAACAACTGCCTGAGCTAGTACGAGTCCAGACCAATACACAGGATCCTTCTGTTAGTTGTTCTGTTTGGTTTCAGATCAGGATCAGGTAGTCAGAGTTAGTCATTGCTAGTTACCCAGGTTTTTGTCTTCAGTCCATCTCAGTAGATGACATTAGTTTTCTCTCTGGTGATCTCACTGAGCCATTTGCTCTTGTTTAGTCTCAGTTACTTTCTTCTTTGGAGAGTGTCACTAACATCTGTTTGTTTTTTAATTAGGGCTGACAGCAGTGAATGTCTATCCAGTACCCAGTCAACTCACTTCTCTAGAACTTTCCCGGTGAGTGTGTCTCATGAGAGTGGTGCTTGTTTGATTATTAATATTTAAGAGTTAGATGTGGATACTTTGGTAGTTTTGAGGTATAAGAGATCTAATACATTGAAATATTTGGGTAGCCTAGAGAAGGGAGAAAGGATGAGTGGAGGAATACTTTTAATTGCCATACCATCTATTTCAAGGGAAGGTCCTCTTGAAACAGAAAGGTGCCTGTGAATTACTCATTCTTAAAGTCTGGGAAATTATTTATTTATTTATTTAGTTAATTTTTTTAAAGATTTTATTTATTTATTTGACAGAGAAAGAGAGAGAGAGTTCACAAGCAGGGGGAGAGGCAGAGGAAGAGGGAGAAGCAGGCTCCTGGCTGAGCAGGGAGCCCAATGCGGGGCTCGATCCCAGGACCCTGGGATCATGACCTGAGCCGAAGGCAGATGCTTAACGACTGAGCCGCCCAGGCACCCCAAAGTCTGGGAATTTAGAATGAGATGCAAACAAAGAAGAACTTTTGTCTCCTTCATGGTAGTGATTTCCTTCTTGCTGATTAAATTCAGATAATTCTTGTTTTTTATTGCCTTATTTTAAAATTTTTATTCTCTTATTTTTTTTGGTATTCTTATGACCCATGTTGGTCTGATGGTCAGAGTGATATTAATTATATTCAGGATTTTATTACTTCCATTGGTGGTCAAGAACAAATATAACTGAGGTTTGCTTTCTTTCCTTTTTTTTTTTTTTTTTAAACGCTGTTGGGAATTGAGGATTCGGTGGTTGAGTTTTATAGCCTAGTGGAGAGTTTGACAACCAAACAAGCAGTTATAGGGTAGCTTCTTAAATGCTGTGATTATAGAGTGATAGAGCAGGTAGAAGGTGGGTGGGGTCCTATATGGTCAGCATCAGAGATTAAATGAGATCCTAAATGCAAAATATTAGTATGGTGCCTGGCATAAAATAGTCTTTTTTTTTTTTTTTTAAGAAGATGTTTTTCTTTTTTTTTTTTTAAGATTTTTTATTTATTTTTTGACAGAGAGGGACAGCGAGAGAGGGAACACAAGCAGGGGGAGTGGGAGAGGGAGAAGCAGGCTTCCCGCGGAGCAGGGAGCCCGACGCGGGGCTCAATCCCAGGACCCTGGGATCATGACTTGAGCTGAAGGCAGACGTTTAACAACTGAGCCACCCAGGCACCCCTGGCATAAAATAGTCTTTCAGGAAATATTAACTCTTAGAGCCAGGTTTCTTTTTGTTGTTGTTACTTTGTTACCATTATTATTATTAAGCTGTTGTTCTAGATTTCCCTCCATCCATTTCTTTCTGTCATATCTTCTCAGCAAAACCCCAGCATGGGTCAGTACTAAGATTTACCTTCTCCTCTGGGCTTGATCATTGCTAAAGAAAATCATATGGACACCACTGTAAAGTCAGTTTCCAACCTCATCTGGAGCTTATCAGTCTCTTCTCTTGTCACGTCCTTCCAGTGTCCTGGGTATCTGCTCCACATTGCTCAGCTTCCCTCAGCTGCACTGCCCCCCATCTTCTTCACTCCAGAGCTTAGCTTCTCACTTGACTGGGAAAAGAGAGATAATCTTAGGTGATCTCCCTCAGCTTTTTCCCACCTTGCTTAAATGCATGGAGATTCATATCCATTCTCAGCTGCTTTCCTCTGTTCAAGTCCAGTGCAGCCTCTGGGCCCGGGATGGCATCCGCTTCCCTGCTCCAGACCTTGCTCTGTGAGTCACCACTTCCTCCCCTTACGGTATGGTCAGGGTCTTCCTTTTTCTCCGTCTGCCCACACTCACACCTCTTCTGTCTTAACAAAGACAGATACTTGCAACCCCTCTAAGTCCTATCTAGTTCTTCGCATTCCCTTTTTGTCCACATTTCTCAGGATCCTCTGTCCCCATTTGTTTATCCCATCACAGCTTGCTTTCGGTCTTCTCATCTGGAACTTCTCTATATTGACACTGTTAATCCTGCTCTCTTTTCTTCAAGCATGCTTTTTTCTCAGTTGCCTAATATGATCTGATTTTTTTTTCATGCTGCTTCGACCACTCCTGTCTCCTGCGTGTACTCTTCTTCCTCAGCCAGCCTTTCACAGGTCACTTATTCCGGGTCTGTCCTTACCTGCTGCAATCTCATGTGACAAAGTCTCATTTACTCCAGTGATTTCACTACACTTCGGCATCAGCATCACCTGGATCGCCAGCCCAGACCTCTTCTTCCAGCCTCAGACCCATGTGTCTACTTGTGCATTAGGCATTTTTGACCTTCCCGTCTCCAAGTACCTCACACATGTGCCAAATGAAACTCCTTATCCACTCCTCCAACCCTGGCTTAGCTTGTTGTCTTGTGTCTGCTTCAGCTTTTGGCATTATCATAAGATAGTCCTATCAGATGGACACCACTTGTGACTAATATTTCCAACCTTGTTTGGAGTCTGCCAGTCCTTTCTCAGGATATGATTTTTCTCCCTGGCTTTCTAGACGAGAAGCCTGAAGGTCATTTTTTATTCTTCCCTCTCCTCTACTCCCATGTCTAATTTATCTCCCAGTTGTTTTGATTTTTGCCTCCTAAATATTTCTGGAATCCCTCCCCTCCTTTCCATGTGTATTACCACCCATTTAGGCCCATACCATTTCTTGTCTGGAAATCTATAACAGCTTCCTTTTACTAAAAAAGAACCTCAGCTAGACCTCTGAGTATCCCCAGAGTGAGCTGTTGAAGGTGCAACACCGACTGTGTCTCCCCACTGCTTACAAACATTTCAGTGGTCCCCCTGTACCTGCAGGATAAAGTCACAACCTTCTGGACATGATTTAGGTCTCTCCAGGTTTTTTCTACCCCTGGGCTCCATATTTGCTGCTCTGGCGTCACCAGACTGCTTATTATTCCTCACATACATCATGCCATTTCTTTTCTTGTCGCTGCTCTAACTCATGTTGTCACCTCTTGCTTAGTATGTCTTTGTCATCTTGGGTCAGTGTACAACATTCCTCAGATTCTAACCCAGATGTCATATATCTTGGGGAGCTTGCCCTGATCCTTCACTAGGCTGTTGTAACAGTATCTACGCATCTCCTACAGCACCTGCTTCTTTCTGCCTCATTAGGTGATCTGTCCATCAATAGATCCTTTGAGCCTTAGCAAAGCTAAGTAGCATCTGAACATAGAATTTCTTGTGCTAAGTATCTGCCGGGTAGTCTGGGTCACGTTGTAAATGACTTGCAGCTTCCGCCACCACTTACCTTCTGTCCCCGCTTCCTCACTTGTATTCACTTGGTTCATTTTCTCTGCAGTTTCTTTCTCTTCTCCTCCAGTCATTCATTACCTGTGCAAATCCTACTCGTCTTTGAAAGTTTGTTTAGAATGCCACTGGTTTCATTGTCTTTCCTCACCCCATCTCTCTACTCTGTGCTTTCTGTAGTGCTCAGAGCCTCCTCAGTGTCTTCTTTGAGCAGATAGCATAATTGATCCAATATAATACATGTTCGTGTGTTTGTCTCTCTCTGCCTAGCTACAGCATTCATTGAGCACCTACTATATTCCAGGTGGTGTGCTAGGGATGCCTTGGGGAGAGTGCTCCTGTCCTCAAGGAGCTCACGGGCCAGTTAACAGATACCTTACAGACTAGTGAAATGAGTTCCACTTGTCATCTTCAGTGATGCCTTTTAATTATTTTCTGTAGAAATCTGCTAGAGTGTGTCCCTGACTGGGCCTGTGAAGCAAAGAAGATGGAAGTATTAGATGTGAGCTATAATCTTCTGACAGAGGTTCCCATGAGGTATGTGTGTGTTAATGTATGTATTATGTATATATGTATTTATTTGTGTGTTTGTATGTATGTGTAATTATTTTCCTAGATTTGGGTTGCCTTTCTTTTCTTTTTTTTAAGATTTTATTTATTTGAGAGAGAGACAGAAGGGGAGGGGCAGAGGCAGAGGGAGAAGCAGGGAGCCCGACATGGGGCTCCATCCCAGGACCCTGGGATCACGACCTAAGCCAAAGTCAGACGCTTAATTGAGCCACCCAGGCGCCCCTTGGGTTGCCTTTCAAAGGTATTTTCATTCATTTGTTTGATAAATATTGAGTACTTTCTGAGTGTAGGGCACTGTGAAGTGCTGTAAGGAATACAGTAATGGCTAATGCATAATCTTGGCCTGCATGGAACTGCAGTAAGCGGATAGTTGGGATGACTTGTGCAAAGATAACTGTGATAAAATGTAACAAGAGTTATTGACATAGGTCAGGGATCTGATTGTGATAATAGATCATTTGTATTGGATAAGTTGTTAGGAACTGAGTAATGTTCTAAGAACCTCACTTTTATTATTAAAGCTTTAACCACCTTATTAGATAGACGCACTTACTCTCATCTTACAGATGAGGGAATGAAGGCCTGCAGCGGTTAGGTAGTTTGCCCAAGGTCACACTTGACTAGGAAATGATGGGAGCTGATATTTGAGTGTAGTCGTTCTTACTCTGAAGCCCTCACTCTTCATCATTACACTGGATGAATCAAATGTTTTAGAATTTCACAACTTTGAACAATTGGAGAAGCTTCATGAGAGATTTGCATATTTGATTTGACCTTTTACAAGATGGTGAAATTTCTGTATGCGGAGGGGGAGAGAGGGAGGTACCTGGGGTGAGGGAATGGAATATTCAAAAGCACTGAGGTGTGAAATGTGTGGGGTCACCTAGTGGAGTCTTCAAAATAAACTAGCAGCTTGCAACACAGTAGGTGTGAACACAGCCTTTGGAATCAGACCTCAGTTCAAATTAGGATATTATTTCCCACATTGAGTGTGAGAAAGTCCCTTAACTCTTCTGAACTTAATAGTGCAAATGGCCTAGGACATTTTAAACACTAAATAAGTAGTAGTTTTTGTTATAATAAATTCTGTTATTTATTATAGTTAGAGTTGATCCTTGAACAATGTGGGGGTTATGGGTCCCAACCCTTACACAGTTGAAAATCCACGTGTAACTTTTGACTCCCCCCAAAACTTAACTACTAAGAGCCTACTATAGACTGGAAGCCTTACTGATTACATAAACAGTCATGTTTTGTATGTTATATGTATTTTATACTCTATTCTTAAAGTGAGCTAGAGAAAAGAAAATCTCATTAAGAAAATCATAAGGAAAATACATTTACAGTACTCTACTGCCTTTATTAAAAAAAAAAAAAATCCACATGTAAATGGACCCATGCAGTTCAAATCCATGTTGTTCAAGGATAAACTGTATTAATAAACTCACTGAATTTTTGATGCTGTCTAGACTTATAATATAAATCAATTTATTCTAGAAATTGCTTTTTTTGCTTAGATCTGTTCTGTGTTGTTTGCTTTCATTAAGTCATCTTTTCCCAAAATGACCTTATAATGACTTCCTGGTGGGTGGTGGGTAAGCATATGGTCGTGGCCACTCTGTTGGCTCAGGTGCTTGCCGGTGATGAGACTGTCTAGGATAGGCTTCTGTTAGTTTACTGATTTCAGGGAGATGGTCAAGGGCAGACTAAAAAGAATGATTTAAGGAAGTTTTTCATTTGTTTCTTTGTACTGTTGCCCTTAGAATCCTTAGTAGCTTGAGTCTCAGAAAGCTGATGGCGGGGCACAACCAGGTGCAGAGCCTGCCAGAGCTGGTGGAGCACATCCCTCTCGAGGCGCTGGATATTCAGCATAACCTACTCACCAGGCTGCCAGATACGCTCTTCTCCAAGGCCTTAAAGTAGGTGCCGCAGAGTTTTTTTAGAAGAGAGAACCACTGGCAAGACAGACAGTATTGACTTGTCATTGGAGTGACCTTTGGAACTCTATTTACAGTGTTCGCTGCACGGCCCAACTATGGGTGGAGACTTACTTACATGAGTAATTGATATGAAATCAGATAGGGCACTCTTGTATGACGCAGTAGTCTTTAACTCAAAAGTTGAAATAACCATCAAATACTGAAGAAGTTTTAGTGTTGTAAACAATGTCAAGCAGCTTGGGAAATTTCAAACAGGCTTTCATCTCTGAAAATGAATACATTTATGACCTCTTGAAGAAAAATTACAGCATTCGGATAAAGCTTTCTTGGGCAATTTTCAGCTTTTGCATATGGGAGAAAAGGATATATCACTAAAGTTAATTTAGTTTTTGCTTCTTGCTTTACCAGGTTATCATCAAGTTACATTCTTAATGTGCAGTGCTTTTTTACTAGCTACTTTGAAAACTGTGCATTTAAAGGTAACTTGTTCCAAAAGGTGTTATTTGCGTTCTCATTGTAAATTAACAAATAGTGTGTCTTCCTGCTACTTCCTATAATCTGGTTTATCTCATGCCTATGTCACCATTAAGTGAAAATTAGTTTTAATTATAGTCTTCTGCAATATTGTCTTCAGTATAGAAATGGAGAAAACAGAGATAAGCATTAGTAATTTAACATAAGGCTATATAGGATACATACAAAAGGCATTTAGCTCACAAGTGTTGAGGGAAATTTTCTTTTTGGAAAGTTTATATGGGATTTTAATGCGGTAACATTTAACTTTTTAATTAACAAGTATTTGTTAGTAATGCATAACACTGCATTTAGCTCTTTCTTTTTTTTTTTTTTTTAAGAGAGAAGGGGAAGGGTAAAGGGAGAGCGAATCTTAAGCCGTCACAGGGCTTGATCTCACAACCCTGGGATCATGACCTGAGCCAAAATCAAGATTTGGATGCTTAACCGACTGAACCACCTTCTTTTTTTTTTTTCAAGATTTTATTTTTAAGGAATCTCTACACCCAGTGTGGGGATTGAACCCACAACCCCGATATCAAGGGTTAGATGTTTAACTGACTGAGCCACCCAAGTGCCCTCTTTTTGTTGTTGTTGTTGTTGTTTCTAAGTTTTTATTTTTAAGCAATCTCTACACCTAACATGGGTCTTGAATCCACAGCCTCAGGATCAAGAGTCACACATGCCACAGACTGAACCAGCCAGGCACCCCACTGCATTTAGTTCTAATGACAGTCTGAATAAAATTAGTTTACAACCTTAGAATTTGTAGTAAGGAGGCTACTTAGTAGTTACAGCAAACTGTCAATGATATTAATCTAATCCTAACTCTGCACAGAGAACTTGTGGGACATACAAAGATATACACACATACAAACTACCCTCAACAACTAAAAAGCTAATTAGGGATGTGGATCACATAATATGAAGAAGACTTAACACACAACAAGGTTAATAATAATAACTGTCTTTTATTAAGCATGTTCTATATATACCAAACACCATGCTGGGCAAATTTTTAAAATCCTACCATATTTTACCTGTTAGATTGGCGGAGATTAAAATGAATTATGATACTCAGTGTTGACAAAGGATTGAGCAAACGGACTTTCTTATATCCTTCTTGTAGAAGGTATAACTTGGTATTGCCTTTCTGGAGTTCAGTTTGACAATATATATACACAAATCTTAAAGATAGATGTATCTTTTGACCCTACAAATTCTGCTTCTGGGAATATAGCCTAAGGGAATAATTAGATAAGGACACAAAGTTGCTCATTATGATGTCTATAATAGCAAATAGTAGCCAACAGCCTGTATGCCCATTATTAGGGGACTTTCAGGGAATTGGCTAAATAAATATGATCCTGTTAAAAGTCAAAAACTTTTTTTTTTTTTTTAAAGATTTTATTTATTTATTCATGAGAGACAGAGAGAGAGGGAGAGAGGCAGAGGGAGAAGCAGGCTCCCAAAGAGCAGGGAGCTCGATGCGTGACTCGATCCCAGGACGCTGGGATCATGACCTGAGCCGAAGGCAGATGCTTAACCATCTGAGCCACCCAGGTGCCCAGACAAAAACTTTTCTGAAGGGTGTCTTCACAATTGGGATATTTGTGAACATGACATTCAAAAACACCTTTTCCATGGACAACAGACAGTAAAAGATGAAACTAGGTTAGAATCAGGCCACTGCAGAAGCCTGGGAATACAAGCAAGCCTGAGTTCTTTCCTCTCTGCTTGGCTTGCATGAGTTGAATAAAAGGAACTTTGGTTGGGTGGATAGAATCAATTAGAAAAAAAATACCCTGAAGGAAATTACTTGTGTCACAAGTTTGGGAGCATGAAATGGCCCGTGTTCCATACTGAGATGGTATGATGGTAACAAATAACCATAAAGGAAATGGTGATTTGTGTGTGTTGTGTCAGTCTCAGATACTTGAATGCCTCTGCAAACAGTCTAGAGTCTTTGCCGTCTGCTGGCGCAGGCGAGGAGAGTCTGAGTGCTCTGCAGCTGCTCTACCTGACCAACAACCTCCTGACAGACCAGTGTGTGCCTGTTTTGGTGGGCCACCCACACCTGCGAATCTTGCATCTTGCCAACAACCAGCTACAGACCTTTCCTGCAAGGTAAGCAAATGCAAGCACTGTTCATTTCAGACACCCATGTAGGGTGAAATCTGCATTTGCCAGCCTACCTTACAGTTATCTTACTGGGTCCTCTTGCTTTATGTTGAGCAACTTGCTGGTGATTCCACTAGTTGAATGAGAGAATCTGATTGTACCCAGTTGTTAAATAGCAGTAACCAGAGAAGTCGTAGCTAAAATGCATTTAATTCTTTGTTCTAATTACTTAATAATGGTCTCAGAATTTTCAACCTATAAAAGTACAAGCTTAAGAAATACATTCTAAAAACAATTTTTTCTTTCCCTTGTCATTATAATATACTGTTGAGTGCATTAATTTATTCATCATATATATATGGCTATACCCACAAGAAAACATAAGAGAGATGATTAATGCTGTCAAAGTTGTAAACAGTGTCAGTGGATAAATAAATATCTTCCAAAATATATTTGATAAAATTTTGGAAAATTTGATGCCAGAAAAATCCACCTATACCATGAAAGTAGTCATTAAAAATCATGTTTCCTTTTTTAAAAAAATAATTTTATCTATTTATTTGAGAGAGAGACTGAGAGAGAATAAGCAACAGCAAGGTGAGGGGCTGAGCAGGGAGCCTGATGCAGGGCTCGATCCCGGAACACTGGGATCATGACTTGAGCCAAAGGCAGACGCTTAACTGACTGAGCCACCCAAGTGCCCCAAAAATCATGTTTTCAAAAATGAAGACCATAGGGAAATGACATTTGATATAATTTGAGTGAGATTATGTATATCATATAAAATTATGTTTGCTATAATTTGAAATTATATGTTTGATATAATTTGAAAACAAAACTATTTTGATTCTAATTTTATTTAACAGATTTTCTTAGAAATGTGATAAACTTAGAAAAATTCATAGAGATTATAATTTTTGTGAATGTTTATGAAATGAGGTATTTGGAGCTTATAGAAGACAAGCAGGATAAACTTGATTGCTTCTTTCAAAGAATTTGAACAATGGCTTTTAAAGTGAAGGCAGAATCTTGGGGTACCTGGGTGGCTCAGTCAGTTGAGCGTCTGCTTTCAGCTCAGGTCATGATCTCGGGGTCCTGGGATTGAGCCCCATGTCAGGGTTCCTCCTTAGCGGGGAGCGTGCTTCTCTTTCTCTCTCTCTCAAATAAATAAAATCTTAAAAAAAAAAAAAATAAAGTGAAGGCAGAATCTTAATTTCAGCATGTGAAAGATCTCTTGAAATCCTATCAGATTAATTCCACTGGCCTCAGATATGTTCCTGTAAAGTGGAAACAACAGGCCATTGACAAGTCATACTGGTTTATGAAGCTTTTGGGAAATAGCAGATGTAATGCTCTGAAGTTGATGAATTCTTCCTAATCTGATGACAATTTTTTTAAATTATTTTTTTAATCTGATGACATTCTTATCGGAAGCATTAAAAGCAGACTGATACAAAACTTAAAATACATTAAAGATTATAAAGATAGGTTAGAAATAAAGATAAAAAGTAACAGGAGATTACACAAAATTAGACTACTCTGAATACAGATAATAAAACTAAATGGAATTTAGGAGCAGTATATTAAAGAAAATGTTTGTTCTATGCTGAGTCATAAACCCACTGTCATCTCCTGAACAATGTTTAATTACACAGGCACAGTCCAAATCTTCTGTTTCTTTTGGACTACTTTCAGAATCTAGCATAGTTCTGGGTGCTTAGTAAGAGGCTGGTGAGATAGGGATCCTGCATTTCGGGTTACAAATTAGGTCTAAGCAGGGAGTAGTATAAGAGAAAAGCATGAGATTTGGACAGGGGAACACTTTTGAAATGTATTGTTAAGTTAAAAAAAAAAGGCAAGTTCTTAAACAATATATAACATTTTTTAATTTGAAAAATATAGTTTATTGCATTAAAAAGGACAAGAATACCCTCCACCAGACTGTTAAGAGAGATTATCTGTGGTAGAAGGATTAAAAAGATTTTTTTTCTGTTTATCTCTACTTTTCAGTTTTTTTTCCAATGAGTATGTATTACTTTTGTAGTAGGAAAGAAAATAGTTTTAATTTACTGAGCTTAGTTATTCAAAAGTATTTATGAATTTTCTAGCAATAGAAATTATTTATGATACATGGAAAGGGTGGGATATAAATTTTATGTAAAACAAATACGCATATGAAAATTCTGAATATGCATCTAATTTAGCCGAAAGAGTAATAGTAATTTCAGATTGGTGGTATTAGTGTTTTATTTATTTTATTTTCCAAACTTTCTTTCCACGTTATAGGAGTTTATTATTTTTATAATTTTTAAATTAATAAATTATAAATAAATCAGAGCAATTTGTAATAATCTAGATAACGATGTTAGGCTGTCTGAAGATATTTTGCTTGCTGTGTAGAAAGCTTTGCTTAGTCCCACAAAACAGTGTGACTTGCTTATATCATAGTCCCTGGCACATTGCTGTATGCATAGCAAGCACTCCTGAAATGTTTACTGAAGATGGATTATGTTATGAATAGGTAGCTATAGAAATTTAACATTGAAAGGAATCTTAGTGATGATTTAGTACAACTTGTTTATTTTACAGCTGGGGATGTTGATGCCCACTGACATTAAATTATGCAGTATTGTGCAGCTAGTTAGTGGCCAAGCAAGTACCATAGTCATCTACCAGCCGTGGGCCAGTGCTGATTCAGCCTCTTCCTGTAAGACAGATCACAGGAACATGTTCATACCCACAAGACGCAACAGCTGTAGGAGAAGCAAGGGAAGCTTCCACACTCGAGACCCAGTGAGAGGCAGGTTAGGCTGAGACTCGGGGAGCAGTCACCTTGGGGAGCCGTTCCCTTTGCTGGCGTCTGGCTGTTGGATTCCGACCAGCCCTCTGGCAGCGGGCCAGGCCGCCACTGCACTCTGGGTGGCTGCTGTCACCCCGGCTTGGCAGCTGCCCGTTGGGGGTGCACCGTGCTATGTGGCTGTTTCTTTTGCAGCAAACTAAATAAATTGGAGCAACTGGAGGAACTGAACCTAAGTGGCAACAAACTTAAAACCATTCCCACGACCATAGGCAACTGCAAAAGGCTTCACACCCTTGTGGCACACTCCAACAACATCAGCATTTTCCCCGAAATCCTGCAGCTGCCTCAGATCCAGGTACTTTTCTGTGACGGAATGGTGTCCTGCTGGGGAAATGGCGGGTCGTTCTCTTCTCGGCAGTTCGGGATCACAACAGATTTAATCGATTCCTGGGAAGAAATTCTTTCCTTTGAGGATATAGTAGGGGACTGAGTGTTAGGGAGTTAAGAATTCGCTGTCTGTGATGTATTTTCTTTTGATCTCCCCATTTTCCTCTCAGTTTGTAGACCTAAGTTGCAATGACTTGACAGAAATCCTGATTCCAGAGGCTCTGCCTGCTACTTTACAAGACCTCGACCTGACCGGAAATACGAATCTGGTTCTGGAACACAAGACGCTGGACACATTTAGGTAGGAAAAATTTTGAAATTGAATCCACATGTGCTCTTAGTTCCACCAGCCATGTGTGGATCTCCTGTAGAGGTGTGTAGGGATCTTGATTAATTAAAGGAAGAGAATGAATCAGGCCATAGAGCCCCTCCATTCTTTTACTTAATTCAGTTATGGATAGATATCTATCCAGTAGACAGCCCATTTATATCAGAACTCAGCATCATGGGCACTGCTCAGCCACACACTGAATATTTTCACATAGACATTTTAGGTGGCACCGATTACATTGCATTACATCATCTAAGAGATGATGCAACCTCACTCATTGTACCAAGCCTCCATTGTATCAGAATATTTGAGTAGATAGTGGGCTAAGACTTTGAAATCTTTGGATGTACTCGGTTTTTCATTGAAATGAACAGTACCAATTGCCACAATATTTGGCCCCTCTTTCTTCCTCCTACCCTTTTCCTTTCTCCTCCTTGGCCCATGAGTCAGCACACTACTTTCCTTCATTCTCTCTGGAGATGAATCTTGGTCTGTCAGCAGATGATTTTATAAAAACACATGTTCTTTTGGGATAGTTCTTGTGAAACACAGAAGCCTGTGTGGTCTCATCTTCCCTTCCTACACTTCCCACAGCCATATCACCACCTTGAAAATTGATCAGAAACCTTTGCCAACCACCGATCCTACAGTTACATCAAGCTTCTGGAGCCATGGACTGGCTGAGATGGCAGGGCAGAGAAATAAGTGAGTATCTTGGCCATGGAAAGAAATTAAAAAGGCAGCCCCTGACGTCTGATCTGATGCTGAAAGCTGGGCCATATTGATTCCTGTGGGACTTAAACACATCATAGAATGCCAGCATCAGAGCAGATCCCTCTGAGACCATGGTGCAGTGACACAGAAACAAGATGAATGCACAGTCCACAAAATACTGCACACCCCCTCTCACGGCTAAAATGGTGACTGCTGCTTTCTCCTCATGCTCATCATCTTTCCCTGTAGATAAGATTTACTGAGATACCCACCCATAGAATGGCCCCACTTTCTGACAGCACCTCATCTTGGTCCACTTCATTAGACCTTCCCCAAAATGACCCACCCAAAGCCCAAATCCTGTAGTGGGTTCTTTCCAGCACACACTTACCTATTCACCGCAGAATTCCATGGTGCACGTTCTCCCTTGCTGCAAGGCATGATCAGCCCGACTCAGTCCGCCATAGTTGTGCTCCTGGGGGTCTTTGGCTGAAGGATGTTGACCGTACTAGTCCTTAATCACTACTAAGGGAAAATGTTGAATCTTCCCAGCCTTTGGCAGCACTGCAAAGCCCCTGAGTGTGGCTGGATTCCCCCGTTTCTTATGACATCAGCTCTTTCAGGTGCTACTAATTACCTAATACTGTTTTCATGGGTAGATTAGAATTTACTACTGTTTTTTCCACCTTAATTAATACTTTTCAGAGAAGGCTCCCTGGAGAATAATCCTTTTAACATAACTTGCTTTGATGTTGGTTTTATCCTGTTTGTGTTACAGGCTGTGTGTCTCTGCCCTAGCTGTGGATAACTTTGCAGAAGGGGTGGGCGCTGTGTATGGCATGTTTGACGGGGACCGAAACGAAGAGCTCCCTCGCCTACTCCAGTGCACGATGGCAGATGTGCTTCTGGAAGAAGTACAGCAGTCGACAAATGACACGGTTTTCATGGCTAACACCTTCTTGGTATCTCACAGGTAAGCAGGTGGGTTGAATAATCCCTAACTCAGTTCTACTTTTGGAAAGTAAATCTCACTAAGCCAGAAGGTCAGGGTCTAAATTTATAGGTACAGGATCAAGGTGAGACCTTGATCCTTCTGCTATGACTACTCTCTGTATCAGCACGGAGGAACGTGGGGACTTTGGTCCTTTATTTATTTATTTTAAGATTTTTATTTGAGAGAAAGAGAAAGCATGAGAAGGGGGAGGGGCAGAGGCAGATGGAGAAGCAGACTCCCCACTGAGTGCGGAGTCCCATGCAATGCGGGGCTCGATCCCAGGACCCTGAGATCACAACCTGAGCTGAAGGCAGATGCTTTACTGACTGAGCCACTTAGGGGGCTGGGGACTTTGGTCCTTTAAAGAGCCTGTGCAGGGGCGACTGGGTGGCTAAGTCATTAAGCGTCTGCCTTCTGCTCGGGTCGTGGTCCCAGGGTCCTTGGATTGAGCCCTGCATCGGGCTCCCTGCTCTGCGGGAAGCCTGCTTCTCCCTCTCCCACTCCCCCTGCTTGTGTTCCCTCTCTCGCTGTGTATTTCTCTGTCAAGTAAATAAATAAAATCTTTAAAAAAATAAAAAAAATAAAGAGCCTGTGGAGCCATCTGTTTTCCCTGTTGACCCCAGAGGTTGCTGAGGATCTGGAAAACCCAGAAATCGTGTGTAGAAGGTTGTGTGTGCATAAGTGCATTTGTATATTCAGGGGAAGGAAGATGGTATAAGCTTTTGTAAGATTCTTCACGAAGAGTCAGTGATCTACAAAAGGTTAAGCACTGTTCAGATTCGTGTGTTTAGAATACTTATTATTGGGGATTTACCAATTAATTTTCTCAGCCACTTAAGGGCAAAAACTCTATATAACCAAAGTATTGAAAATCTCTTAGTAGCTAATACAGCATGAAGTACATCAGGTGGGCTGTGTGAAGGCCATGCACAACTGAGAGGTTGTAATCTTGTATCATCGAGGTGAGATGGAATAGCCTGGAGCCCAAGCTGGTATTATCTCTCATTATAACACAAAGCAAAGATGTTGGGAAGGGAGTCTATTTTTCAGTAATAGAATTGAGCTAGGAACTTGGTGAAATAAAGAGTTTGGGAAAGAGAACTCTGTTGATGAAGCACCCCCATGAGCCAGGCAGAAGACCAATCTGTCTTTCTCATACCATATCTTTAATTTTCCAAACAAGCCAAAGAAGTGGGTATTTTATCAGAAAAATATCTTGCTATGGATCTGCAGTGAGCAATTGGCAGAACTGGAATTTGCAACCAGATCTTTCTCAGAGTATCTGCTCTGTGCTTAGCACTGTGTGCCATGCACTAGACGATGGGTGCCATGTGTATGGGAGATACAGAAAGAAGAGTGTGGTCCTTCTTTCGAGGAACTTACAGCCTAAGTGAGTGGTCCTCAAAGTGGTGTTCTAGGAGCAGCACCCTCAGCATCACTGGGAACTTGTTAGAAGTGCAGATTACCCACTGCCTCAGAAACTCTGGGGAGGGAGCCCAGCCATCTGGTTTAATGAGCCCTCCAGGTGACTCTGATGTGCTGAAGTTGAAAATGACTGAATGAAAAACAGTCTGTGATCAGACACAAGCAGAAGCCGTAGAGAAAGATGTATCTTCACTGTCTCCCCCTACCCTCAACCTGTTTGTAAAATCTCTTCTCAGTCAGCTGAGCGTGGAAGGCACGTCCTGTAGTAAGAGGCTGCCTTCAGGTGAACACGGGGTGGCTGGCTCACAGTCACGTGGCAGAGAAACAAGGAAGGCATGGACATGAAGGACTGCCACTTACTTTGAAAACTTTGTTTTCTTTTTTTTCTAAACAGGAAATTGGGAATGGCTGGCCAGAAGCTGGGCTCCTCTGCTCTCCTTTGTTACATCCGCCCTGACACTGCCGACCCAGCAAGTAGTTTTAGCCTGACTGTAGCCAACGTCGGCACGTGCCAAGCGGTCCTGTGCCGCAGTGGGAAACCAGTGCCCCTCTCGAAAGTCTTCAGCCTGGAGCAGGACCCGGAGGAGGCTCAAAGGGTGAAGGCCCAGAAGGCCATCATAACGGAGGTGAACCTCGCTCTCTACCAGTTACTCCTGCTTCCCAAATCTAGTGAATGCTGCCCTGCATTCAGGCACTGAGGGTCCATTTTCTTCCTGTCAAGCCTGGTAAATTGTATCCAATCCAGATAATAGTACTAGAAGAAAATCTAATGAATAGTCAATGACTAACAAAAAGAAAAGACAAATTAGAAATGAAAAATCCTAATTTGTGATCCTTCAGATGTATAGCTAGCATGTAAAATGAATGTAAATGTCTCCCTTGATTAATTTCCAACTCCTCTGGTTTGTTATTCCAAACAGAAGAAGAAAAGATTCTACAGTTTGACATCGCTGTTTTGAAATGCAAAGTTTTAAAATATTTTTACTGTTTATATTATGTATGCTCTGGTGGTTTTGTTTTGTTTTTTAGTAACAAAGCATCAGTATCTCTGCTGTTTTATAGCTTGTCTCCTTTTTTAGTAATTAGCATCACATTTTTGCTTTCAAAGAGACTTTAGCAATTGCATATGAACATTGTTTACTGCAAAGCAGAATTCTGCTCAGATGCTTTGCCCATTTTTAATTGTTTCTTTGTTGTTGAATTTTAAGAGTTCTTTGTGTATTTTGGATACAGGTCCTTATCAGACATGTGTTTTGCACATACTTTCTCCCAGTCTGTGTCTGTCTTTTCACTCCTTTAACACTGTTGTTTGCAAAGCATACATTTTAGTATGAATTTTTTTAAATTTTTAAACATTTTTTTCTTAAGTACGCCCACACCCAGGGTGGAGCTTGAACACATGACGGTGAGATCAAGAATCACATGCTCTACTGACTGAGCCACCCAGGCTCCCCGAGAAGTTTTTAGTTTGAATGAAGTCCCACTTACCATTTTTTTTCTTTCATGGGTTCATGCTTCTGGTGTTTACAAACTCATTGCCAAGCTCAGGGTCCCCTAGATTTTCTTCTGTGTGTTAGCTTCTAGAAGTTTCGTGTTTTAATTTAGGTCTGTGATCTGTTTTTTTTTTTTTTTTTAAGATTTTATTTATTTGCGAGAGAGAGAATGAGAGACAGAGAGCATGAGAGGGAGGAGGGTCAGAGGGAGAAACAGACTCCATGCTGAGCAGGGAGCCTGATGTGGGACTCGATCCCGGGACTCTAGGATCATGACCTGAGCCGAAGGCAGTCGCTTAACCAACTGAGCCACCCAGGCGCCCTGTGATCTGTTTTTAATTAGTCTGTGACAGATGTAAGCTCAGTGTCTAGAGTCCTTTTTCCTTTTTGCATGTGGACGTCCCACTGTTGCAGCAGTATTCACTGACCAGACGAGTCCTTTCTCCATGGAACTGCCCTTGCTCCTTTGGCAGCCGTCAGTGGGACCGTATTTGTGTGGGTCCGTTTCTGGGCTGTCTGTTCTGTCAGAATTCCACCCAAGGAACACAAAACCAAAAAAAAGTACCATTACAATGTGGGTTGGTATTCAGAAGATTCTGGAATACTGAGGTATTAGTCTCAGGAAGGTCTTTCAGTCAAAACAAATGAAAGATAAAAGATAACTTTGTGTTTGATTAATCTCTTTTTCCAGAATTTAGATAATGTTGTGTTGGTTTTTCTTGGGATGCCGTAGGCAAGCAAGAATTACTCTTAAAATGTCAGTTTAACCTCAGGCATGTATTGTTTGCTAAGCACTTGACTCCTATTATTTTATTTAATTTTCACAATAATCCCGATGAAAGAAGTGCTTTTATTTCCATTTTACAGATGAGGAAAATAAAACTTAAGAGTTTGTGACAAATTCTGGTAAATGAGAGAGCCAAGATTTTCACCCAGAGAATGACCACAACTCTGAAACAAATACATTGATGGCTTTAGGGGTTTTGTTTGATTTTATCTTGAAAAGAAATCAGTACACAGGTATTTGGCAGATGACAGCAAGTTACTCCTTTTCCTCTGAGTTTAGAATTATATCAGTGGTGACTTGATCTGCTATTCCTTCCTGGTACATTCCTTACAGATTAGGTAAATTATGCTATGGATTTCAGACTTTACTTTTCTAGACTAAATAGCTATAGAGATCATTTAATGCTTTAGCTACAAAGATTCTCTTAGTCCTTTAGTATCTAACTGAATCTTTTCTGTCCCTACCGTACCTGTAATGAGAAATCATTTTTAGTAACCCACCTGAGTTTTGGCCTTTGTGAGAATACTGGTGATGGCGAACTAATGACAGTTCTGCTTATTGTTTTTCTAACAGATGTTTCTCTATTTAAGGACGTGCTGAGGCCTGTACTTCATGTGAGCAAATATCTTTTGAGGTGCAGGTGCTATAAACTTTTAGCCACTTAATTTTAATTGGTTTTAACCTCAGTCCTATGAACTATTTGGTATAATAACCACATGATATTTTGTCCTTTAAGAATTCTGTACATTTCATTTTTGTAAGTCCCCTTAAATTATAGAGATCTGAGGAAAAACCATACGTCTGTTCTCTTTTACTGTAGAGCCCTAGGCATTGTGATCTAAGATAGAAATTGTATGTCATTGTTGCTTGTTTCTCAGAATTTGCATTCTGCTTGTCTCCTAGGACAACAAAGTAAATGGGGTAACCTGCTGTACCCGGATGCTGGGCTGTACATACCTCTATCCTTGGATCCTCCCTAAGCCTCACATATCTGCCACTCCACTTACTATTCAAGATGAGTTGCTGATTCTGGGAAACAAAGCATTGTGGGAACACTTGTCATATACAGAAGCTGTCAGTGCAGTACGCCATGTGCAAGACCCATTAGCAGCTGCCAAGAAGCTGTGCACGTTAGCCCAGAGCTATGGTTGTCAGGACAATGTTGGGGCAATGGTGGTTTATTTGAACATCGGTGAGGAAGGGTGCACGTGTGAAATGAATGGGCTTACCCTCCCGGGTCCTGTGGGATTTGCTTCCACCACCGTCATCAAGGACCCCCCCAAGCCAACCACTCCTTCCTCCAGTAGTGGCATTGCCTCTGAGTTCAGCAGCGAGATGTCCACCTCAGAGGTGAGCAGTGAGGTGGGGTCCACTGCTTCTGATGAACACAACACTGTCGGGCTGGATGCTGGCTTGCTTCCAAGGCCAGAGAGGCGCTGCAGCCTCCATCCAACACCCACCTCTGGGGTGTTTCAGCGCCAGCCTTCTTGTGCGACTTTCTCAAGTAACCAGTCTGACAATGGCCTCGACAGTGATGACGACCAGCCTGTTGAAGGTGTCATAACAAATGGCAGCAAAGTAGAAGTAGAAGTGGATATCCACTGCTGTAGGGGAAGGGATCTCGAGAACTCTCCCACTCTTATAGAGAATTCTCCTACCCCATGTCCTGAGGAACATGCTAGAGGATCGTTTTTTGGGATCCGAAGACAGAACAGTGTGAATAGTGGCATACTTCTGCCAGTGAGCAAGGACAGGATGGAGTTACAGAAGTCCCCCTCCACTTCCTGTCTGTATGGAAAGAAACTCTCGAACGGCTCTATCGTGCCCCTGCAAGATAGCCTGAACCTCATCGAAGTGGCCACAGAAGCACCCAAGAGGAAAACTGGCTACTTCGCTGCCCCCACTCAGCTGGAGCCAGAGGATCAGTTTGTTGTACCTCGTGACCTGGAAGAAGAAGTGAAAGAGCAAATGAAGCAACAGCAGGAAAGCAGGCCCGAGCCTGAGCCCAGCGAAGAGGGTCGGACCGAGCTCCCGGAGGAGTTTGACACGGCTCTGTAACCCTCCCGCAGGAACCGGAGCGCTAGGGAAGGCTGTGCGCTGTGGGGGCAAGGGGTCCTTCCGGAGGCATTGTGCCTCTGCATTTCTAAACCATAGCTGAGGGGGGTAGAACTCGGAGCCAGACATGGTGAGAGCGATCAGGGTCTTGCTCCGGATAAGCTAGTAAACACCATCAGTGTTAAGTGTCACATTTAACCTGCATTGGAATTCCCAGAGTTACTGGGAAGAAAGCAGATGTTCTGTATCAGTCCTACCACCTGCCATTAACCCTTTCTCTCCTAGGATAATTTGAGAATTTGCCTGCCTGGGCAGGAAAGGGACTCTTTCTGTGGAGGAAGTAACTGAAGATTGATTCTCTTTACTTATTGCTGCTGATGGATCTCTGTGACAGAGAAATCACCTTATATCTCAGCCTAACTGATGGGATGTGATGTGACTAGTCACATGGCTTTTCATTCTTCTCTACGAGAATACAGCCTTTCGAAATGATGTTTATTGGAAATGTAGAACCAATCAAACAGATAATTTATGTATGTAATGTAATGAGAGCACTTTTCATTGACTGTGAACTTCTTATTTTTGAATCTGCACTCGAGCCAATCTTCTTAGAGGCAGCCCAGCACCTTTGTCTGTAGACAGAATGATCATCAGGTGTTGGAGCATTCTGTGAGGGTACTAGGGAGGGCCCTGGGAAATCTTTGAACTGTTGGAGGGCAGACTGGGAAAGCTCCTGAGAAACCTGGGGGAGTAGGATCTTTGGGGATGAAGATGGGGAAGGAGAGAGGACTAAGACTGCTTCCCCCCCCAATCAGAAAGAGAATAACTCCTTGACCAATGTGACACCTGCAAGGAATTGCCCCGCAGATCACAAGAGAAGTGTTTGGGGACTGGCCTCTTCCCATGACATATGATGGAGTTGGCAGCCAGCCTCCTCATGTATAGGGCCAAGGCTGATGCTGCTCGCATCCAAGTAACCTTGAGTGTAGCAGGTGACTCTGCACAGACTGAGGCTGAATGAGAGCAGATGGATGAACGGAGCTCATGGGTTAGACCTGTTCCTTTTCTTACTCTAGAGCAGAGGGATGGTTTTCTAAAGTGTCGGAAATGAGTTGAGTTCACATCTTTAATGTTCAACAGAGTACTCTTCTGAAAACTGCTTATCCACCTCACATGGTTTCGGAGTACTGGGCTCAATTACTAATGGAAGAAAGACTTAATTGAGAAGATCCTAAGCTTACAGAAAACCTGGTTTACTGTATTTTTGCACATTCCACATAACCCTAGCAAAATACAGTTCCTTCCGTGTTTCTGTTCTGTTGCCTTTTCCATTACAAGATTTACTTAGGAAACGAATTCCTACTTAACTCCTATAAAATTTTGACATTGCTTGATTTTACCCAATGGGGAATGTGCTTTGATTTTTTAGAATACTTTCACAATTAAAATGCAAATAGTGTGGAACCATGAATTTGCTGTATGAGAAACAAAATGTTAAAGATAGGGTTGAGATATATAGAGATCTGTCTGTCCATCTATTTATATCTTTGAGGGGTTAAGTTTTTGTTAAAGCAATAGTAGAAAACCAGATGACCTGTCTTCAGATGGTTATGTGTCCTCATCTTCTCAGCAGCCCCACATCCGTGTGTGTGTGTGTGTGTGTGTGTGTGTGTGTGTGAGTGAGGTTCACTCTTGGGGGATTCCATACCAGTCCAGTGGCCATCTGAAGTTCAACCCCTCAAGAATCTGAGTTTGAGTCTCCATATTGTCAGGTAAACTTGACTTCTCTGTATCAAACTATTGGCCAGCTACTAAAAAGTTTTAAAACTCAGGTCTTGATTTGAAGCGGGGACTATAATAGTTCATACAAAGTTTAGATGCCATTAGAAAAGGGAACAAATTGTGTTGCTGCCCTATTTTTATATGGGGAAATGGGAGGGGGCGGATGAAGGAGAAATGA
Organism: Mirounga leonina; assembly: GCF_011800145.1. Lineage (NCBI taxonomy): Eukaryota > Metazoa > Chordata > Mammalia > Carnivora > Phocidae > Mirounga > Mirounga leonina. Next base: position 13,814,333 of record NW_023270469.1, on the reverse strand, counting down.
AAATGAAGAAAAAGCCCAAAATATTAGTGATGGGTGATGTGAAACGTCTTGCTTCCGGACAGCAGAACCTTTGAGTCACATAACACTGATGCTGTCTGCAGAAGAAAGTTACTTTGGGAATATACCACTTTCATAGTATAGTTTCTTAAAAATAGTCCTTTATCTCTGTGAACCCTCTTCTTGTCTTTGTTTCCCACTCTACTTATTGGAACCACCATGAAACCTGGTTCTGAAATGACTGTGCCAAAAGCATGTGCTTTTTCGTCAGAAGAACTCTAAAATTCCAGATGTTCTTTTACATGGTAGATGTATTTTCAGGAAACACTAGGTTGCATTGGAAACCTTTCATATAGGCTTTCATATAGTTAGTACCAAACTATTTTCTGTAACTTCTTTTCATTCATTTCCCTCTATAATTGCTCTGTATTAAAATAGAGGGTAAAAAAGGCCATAGTCCATTACCAAAAATAGCATACAGAACTCTTGACCTATGAGGTCATTTACAGTCGTGTGATCTGATTAGGTTGTCAGGTGGTGAAATCCAGGACTCTCTCTCCAGGTGAATGTAATCTACTTCCCAGGACTTTACCCAGAGGATGTGTTCCCCTGGTGGGTAGAGTACCGTTGATCTCTAGCCCAGAGATTCTGGCCTCTGCGTGATTCTCAGGTCTCTGCGTGTACCTCCCATTTAATAGAGAACTGTAAGAGAATTTGTGAAAGAATATCACTCCTGCTTCTGGGAGCAGCTCAGGAGTCCCATGGAAGAAAGAAAAATACACGAGTCTTGGCAGCCATGGTATTCTTATTTTTATCCAAATGGATTGGAAATATGTTCGAAAGTTTGAATGGCGCTGTGTCATTACGAGTCTACCGGAGAGTCATTGAATTGGCACTCCTCATACAACTGAGGGCGTCACTATTATACTACTGTAGAGTGTATGTGTGCAATAAGCTGGCGAATTCATTTTCCTGGTGTATGGAAGAGCCAGCACAAGCAGCTTGGTCATCATTGGGTGCTATTAGAGTTGTCTGTAGTCTGTGCTATGGTCCGGGAGGTGGAGCCAGCCGGGTTGGGTTTAGCTACTGAATATCAAACGTTGCTCTTCTTCCCATGTAGACCTTCAGCAAAAGCAGGTACTTGGAAGCCACAGGCTCACCTTCTCTATCTACTCAATAATTATTAATGAAGACACCTCCATAAGGGAGCATCTGGCTGTTATGGATAAATGTACCATTTATTAAATAATTAGTCTCCAAGCCATTCAGTGATGCCTGCAGCATCACGAGAGAACTGCGTCGTGTCACTTTTTACTTCCCTCTGGGTGGGGCCTTTTCAGACTCCCCCAGTCTTGGAGGCAAGTTCATCTTTCTCTCCAGTTAGTGACTCTTACCCCATAGTTGGGTAAGCACTTCCTAGATTGAGGAAAGCAGCTACAGTAAATCCTGCTGTTTCTTTCATTTGGTGATCCTTGTATTCTAAATTTCACGCACTTCTCCCAGATGCTATAGGGTTTTCTCTCACTGTTGCCAGTGGATGTCATCCAGACAGTGAGTTCATATCTTATGGTTTTGTGCAATCATTGTTGTATTGTAGTCCTAAGACTCATTATAGTGTATTTTTGATATTTTTGAAATGTGTTAAATTTTTTAATTCAATAATATGAGCCAGAGCATGTTGCAGCAAATCTATTGTTTGTAAAAAATAACAATAACAATAATAATAAATAAAATAAAATGGAATATCTTTTTCATGGCTTTGTTTTAAAATGGAATACCTGTTATTTTATAAATATTTTGGCATGAAACTGTAATTTCTCTAACTTGTATATAGAATTAGTTTTCTTAACCAAAAGTACCTTTAGGATTTTTCTTGCCCCCTCCCTTTTTTTTTTTTTTTGTTTGCTTTAGAGGAAGATAACAAATGAAACCACATTCCATGACATTATGAAGCTATGAGTTAAGGCAAGAATAAATATTTTCACCTCTTAAGCTGAAATAGCAATAAAGATTTTTTATGTTAAGAAACATATTCTGACTTGACTTATATGTTTAAATAAATCCAAAGACAGGAAACAGTCCTTATTTGCATGCAGGTTGCTGGCTGACTAGAGGAAACTCAGTTGTAAGTAATTGATGGATCCTAAACCATAGAGCTGATGATGACATAGAAGAGCCAACTGGATAATCTAGTCGTCGTGTTTGTCCTAATATAAGGGTTTGGTGTCAGAACCTCAGATGTAGGAGTGCACTCTGACTCACAAAATACTTAAAATCCAGTTAAGCCTCTAAATTAAATCTTCACCCCCCTCCGTCCCCCACCAGTTGTCTCCCATAATCTCTGGACTCCCAAGCAAGATCAGGTTTCTCTAAATAAAAGCCAATTGAAATCATTTTGCAGGTTTCCTCCTTATCTAACAGAATGAACATTTTAAAACTTTGGTACATCAGCTGTTCGTTAGCACCTGCATGTGCTGGGCTCAGAGCCACCATCTATGTGCTTTAGTGCCTCAGTTCTCTGAGACACTCCCTCCCCGCTCCAGGGCGGCAGAAGTCAAGTCCTCTGAATGTGTCCTCTGCCTCGTGTGATAGTCCCTGGTACAACAAAAGCCAAAAGAATGCGTTAGTGTCTCAGAACATGTTCTGAACGTGTTGGGTAAGTTTTGTCTCTACTACGTAAAAGATTTGACTGGGGCCACCTGCGTGGTGGGTGGCTCAGTCGGTTAAGTGTCCAACTCTTGATTTTGGGTCAGGTCATGATCTCAGTCATGAGATCAAGCCCCACAACAGGCTCCACGCTGGGCATGGAATCTACTTAAGATTCTTTCTCTCCCTCTCCCTCTCTTAAAAAAAAATTGACTTTAGGCAAGTTAAATAACCTAAGACTCCGTTTTCCTCAACTGCTACATGGGAATAATACCATCTCTCCCAACAGTTGTGAGCTTGAGTGAGACGATGCAAATGCTGCTTTAGCCCAGTACTGGGCCCGGCAAATGGTGAGCCGTCAACAGAATGTCAGCTGTTAGGTAAGCCACTTAACATCTGTACCGGGTGAACAATAAATCCTGACCTGCCTATCAGACAAGTGGTAGTAAATAAGACCAGGTTTGCTCAGGCCTTTGGACGTGACGAAACTCCACAGGTGGAAGGTTATGATTACAGTGACGGATGGCCTCCGATCCCTCGGGAGGAGGGGAGCTTCCAGAGCAGGAGTGTCGCCGCCCCAGGCACGGCGCTGGGGTCTAGATGGGCCAGAGTCCCCGTTTTATCGAGCGAAAGACCCAGATGTAGGGACATGTCTCCGGGAAGAATGCTAGTTGAGAAGAGCTGGGAAAGGGAGGATAGTCTTTTCTGGGGGAGTGTGTGAGGAATGAATGGGTTGATTTCCGCTGTTGTTAAACATCCTGTCTACCACTCGGTGAAAACTGGGGGACTCTGGCCACTGCCTCAAGGCTGAAGGTGAGAGAGGAAGCGACTCTCAGTGGCATAGGTGTGTTTGTACGTTAACCCCAATAATGTAGATTCTCAGTTGATTATTATTTCCCTCCAAGCTTTACTTCTTAGAGAAGTACAATTAGATATTTTCCCATTTCTGTATGAGGTGGTTTTGACCTTTCGGCTTGGAGAGGTTCCGTAAGAAAGCTGTTGAAAGGATCTGAGAGGAGAGGAAAAGTAGTATGTTCCAGGGGGGAGAGCAGTTGGAGGGTGCAGAGGGGGAAAATGACACTGACTTAATTTTCTTTTAACAGCCATTTTGGTCTATGTTGAAAGAGGCTTACATTTGCTGGTTTCTTACTAACTAGAAATTAGAGAATCTGAAAATGATGTCAGAATTGCATTGTGGAAAAAGATTGTTTTTAGAAATGTACTAAAAATTTAATTTATTAATAGCTTAACCTCATTTATAATATGAAAGTCAAACTGATATTATGGGGAAGAAAGGACTAGCTGTTGAAAAGCAAGAGGGCAATCGGAAAAACTTTATGATCAGGGCGTGTGTATTTCGAGGTGCGCCCAACATGAACTGAAAATCTGAGACCAGTCATAAAGTATAAGAACAGCTATAAAACTTGAGATTAAAATAATTGAAAGAACTTTATTTTTAATATTCAGTGTTAATGATCTATTACATTATGAAAACAATCCAGGGTCATGAGAGATCACAAGCTGCCTTTGAAGGCCTACTCTGGAGGGCACTGTCAGGGAAGGTAGAAAAGGGGAAGCCTCCAATAAGCCCTTCTAGTCTAGTAAAATTAACTGTTCTATTTTTGAAATCAGTTGAATAACACATTTAAGAAGTTCATGAATTTTATTTCTCACTCTCTGGAAAGCCTCATATTTAAGAAAATTATAACATATTTTAGGAACGTGAAATCCAAATGAATGACCTGCAACAAAAAAAGGAACTTGGAAAGCTGGCAAAAACCCTTTTTCTCTCAGCCCGACTGCAGGGATCCTGGGGCAGACCACGCATGCTACCGGCATCTCTCTTTATTCAGGAATCCTGCCTCCCATCTTGAAGGGAGGGAGGCTCCCTGGGCCCCAGGCAGTCATGGCGGCTTCGTTCTCGGAGAGTCAGAATGTCGTCCCTCATTTAGAATTCAATCATACAACTGCTTTAAAATCATTCCCCTGGGACCCAACACGGGGAGCAGTGGCATATTTCTTGTCGTGACTTTAGTTACGCCAGGCAAGATTATTTCGGCTGTAGCGCTGGGCCTGCTACCCCCCGACCTGTCAGTCTCCCCTGTCTTCCCGAATTTCTCTGGCTCCTTAGTTCTGTTGGTACCGACGGGACCGTCTGTAACCTCGAGTTGTCTAATGTGTCATCTGAAAAGATAACCTCTTTCTGAGAGAGACAAGGGAGGTGCGTTGGCCCGTAGGCTCCAGAAGACGGTCTCAGAGAGTTCCCGACCACAGGTACTCGGGCGCGTCACCGCAGCCCCTGTGCTGTGCCTGGCTCTCTTTGTAGTGCTTCTGTCGCCGGTAGCTCCGCAGGGCCAGCACCACACTGGTGCTGTACATCACCACCAGGAGACAGGCAAAGGTGGCCGCCGCCCCGTCCGTGCCTGCCAGCTGGCAGTTCATCCAGGTGAGGCCCTTGCGGGCGTAGAGCCTCGCTCGTGCTCTGCAGGTGTCTGTGGCATTGATCTGCAAGGCCACGTGGAGGTACATGCCGATGGCCACGCCGTAGCTCACCGCCGCCAGGAGGCTGAAGGCGGCCTCCAAGAGCAGCCACTTCCCCGACAGTTCCGTGAGGCTTTTGGCTCCTTGGAGTAAGACGCTCATAGTGAGGACACCCAGGCCCAGAGAAACAGCCACGCCCCCGTAGATCAGGGGTGCCCGAAGGACTGTGTACTTCTGGTCCAGCTGCCGAGCCTGCTCCAGCTCGGTGCCCTCGAATGGTGAGTAGTAGTTGTTCCCAAAGCCTCCGCCACTGGTAAAGCTCGCAGTGAACCCAGCAAGGACAAAGTAGGAGGCCACGACACACATGAGAACCATCCCATTCAGTATCACCTCCACTATCTGGACCACACCTAGGAGGAGAGAGATGTGGGATTTAACGCTGACATCACTCACCCGGGAAAACTCGAGGTCAGACTCGAGAACTTCCACCGGTGCCCTGGTTTTAAGGACACGGTCTGATTCAACACTAACATCCTTGGTTTTTGTTTTTCAAATGTGTGGATGGATGGATGGATGGATGGATGGATGGATGTTTAAGTAGGCTCCATGCCCAATGTGGGGCTCGGACTCACGATGCTGAGATCAAGAGCTGTATACCCTACCGACAGAGCCAGCCAGGCACCCCAGTTTTGTGTTTGTTTTTTTTTTCTTTAATATATGTTCGAAAAACAAAATGCCACTCTGGAAAAAATTTTGTCAGTTTCTTAAAAAAAAAACAAAACCCCAGAAACCTATACTTAACCGTATATCTCTGCAACTGCACTCCTGGAGCAGTTATCCTAAAGAAACAAAAACTAAAAGTCTACCCAAAACCGTGTACATGAAAGCTCACAGGAGCTTTATCTGTCACAGCCTCATTATCAGAAGCCCAGATATCCTTCCACAGGCGAGGAGGGGTTAGCAGTCAAGTACATCTATACCACGGGAAACTCGACTCATTGGTCAAAGGGAAGGTGCGGCGGAGACATGCGACTGCTTTGAAGGCTCTCAGGGGAATTACGATAAGCAGAAAAAAGCCAGGCTCAAAGGTTATACACTGTGTGATTCCATTTATGTAGCAGTCTCAAAATGACACAATTACGGACAGTGAGCCAGGACCCATGGCTGTCGGTGGACAGGGAGACGTGCGGGAGCCCTAGTGACGCCGGAGCATGGAAGAGTGCTGGAGTTGACCGTGGTGGTGGGGATGTGAACGTGCACGCACCCGGACGTGAGTGCAGTGGAGCTGGTGAGCTGACCGCGCCGTGCCGCGCTCTGGTTACGCAAGATGGGAGCACCGAGAGCACGGGGGAAAATGGGACGGAGGGCGCGCGAGATCTCCGCCCTAGTTTTGTTACCATTTCGTGGATCTATAATTATTTCAAATTTTAAAGGTTTTTTTGAAACTATAAAATGACCTAAAAAGGAATACACTGAGAAAAATCACTCCTGTCCCCGTCCGTCCTGTGCTCTGCCCCCATCCACTTTCATTATTTCCTAATATAACTTTCCAGTGTTCCTTCATGCAAATAAAAGCAGCCTCAAATCTGCATTTCATCCCCCTTCCCTGCTCTTTTTTTTTTCCACCAGGAAGCATACCACACATGCTGCTCTGAGTCTTGTTCATTTACTATTCCTGGAGGTGTTTTCAGATCTGCTCCCACAGTGTCCACAGACTTCGTTACATGGGCTCCGGCGCCACTGTGTGGATGGACCAGTCTATTCAGCTGACAGACATGTGGGCTGCTCACTTGGGGGTTTCTGGTGAGTTTTAGGAACCAAGAGGTGACTGGACACTGAATATCTTCTTGTCCAAGGTCAGCTTTCGTTCATCACTGACAGAGGCCCTGGCCTCTGCTTAGGCATACTTCTGGAAGAATGTCTCCTATCATGCTCCAGGGTTCAGAGAACTAAGAGAAAAGCATATGAACCTAGAGTGGGAACGCCAGGCTCATGTCCCCACACTTCGCTGCCGGTGATCTTGCCCCCGTCACTGACGCGAAGCCTCACACACTTCATCTGACAAAGGAAGGTAGGGCCTGCCTTACTCCACAGGGCCCCGATGAAAGCAAGTACATCTAAGGATTTCGAAAATCATAAAATGTTAATGCAAGCAGATGGTGATGCTACTCGGTAACGTTTAGACAATGGAAGGGGCTTAGTGAGAGATTTAAGAAATGGGACAAATTATGAGAAGTGTGGATTCCCAGAAATCGGGAAGCCTTGCTAATACACTAGGGAGTACCACAACGTTTAAAAACGGGGCGGCGAAATACCAGTCTCTCTGACAGACTGAGGCACCAGCTCCTGGGCTTGCTGGTCCTAACTCCTGCTGGGCCCACACAAATTCCTAGGTCCATGGGACACAGCAGCCAAAGGCTCTGACAGTTGAGGAACTACATTCCTCTAATTTAAATCTGAAAATAGCATCAGATCAGAACTGCCCACTCTCCACCCAGGCGCTGTAAGGGACTGGCCACTTGCCCCCTGTAGCAGTGCAAGTGAATTGGCCCAAACATCACTCTAATTCAGGGGCAGCAGTTTTACCCCACATCTAATACTCTTCTCTGCCTTGGTTTTCCTTCCGCACGCACGTTAACGTCTCACCCACCAAAGGGAGACAGGAACACTGCCCTGCTATAAGATGGGGGAAGCTGAATGCTTCCTTCTGGGACAGTGGAGTCGTGATCCATGCATGTATCTGCCAGGCTGAAATGAAATAAATCTAGATCTTGTCAACTACCCCCTGGCTATGACAGTGGAGAGCAATAATGGTCTGTTGCCGGGTCCAGTGCTATTGGGTCTGCAGAAGGAATATGGCCACTGAATATCATCACAGTACCAGCCAGGCCTGGCCTGGCTTAGCTATTAATATCAAACAGGCTCACGTATTTCCTTTTTTTTTTTTTTTTCCAAGATTTTGAGAGAGAGAGCACACACAAGCAGGGGGAGGGGCAAAGGGAAAGGCAGACTCCCCGTTGAGCAGGGACTCGATCCCAGGACCCTGAGATCATGACCTGAGCTGAAGGCAGACACTTAACTGACTGAGCCACCCAGGCGCTCCCAGGCTCATGTGTTTCTAACCTTGCTGTTAGTGCAGAAAGATTCACAGCCCTCAGAAGACAACAAGGGTGACTGGCAGAGCTAGCAGTTTATCTCGACAGTGGGATGGGACAAGTCTCCGGAAAGAGAGCAGAGGGCTCTGGAGAGGGAAGTGGAGACCAAAACAGACATGGGATTTTTGTTATAAATGGGGTCTTTCTGGGTGAGGCTGGTTTTGTGGCTGATCATGTAATACTCCGCTTAATTATACATCTACTTCTGCCTTTGCACTGTAAATGTGAACAAAGAGGGGAGAAAATAAATTTTTTTAATTTATCTAAAAAAAAAAAACTGAGATGTGCAGTCAAGTTATGCTAAAATGGGAAATAAAATCTCCTCTCTGGAAGCAAATACTCTTCATGCTTTCTTATGTATTCTTTAAGAAATCGTCTAATCATAGCCAAGCATTTATTTCGTTTTCTAAACCCAAATGAAACGCACCTTTTAAATGTGACAAATTGCCTGTATTTAAGGGAATCCTGTTAAAAATATGTTGTAAAGAGAAGCATCACCTCCAAGTTAAAATTTTTCTTTGGACTTTTACTGGATTCATGTAAAGCAAAGAACATATTCACTTGTATCAAGAATATATTGTAATATTCCAGGAGTCATAATTTAACATGCAGTAAGAACCCATGAAGTTGTCTGGCCAAAAGTAGCATTCTTCCATTGGGAAAGATTTTACATTCTTTTATTCTGGATGGATCCTGAATTCCAGATGTTGGGTTTAATTCATCATACAATGGTACATTTACAAGAGGTACAAAACACTTATTGAGTTTTCAAGGTCACTGTGGGGGTCTTGTTAGAATAGCTTCTTTGCAACCCAGTGAATGAATCTGATTCCTCTTTGCTTGGCCCACGCCTACCTCCAACTTACAGGCGGAGTCTCCCCGGTGTCTCTACACCCTGCATCCAGAGCATTAAGGAAGTGAAGGATCCGAGACCTCAGTGTGGAAAAGCTTTGGGGCTCATCTGCTTAAGACAGTTGTGTTTAGAAAAGCTCAAGTCGAAATGTTGTCTCCAGTGTATATGGCTTTCCAAGGACTTTGAAGATAAGGATCTTCAGACTCACTTGGTTAATTCCCTTGAGCTAATCGAAAGTGCAAGAAAGTGCATTGCTGCAACTCGTGCCTTCTCCTCGTGGGTCCTGACCTCCAGTTTTGTTCTGTTTCAATAATTTTGGCTCCTCGCTCACCAACAGAGGACTCTAGAACTCATTACCTCCGAGAACGCCGCTTGGTGTAACCCAGAGCTCCCCCCAGGATACCGACGTTGGCCCACGGCAAAGTATTCCGTGAAAGACAGTGGTTCAGAGTAACTTCCACTGCTCACATATGGCAGGACGGCTTAAAAAGCCTAAAACTCCAACATCTCTGCAGGCTTCTCTTTGAGCTTCCTGACCTTCCGGTAACCCCGGATGGCCAGCACAGCCCCCAGGGCAAAGAGCCCGACGCTCAGGGCGGCAAAGATGGCAGCTCCTATATCTCCCCCGTGGAAACTGCAGCTGAAGCCGCTGTACCCTTTGCTCTGGTACAGCGCCTCCCTCTCTCTGCACACCGGGGACGCATAGGCAGCCGAGAGGTGGCGGAAGTAGAAGCAGAGAGCGGGGACGTAGGCCCCCGCGATGAGCGCGTCCAACAAGGCTTCAATCAGCAGCCATGGGGGGCAGTGCCACGGGACCCGCAGGACGCCCAGGACGACAAGGAGGCAGCAGAAGGCCATGAGGGCTCCGCTGTAGGCCATCGCCACAGTGACCGTGGGCAGCTTCAGCTGGTAGAACTGGACGTCCAGCTGCTGTGCTTTCTCCCCGTCGGCGCCCTCGAAACCACTGAAAGCGCCTCCGAACTGGTAGTAGTAAATGCCCCCCAGGCTGGTGATGCCCGTGTAGCCCCCTGTGGAACTGTAAGACACAGAGCTGCAGGCCAGGATCAACAAGTTCAGCAGCACCTCCAGCATCTGGCAGCAGGCTGCAAAAGAAGGGCGTGTTACCATTTTGAGAGCTGCTCTTTCGTCCTCGGAGACTTCCGCCTCGGTGCTCCTCTTCCCCGTGGTAGCTCACACCACCGCAGGCTCTGTATTGCGCCCCGGGAGGCCCGAGCTGCCCCAGCTATGTGAGGGGCACGAGATGGGCTCTGGAAATGCTGTCGGAGGTACTCGGAGCTAGAAAGAGTAACTCTCCAGAGAGCCTGCCCCTGCTGGGGTGCAGGAAGACGGTGGGAGAAATCAGGCCAGCTCCCAACCAGAAAAAGGCATCCTATATGGAAGGAGAGAACGTTCTCTGCCCCAGCCCTTCCCTGCCAAAGAGACTAAGAAAGAGTGATCTCCTCTTTAGATATGTTTTGCAGCTTGCTTCAGTTTGAAAGAGGAAACTTCTCCAAGTTTGAAAGAAAGAACATAGAGCTTAAAAAAATACAATCAAGTATGGAAGTTATACATCCAAATGTTAACCGTGTTCATGTGTATTGGAAACAGGAAAGATTAATTAAACCCACAAGGCTTACTGGATTAGAGAAACGTAATTGGCTTCATTGTTCTTAGATTTCAACTCAGTAAGTCTGTTTTACAATTTAACTTTGTTTTCTTTAGTTTCCCTAAAGAGCAAATCTGGGCCGTGACACTGTCGCAGGGCTAGGTTCTCTCAGGGACCCTTGGCTTCTCTGTCTTGGACAAGGAAAGAGCTCCAGCTTCTCTGCCCAAACTGGGCTGCTTTCCTTAAAATCAACCTCATGGAGATATAATGGATACGGGACAAAATGACCCATGTTAAGTGTAGAGCTTGTTGAGTTCTGACAAACATATATGCCACGCCACCAGAGTCAAGATACAGAACATCTTTATCTGCCCAGAAAGTGCCCAAGAGAACATTTGTGATCAATCCCTTACCCTCCTCAGACAATCACTGATCTACCTTCTACCATTAGGAATTAGGTTGGCCTTTCTAGAATTTCATGTACATGGAATCATACAATTAAGTACTCTTGTGTGTGGCTTCTTTTTCTCAGGATTCTACAAAGCTGGGTGTTTCTGAGCTGGAAACTGTATATGCTGCCACAGTCCCGCTAGGTCAGCTGACTTGGAGTAGACGGTCAGCAGCTCCCTGGTATTTAGAGAACCAGATTTTGTGCCTCCTGGGCCCGGGTGGTTTACGGATGAAGCTGTGTTACACCTACACACTCTCCAACGGAACGATATACTCTCAGGTATTGTCTTTACACTCTTCAGTTCCCCCCAAAATGCAGAGAGCCTTATTGTTGTCTTTAATTATAAAAGTAGTATATACTGATGGTAAAAAAATAAAGACAAAAACATATAATAATTACCTAAAATCCAACTATTTAAAAATACAACCACTGTGACCATTATTTTTTCTTCTGGACTTTTGTCATATATGCATCATTTTTGCTATTTGCTTTTACGTGAAGAACAGGGTCCTACTCTACCTACTATTCTATAACTATTATATAACCTGTTTTTTCACTTAAGAATATAGTATGAACATTTTTTTTCTACCTCAGCAAATATAAATCTACTTCATATTTTTAGAGGATGTATAGAATAACACAATGAATTTAAATAATTCCAGAGTAAAGGACATTTAGGGTTTTCCCAATGTCTTGCTGTATGGCGACAATTATATATACATACACATATTTCTTAATACAGTGTGGGGAGGGCAGAGCCCCTACAACCCCCTTGTTCCTGTTGTAGCTTTAATAGAACCAGGAAAGAATAAGGAGGGCTGGGGAGCTGTGTAATTCAGGCTACAAGCTGAATGCAAACATCATGATGTGAGCATTACCCAGCTGAAGGAGGGACAGAAAGAACAAAGGCAAAAAAGAAACTGCTCCAAACAAAGCAGGGAGCCAAGGAGGGGAGCAGGAAATGCGCCCTCCTCCCAGGGATCTTGCAACTCCTCACCCAAGTAATAAATGAGCACAGGATCCCCTGGTGACCTGATATGCACATGGGGACAGCTGTACTTGCTTTTTATCTGATCTTTAGTCTCAGCGCCTAAAGATTTTAGTATCTCAGGGGACTTGCTCGTAAGGGAATTTGGGACCCATCTCTTTCCATCGGTGTCCAGACTGTTCCACTGAACTTGCAAAGCATGACTTACTGCCCAAACTTCGGGGTCTCCCTAGGAAGTCAGTGAGGGCCATAGCTGCCTCCCACTTCCACCAGTTTGCTGGAAGAGGACATGATTTCACCAGTAAGGAAAAGAAGTCACAAAAGATCTACTCTCAAGATAGGGCTGAAAATCTTTGGGTGACCCTTATCCAGGCCTGCATTTGCTGCTGGAGACAAGTTCCAGGTGTTCAATGGCTATTTCTCTCAACACAACACCAAGTATTGTGTACTGATGTGGGTCTCTGCATATCCAGAGGTCTTTATAAGCCCTCCGTGGTTAGCTTCTGACTGCTCAACCAGCCTTTCACTACCTTGACTCAGAAATGATCTCTAGGTCCAAAGCCAAATAGCCAGAAGCAGTCAAAGCTAAATCGAGGTGTGTTTTGGTCAGGAAGCTCAAGTCCTGCCCTCTCCTCTTGGTAAAATAATCACAATGGAAAACATACTTCTACTGAGAAACCTGTTAACCCAGCCTCTGGCTTACTCCCATTATTTTTATCATCAAGGAAAAAAAAAGAAAGGTCAAGCAAGTAAACCATTTCAGGCCTTGAGTTAGGCTCTGAGTTTCCATTCCAGCTCTCTCAAGTTAACAGCTGTGTGGCTTGGGGTATCTTACTATACCTCTCTGAGCTTCAGGAATCACTGAGCAAATTAGAAGCAATGCGGTTGTGCCAATAAATGTAAACTAGAGTGCAGATTCCTGTACCTGCATTGTCTAGAGCTCTTTAACGGAAGTTCCAGAGAATCCCATAATCACCTGCATTATTGGAGTCATCCTACGATACATTTTCAGGTACAAGTTCCTTGATTTCTCTCCCTCAGGCTGAGAAGTTTCCTCCCTTAGTCATATGCAGCCTCGAAAAAATCTCTCACCAAATCACATGAGCCCCAAGGGCTCACCCTGGCAAACCAGATTTTCTTCATTGCTGGCAAGGCCAAGACGAATGCTTGGATGGGAACTCTGGGCACCACATTTGGAGCTGACACATGATATTATTTATGTGTTTTGCAAACCGTGCTCGTTCCAATAACTGTGTTTTTTTGTTTTTGTTTGTTCTCAATGAAACAGGGTGGAATAGAAATTACCCACGTAGCTGGTATCTAATAAGGTAAGTACCGTTTCAGAACATGTGTATGTGTGTGAACTTGGGTCTTCATGCAAGGTATATTTCTTACTGTGGATCTCAGTCCACAAATTTTAAGACATGCTGTTGCATGAACTGCTACCAGGGTGCCCCTCCAGGTGGCTTTCTGTGTCTAACTCAGCCCTCCCACAGCCGGCAGCTCATAACTGGTTCTCCCTGCAGTCCCACCTGGAACCTGAAACCCGCAAACATGGCTGCTCGCCTCAGCAGATATTTGAAGACAAGCACTGGAAATCTAGGTGTACCTTTCAGATGTGCCTACAATTTTGGGGGGGGGGGTAGAATGAGAACCTCATGCAGTTTTATAAATGAAAATGCTAGGAATCCTAAAGGAAAGTCTGCTTGAATCTTTGCTTCACTAGCTCAGACCCCTTCCAGAACCATCAGCAAACATAAATGGTCAAAATGCCTCCCAAATGGCTCACCTCTTCCAGTGCACAAGTATTTGCATTTATGGCATTCCAGGAGTCCTTCAGCCTCTGACTGGTAATATTCCACTTCCTCTAGGCCAGACCTGGGGTTCGAGGGCAGGTATCTCCCTGAAGTGGGTTCACTATAACTGAAAACATACATGGCCATTAGGGTCTTCAAACTCAATGCCCTGTTCAGTATTAGAACCCTGAACATCTCATGCTGTCATTAAAGAGACGTGCAGAACAGAAACAAATTTTGCTGCTGCATTTCATATTCCAGAGAATTCTCTGGTGTAATGGCCCCACAGGCTATCCAAACACTTGGCCCAACACTGCTAAGGCACCATGCTGCATATCCCTGTAATTCTGAGCGCTGATTGGATGCTGGTTTGCCCAGCTGCGGGAGCTACCTAACCAGGTAGCCGGGAGCCACCTTTGTGAGCCTAACTTTTCAGTTCAGCACGGACAGGGCCTTCTTTAAAGCTAGTTTACATGCATAAGAGTCTGATGCCCAGGCTGGTATTCTCTTCCTTCTTATTACTTTGAAAAGGGCTGAATCAGCAATAATCCTCTAGGCATACGGGTAATACAGATAACTTTGGATGTCTTCCTATCTCTACTTCTCTGCTAGTTTCCTTCCTTCCTCCCCTTTATCCAGCATATCCTGACCTTTGTCCAGGATGCAATGGTGGGGGCTGCATTCTACCTGCTGGGCGCCAGGGATCCTTCCAGTGTTCTCACTATGGAAATCCATAGTGAGATTGAAATCCTTAAACTCTCATGGCCTTGGATATAGTCCAAACTTAGCATAGCACAGAAGGCCCTTGCTCATCTCTCGTCACTCACAACCTCACACTCAATAGACCCAGCCATAGTGAACTGCTCCTCTCCCCCTGCCCCCCAAAAAGATGACCTGCACTCCCATGCTCTAGGTCACTGGGGAAGCTATTTCTCCGCTTGGAACCCCTTTCATTTCCTCTCCCAGTCTTCCCATTCTTGCTCCTTTTCTTTTTTTGATTTTATTTGTGAGAGAGCACTGGCAGGGGAGGGGCAAAGGGAGAGGGAGAAGCAGGCTCCCCTCTGAGCAGGAAGCCTGTGGTGGGACTCTATCCCAGGAACCTGGGATCATGATCTGAGCCAAGGTAGACGCCACTCAGGTGCCCTCATTCTTGCTCCTTTTCCAGAACTCAGCTTTGAGGTTAGTATCCTCCAGGAAATCTTCCAGATCTCAGGCAGGGGATCTGTTCTCTCCAAATCTGTTTCCCATGCACGTTTACCTGTCAGTCCCCTACCAGATTGTGGACACGGTCAGTAGATCTCACCCATCAAGTAAGAGCCCTGGCTCCCTCCATCCTGCCCATTAAATAAAAGCTTATTGTGTGGAGGAAAGGTGGAAATAAATTGTCCTTTGGTTTCAAACCACCAACTGGCTATGAGCCAAAAAATCAAAAGTATTCCCTTCACTCACCTTGGGGCTGGGGGGGGGGGGGGGCCAGGACACTGGCTTATAAGGAAACCCAAAATGCAGCTCAGGAGATACTAATGCAATTTGGCTTTAGTCAGGGACACACAACAGCTCGTGCCTGTATCTGGGCACAACCTTTGTCAGAGTTTGGCTAGTTGGTTTTAGATAATGGAACATAAGCTCAGGATAACAGCTTTCCAGCTGTGTGGACACAACAGAGAAGGAGACTGAGCTTAAGCCTCCAAATCCTACAGCAGAGAGGAGCCTGACATTTCCTTAGAGAAGAGGGCAGGTGTCCCAAATCAGAAGGCAGTCATCACCCCAGTACCTGTCTCCTTGTTGGCCTGGCACATAATCTGGTCATTCAGGAGTATTTGTGGAGCTCGATGGAATGGAAAAAAGACCAACTCCCGACGGGGATGTGGAGTCTAGGACCGACTGCCTCCTCTCCTCCTTTCCATCCCTACCCTCTCCTAGCTCCCTAAGCCTTCCAGAACAGCATGAGGCTTTCACCTCACAAGGCCTTAGGGGAATTCTCTGTGCTCTACAAGGCAGGGACAGCACAGTTGGTTCATTCAGGGAGGTGGGATCTGAAACAATGAGGGGATTTGAATGAGGCTCTCCAGAAAGACTTTAGTGACAGCGGTAGGCAATCTCTGCCCTTCAGTGGGGGAGTTTTAGGTAGATGTAGTTGTTTGGTTAAAAGTGTAGCTTCTCCCAGCTGTCTGTTTTGAAATGCATATACCCCTAGGCCAGATTAAACTATTAACCCTTCATTGGGCTGACCTTATCAGGTCCTGACGAGACTTTGGAAGGTCGGTTTTGGAACACAGGACAAGAATCTGAAGCCCCACGGAGCAGTCCTGTGGGCACGTTGGGGTTGGGTCGGGGGAGGTCAGGGAGGAGCCTCAGGTTAACCCCACCTCCCTAAACTCCTTCCCACCCCTTCCCTTTCCGGTCCTGAAGTTCTCTCTCCTTCCTTCCTTGGTCCCCGGACCTGCCACTGCTAACGGGTGGTTTCTGCTTTGTTAATCGGGGTTCGGATTAAGAAGTGGGGGCACCGTAAGGTTTTCCTTCCCTCCCAGGTCACCCCTAAGAGCGCAGAAGGGGGGAATGGCACTTTCTTCCTTGAAGCCGGCTTCCTAGGCCACGGAGCCTGGGGCGCCGGTGCACCTCCGGGGGGGGGGGTCTCAGACCCAGGCTTTCCGGGTGCCCAGGTCGCAGGGCGCCCCGCAGCCCCACCTCACCTTGCCGGGCCACCGGGTGCGAAGCGCTCCTTCCTCTGGATCGGCGGCTCCGGGGTTTCCCAAGGCGCGGGCCAGGGGGGCGGGGCTGCGTCCCAGGTCGGCCTCCGGGGTCCGTCCCGCGTCCGGCTTTGGTGGGACTTTTCCCAAACTCTTTGTTCACCGGCGCGAAGGTCCCCGACCCGGTGTCTGTCCTGGCGAGGGCCTCGGTCCCTCCCCCTGTCCCGGTCCCCGTCCCTCCGCTCGCCGCCGTTTCTCTCCCTCCGCCGGTCCCCCGGTCGGTCCCGCTGTCGCTCGGGATGGCGGTCTCGGTCCGGGCGGGGGTGCCGGTCTAGGTCCCGCTCTCTCGGCCGGGCCCGGGGCTCGCGAGCCCCCGACGTACCTTCCATGGCCCGTTTCCGTGTCCACGCCCCGGAGCGACCCGAGGGCAACAATCCACAAGTTTCGCGGGCAGGTGGCCAAGCCCGGGGGCGGGGGCGGGCGGGGGCGGGGCGCTCACCTGCGCGCACGCGCGCTAGCCGCACGGCGGGCTCGGAGAGCGCTCACCTGAGCGCGCGCGGCGGCAGGGGGCGCGGCTGTGCGTGGCCGGCGTGCAGGCGCGCGGGGAGCGTGTGCGGGGCTGGGGGCTGGGAAGCGAGTGGCTCGCGGCTCTGCGCCCGGCGGAGCGCACAGCCGCCCGCCCGCCGCGCCTAGTCTTCCCTGGAACGTCCTTTCCGTGACCCTGGAAGGTGGGTGGCATAGGGAAGCGAGCTCGGGACTTCACCAGCCCCTCGGGTGTGCATTCCCGTCGCGTGCTCATCCAGTCGCCCAACCATTTTTCCTGCCCCTCCAGCCGCCCAGGCGTCTCCCCCTCCACTGGCCCGCCCTCGCTTCCTCGGTCTCCCGCTCTCCTTTACAACGGTGTTGTTCAGGGGGCTTGAGGCCAGTTCATCTACTGCAACGGCCCTGGACTTACCAACTTTATTTTAAAAATGACTAACCACACAGAATAGGCATCTTTTCCTTTTGCCAAGTAAGGATATTTAAAAACCTAAAACTGCCGTCTGTTAATTCATCCTTTAGAGAAATATACGTGGGCACCTACCCTAGCAGGCCTTGGAGGTACAGTGGTGAACTCTGATTGCGTGGCGTTTCCCTTTTGGCGTGTGTGGGAAGAGAGAAAGGGCACTAAACGAAGAAAGAGACAATGTCTAAAATTGAGGAGGGCAGGTTTCTTTCTGCAGATCTGAGAAGGGACCTTTGAATTGAGTCCTGGAAGGCAGCTTTGGGGGTAGCTGAGAGAATGTTCTGGAAAGAGAAGCTGGGTAATGCAGAGAGCTGAAACAAAGTTCCAGGGGAATGAGTGGGGATAGGATGAGACTGAGGTGGAGCAGGCAGGTGGCGTAGGGTGTCCATCGTGAAGAGTTGTTTTCATTCTGAAAGTAATGGGAAAACATTGAAGGATTTTGAGCAAGAGCGCGAGCTACTCTGATTTACGGTTTTATTTTTTTTATTATTACTTTTCATTTATTTATTTTTTTTGAGAGAGAGAGAGTCTTAAGAGGCTCCACACCCAGCATGGAGCCCGAAGGGGCTTGATCTCATAACCCTGAGATCCTGACCTGAGCGGAAATCAAGAGTCAGACGCTTAACCGACTGAGCCACCCAGGCGCCCGTGATTTATGGTTTGAAAAAACCACTCTGGCTTTTGTGTAGAGGGTGAATGACAAGCAGCCAAGGGTAGAGGCAAGAGATAAATTAGGAAGTTGCCAAAGCAACCCGAGTGAGGGGAGATAGTGGCTCAGTTGCTGGTGAGAAGTGGGTGGATCCGGGTTGTGGTTTGGAGGCAGAACTTAAAGGATGGTTTGGATGTGGGGGAGTGAGGGTGGTGGAGGCAACCGCTTACTGAAATAGGAAGACTGGAGGGAACGGGGTGTGGGGAAAAGTGGAGAGTTCTATTTTGGACATGCTAAATTTGAGGTGGCTATGATTCATCCAAGTGTAGATAGATGTCCAGTTGCAAAGGGATAGATGAATGAGTGGGGGTGGGGCGCAGAGATGCTCTGTGGGAATAAAAGGGCTCCCCCTAAGGAGGGAGGAAGTTAGAAAGCTGAGGAAGACGTTGGGCAGAGGCCCAGGGAAATCTGACCTTTAGAGCTAAAGGATTAAGAAGTGGTGAGTGAGGTAGGAGGAAATCCAGAAGGGTGAAGTCACCAGACCTACCTGCCAGACGTCATCCTGCAGAAGCACTGTGGGCCAAATCCTAGGGCCTCCCACAAATACTTATGTGAGCAGCACCTTGTTCTGAGCCTGGGACAGCTGTGGCCATCCAGGAGGCAGACACGGTATGGTTAGTGAGGTCGCAAAGTGCTGCCTCTCTCAGATCTTCCCTCTGGGCCCCTGGAACACTCTTTTTGAATAAACCAACACCCTTACCACCCCACCTTTTTGTGTCCCTTGTTTTTGTTTTGTTTTGTATCTTTACCTTGATCCACTACTTACTGGTTTTCTGTTGGGAGAGGCAAATGGCTCCATTTTGGGCTTTTTTTTTTTTTTTTAAGATTTTATTTATTTATTTGACAGAGAGAGAGAGGGAGAGCACACACAAGCAGGGGGAGCTGCAAAGGGAGAGGGAGAAGCAGGCTCCCCACTGAGCAAGGAGCCTGATGTGGGGCTCGATCACAGAACCCCTGGATCATGACCTGAGCTGAAGGCAGACACTTAACCGACTGAACCACCCAGGTGCCCAATTGTTTTCTCTTTTTTAACAGTGCTTCACCCTTTGCTTTCTCTTTTCCCTTCACAGACCCCATCACTCTGAATACCAAGTCCACTGAAGGCAGGGTCTCTAAGAGTCATCTGTAAACACTCCCCATTCTGTGCTCAGTCAGTATTTGCTGAATGGAAGGATGGACAGATACATACTGCTTTTTTACTCCATTTAGGATGCTTTGTGGAACAAGGATGACCTGGATATATCTTTGTGGGAGGCTGTGGAGGAAAGTCTTTCCTTAACTTCTCCATAAACTGTCTATGGCAGATTGCCTTTTCTAAAAAAGGTCCCAACAGTATTTCCAGTCCCACATACTCTTCCAGAACCATGCCTCTGCCCCATCAAGATGGAAAGTCTGTATCCCCACCCTGGGAGCCTAGGCAGTCCTTTGAGATTGCCTGGATGAAGAGATTCAGGGCTGGCTACATAATTTGTGGGGTCCAGTGCAAAATAAAAATATGGGGCCCTTTGTGTAAATGTTATTAGGAATTTCAATATGGTGACAGCAGAGCGTTAAACCAAGTGTAGGGCTGCTTTAAGCGTGGAGTCCTGAGTGACTGCACAGGTCACGTCTTGTGAAGCTAGCCCTGAATAGAATGTGCCAAAAGGGACAAAATGGCTTCTAGGGCCTGTCATAAAAAGCCATGCAGCTTTCCCCTGGCTCTTTGAGAATGTTCCCTCTTGGACCACAGTCACAGTAATGTGAGGAATCCCAGGGTACATGAAAAAGCCATGTGTGGGTGTTCTGGCTGTTAGCCCCAGCTGCAGTCCCAGCTGACAGCCCATGTCACCCGCCAGAGGTTGGTGAATGAGCGCTCAGTTGATTCCAACCCTAGCCTCTGAATCACCTCCAGTCTTTGGATTTCCTGCTCAGTTCCTACTGTTGTGAAGGAGAGACCAGTCATCTCCACCGGGCCGTTCCAAATTCCTGACCCACAGAATCCATGAGCATAGTAAATGGTTGTCTTACGCCTCTGAGTTGGCGGGGAGTGGGGGGATGGGAGTGTGGAGAGGGATTGGATTTGTTACTCAGCAAAAGATAACTATTGTAACTTCCATGACTCTAGCTCATCTTGGCCTCTCCTTTCTCTGACGAGGGAACTTTTTTGAATCGCAAATTTACTGCAATTTTGGTTCAAAACATGCAGTTTATCTGTTGGTCCCAATATTTGAAAATTAACATTTATTTGTATTGTTTGTCTCTCTAGCCTGTCAACTCCCTGGAACAATGTTTTTGCCATTATGCATGGCACATAGAAGGTGCTCAATAACTAATTGTTGGATAAATAACATTAGTTCTTATAGATGAATCTGTGTTCTGAGAAGGTTGACAGGGACCTTGTATGTTCCATAACGTCTTGCATAAGGTACAAGATGGCATAAGATGCATTAAAAATAAAAGTTTCCAGCTATGTATAACTTTTTATAAATCAATCAACTACACAAGTAAGGAAGGAGTAAGTAAGGTAGCTAAGTTAGAGCCCAATGAAAAACTGATGGGTTTATTTAATTTTAGTTTCGTGTGTGTTCTTTTCAGTTTTGTAGAAAAGATTCGGAACCAATGTTCTGACCTTTCTTTACACTTAGTTAGAAGTATAAAATCTTCTGGTTATTCTGCCTTCTTCCAGGAACCCTTGGACAGACATTATGCATATGGTGGATGGTTACAAGGGCAGGAGCCCTTTTCTGAGGAAACCCCCGAATGTTCAACCAAAGCAAAGAGCACCAGTAGAAGACGGCCAAAAATGGAAAAGGAAAGTACTCGCCATTGGTGTATTAAAGAGAAATTTTCCGAAAAGGTAAGATCACAACTCTTATTCAGATATAAAACGGACACATGCTAAACATTTTGTTTAACTCAGTAATCACTGAGGGAATCAGGCAGATGTTGCAATAAGTGCAAAAGAAAATCTGAAGAACACACCCAGGATAGGCCAGGAATAATGAAATGAGTGTACGAAGGAGGCAAAACTGATTACTTGCAACGAGGGAAAGGAAAATCAGTTGCACCTTTATCAGACAAGATAGAATTTCCATGTCTATAGTCGATTTTTTTTTTTTTTTTTTTTTGTATTGCCATCGATTACAATTTAGAGTTGTGAAATAATGTAATTTTCTCCGGAGGCACAAATGGAAGGGCATTGCCTTCACTTAAACTGGGAAAGGGAGGTGCTAAATGGTCTTAGAGATTTGTGGGTTTGGGAAAATGTAGCGAGAGGCCAGCCCTGAGGAGAAGAAGTATACACAGCCTCTTCTGACTTAGCAGGCTCGCAGCGAAGCCTGCGCATCTGCATTTTTTAATAGTTCCATGAGGCATCCCATTTGAGAACTAATTTATTAATATAAATTAGCATTCAGTTTTCCATCCTAAAGGAGAGCCTAATGTGAGACTAATCCAAATACTCACCTAAGTTTTTACTTAAAAAGTAAACATTCCTGTTGGTTTTGGGTACATTCTATGGCAGTTTGGGGGCAGATGGGTTTACTTTCCCAATTCTGTTCTTTACTCTGAGTGGTTTCATGCAGCCAGCCAAGGGAGACAGTCCTTAAGGTGTGTGGATCCACGGGCAATCCCTGCATATTCCCTGCATGATCTCCTGGCTCCTTCTCCCTCTTAGAATTTCCTGTGCTGGGCGCCAGACTCCAGGCTCAAGCTCAGGTGGCAGAGGGGACTTCTGATGGGGTTAAGTCTGCAGCGAGGGCAGAGATGGCCAGCAGGGGGCAGCGCAGGCTCAGGCTGGAACGACTGCGCCATCTTCCCTTTCCTCAGCCTGAGCGTTTCCTGCTCACCTGGGCCTGGGTGACTGTTTCTCTCATCACAGGTGTGATAGAAAGCACACAGTTCAGTTTAGTTCAATATTCCTTGAACTTTGCATACTATGTAAGTGACGTTAGGAAGTTTCTCAACTTCTCTGTGCCCAGGTGTCCTTGTTTACAGAATAGGGATCTGTATGCATCTCCTAGGATTAAATCAAGTAAATATGTATAAAACACTTGAAGAGGTTGTAGGATATATTAATGCTATAAAAGTATTAGCTGTTATTGCTGTCACTGTTACTGTTTATCAGGCACTGTGGACTCCTGGTGAATGAGACTTTTTCCTTTTTAAGATTTATTTATTTGAGAGAGAGAGAGCATGCATGCACGCACACGTGCGCACACGAGCAGGGAGAGAGGGGCAGAGGGAAAGAATCTCAAGCAGACTCCCCACTGAGCACGGAGCCCTGCATAGGGCTCAGTCTCATGACCCTGAGATCATGACCTGAACTGAAATCAAGAGTCTGTCCCTTAACTGACTGAGTCACTCAGGCGCCCCTGGGACTGTCTTTGAAAGCTCACAGCTCTAAGAGGCAGAGAGGGAAATACTGTATGATATTGCAAAGGAAAAGCTGTGCGTGGGTGTACATGGGGTATGGAGGGTGGCCCAAGCCTCCAAAACACAGCTTCCCAGAGGAAGGAGTGCTTTTAGGAATAAATAAGACAAAGGGGTTTGGGGCTTGGGGAGCAAAGACAAGGGGTAGCCTTCTAAACAAAGGTGGGAGGGGGCAGCAAATAGAAAGCAGGCAGGCTTGGGGAGCTTCAGATTCCAATCCTTCCACTTGGACCAGCACTAGGAACAGGGAAGAAGTAAAGGGAAGAGAGGGGCAGGGACCAGATCATGACCCGCCTTGAAAGTCAGCCACATGGACTTGGGCTTATTGCTACGGGTCTGTGGGTTCCAAGCAAGGGCATACAACCTCCACTGCAGGATAGGAAGGACATAGTAGAGCTTTAATGTGTAAATGTTACCTTTTTGGGAATTTCTTTCTCTGTACGTGATTTATAATATAAGTAACGTGTTAGTACAATGGTATACAGATATAATTTAGAAACAAATTTATAAATACATTTATAAGTAAATAAATTTACAAATAAATACAGTTGGCCCTTGAATGACGTGGGTGTTAGGACTACCAAGTCCGTGCCCAGTTGAAAATCTGCGTATAACTTTTGACTCCCCTAGCACTTAACTACTAATAGCCTACTGTTGACTGGAAGCCTTAAGGGTAACATAACAGTCAATTAACGCATGTTTTGTATGTTATGCATATTGCATTCTGTATTCTTACAATAAAGTAAGTGAAAGAAAAGAAATGTTATTAAGAAAGTCATAAGGAAGAGAAAATACATTTACAATGATGTACTGTATTTACTGAAAAACATCCACATGTAAGTGGACCTGCACAGTTCAGACCCATGTTCAAGGGTCAACCGTATTTGTATATTGGGGTGCATGCTGGGTTTATGACTACAGGTCATGCAGAGCCACCAGAGATGGCTTTAAATGGAAGTGATAGAAATAACATTCCAGAATGTCTTGGAAGGAGAGCTGGCCCACGTTGAGGCCTTGGCATGGGGGACGACAAGGCGTGGACTTGAGTGATATTAAGGAGGTATTTAGTTCCATCAACCAAGAAGGAGCAGGTGATCTCTAAGTGGCCAGGTGGCCGAGAGCTTGCGGAACAGAATGTCAAATGCTCACCGAAGAACACTCAAAGAACATCAGGTCCCCAATGACTATCAGATATTGGTGCTATAGATTTTTTTGGTTACATTTTTTATTACAGAGAAGTAAGTAAATCCAAGATTGGAAACTGTAAAAGTGACCTTAACTAGGTCATGAGAGGATGATGATTCCTTCTTGCTAGGAAGGAGCCAGACTGCACTCTTGGGTAAGAAGAGTAGGAGCCAGGACCATTGCAGGGAGGAAGGGGGGATGGTTTTTCTAGAAGAAAGAGACTTAAGCGTATCTATAGGCTCAAGAGAGAGGGCATTAAAGGGATGAAAAATAGAAACAGCTTTTCCAGTAGCCTCCCCAGGGCCTGCTCTCCTCAGTATCACTCCACTGCCCCTCACCAAAGAAACCCCTTATCTGGTCGAAGTGCTCATTTAAAATGGTTAAAAACCATGACTTTTTTTTAAGTCTTATTTTTATTTTATTTATTTATTTTAGTTATTATTTATTATTATTATTATTTATTTATTATTTATTTGAAAGAGAGCAAGAGAGATCACAGAGGGAGAGGAAGTGGGAGAAGCAGACTCCACGCCGAGCAGAGAACCCGATGCAGGGTTCGATCCCAGGACCCTGAGATCATGACCTGAGCCGAAGGCAGATGCTCAACCAGCTGAGCCACCCAGGCACCCCTTAAGTTTTATTTTTAAGTAATCTCTATACCCAGGGTGGGGCTTGAACCTACAACCCTGAGATCAAGAGTCGCAGGCTCCATGGACGGAGCCAGCCAGGCACCCCTAACAAGCATGACTCTTACACAAATATAAAGTGTATGTCAAAGATTTATTTATCCCTTTTTATTTATTTAGTTTTATTTATTAATTTGGATTGTTTATTACTAATGGCAGAACAGCAGTATGAGAAAACTGGTTCAGAGGCCTATGGGAGAGACCAAAGTATTTCCAGCCAATGGAAGACAACACATCAAAAGAAGATGGTCAAGTCACCTCCCAAACTAGCTAATGTCTTGCGTGTCAGATGAACAATAGCCCTGGTTTGTCCAGGACAGTCCTGGTTTTAGCACTAAAAGTTCTTTGTCCTGGGAAGTCCCTCCGTCCCCAGGTAAATGGGAACAGTTGGTCACCCAACCTACAGGACCATAAGCTATAAACTTTGAAGCTATTCTTTCTACTAGACAAGAAATCCCTTCAATCTTTCGTTTCCAAAAAGCATTTGCAATCGACCAATCCAAAAGAGCATCCACGTTTACAGAACCTGAGCCCGGATCAAGAGCCAGTGATAAGTCCAACAAAAGCACACTACCACTAGAGAATCAGTACTTTTGGGGTGGGCCTGCTCCACAATGCTTCTTAGAACATTGAAAACACAAAGTTATCTCCTGCTTCATTTCCAAGCATTGAATAATTTTTAATACTCTACAAAATAGAATAAAAAATAGTTTCTTTTTTTTTTTTTTAAGATTTTATTTATTTATTTGAGAGAGAATGAGATAGAGAGAGAGCATGAGAGGGAGGAGGGTCAGAGGGAGAAGCAGGCTCCCTGCCAAGCAGGGAGCCCAATGCGGGACTCGATCCCGGAACTCCAGGATCATGACCTGAGCTGAAGGCAGTCGCTCAACCAACTGAGCCACCCAGGCATCCCAAAAAATAGTTTCTGTACGTCATCCACAAGCACCCATTTCTCTAGAGGAAAGGAAATTATCAAGGGCAGGCTGAATCCTCACAGCCTAGGGAATGCCTCTCAGTGTAAGCTCCTTAATTAATTTTGTTTCCTAAAAACAAAGAATGCTTTGAAATGTCTCCACAATCTGAGGAAATTCTTAAGGATACCATACATTGAAAGATTAGTGATGGGGCGCCTGAGTGGCTCCATAATTAAGAATCACCCCTCCTACAGTAGCTACCATTTCAAAAGATTGCAAAAGGTTTAGAGCTCTCCTCCCCCTCCCCAACAAAAAGGTTTAGAGCCCAGGCAGGATAGAGTTCAGGCTCCAGGCACTGGGCCCACCCAGATAATCCAGGACAATTTTCCTATTTTAAGATTCTTAATCATATCTGCAAAGTTGTTTTTGCTACATGAGGTGACAAAGTCACAGTTTCCAGAGAGTAGGCTGTGGACATCTTGGAGGTGGGCACTGTGGGTCAGAGATTCAGGAGTGCTTTGGCTGGGTGGTTCGTGAGTCTGCCATGAGGCTTCAGCCAAGAGTTTGGTTAGGGCTACCATCATCTAGCTGGGGGATCTGCTCAAAAGGTCATCCACTCACATGGTGGACAAGTTAATGCTGCTGCTGTTGGGGGGCCTCAGCTCCTCTTCAGTGGGGCTGTCCATAGGACTGCTTGGGTATCAAGACATGGCACCTGGCTTTTCCCAGAGCAAGAGATCCAAGAGACCATAGTGGAAGCTGCAATGTTTTTGGGTTTTTTTTGACCTTTGCCTTGGAAGTCACATGCTGTCACCTCTTAGTGGAATCATCGGTCACGCAGGTCAACCATTATTACATGTGGAAGGACCATGCAAGGGCATGACCACTGGAAGGCAAGGATCACTGGCGGCATTGTGGAGGCTGACTATCCCTGATGGTTGTTATCACTAATCTTTTTTTTTTTTTTTAAAGGTTTTATTTATTTGGGGCACCTGGGTGGCTCAGTCGTTAAGTCTGCCTTCGGCTCAGGTCATGATCCCAGGGTCCTGGGATCGAGCCCTGCGTCGGGCTTCCTGCTCGGTGGGAAGCCTGCTTCTCCCTCTCCCACTCCCCCTGCTGGTGTTCCCTCTCTCACTGTGTCTCTCTCTGTCAAATAAATAAATAAAATCTTTAAAAAAAAAAAAAAAAGGTTTTATTTATTTGAGAGAGAGAGAGAGTGCGCACAAGCAGGGGGAGTGGCAGAGGGAGAGGGAAAAACAGGTTCCCTGCCGAGCGGGGAGCCCGACTTAGGGCTTGATCCCAGGACCCTGGTATCATGACCTGAACCGAAGGCAGATGCCCAACTGACTGAGCCACCCAGGCGCCCCATCACTAATCTTTTAATGTATGGTATCCTTAAGAATTTTCTCAGATCGTGGAGACATTTCAAAGCATTCTTTGTTTTTAAGAAAAGTCTATTAAATGCATGTGTATGTATTATTTGTAAAAGTAACATAACATCATAAAAAATAACCCCTCATAATTATAAACTACTTTCATTTTTGCATATTCTATTAAAACTTTGCAGAAATATATATATTTTTTCCATATTTTAATACTGTTGTAAATATAACACATACCATTTTGAAATATGATGAGGAGGTTCAGTTTGGTCTGTGGAGCCAAATTGCCTGGATTCAAAGCCTGATTCCACCACTTCCTAGCTACATGACCTTGAGAAAATGACTTAACGTTGCTATGCCTCAATTTCCTCATTGGCAACAGGAGGATACTAATACCTCATAGGGGTACTGTGAAGATTGAATGAGTTAACATATTTAAAGTGTTTATAACACTACCCGAGACATAGAAAATGTCAAATGAGAATTTGTTATTGTTACCATTTCTCTTAGCATTATTTCATAAAACATCGTTATGTCATAAAACACTGTTATGTCTTTCTGGGGAGGAATGAAGAAGATATATAGAAGTCCTAACCTCTGGTACCTCAGACTGTGACCTTATTTGGAGAGGGAGTCTTTACAGAGGTCATCAAGTTAAATGATGTCATTAGAGTGGGCCCCTAATCCAATATGACTGGTGTCCTTATAAAAAAAAAGGGGATATTTAAAGACAGAGATAGACATGCATAGAGGGAAGACCATGTGAAGAGACAGGGAGAGGACAGTCCTTGGCAAGCCCAGGAGAGGGGCCTGGAGCAGACTCTTCCCTCACAGCCCTTAGAAGGAGCCAATCCTACCAACACCTTGATCTTGGACTTTTGGCTTCCAGAAATGTGAGACAATAAATTTCTGTTGTTTAAACCACCCAGTTTGGGGCACTTTGTTACAGCAGCACTAGCAAACTAATACAGACACTTTTCTATGATGGCATATATACCTTTACAATTGTGATTATACTAGTTATTATAATGTGTATTCATTAAACGAATGCTGTTATTACAGTTTATTTAGCTGTTCCCCAGCTGTGGCACTTAGGATGTTTTCAGTGCTACAGTATTATAGCTAATGCAGAAATAGTTTACTTTTTTAGGATAAATTCTCAGGAGTGGGATTTCTGGGGTCAGGGAATATGGATTTTTTTTATTAACATATAATGTATTATTTGTTTCAGGGGTACAGTTCTGTGATTCATCAGTCTTACATAATTCACAGAGTTCACCATAGCACATACCCTCCCCAGTGTCCGTCACCCAGCCACCCCATCCCTCCCAGCCCCCACCACTCCAGCATCCCTCAGTTTGTTTCCTGAGATTAAGAGTCTCTTACGGTTTGTCTCCCTCTCTGGTTGTCTTGTTTCATTTTTCCCTCCAGGGAATATGGATATTTTTGTGTCTTGATGGGTGTAACCACTTTGTTTTCTCGAAGGGCCACTCTGGTGGTCCATGTCTGAAACATGGCCCTAGCAAATCAAAGTCCTGGGTAATTATCTGTCTCTGTTCTGGGCCTCTCCAGGGCTTTGCACACTTGGTAATGCCCTCTGCCCTCTGAGCATCATCATTTCCATTATAGTGTTCAGTGAAAAAGTCTGTGGGATGCTAGCAAACACTAGCAGTTCTCAGAATCTTAGGACATCGGTAGTAACACATGCGCAATAACCAAAAACAGGTTCCTTCAATCTTTTCATCTCATTAAATGTCCAGCCGGTTGCCTTCAGAGGTGACTCAGAGAGAACCCACTGGCCT
Organism: Mirounga leonina; assembly: GCF_011800145.1. Taxonomy (NCBI): domain Eukaryota; kingdom Metazoa; phylum Chordata; class Mammalia; order Carnivora; family Phocidae; genus Mirounga; species Mirounga leonina. The sequence goes on along the minus strand of NW_023270469.1, from coordinate 13,785,576 downwards.
GCCCAGGAATGACACCTGCATCAGCTGTTGACTTTCTGCACACTGACGTCAGCAGAATGCGCTGTCCTGTTCTTAGCGCCACCTTGACCAGTAGCACCCACGTGTGGGTGATTCCCAGCTCTGGTTTCACAATGTCCCCGGGAAGGCAGTTGAGTACAAGAGGCAGCCTGGGACCAGGGAGGGTGGAGCTCTGACTTCAAGAACCAGTTTCCAGTAAAATCTGGACACAAAGGGTGTTGCTCACCACCTTCTGACTTCTCTATTCAGCATGATTTCCTTCTTGGGGGGCACATGTGACCCCCCTCTCCCCTTATATCACCTACCCCCAAAAATCTGCTCAAAGTAAACTTTTACACAGACGAACAAGTGATCCGTGCTAATTATCACTCACCCCTCCCCCAAACAGAAGCCCTACAGGAGCTGTTGTTTTCTTACTGCTCTGACAGTGCCTGGCATGTAGTAAGTGCTCAATAAACCTTTGTTTACTGGAGGAATAAACTTAATCTTTTAAAATCAATATTATTGGAGCGCCTGGCTGGCCCAGTGGTTAAGTGACTGCCTTCAGCTCAGGTTATGATCTCAGGACCCTGGGATGGAGCCCCGTGTTGGGCTCCCTGCTTATTGGGGAGCCAGCTTTTCCCTCTCCCTCTGTTGCTCCCCCCTGCTTGGGCTCTTGCTCTCTCTCTCTCTCTGTCAAATAAATAAATGAAAAATCTTTAAAAATAAATAAATAAGGGCGCCTGGGTGGCTCAGTCGTTAAGCGTCTGCCTTCGGCTCAGGTCATGATCCTGGAGTCCCTGGATTGAGTCCCGCGTCGGGCTCCCTGCTCAGCAGGGAGTCTGCTTCTCCCTCTGACCCTCCCCCCTCTCATGTGCTCTCTCTCAAATAAATAAATAAATAAAATCTTTAAAAATAAATAAATAAATTAATTAATTAAGCCAATATTATTATTTTGGATTATTAGCACTTACTATAGTAGAAATATTTGAAATAAAGAAAGATGTAGAGAAGAAATTAAAATCACCCATAAAAAACCACCCATATATCTATAACCCTTTATTCCAAATAACGTTAGTGTTTTATATTTTTTTCCAGTAACTTTCACATCCAAATTTATATACTTCCTATTGTGAAAGTACTTTAAAATAGTGTAAGGTGGTATTAAAAAATAATAATTTATAATTTCCTAAAGATGGTCCTTTGGGTGGTCCAAAGTATTCTCTCCTCCATCCATTTCTGTGCCCAGTGGCCATCTGCTTTTCTTTATATCCTTGACAAAGGGGATAGAATTATCTTAGGGTGTGACAAAATTTGCAAGACCTAATTAACTTTTAAAAGTAAGTCCATGTTTGGCCGTTCCTTTGGGCTGGGGCTGGGGGAGAGGGAAGCTTTGGGGAGGTGGAGAGTAATGGGCAGTGTCACGAAATCAAATAAACAACCGTAACGTGTTGGGTGTTGCAACTCCAAAAAGGCTGGAAATGATTACAGCCTGAAGGCAGTGGTCCTGTGACACTGTGTGTGGTGAGGGCAACTCTTCTTGCAAACCAGTCCCAGGGACCCTGCCCCTTGTGTCCTGGGCCTCTTCATTCTACAGTCCTCTCAAAAGAGCTCTCTTTTGAGTTAATGGCTTGTTTCAAATCCAACATCTAATTTAAAACTTTACGTTTTAAGTCTTCCCACAGCAATGCTATTTTGAGAACAACAGGATCGGAAGAGAAGCTTTGGTATCATCTATAGGATCTCCCTTATTTGCCCAGTTTGCTCAAGGTCAGCAATAGCTTGTCGACAGCCTAAGACTGGAACCCGGATTCTGTTATATCTTTCCATTTTGTCACACCAACCCTCCTATTTGCTCCTTGTTCTGGGTTCATTGTGTTCCCTCCCCAGTATCACAGAATGTGACTTTATTTGGAAGTAGGGTCATTGCTGGTGTAATTAGTTGCTGAAGTAGAGTGGGCCTCTATTCCAATACGACTTGCGTTCTTATTAAGAGGGAAATTTTGGACACGGACAGGTGCACAGGGAGAGTCACATGTTAAGATGCAGGCAGAGAGCAAGAGGATGCACCTGTAAGTCAAAGAATGCCAGAGATTGCCAGTAAACCACCATGAGCTGGGGAGAGGCATGAAACAGATTCTCCTTCCCAGCCCTGAGGGAACCAACCTGTGGACACCTTGATCTGGGACTTCTGGCCTCTGGAACTCTGAGACAATACATTTCTGTTGTTTAAGCAACCCAGTTTTTGGTACTTTGTACCACAGCCCTAGTAAACTAGTACGCTCCCCCTAATATGACCTCGAGGAGTCATAGAATATGGCGAAATTAATGCTCTCCATAGTGCTTAGAGTCTCTTTGGTGATTCTGGCTTCCCTTTTCCTCGCTTTGGAAAGTGGTAGTACTCAGGCAGAGGTAAAGTTTTCCAAGCATATGTCAATAGTTTGGATTATTAAAGTCATGAATATGCAGGTTAAGGTAAAATACGAAAATGTGTGATTAAAAAAAACTTAATGCGTAGAGTATACCATCAGATTATAGCTATGCAAATTTACCTGTATATTCAGGGGACTTTACGCAAATTGTACTTGTTTGTATGTGTATGTATATATACACATAGAGATTATATTTATGCTTATGTACAAAGAAAAAGATTAGGAATATAATAGACATCTATAAACTACTTCATCCAACCAATGTGGAGGGTGCACATTCCTCTCAGGCTCACATGGAACATTCACCAAGAGAGATTGATCTAAAATCACTTATCTAAGCTTCCACTCTAGAAAACTAGAAATGGAAGAACAAATCTAAAGTAAGCAGAAGAAAAGAAATAAAAATTAGAGCAGAAATCAATGAAATAGAGGCACCTGGGTGGCTCAATTGGTTAAGCATCTGCCTTCAGCTTAGGTCATGGTTCCGGAGTCCTGAGATCGAGCCCCACATCGCGCTCCCTGCTCAGCATGATCAGGAATTAAAGAGGGGATATCATTGCAGATTCCATGGATATTAAAAAGATAATAAAGGAATACTATGAGCAACTCTCTGGTCACAAATTTGATAACCTAGGTGAAATGGACCGATTCCTTGAAAGACACAATCTGCCAAGACTCACATAGTAAGAGATAGATGATCTGAATGGGCCTGTATCTCCTAAAGAAGCTGACTCAACAATATATAACCTTCCAAAACAGGAAGTACCAAGCCCAGATGGGCTTACTGGTGAATTCTACCAAATATTTAAGGAAGAAAAGTATATCAGTTCTCTCTAATCTCTTTCAAAAGATAGAACCAGAGGATATACTTCCTGACCCATTCTGTGAGTCCAGCATTACCCTAATACCAAAACCTGACAAACTACAGACCAATATTTCTCATGAACCCAGAGGTAAAAATTCTCAACAATATGTTAGCAAATTGAATACAACAATGTATAAAAAGAATTATACACCATGACCCAGTGGGATTTATCTCAGGTATGCAAGACTGGTTCAGCATTTGAAAATTAATTAATGTAACCTATCTCATCAACAGATTAATGAAAAGCCACGTGATCATATCCATAGATGCAGAAAAACCATTTGATAAACTCCAGCACCCATTCATGATAAAAACTCTGGTAAACCTAGAATAGAGGGGAGTTTTCTCAACTTGATGAAGAGTATGTGTAAAACAATGTAAAGGTCATATCATACTTAATGGTGAGAAACTCAAAACTTTCCCACAAGAGTAGGAATATCCCAACTAAACTGCTTCTGAATTCCTGACCCACAGAAACTGTGAGAGATGATAAATTTTTATTGTTGTTTTAAGCCTCTAAGTTTTGAGGCAATTTGTTTTGCATTAATAGATAACCAATCCAAATGGGGATATTACTTCACTCAGTAAGTGAAGCCTGAAGGAGAACTAGGTTTCAGGGGAGAATGTAATAGATATGGGGCCATCCAACTAGTTCTTACCAATAGATTTTAAGAGGAAATGATATGCGTCACTTCCAGTTTGATACCATTAAGAATGGTTCTGCCCTGGGAATGCAAGCTGGTGCAGCCACTGTAGAAAATAGTATGGAGGTTCCTCAAAAAGTTGAAAATAGAGATACTCTATGACCTAGCAATTGCACTACTGGGTATTTACCCCAAAGCTACAAATGTAGTGATCTGATTGGGCACCTGCACCCCAATGTTTATAGCAGTAATGTCCACAATAGCCAAACTATGGAAAGAGCCCAGATGTCTACCGACAGATGAATGGCTAAAGAAGATGTGGTGTATATATACAATGGAATATTATGCAGCCATCAAAAAATGAAATCTTGCCATTTGCAATGACATGGGTGGAACTAGAGGGTATTATGCTAAGTGAAATAAATCAGAGAAAGACAATTATCATATGATCTCACTGATACGTGGAATTTAAGAAACAAGGCAGAGCATCATAGGGGAAGAGAGGAAAAAATGAAACAACATGAAACCAGAGAGGGAGACAAACCATAAGAGACTTAATCATAGGAAAGAAACTGAGGGTTGCTGGAGGGGAAGGGGGTAGGGGGATGGGGTAACTGGGTGATGGACATTGGGGAGGGTATATGTTGTAACCTATCTCATGAGCACTGAATATTATATAAGACTGATGAATCACAGACCTCTGCCCCTGAGACAAATAATACATTATATGTTAATTTAAAAAAAGAATGGTTCTGCCTTTTCTACATTCACTCCCTGTCTTCCCTACCTCCATTTCCCCCAAAGCAGGTTATCATTGAGGCTATGTGGTGAAAATGTCAGAACCACAAGATGGAAATAGTCTGGATCCCTGAATCACTGCTGGAAAAAAGCTTCCTATAGAAATCCCAACCATGAATGCCTGCTTTAAACTTTACGTGCTTGATAAATAAACATTAATTTCGTTAAGCCACTGAGACTGGAGATTGTTTAGAGCAGTTAGTGCTGATTGGTCTCACTAATAGGGACGTGTTAAGTTTAAGTTACCTCTCGGATATCAAATATGGAGGAGGCTGTTGTAGGTACCAGATGTTTGGAAAAAGTTGGAGAAATAGCTTGGGTATCATCAGAGGTCCCGAAGCTTTCAGGAGGGAGTCTCCATTAACTATCATGTTACCAAAATGCACATGACATACACATTAATACACCTGATAAAGTAAGTTGTTTTTTTTTTTTTTAAGATTTTTATCTTTAAGTAATCCCTACAACCAACATGGGGCTCAAACTCACAACTCTGAGATCAAGAGTCGTGGGCTCCACCGATTGAGCCACCCAGGTGCCCCTTTGCTGTGGTTTTTAAGAAATCTTGACTTAATTGTACCACCTACTAAGCATCCAAGTCCACAGCCAATCATGATAAAGATAAAGGTGACTGGCATGTTCTTGAAGTTCTTTCTGGTCGTTGATTAGTGGTTACAATAGCTCTGGGAGCCATACTACCTGGGTTTGAATCCCAGATCCACCACCTGAAAGATCTGTAAACTTGAGCAAGATATTTAATCTCTCTGGACCTAGGTTTCCTTCAGTGAAGTGAAAATTTTTTCTCCATTGTAAGTAAGCATAGTAACAGAACTGAACTCATAGGGTAGTTGTAAGAATTAAATGAGTTAATATATATGAAACACCTAGAATTCAGACTGACATATAAGTTCTCTATAGGGATGCTCGGCTGGCTTGGTCCGTTGAGCTTCTGACTCTTGATTTTGGCTCAGGTCGTGAATCAGGATCGTGAGATGGAGCCTCGAGTCGGTGCAGAGCCTGCTTGGGGATTCCCTCTATCCCTCTCCCTCTACCCCTCCCCCCACTCACGCTCTCTCAATCTTTAAAATAAATAAATCTTTAAAATAATAAGTCCTATGTGTTAGTTTATTTTATTTTCTCTTGTATACCTTTGCACCTGAATCCTCCTATATTGTGCACAAGAGGGGAAGCACAACCATGAAATTTTTTTTTTTTTTTAAAGAGAGGAAACAATCATTGATAGACATGACTTGAAGATGCATGGAGCAGAACAGTTGGAAGCTGAAGCTCTCCGGCTCTGCTGCAATTTTCTTCTGACCCTGCCGACCTCAGACCCCAGTCATTGTCCCCAGGTGAGAATTGTCACTCGGTGCCAACAAGCCAAAATATATGAGTTTGCCCAAATTGTCATTTTTATTATTATTATTTTAAAAAATATTTTATTTATTTATTAGAGAGAGACAGTGTGACAGAGATAGCGAGAGAACAGGAGCAGGAAGGAGAGGGAGAAGCAGGCTCCCCGCTGAGCAAGGAGTCCTTCTCTGGGCTCGATCCCAGGACCCTGGGATCATGACCTGAGCCGAAGGCAGACGCTTAACCATCTAAGCCACCCAGGCACCCCGTCATTTTTATTAGTTAGGATGTATATTTTGGTCTGATTTATTCGGCACTTTGTAAATTACATATGCTTTATGAGTTTTTTTAAAAAATTGAGATGTGTGAATGTGCTCTTATTTTAACCCCTTCTTGGAAATAAGCATCTGCCTCTTGATTAAATTGAATTAAGTATTCCCTGTGCATGAACCTAGCACTGTATAAAACAAGTTAAACAGATATGGCCCCTGCCCTCAGAAATGCACGAACGTGAAAAGAGCTAGACATATATACACTTTCCCAGAGTCCACACTTTGGCATAAGCACAAGCCAGGAACACATTGATCAAATATTTGCAAGACACTTGAAGCATCGCAGTTAATAATTTTCATGTTAGGGCTCACTGACATCTAAGTGCGAACTTAATGGTAGTTAAAAAAATCAATAGAGGGGCGCCTGGGTGGCTCAGTCGTTAAGCGTCTGCCTTCGGCTCAGGTCATGGTCCCAGGGTCCTGGGATCGAGCCCGGCATCCAGCTCCCTGCTCATCAGGAAAGCCTGCTTCTCCCTCTCCCCCTCCCCCTGCTTGTGTTCCCTCTCTCGCTGTCTCTCTCTCTCTGTTGAAAAATAAATAAAATATTAAAAAAAAAAATCAATAGAGCAGTGAAAATCTAACTTTTGTAAGCAAATTTATTGGTCACTTAGATTGGTCATATACAAAATCTCTTGAGAAACGCTGATGTATGTTCTTGTGTGTGCTTGTTATTTTCATTATTTTTAAAGAAAGGAGATGGGTTCCTGGAAGACAGTTGGCATTCACATATCTTGCAGGGATGGATTATTGACCTGACATCAGGCAATATTCCATCACCATCTCTGCATGCACTCCCTTTGCCCTGGTGTGCAGGAAACTGCAGGATCAGTCTCTGGTCGCATTTCTGTTCTTTTCTCACCGTCTGCATTCCTCGGCAGCCCCTCGTTGTTCCCCACTCTGATTTACTGGGACTTGTCTCGCCTCGGCCACATGATTCTCATTTGGGCAGCCGGGGGTGGGGGAATGGATCCATTCTGTGGCACATGCAATAAGGTGCAACACTGAAGTCATTGAGCTGGACATTTCTCAATATTTGCTCTGGCAGAGAGATAGGGAACTAGAGCTGCTCTCGTGTTCTAGGGGACTGAAAATCAGCTTGTAAAGAGGGGAAGGAATCCAGCTAGCCTCAGGTCTGGAGGCCAGGAGGTTTGCAGGGCAGTGAGTCCAGGTTTCCTTTGCTCGTCTGCTTGGCAAACTGACTCCTCTTTCAGGTTTCCATGCAAGGGTCAACAAAACCTTCACTGCTCCTCTGGGAGCATCCTGAATCTTCTACAGGCTTCCAGGGTGGTGATCATCTGTCTACAAACCTCTTTATGTATCTCTCCCCAGTGCCTGTCACATCAAGGGTACTCAGCAAATGTCAATAGAACAAAAGCCAACCAGAGCAGATGGGCTCTGCCTTCCTTTCGTCATTTGATAATCGGCCAGCAAACTGAATGGCCCAATTAACCAGGAGCTAAGGGGGTGGTCACAAAAGTTAATGATTTTTATTGCTTTATTGACTTTTTAACTGTCACTTAAGTGCCATGAACACAGGGTAGAATGTTTTAGTGGCTATGAGGTAGTATAGCCTGGTGGGTAAGAATACTAATACTAATGCTAAAGTTTTGACTTTGCCATTTAGTTGCTGTGTGACCTTTGGCGAGTTCCTTAACCTTTCTGTGCCTGGGTTCTGTGCCTTGTAATACTACCTGTCTCCTGTTGTGAGAATTAGAGGAGTTAACATTTGTAAAGTATTTAGAACTTGCAAAAGTGCCAAGAATAGAGTGGTGCTTGATCAGTATTTGTTAATGAATAAAATTTTTATTTTTTAATTTTCAGTTCATTGTTAAAGAAGATATTTAGGTAATTTTTTTTTCTTTTTAAAGATTTTATTTATTTATTCATGAGAGAGAGAGAGAGGGGCAGAGGGAGAAGCAGGCTCCCAAGGAGCAGGGAGCCTGATGCGGGACTTGATCCCAGGACCCTGGGATCATGACCTGAGCCGAAGGCAGATGCTTAACCATCTGAGACACCCAGGTGCCCCTAGATAATCTTTTTTTCTTTCAGTTGCTTAATTTTATGTTCTGGGTAGGCTAGGTATTGAAAAGTACTACTGTCTGGTTTTTGCTTATTTATGATAAATTCCCTTTCTGATAAAATATCCAACACAATCAGAAGAGTTAATAAAAATAAAGAGCTTGGAATGGTGCCTGACACAGTGCTCAGTAAATATTAGCTGGTATTATATTATTATTCATTTGTTCATTTAACAAATATTTTTTGAGCACTGTATGCTAGACACCAGGATACGTTGAGTGGGAAACAGACAAAAATCCTGCTGTCATGGAATCATCATTCTAATGAAGCAAATAGACAATAAATAGAACCTGTAAAATGCATACCATGTTTTATAGATTTTAAGACACACAATTTTTCATGTGTTAATATCTCAGAAATTGAGATACATCTTACAACTGATAGCATTTTGCAATTGTAATTGCTAGCGTTTTTTTCTTTTGTATATAAAACGATGATACACATTTCAATCGATGGAACCTCAGATGTGATGTAATGTGAGAGCATGTTCGATAGAATCAGTGATAAGGAAAAAACTAAGGCAGGGAGGGTCACAGAGAACTTGGGAAGGTCTGCAACTTGCATATGGTATAAGTTTGCAATTTAAATATACCCCTGTATCTTTACACTAATATTTTAGAAGTCAAAAGCCGTATTATTTAATAAAATCATCATTTAAAATATTATTAGTGGTAGATACAATGTAGTATCCTGGATGGGCTCTTTGAACAGAAATAAGATATTAGTGGAGAAAGTGGTGAAGTATGAATGAAATCTGTAGTCTAGGTAGGTACCGAACCAATATTAATATCTTAGTCTCTATAATTATACTGTGGTTATATATATATTTTTTTAAAGATTTTATTTGTTTATTTGAGAGAGAGAGAATGAGAGAGAGCAAGCACATGAGGTGGGGAGGGTCAGAGGGAGAAGCAGACTTCCTGCCGAGCAGGGAGCCCGATGCGGGACTCGATCCAGGGACTCCAAGATCATGACCTGAGCTGAAGGCAGTCGCTTAACCAACTGAGCCACCCAGGCGCCCTTATACTGTGGTTATATTAATGTTAGTAGAAGCTGGGTGAAGGGTATACAGAAAATCTCTGTATTACCTTTACAACTCTTCTGTATATCTAGTATTACCCCCAAGGAAAAAGTTTAACCAGAACAATGTTATTAGTATACTTGAAACTACTCTGTTTACCAAGAAATAACTGACTTGTTTGGACATAGTTTCTCTGTAAGATATTTTGCCCAGTAGCCATGCTCATGCATGCAAACAGTTCTGGATAATAGGAACAAAGGGTACAAAAGACAAGAGTTTCCAGAACCAGAAATAATAATAGCTAACGTTTATTGAACATTTACATGTTCAGCATTGTTTAAAGTGCTTTTCATGTATGTTCATTTCCCAGATATCACCACCACCCTGTGACATTGGTATTATTATTATTATTCTCATATTTACCAATGAGAAACTGAGGCACAGGACTAAGTAATTTGCCAAATTTAAGTAGTTGGAAAGGTGTGGCACTATGATCCTAATCTGTCTGGGTCAGTGGTCTTCAAGTGGAGATGAGTTTGGCTCATTGTTCAAGGACCCAAAAGTCCAGTGTGGTCAAGCGTGGAGTGTGAGGGGTGTATGGTAGGATGTGATGTCCAGGAGGTTGTTAGGGGCCAGGTCATGTGGGGACTTATGAAGAGTTTGTATTTTCTTCCAAGTAGAATGAGAAGGTATCCAAAGGTTTGGAGGAGGAATGTAAAGTCTGAGATCTCTCTAGTTGTGGAACGCAGAGAATAGGCTCCAGGGGCTAGCAATTCCACGGAGGTTTGCGTGTTCCAGTGTGATGGCAGTGAGGACAAGGATTTTGTATCATCCAACTCAAGTCGGTTCCGTCCTGCCTGCAGACGTATTCCAATCAGGAGACTCTTCATGGTAAAACCATTCCAAGCCCATGTCCTCCTGATATTGGATAGGGTTTTGTTTTTGTTTATTTTCTAGTAAGACTAAATATATCCAATACCCTAGTAAAGATTTTGATTATAAATATCCAACCGTATAACAAGTACTGGACAGATTTGTAGATTTCTAATATATTAATACAAAGTGCATGACTCCATAGACCGCATCCTCCCGGCAAAGAAGTGGAAGGAGAAAAGAAACTGATCGAGGTCTAGTAATAAATAAATATGGAAGTTGAGATGATCCATATTATAGTACATTCTACCACCAATACTGCAGCCACAGTGTGCAGAAAATATGTTTTGTTCACAAAAGACACTCCCACTTTCTGAAAGAAGCTACACACCACTCTCCAGGTGATACCTGTTTCTGAAAAATTACCTTGAAGGACAAGCTATGGGACCAAGATTCAGTGGCCACTTCTCAGCACAGGTATTTTTGGTTTTGTTTGTTTATTTGGCGGTAACCAATTATTCTTCCTTTAAAAATTGAGTTAGAACTTATAAACAGAAAATTGCTCTCTTCTTGATGTAGAGTTCTGCAGTCTTTGTCAAATGCTTACAGTCATGTAGCCAGCACAACAGTCAGAATGGAGAACAGTTCCTTCATCCTCCCAAAATTCCCACCTGCAGCTGTCCTGTCTCCCATTTGCAACCTCTGGGAAACCCCTGGTCTGTTTTCTATCCCTGGAATCCTCCCTCTTCCAGAATATCCTATAAATGAAATCACCCTGTATATAACCTTTCAAGTCTGGCTTCCTTCACTGAGCCTAATGCATTTGAGATTGACTCATGTTGATGTGTGTGTCTTGGTAGTAAATTCCCCCCCTTTTTTTTTTTTTTGCTGAGTAGCCTTCCCTTAGGTGAATGTACCACAATCTGTTTATTCATTCACGAACTGAAGGACATTTAGGCTGTTCCCGGTTTTTGACAGTTATGAATAAAGCCACTATAAACATTCACATACAGGTTTTTGTGTGAACCTAAGTTTTTATTTCTTTTCCTAGGCACAGGGTATCTTTTCTTAGGATTGTATGTTATGTGTGTGTAATTTTATAAGAAAATCGCTTTCCAATCCAGAGGACTCATTTCGAAAGAGAACATCAGACAAAGGTGGTTATCTTTATGGTCGTCTCAAGAAATGTCCACTAGTATCACAAAAATAAATAAATTTAGCGTAATGAGTCATTAAATGTTATCTTGAAGGGGTATTGGAGTGCTTTTCTTTTTCCTTCATTTGTGACTTTCCTCTGCCATTCACTCAGAGGGACCATTTCACAGGGGAGACTAGCACTGTTACAGCAGAGAAAGAACCTGTGGTCAGCTTCTGACTTCCAAAAAGGGTTCTGGAACATCACATAGTATATGATTCCATTTATAGGAAATATCCAGAATAGGCAAAGCCATAGAGATACAAAGTAGATACTGGTTGCCAGGCAGGGGCAGCAGTGGGGGGTGGGGGTGAGAATCGGGCTGAGACTGTTAATAGGCATGGGGTTTCTTTTTGGAGTGATGACAGTGTTCTATAATTAAATAGTAGCGATGATTGTACAACCTAGTGAATATACTAAAAACCAGTGAATTATACACTTGGATGACTTTTGTGGTGTATGAATTATGTTTCAGTTTTTGAAAACAAGTAATGTATTATTACAAAAAAATTAGTAATTGTGGTCTAGAGAAAGGCTGAGGGATTGGAGCATGGTTTAAACTCTAGATTATTCTGAACATCAGAATGTGAGGAACACACATTATTTCCCAAGAATCTGGGCTTATTTACTTAGTGGCTCTCTCTGTAAATACAAATGATGCTCTTCCTAACAATGCTTAAGAATTGGAGTCAGATTGAGGTTCTTGTCATCCACAAATGAAAGAACACGAAGTCCTCATAAAAGAAAAATGACCGAGTTAGTGGGGCATGGCTTAATGGTTATACAAAGAACAAAACAAAATAGGATAACGTTATTTGCTACACCCCATTTAAAAAAAAAAGTCCAGCAGGCATTTCAGTCAGCAAACAGATGACAGTTTAATTTCCTTTTTAACTTTTAGAGCCCTTAACATTAATAATAGTTCAACTGGTCTTCCCTTCTAACCATAAGAGAAACATGAGACAGACCCAAATTGAGGAATGTTCTATGTGCCAAGGTCATGAAAAATAAGGAAAGTCTGAGAAACTGTCACAGATTAGATTAGATTCAGGAGACATGGCCACTAAATGTAACGTGGGATCCTGGATGGGATCCTGGAACAGAAAAAGGATATTAGTGGGAAAACTTGTGAGGCCTGAATGAAGTATGGAGTTTAGTTAATCCTAATCCTAGGAGTAGGGCCTATTTCATCCCCATTTTGCAGATAAAAACGAGGTCACGTGGTAGCAAGTGGTGATTTGGAATTCCAGTTGTCATGTAGCTCCACATATGACTACACAAGTCTGCCTCTCTTTTTTTTTTTTTTAAGATTTATTTATTTATTTATTTGAGAGAGAGAGAATGAGAGACAGAGAGCATGAGAAGGAGGAAGGTCAGAGGGAGAAGCAGACTCCCTGCCGAGCAGGGAGCCTGATGCGGGACTCGATCCCAGGACTCCAGGATCATGACCTGAGCCGAAGGCAGTCGCTTAACGAACTGAGCCACCCAGGCGCCCAAGTCTGCCTCTCTTTAAGGACAAAGTGAATTGAGAACTATAGTCCTTTCTTCCCCCAAAAGAAAAAAAAAAAGAAAATAGGGGAAAAAAATAGAAAATGAAGTTCACAGTATCATGTAAACGGACCAATGTTTATTTCTTATTTGTGACTACAAATGTATCAGGGTAACATAGGGGAAACTGGGTGAAGGGTATGGGGAACTCTCTGTACTATCTTCACATCTTTTCTGTATCTCTAAAACTATTCTAAAATAAAAAATTTAAAATGTCAAAAGCTCCCTCCAGGTTCATCTCTCTTCTTTTTCTTTTTTAGATTTTTTTAAAAAATTATTTATTTGAGAGAGAGGGCAAGTGAGCACAAGTGGGGTGAAGGAAAGAGGGAGAAGCAGACTCCCCGCTGAGCAGGGAGCCTGATATGGGGCCCAGTCCTGGGACTCTGGGATCATAATCTGAGCCAAAAGCAGATGTTTAATCGACTGAGCCACCCAGGCGCCCAGTTCACCTCTCTTCTGACAGCCTTCTTTCTGTCTAGTTTACAGGTTTGGGAAGGGGGGAGGGTTAGTAAATATTGCATGAGATAATGAATGTGGGAACAAACCCCAAAGCTCTCTCTCTAGATGTAAGGTGGCATTATAAGTGATCCAAGTCCAACATAGCTACCTCATCCCTCCTAATTCCTCACTGGGAATGAGGGGCGGGTTAGTAAATATTGCATGAGATAATGAATGTGGGAACCCAAACCCCAAAGCTCTCTCTCTAAATGTAAGGTGGCATTATAAGTGATCCAAGTCCAACATAGCTACCTCATCCCTCCTAATTCCTCACTCCGCCTCCCATAACAATACAAAGACTGGTTTCTCCTCATTTACTTCTCCTTTTACCAGGTACTCTGGTTTATGTACTATTTACTGCCAACTGGCAAACAAGTATTGAGCATGGCTCATAGAAAGCGCCGTGCCAGACTTGAAGGACGATGTGGAAAAGCAGAAGGAATGATCCCCATCTTGTACTTCTTTAGGGAGCTAACAGTCCACTAGGGGAATTAAAACATATGCCTTCTTCTGTACCCAGTAGGTGAGTGATCATGCATCATGGTTTGGGGTGGAAAGATACAAAGGAATGAAGAAGGCAATAAGCAATAAAAGTGAATGGTCAATGCTTAATCCACATAGTTAATTCGCTCTTTTCTTAAAATTGTCTCCACCTGGGCCTTTCTTCATTTTCTATTTTTTTCCCCTATTTTAATTTTTTTTTCTTTTGAGGGAAGAAAGGACTATAGTTCTCAATTCACTTTGTCCTTAAATAGAGGCAGACTTGTGTAGTCATATGTGGAGCTACATGGCAACTGGAATTCCAAATCACCACTTGCTACCATGTGACCTCATTTTTATCTGCAAAATGGGGATGAAATAGGCCCTACTCCTAGGATTGATGTGAGGATGATGGGTTGTTGGAGGTAGAGTGTGTCAGACGGTGCTTGGTATGGGTCAGGTGCCCAGTTAGCACGAGCTGTTACGCCATTCTGCATGGGCAGAGAAAGGAAGGGTCGGGGAAACAGAGGTATAAAAGTGAAGGACCCAGGATTTTAGGCGATCATTGTAAAGCAAGTTTACAAAACTTTTTATAGTCTTAGGAAAGTGTTCACAGTATCATGTAAAATGAGACTCACAGATACGGATGTACACCTAGAAAAAAATATTCATATTTCAAAATGTTAAATGTGGACAAAATGGATTAAGAGTTATCTCTGGGTGGTGGAACTATTTAAAAAATACTTTTCTCTGAGAAAGTGGAAAGGTCAACAGGAGGAAAGGTGGTTGCCAAGGGCTGGGGAGACGGGGTGGGAGAATTAGTGTTTAACAGTTATGGAGTTTCAGTTTTGCAGGATGAAAAAGTTCTGGACATCTGTTGCACAGCAGTGTGAATGTAGTTAACACTCCTAAGCTGTACACTTGAAAATGATTAAGATGGTAAATTTAATGTTATGTTTTTTACTACAATTAAAAAAAAAACTTTTCTATGGCAAACACAGTAGTTTTGTGTTTTTTTTTAAGATTTTATTTATTTAGTAGTGAAAAGAAGGGCCATATGCACCCCAATGTTCATAGCAGCAATGTCCGCAATAGCCAAACTGTGGAAAGAGCCGAGATGCCCTTTAACAGATGAATGGATAAAGAAGATGTGGTCCATATATACAATGGAATATTACTCAGCCATCAGAAAAGATGAATACCCAACTTTTACATCAACATGGATGGGACTGGAGGAGATTATGCTAAGTGAAATAAGTCAAGCAGAGAAAGTCAATTATCATATGGTTTCACTTATTTGTGGAACATAAGGAATAACATGGAGGACATTAGGAGAAGGAAGGGAAAAATGGGCAGGGGGAATTGGAGGGAGACATGAAGCATGAGAGACTATGGACCTGAGAAACAAACAGGGTTTTAGAGGGGAGGGGGGTGGGGGGGCTGGTTAGCCCGGTGATGGGTATTAAGGAGGGCATGTACTGCATGGAGCACTGGGTGTTATACGAAAACAATGGATTGTGGATCACTACATCAAAAACTAATGATGTATTGTATGGTGACTAACATAACATAATAAAATTAAAAACTACAAAAAAAAAGATTTTATTTATTTATTTGTCAGAGAGAGAGAGAAAGCACAATCAGGGGGAGAAGCTCCCTGCTGAGCAAGGAGCCCAATACTGGACTTGATCCCAGGACCCTGGGATCATGACCTGAGCTGAAGTCAGACGCTTAACCATCTGAGCCACCCAGGTGTCCCACGAACACAATAGTTTTATACTTAAGGGAAAAAAATGAATGAAAGTTGTTGAGTTTTAAATGAAAGTCATAACTATGGCTGATTGGTGTAGTTTGTTGTGAATATTTCTCCAGTTTATTGGACCCTGACTGCCCAGGAGCAGTAAGGCTTCCTAAGTAGACATGGGTCCTCTGATTTGTTTTCCCCCTCAGGTTTCTATTGAGAGAAAACATGAGCTACAGAAGAGGGGTATTACCAAAACTTGTTTGCTTTGGCTGTTTTTCTTTCTGATCTAGGTTCAGTTGTCAGCTACTGAATCTGAGGGCGTGTCCATGCGGATGACCTGATACAGCAGCCCCTGCCCCCTTCACACCCCCTCAACCCTGCAGATTCTGCGTCAGCTGCATTATTTACAGGACCACCCACCAAAATCCTGTGCCACTGGCTGTACTTTGACCTGTAAACCTGAGTCTGAGCCAGCTGGTTGAGACAGAGGAGGCTGGGCAGATGATCTCAGAGCAGCTGGGGTGTTGCCCTGCAGTCACTTCCTAGGTCCAGGTTTCACCTAAGAAAAAAATGAGTCTCCCTCTAAGACAGGTAGTGGACATGAGCAGGTAACTCACAAAACACCAAGAACTAAAAAAATATATGAAAAGTGACCCCCCTCATCAAAATAAAAAGGGGCAGAAATAACAGCAACACCTTAAAACCATTTTTTTTTTCCGCCTGGCAATCAATTTGGCATATTTCTTTAGAAAACAGTTCCCAGGATTTGCAAACAATTACTGACAGAGAGGTAGTTGGCCCTTCTGAAAGCAGCAAGCTGGCAGTGCACATCAGGAACTGTAAAAATGTTTGTTCTAGAATAGAACATTCCATAAAAGGTTCAGAAAGATACAGGAATTTAGTACAAAATGAAAGTGACAATTTCAAATTAACAAGGAGAGAGAATTCCATTTCTGGCAATATTGAGGTCAGAATGACCTAGAGAATCTTCAGTTACAAAAATATCTAGGACTTGTGGAATCACTATGTTGTACATCTGAAACTAATGTAACATTGTGTGCCAACTGTACTTCAACTCAAAAACAAATCTAGGGCACCTGGGTGGCACAGTCAGTTGAGCATCGGACTCTTGGTTTTGGCTCAGGTCTGATCTCGGTGTGGTGGGATTGAGCCCTGTGTCAGGTTCCATGCTGAGCGCAGAGTCTATTTAGGTTTCTCTCTCTCTCTGCCCCTCCCCCCACTCTCTAAAATAAATAAATAAATCTTAAAAAAAAACAAAAAACAAATCTAGAACCCTATTTACATCAATGGATACATCACCCAGCAGAAAATCAATCAAAAATGTCTTTGATGACACATTAGACCAGATAGACTGAACAGACATATACAAAACATTCCATCTAAAAACAATAGAATATACATTCTTTTCCAGTGTGCATGGAACATTATTCAGAAGAGATCACATATCAGATCACAAAATGAGTCTCCATAAATTTAAGAAGATTGAAACCATGATAGAATCATGGTATGATACTAGAAATCAATTACAAGAATAAAACTGGAAAAAACATAAATATTTGGAAGATATATGACAAACTCCTAAACAACCAGTGGGTCAACAAAGAAGTCAAAGAGGAAAAGAAAAAAATACATGGAGACAAAATGAAAACGAACACACAGTGGTCCAAAATATGTGGGATGCAGTGAAAGCAGTTCTAGAAGGGAAGTTTATAGTGATACAGGCCTACCTCAAGAATCAAGAAAAATTTCAAATAAACAATCTAACCTTATACCTAAAGAAACTAGAAAAAGAAGAAAAAAGTTAGTAGAAGGAAGGAAATAATAAAGATCAGAGTAGAAATAAATGAGAAATAGAAATAGAAAAGATGAATGAAACCAAGAGCTGGTTCTTTGAAAAGATAAACAAAGTTGATAAACCTTTAGCCAGACTCATCAAAGAAAAAAAAGAGGACTCAAATAAATAAAATCAGAAATGAAAGAGAACAGTTGACACCACAGAAATGCAAAGGATTAAAAGAGACTACTATGAAAAACTCTATGCCAACAGATTGGATTATAGATTACCTAGAAGAAATGAAAAAAGAAAAGGAAATACACAATCTTTCAAAACTGAATCAGAAAGAAAGAATATCTGAACAGACCAGTTACTAGTAATGAAGTGGAATTGGTGATCAAAAAACTCCCAACAAAGTCCAGGACCAGATGGATTCACAGTTAAATTCTACCAAATGCTTAAAGAAAAGTTAATACCTATTCTCCTCAAACTATTCCAAAAAATAGGAGAGGAAGGAAAGCTTCCAAATATATTCTATGAGGCCAGCATTACCCCAATACCAAAACCGGACAAAGACACTGGGGAAAAAAAAAAAAAAAACCCAAACCAAAAATATTATAGGGCAATATCCCTGATGAACATAGATGCAAAAATCCTCAACAAAATATTGGTAAACCACATGCAACAATACATTAAAAGGATTATTCAACATGATTTATTCTGGAGATGAAAGGATGGCTCAATATTCACAAATCAGTGTGATACACCACATTACAAAATGAGAGATAAAAATCACATGATCATCTCAATAGATGCAGAAAAAGCATTTGACAAAATTCAACATTCATTCATGATAAAAACTTTCAACAAAGTGAGTTTAGAGGGAACATACCTCAACATAATAAAGGCAATATATGAAAAACCCACAGCTAATATCATACTCAATAGTGAAAACAGCTTTTGCTCTAAGCTCAGGAACAAGACAAGGATGTTCACTCTCACTACTTTTACTCAACTTAGTACTGGAAGTCCTAGCCACAGCAATCAGACAAGAAAAATAAATGAAAGGCGTCCAAATGGGTAAGGAAGAAGTTAAACCGTCACTATTTGCAGATGATGATACTATACCTAGAAAACTCTTTAAGATCACACACACACACACAAAGCTATTAGAAGTAATAAGTTCAGTAAAGTTGCAAAATACAAAATATTCAGGCATCTTTTGCATTTCTATACACTAATAATGAAATAGCAGAAAGAGAAATTAAAAAAATAATTCCATTTACAATTGCACCAAAAGAATAAAATACTTAGAATAAACTTAATGAAGGACATGAGAGACCTGTACTCTGGAAACTATAAAACATAGATGAAAGAAACTGAGATGATACAAACAAATAGACATACCATGCTCATGGATAAGAATTCATATTGTTAAAATGTCCATACTACCCAAAGCAATCTACAGATTCATTGCAATCCCTATCAAAATATCAATAATATTTTTCACAGAACTAGAAGAAATTATTCTAAAACTTGTATGGAACCACAGAAGACCCCAAATAGCCAAAGCAATGTGAGAAAGAAGAACAAAACTGGAGGTATCACAATCCTGGATTTCAAGATATACTACAAAGCTATAATAATCAACACAGTATGGTACTGGCACAGAAATAGACGCATAAATCAATAGAACAGAGTAAAGAGCCCAGAAATAAACCCACACTTATATGGTTAATCTGTGACAAAGGAGGCAAGAATATACAATGGGGGTAAGACAGCCTCTTTAATAAATTGTGCTGGGAAACCTAGACAGCTACACATAAAAGACTGAAACTGGACCACCTTCTTACACCATATACAAAAATAAACTAAAAATGGATTAAAGACCTAAATATGCGACCTGAAGCCATAAAACTCCTGGAAGAAAACACAGGCAATAAACTCTTTGACATCAGCCATAGAAACATTTTTTTAGATATGTCTCCTCAGGCAAGGGAAACAAAAGCAAAAATAAACTATTGGGGTTACACTGAATTAAAAAGCTTTTGCACAGTGAAGGAAACCATCAACAAAATGAAAAGGCAACCTACTGAATAGGAGAAGATACTTGCAAAAGATATATCTGATAAGGGGTTGATATACAATATATAAAGAACTTATACAACTGAATACCAAAGAACTCCCAAATCATCTGATTGAAAAATGGGCAGATGACCTGAATAGACATTTTTACAGAGACATGGCAGATGGCCAACAGACACATGAAAAGATGCTCAACATCATTAATCAGGGAAATGCAAATCAAAGAACTACAATGAGATATTACCTTACCCTTGTCGGAATGGCTAGTATTAAAAAAAAAAAAAGCGAGAAATGACAAGTGTTGGTGAAGATGTGGAGAAAAAGGAACCCTCATGCGCTGTTGGTGGGAATGTAAATTGGTGCAGCCACTGTGGAAAACAGTATGGAGTTTTCTCAAAAAGTTAAAAATAGAAATATGATCCAGTAAATCCACTACTAGGTATTTACACAAAGAAGATGAAAACACTAATTCAAAAAGATACATGCACCCCTATGTTTATTACATCATTATTTACAATAGCCAAGGTATGGTAGCTGCCCATGTCCATTGATAGATAAATGGATAAAGAAGGCTTGATACACATACACGATACACATACACAATGGAATATTACTTAGCCAAAAAAAATGAGATCTTAACATTTGGGAGACATGGGTAGACCTAGAGGGTATTATGCTAGTGAAATAAGTCACACTGAGAAAGAAAAATAACCATATGATTTCACTTATACGTGGAATCTAAAAATCAAATGAATGAACAAACAAAAAAAGCAGAATCAGACCTGTAAGTACAGAGAACGAACCGATGGTTGCCAGAGGAGAGGAGAATGGGAAGATGGGCAAAATGAGTGACTTCCAGTTATGGAATGAATAAGTCATGGGAATGAAAGGTACAGTATAGGATACACACCATCCATGATATTGTAACAGTGTCCTGTGGTGACAGATGGTAGCTACGCTTGTGGTGAGCACAGCATAACATGTAGAGTTGTCCAATCACCATGTTGTATACCTGAAATTAAAGTAACATTATGTGTCAATTACAGTTCACCTTAAAAGTATGTATCTAGAAATGTTGGGTAAAATGTAACAAAATGCCTGACTGAGCTCCAAAGTTACAAAAGGGAATGCCCCAGGGGCCAACAATGAAAAGGAACGGAAAACCAGAGACATTAGGTGGGCTGACACTGCTGCTACCCCAGAGTAGATTATCTGAGTAATCTAAGGCTCCTGTGTTAACTTCCAGGTGAGGACAGAGCACCAAGCCCATAGACTGTGTGGGTGTGTGGGAGGGGGAGTTGAACCTGAGTCTCATGTGTAGCTGGGATCCTTGGAAGTCTAAACCTTGAGTGGCACGTTGTCAAAATAAGAGATATTTGTATTGTCTCTGCTTTCTAAAGTCCATCAGCTGATCAATTTGGCAGGTCTATCAGTATTTGAAATGTGATTATCTCCCAAATTATAGGATATTTATAAAAATTTCCAATCATTATTAATGACTGTGTTCAATATGCTTTATTTGTAAGAGAAAAAAATGAGAATCTGCCCCATGTCCAGCAAGAGTAGAATGGTTAAATGAATACTGTATAGGGCGCCTGGGTGGCTCAGATGGTTAAGCGTCTGCTTTCGGCTCAGGTCATGATCCCGGGGTCCTGGGATCAAGTCCCGCATCGGGCTCCCTGCTCAGTGCAGAGCCTGCTTCTCCTTCTCCCTCTACCATTCCTTCTGCTTGTGCTCTTCTATCTCTCTGTCAAATAAATAAATAAAATCTTGGGAAAAAAAAAGAATACTGTATAGCCATTAAAAGGAATGAAATTGATCTTCATGTATGAAAATGGTAAGGATGTCAAGACATGTTAAGATTTTTTAAAAGGCAAGCTATAGAACAACCTTATTCAACTAATGAATCATTGCACATTATATCAAAAACTAATGATGTCCTATACCTTGACTAGTTGAATTTAAATAAAAAGACAAAATCTAAAATTTTCTAATTTATTAAAAAAAGAACAGCATTATTCAATAGAAGCAGAATGCAGACCACACAGTAATTTCAAATTTTCTAGTAGAAATATTTTAAAATGTAAAAAGAAGTAGGTGAAATTAATTGTAGTGGTGTACTTTATTTGACTCAGTATATCCAAAATATTTAAGCATGTCATCAATATAAAATTATTGATGAGGTATTTTACATTATCTTAATATAAATCTTCAAAACCTGATGTGTGTTTTACACCAACACCACGTCTCAATTTAGACAAACCACATTTCAAGTACTCAGTAGCTGTAGTAAGGGATAGTGCAGCTACAGAACAAATGTGTAGTATCCAAATTTTCAAACAACTTTAAAACCAGCTATATAAGTATTGTATAGAAACAGAAAACACGGAGCGCCTGGGTGGCTCAGCTGGTTAAGCATCTGCCTTTGGCTCAGGTCACGATCCCAGGATCCTGGGATCGAGCCCCGCATCGGGCTCCTTGCTCAACCAGGAGTCTGCTTCTGAAACCTCTCCCTCTCCCTCTGCCTCTCCCCTGGGCTTGTGCTCTCTCTCTCTCACTCAAATAAATAAAATCTAAAGAAAGAAAAGAAACAAGACACTAAAGAGAAACAAGAAAAGACTAAAACAGCCATTTCTATGGAGTGGGGTCATGGGGAAAGGTGTTCAGGGCTTAGTTTATAAACATTTCAATTTGAATTTACTATATGAGGATTTTAATTACTGAAAAAGTAAAAGAAAATGTTTTGGAATTAGATGGTGGTGATGGTTGTACAATGCTGTGAGTGTACCAGAAATTATTGAATCTTACACTCTGAAATGAAGAAACCAGTGAATATTTTGTTACGTGAATTTTATCTCAACTTTTCAAAAATACGGATCTAGAACAAGATTCCCAACTTTGGGTAGGGGGAAGAATAAGACAAATGAGTTAAGAGTGCTGTTGGGATTATAAATGCTTTTAATTTTTTCTAATTTTCTCCAGTACACATGTATTGCATTTCATATGGAGGTGGTGGTAAAATAAAACCATTTAGGAGAGAAAGGTCTTCTCCCTTGACAAAATCTGTGTGCTTTGGAAACAATACCATGTTCTTGTGTTGGCAAGTACACAAAGTCTAACTCTTGTCCAGCCTGTGAAGTATACACCTGTCCGTGCCATGTTTAACCGCCATTTGGTAAAACAAAGAAGCCATTTGCCTTTTGCTATAGGGTGTCAAACAGCAGAACTGATAGTCCTTTCCTTCTCTGTGTCTTCGGATATTGTAAGGACAGGGCTGTGTGCTTGCATTTTGAAACAGAGCAGTCCTGGGTATTGAGCTCAGGTTGCCCGGCTTCCAGCTTTAGAACTTAAATTCTCTTTGACCTGGCTGGCTTCCTGTCCTTGCCTTGTGCTTCTGCTGTTCACCTGGTAACACGAGGTGGTAAATGCTTGCTTCTTTGGAGTGGGGAAGGGAATGTGTTAGATAAGTTCTTCAAAGCACCAAGAGATGAAAGGTCCAGAAAAATAAAAGGTTCTTCAACCCCACCAGAGACTCGAATCACCCAAAAGTAAATGGAGAAGAACTTATGTAACCACTCTTTGTCTTCCAATAAATAAACAGATAGGAGCTGAGTCACAGAGTCTCAGAGGCTTCTCTTAACCCTTGAATGCCCGGTGTTTTTCATAGGCTCACCAGAATGCTGAGATTTCCGCTGTGCGTGCTTAGGGAAGTTGTTTTGTTTAGACCTCACCCGACATCTTACTCTCCCAATAACTCCATACCGGGTAAATGAAGGAGAATTCACAGGACAAGATGACATTGCCCAGGTTTTAAATGCCTTGAAGACCCTACTGTCATTTAAGGTATTTGTAGAGTGGAACTTAATTTGCTTCAACTGCCTGGTTTGTTGTGACTGAAGTAGAATCTCATGGACCTGGGAAAGGAGGGCAAGATGTAGAAAGTAAATAAACAGGTTGCAGAACAAACTGTAAGCCTGACCCCTTCAGTGTGTAGAAAATCTATGAAATTATGTATCTATGTATCTATCTTGAATTTATCTATGTATTTATCATCTACCTACCTATCTACCTATTAATCCATCTTGGTGAATGGATAGAAATGGCCAAATGGTTACCACTACCTACCCCTGGGAGCGAGAATAGAGTGTATAGAGAGCAAGGGGCAAGGAAGGACTCTCACTTTTTACTTTACATGTTTCTGTATTGTTAACATGTTACTGGGTTGTTTTGTATCAAAAGAGATTTAATAAAAACTGCCAACTGTAATCATAACTACCCCTCTGACAGTCCTCGCAGACGGCTCACAAAGTGTCCAGAAAGAGTTAACACAGAGACTTACAGATGTTTGTAGTGAGGACAAACTCCTGATTTGGTGGTGGGGGTGGGGGAATGGTTAGAGGTGAGAAGCAGCAGAAAGTGAGGAAGGGAGGGGAGGGAGGGCTGGCCACCCAGTTCTCACCCTAACCAATAGCACAAAAGTTCCAGGCCCAACGCCCATTTGTGCAGACTATTTCAGGAGTCAAGAATTGCATCTAAGCCCATTGTCACTGTGACCTGTGAAAGAAGAACACTAAGAGAGCTTCCAGGTTCGTCTCCTTAGAGGCTGTTTCTCCTTTAGTTGGAAGGTAAAATCTCAAGCCTCAGCTAATCTGGTGGTGGTAACTGGGATGTATGCTTTTTTCTCTATGGTGTATTGACTTCTTTTTCCACAGGGCAGTAAGATGCTTATGGGATAGGGCTTTATTTTTGCTAATGACAAGATTAACACTAAATTTCTAACCACATGGAATGCCTTTTCCCGGTTCTTCTTATTTGCAGAGGGCAAGACAAAGTCTGTTGAAGCTAATATTAGGGAGACTCTTGGGTAGGCTTTGCATGGAAAGGAGGCAACACATAGTCTTTGACGGTTTCACAGTTTTCATGTCATTTCCCCTTGGTTGCACTGAGAGCAGTTAAACTTTTATGGGCATTAGGGTTGCCCACAGCAAATCTCACAGCAGATAAGTAGTCCATGGAACGGTCTTTGCTATTGTTATACAATGGGTTCTTGCTTTATTTTCTATCTCAGCAAAGGGTCTTAAAACTCCCCTCCTTCACAAGAAAGCATGAGAAATGTAGCAAAACAAGGCAGTTTGGGAAGACATGCCTAGTGAAATCACCCTGATTTGTAGGTCCAAATATGGCCCCCCAGAATGGTGCTCTGCTCTTAGAATCACAGGGACCTCCTTTTCCCCGTAGGCTCCGCTAGCGATGGACCCATATGTGATTCAGATGAGCAGCAACAGCAACCTCCCCTCCATTCTGGATGTGCACGTCAACATTGGTGGGAGAAGCTCCTTGGTGGGAAAAATGAAAGGCAGGAAGGCCAAATGGTCAGTGAAGCCTTCAGACATGTCCAACAAAACTTTCAATCCTATCCGGGCCATTGTGGACAGCATGAAGGTGAAGCCAAATCCAGACAAAACCATGATTGCTCTGTCAATTGGTGAGTTGGGGACACTCTGGTGAGGGGGGACCATTGTTGCTCCTACCCCCTTTCTCACGGCTGGTTGGAGATGAGAGTAGAGGGAGAGTCTGAGCACTGGGCATGGAAGAGTAACATCTTGGTGGCTCCTTTTTTTTTCTCCCATGAAAAGGGGACCCTACTGTGTTTGGAAACCTGCCTACAGACCCTGAAATTACCCAAGCCATGAAAGACGCTCTGGACTCGGGGAAGTATAATGGCTATGCTCCCTCCATTGGTAAGTTTCTCCTGAGACTCTGTCCGGTGGCTTCCAAATCTTTAGTGCTCTTCTATTAGCAATAAATTTCTAGCAGTTCTCCTTGCTTCCTTGATGCATAGTCCCTAAGGAGAGGCTAAAACAAAATGGTCGTTTGGATTTGGGGAAGGAGGTCTCAGAATGCTTAAACACAGCCACCAAGGTCCAGCTTCTTTCCTGGCTTCCTTTAGCACGCTGACCCCTCCTCTCTAAGCTCCCATTCACATACTTCTTTCTCAAATAGCACTCCTCTCCTGTCATTGCTAATTCTAGTAGGAAGGCCTTGAGTTTGGTTGCAGCTGCTTGTTCACTGAGCCCTGTAGGTCCTAAATTAATTTACTTACTGCACCATGTAAATAGCTTCTTGGCTTTATTTCCCCTTCTCCATACATTCGTAGGTTATTTTAACTAGGGTCCTGACCGCATTCAAATGCAGTTGTAGCTGTTTCGGATGAAAGAGATAAAAACAAACTAGAATATAAGGAAGGGGGCATCCTACTGAAGAGTAGAAGGTTGTTTCTGACAGAAAGAAATTATTCTTATTTAGGTGTTTTTAAAATATGTTTCCGATGTACAGCTGTATAATATGACAACTGTATACACTACAAAGTGATCACCACCCCAAGTCTGGTTACCATCCATCACCATACAGTTGACCCCTTCACCCATTTTGCCCATCCCTATTCTTACTTAGGTTTAACTGTCTCCATCTATTTAAACATTTTCACATTAAACATTTTAATAAAATCAGGGATCCTTTGACTTTATTTCAATGTGTTGCACATCTGTCTGTAATGTGCACCTAGCAACATATTCTTTTCTTTTTTAATTATTTTTATTTTTTTATTTGAATATAGTTGACACACAATGTTACTTTAGTTTCAGGTGTTCAACATAGTAATTCAACATCTCTGTATGTTATTGTGCTCAGCGCAAGTGTAGCTACCATCTATCACCATACAACGCTAGTACAATATCATTGACTATATTCCCTATGCTGTGACTTTTATTCTCATGACTTACTCATTCCACAAATGGAAGCTGTATCTCCCTGTCCCGTTCACCCATTTTTGCCCTTTCTCCTACCCATCTCCCCCTGGCAGCCATCAGTTTGTTCTCTGTATCTATAGGTCTGATTTTGATTTTTTTGTTTGTTCATTTGTTTGTTTTTTAGATTTCACATGTAAGTGAATTTGTCTTTCTCAGTCTGACTTATTTCACTTAACACAATACCCTCTAGGTCCATCCATGTTGTCGCAAAGGCAAGACATAATAACATATTTTTAATGTAGAATACAAATCCAGTTTCATGCTAAAATAGAATTTTTAAAAAGATTTTATTTTTATTTATTTGACAGAGAGAGAGCGCACAAGCAGGGGAGTGGCAGGCAGAGGGAGAGGGAGAAGCAGGCTCCCCGCTGAGCAGAGAGCCCGATGTGGGACTCAATTCTCGGACCCTGGATCATGATCTGAGCCAAAGGCAGAGGCTTAACCGACTGAGCCACCCAGGTGCTCCACTAAAATATAATTTTAAAAACACTTCAGAGAGGGGCGCCTGGGTGGCTCAGTCGGTTGGGTGTCTGCCTTCAGCTCAAGTCATAATCCCAGAGTCCTGGGATCGAGCCCCACATCAGGCTCCCTGCTCATTGGGGAGCCTGCTTCTCCCTCTCCCACTACCCCTGCTTGTGTTCCCTCTCTTGCTGTGTCTCTCTCTGTTAAATAAATAAATAAAATCTAAAAAAAAATAAATAAATAAAAAACACCTCAGAGAGATCTGAGGGACATAACTTTTAGGTTGATTGTTTATACTTTATAAAGTTTCATACAACAAAAATAAAAACAAAGTAAGACCAAAAATGAGGTTTTATCTCATTAAAACAAGTTTATAACTTTTATACCCAAAGTATTAGGGAACTGATTCAACCTGAAAAACCAGAACCAATTTTCCATGTGACAAATATTCAAAGGATATGAACATTTCATGCCAAAAGAAATACAGATCATAATATATATCTAGGAAAATGCTCTTCCTTATGAATAATTAAGGAAGTGCTGATTTATATAACTTAAAGACTTTATTAAGTGGAACATTATGAAATATTGCATCTAGACTTTCTGATTGAATGGAATCTTTTTGGAAAACAATTTTGCAAAACATAATTTGTATGCTACTAACTCTACTCCAAGTTTATAAGCCAGCATTTGGAAATATTGTCCAAGAATAGAATTTAAAAGAAAAAAATTGTGCAAAACCACTAATAGGTATATCATATGATCTAAAAAACTTAAAAGGGACCCAATGTATTGAATGCATTGATTGTAACTTTTCAAAAAATATAGTCCCTGGAAGGAATTTAGGAATAATCTAAATCCTGTTTTTTTTTTTTTTATTGAAAAATAAAACATAATCACAGTAACCAAGATGGTGCAGAGTATTTTATAGTTTGGAGAATTCTCCTTGTTATTATTCATACATTTGAGCTTTTTTTTTTTTTAAGATTTTATTTATTTATTTGAGAGAGAGCATGAGCAGGGCAGAGGGAGAGGGAGAAGCAGGCTCCCCATTGAGCAGGGAATCCACCTCGGGGCTCGATCCCAGGACCCTGGGATCATGACCTGAGCTGAAGGCAGACGCTTGACTGAGCCACCCAGCCGCCCCCATACATTTGAGCTTATTATAAAAATGTAAAACATCAAGTCAATGTCTTTTCTCTGTGGTGGCTGAGAGCTAACCTGAATAGCACGTGCTCTAAGCAGGAGCAGAAGGTAGCTGGAAGCCCTCTTAACTCTAGAGCATAGTGATCAGCTTCTCCCTTCTACTCTTTCAGGCTACTTATCCAGTCGGGAGGAGATTGCTTCTTACTACCACCGGCCTGAGGCACCCCTGGAAGCTAAGGTAAGCCTTAGACAATGTATCAGCTCTGAAGCGGTATTGGGCAATCTGTACTTTTTTCCTTGTTTCTGTCCCACAAGGAATAAGGATTGCAGGGGGAACAAAAGGTGTGGAGAATTGCCCTTCTCATATAGTGAGGCCACTAATCCATGATTTTATATATATATATATATATATATATATATATTTAAAGATTTTATTTATTTGTTAGAGAGAACACAAGCAGGGGGAGCTGCAGAGGTAGAGGGAGAAGCAGGCTCCCCGCTGAGCAAGGATCCCGATGCAGGACTCGATCCCAGGACCCTGGCTGGGATCATGACCTGAGCTGAAGGCAGATGGTTAACTGACTGAGCCACCCAGGCATCCCCTAATCCATGATTATATTTAATGTCATTACAGTATGATGAGGATGTTGCATACAATTTATGTGATGTCCTGTCTTAAGGAGGCTCAAAGGACTCAGAGGTCCCCCTATATTTGATTCTTTGCGAAAGATCATTAAAAAACAATAATTCATAAACACCAAATAAGTAACATTTTTTATTTTACCAGAAGGATCTTTTCTTAAATTTGCAGCTTCCCTCACTCACCTGAAGTTCACTCAGTTGGGAAGATCGAGGTACTATGGCATATCGAATCGATGGCGGTGCTAAGTGTAAATGTCCCTCTCCCTCTATTGTCTACTGTGTGTGGTTGATATTTCTTAACATAAGAGGTGCCCTCGGTCTGTATTTCAGAGAAGAGTCAGGCCTCAAATTTATGGTCATAAATAAATAAATAACCACGTGAAAAAGTCCAAGGTCAAAATGATCTCTCATGGAAGTCTGCTGAGTCACAGCTGCCATGTCCCTTTTAAAGTGATTTTTACTTCTTTTTTAAAAAAGATTTATTTATTTAGTTTAGAGAGAGAGAGAGAGAGGAAGAACAGGGAGGGGCAGAGGAAGAGGGAGAGGGAGAATCTCAAGCAGATTCCCTGCTGAGCATGGAGCCTGATGCGGGGCTCGATCCCATGACCCTGAGATCATGGTCAGAGCCGAAATCAGGAGCCAGATGCTTATCCGACTGAGCCACCCAGGTGCCCCAAGTAATTTACGTCTTTTAAGTAGTCAACATTTTCAACATTTAGATATGGATATACACAAACATTAATTTCTTTCAATTTTGGCTTAGTACAGTCTTTACTACTTTACTTAGAACTTGTAAAAGTAAGTTTATCATTGCTCCCCATTCACCCATCTGATAATCTCTTTTCTCTTGTTGCTGTGGAACCCCTCACAAAGTGAGCCTTTTCTCTCTTTACAGGATGTCATTCTGACTAGTGGCTGCAGTCAGGCTATTGAACTTTGTTTAGCTGTGTTGGCCAATCCGGGACAGAACATCCTAGTTCCGAGACCTGGTTTCTCTCTCTATAGGACTTTGGCTGAATCGATGGGAATTGAGGTCAAACTGTACAATTTATTGGTAAGCAACTTTTTAATTTTAGACTCAAGGGCTCAATTATTATGTCGTAATAATATATGACCATTATCTTAGCACAGAAAGATCCGGAAGTGGGTGGTGGAGGCCACAAACACATTTTATTATTTAGAAGACGCTGTTAGGTGAGTGTTCCCCCTAAATTTTTCAGAATCATCTTAGTCTCACCCTTTCTTCCTCCCCAGCCAGAGAAGTCTTGGGAAATTGACCTGAAACAACTGGAATCTCTGATTGATGAAAAGACAGCTTGTCTCATTGTTAATAATCCATCAAACCCCTGTGGGTCAGTGTTCAGTAAAAATCATCTCCAGAAAATTCTGGCTGGTAAGTCCATCAGACTTCATTTGACAGGAGCAGATATGGGGATGGAATCCTTTATCTGTTTCCTAGAATGAGAAGAGTCAGTTCCAAGCTGAGGATGGAAATGGGGGAGCTCCACGGGGGTCTCCAGTGAATAGTGTGCCACGGGAACGGTAGGACTTGCCTGCAAGACGAAAAAGGCAACACTTGCCTCTGCACCATTTCCATATGTGGAAGAGAGGGTTTGAAATATCCAGTTGATTAAATGGCAGATTTAGGCTCTGTACCCTGGAAGGGTATAAGAAGAATATATAGTTCTTAAAGAGGAAAACAAAACACACAAACATGAAATGCAAAGTAAAAGAAGTCCAGGTGAATATTAATTGCTAAGGCAATTCACATTAAAAATTATTTGAGCCTGTTTCTCTTATTTTCAGTGGCGGCAAGGCAATGCATCCCCATCTTGGCTGATGAGATCTATGGAGACATGGTAAGTCTTGGGAAGGATATATCACTATAATAATCTCATATCCAAATTATTTCATGGAACCTTTAGAGGTGGCATCTAGAATAACCAGAAGTAATTCCTAATCGTTTCAGTACAGCAAATCAGTATCCCTGTACTCTAAATAAATAGATCGGGGTGCCTGGATGGCTCAGTCGGTTAAGCATCCAACTCTTGATTTTAGCTCAGTCATGATCTCAGGGTTGTGAGATCGAGTCCCGTGTCAGGCTTTGCACTGAGTGTGGAGCCTGCTTAAGATTCTCTCTCTCCCTCTCCCTTTCCCCCTCATCCCCCCACCTTAAAAAAACATACATATAGATCTACGACACCTTAGCCAGTTTTCCAAAGTCCAAAAAGCTATGAAAATCTGAAGATTTTTGAAATTCATTTGGTGGAAAAACCTGACTTGACCTGATATAAAGATATTTGTAGATTTTTTTATATATCTCACTTACAGATCTATATATTTGTCAAAAATGTAAGGAAAGGGACAGAAATGTTAATATGCTTGATTAGGAGTGCTGTCCCAGACTGCCTTGGTGTTAGGTAATGTATGATACATGTGCTACATAACGTCTCCAAAATCCAAACAGTTCTGCATTCTGCAACATTTACATACGGGCCCAGGAATTTCAGACAAAGGGTTGTGGGCTCCTATTTTATTTTTAGATCTCTAATTCCAACAGACATTCATTCCCTAGAGCGAGCTTCATTGGGTTATACATATTCCTAGGCTAGAATCAGTGTCCTCATTGTAGGCTTCCTTTAATCCAGACCAGACACCAGATTAAATATCTTGAGATAGTCTCCTTTGAAGCCTCTTGGGCTCCCAATTATGCTTTGGGGTAGGATGAGCCCAGAAATCCAAGGCCCTGTCCCTAGTTATACAAGGTAAAGGGTGGGAGACGGGATTTGGAGGAAAATAAGCCAGAAGACAACTCTAACAAGCATCTCCTCTCCTCAGGTGTTTTCGGATTCCAAATTTGAGCCTCTGGCCACCCTCAGCAGCAACGTCCCCATCCTGTCCTGTGGAGGGCTGGCCAAGCGCTGGCTGGTTCCTGGCTGGAGGTTGGGCTGGATCCTCATTCATGATCGAAGAGACATTTTTGGCAACGAGGTAAGAACAATGTGGTGAAATGGTATGTCTAATTTAGTATACATACATGTATTTACTTTGCATGCACAGTGGTTGGGAGGTGATTTTTGCTGTTGTGTTTTTTCCTTCTTCTTGGCCCTGTAGTTTCTGGGTGCCTGGAAAGATGCCCGAAAGATGGTACTAGTTATTCCTCTCCAAAACTCAGTTTTCCTGTACCTGGCTCTGTGAAGAAGTTCCATCTGCTTCTGATTTTAGGACCGCAAAAAAAGGAAACAGTAGCTCTAATGAGACCTGATATTGTTTGCAGGCTTACGATGGGCCAGAGTTCAAAATACGTTATTTTAACTTAATCCTC
The DNA here is from genome assembly GCF_011800145.1 of Mirounga leonina. Classification (NCBI taxonomy): domain Eukaryota; kingdom Metazoa; phylum Chordata; class Mammalia; order Carnivora; family Phocidae; genus Mirounga; species Mirounga leonina. Next base: position 13,753,453 of record NW_023270469.1, on the reverse strand, counting down.
CCAACAACCCAATGAGGCCAGGATTAGTATTATCTACATTTTTCGGGTGAGACACATGAGGCACTAAGATGTTGTATAATTTGCCCAGAGTCACACAGGAGGCGTGTGACAGAGCTGGGCTGAAACCCAAGCGGTCTGATCCAAGAATGCTACTAGGCATCATCACTTCCCCAGAGATTAAAAACCTGATGAAAAGAATGGTCAGAACAAGAATCCCCAAAGCTGGAACACTTAAGGAAGGCTAAGTAATATGTTTGCCGGGGCACTTTAGATCCGAGATGGGCTGGTGAAGCTGAGTCAGCGGATCCTGGGGCCCTGCACCATCGTCCAGGGAGCTCTGAAAAGCATCCTGCATCGCACCCCTCAGGAGTTCTATCACAACACTCTGAGCTTCCTGAAGGTAAGGGCAGCCCATGGCCTTCCACTCTGGCAGTCAGGGAAAGCCACCAGGGGAATTAGGAATAATGGGTCTTCATTTCTGGAGCAATGTCCCATTACAGGGCTTCTAAATCAGGTGGCATTAGTGTAACCATCCACCCTGACATTTATCTCATTTCTGGCACTTCACTCGGCTCTGGGCCAAAAGCTTCCAGTGATTGGGCTTTTTCTTGTTGACTCCTTATGCCAGCAGAACAAACGTAGGTTCCCTGCCTTCGGCGTGGGCTCTACTTTTAATGACTTGCTTTTCTTTCACTTAAATTTTGATCCTTGACATCTTTCTTCCTCCTCTTATAGTCCAATGCTGATCTTTGCTATGGGGCATTGGCTGCCATCCCTGGACTCCAGCCAGTCCGTCCTTCCGGGGCCATGTACCTCATGGTAAGTGTGTGGGTGGCAGGCATTTGCTGTAGGGCAAGCAGAAGCCAGTCTGCAGCACTCACAGAGACAACCAACTAAGCTTCTGGGCCAGTCATTTTAGGAATCCCCTTGTTCTGAATTGCCCCAATAACATGATTTAACCTCAGTGTTAAAAAAACAAAAACAGAAAAACCTTTTAAAATGACTTAATTTCTCGATTCAGAAAATCGTTTTATGTATAGATACAGGGAAGATAGACACAAATAAGAGGCTTTCTCCACCATTGTACTTCTCAACTAGGATTGATACTGGTTCCCTAGGGGTGTTTGGGAATATATGGGAATTTTGTTTGTTTGCAGAATGACTTGGCGCAGGTGTGGGGGGATGCTCTTGGCATTTTGTGGACTGGGGATACTAAATCTCTTGCAATGGGTGGGATTGTTCCATGCAATCAAGAATTTCCTGGCCCATAATGCTTATATTGCCTTTTTAGAGAAACACTGGCATTCTGTTTGCAGCTCTCATTTATCATCGTCTAGGAAGGAACGCTTCAAAAAACTAAAATATTCATATAAATATATCCTCTATTCCCTATGAAAAATTCCAGGAGCTCCTAAGTGTGAGAACTCTTAGTTATCAGTAGTAGAGTTCCAAGATATTTTGCAGAGCCGCCCTAACTTAATTTCTAGCATAGGGAGTTGGCCTGTTTTCCCTCCTTCTGATAAGTTTGCCTCTCCCTGTTATTGGTATAGGTTGGAATTGAGATGGAACATTTCCCAGAATTTGAGAATGATGTGGAGTTCACGGAGCGGTTAGTTGCTGAGCAATCAGTCCACTGCCTCCCAGCAACGGTGAGTGCTTATGTCTCTCTCAGGACGTTCTCAACTGTTTCTAGAGCCTTAGGAGCTCTCCCTGAGTTGGTCCTTAACCTGATTTTTTCCTCCCCCAACAAAGTGTATTCTCATTTGATAAAATTTAAACTGATGTGTCTCATGGCCTTGATTTAAAATTTGTTTCTCCCCCATCATTATCCCATCTGTACTGGGAAGAAAAGTTGTGGCTGAACATTTTAGGTGAGGGGAAATAAGCTTGTCCCACAAGTCCCTATTAAGATGAATTAACTGTTACTAGACTTAGCACCCCAATGATGGTGTCAACTCAGAGAAGAAGCAGAGCTAAAATAAAACAAAAACATTTATTTGGTGTCTCAGAATTGCAATTTGCGGAACACAGATTTAGGCAGCAACCCAAATAGTATCCTCCCACCCCCTACCCTCCCCCTCCCCCCAGAACAAAAGTCAAGGGTTTTTAAAGACAAAACGGAATGCTTGTATATATTGTTTGTAAAGAATTTTAGTTGATTGGTGGCAGAAAACTAATCTTGGCTGAATATAATTGGTTACTAAGGCTATCACTGAGCAAAGACTCTTACTCTAGCAAGTTGCAGTAAGGAGTAACTAAGGACTCTGGCTGAGTCCTTTTAAGATTCGTGGTTTAGCCCAGTTCAAAAATTCACGGATTCACCGGTGAAGAGGTGTATAAGGTCCATCTCCTTAATGACCTCCTGGGTCCATTTTAAAACCCCCTGACATAAGTGACCCCATTTCATTTCACCTTCCACAGTAGAACTGAGTGAACTGATAGCTCTGAGTAAATGACATCACTGCTTCTTGCTGATCGGGACCCTGGTCATTTTAGGGTGGTTCAGTACCAGATTCAACTGCTACAAAAATAACAGGCGCTTATTTTTGCAGTGCTTCGAGTACCCGAATTTCTTCCGAGTGGTAATCACGGTCCCCAAAGTGATGATGCTGGAGGCCTGTAGCCGAATCCAGGAGTTCTGTGAGCTGCACTACCATTGTGCTGAAGGGAGCCAGGAGGAGTGTGACAAATAGGCCCAGGTCCATTCTCTTGAGCGTGTGTCCCATCCGGGGAGGGCTGGACTGGGCCTTGCTGTTCCTCAAGAGGAATCAGGTGCCCCTACTGGGAGAGGGGCCTCAAAAGCATGTCAACGGTTCAGAATTGCTCCTGCTTTCCCCCAACTATGTCCACATACACACTCTGCATCCCAGATTCTCCTCTCACTCTGCTCTGCTGGAGTGACTCACTAATTCATGAATCCGCCCCATCCTATATGACTTCCTCCTTTTTTCCTGAGAGTACTAGGTGAGCAAAATTTACCAGAAGGTGGTAGATACAAGAAAAGTAAAAGCTCATGATGAGAGAAACAAAAGATTGAGAGAATTTGTGCCCCCAAACATTTCCTCATACTGTAAGTAAGAGTACACTCTCTCCAGTCAGGTCTGAGGCCCAACTCTGTTACTGCTTCACTTCAGGTATACCTCGCTTTATGCACTAGAACTATAACGAAAGAAGTTGGGGACACATATATTTGGTTTATTATATTTTAAACACATTAGGAAAATTTGCTAATTTGAAGGATCCCTTACAGAAACCTTCTTGTTAATTTTTTTAAAAAGAATTATTGATTGTACGGGGCGCCTGGCTGGCTCAGTTGGTAGAGCATGTGACTCTTGATCTTGGGGTCATGAGTTTGAGCCCCACACTGGGTACAGAGATTACATACACACATAAATAAATAGAATTACTGATTGTAAAGGTAATCAATGGACTTTCTAAATTTCGATATGTGTACATCAGGGTTTCTTAAAATGAGGGCACATCTGTAACTTTAAAAAAAAAAAAGGAGGAATCATAGGACCTTCCAGAAATACTGTGGTGTAAGGGCCAGAAATATCCTCACTTATCATTTTTATGGAATCATTGCTTTTGCTGTAAGGTTGATATTGATTTATTGATATATATATTATATTATCTTTTCATATGTTTTCTAAGGAACATTTATATTGACAAGATCCTTTATTTTGCCAAGGGCATAAATTATTGTTTTTCTTCTTTTTTTAAAAAAAAATAAATTTTACTAAGTATGCTCTTTTGGAATGTGGTTTTTCTCCTCTGTGGGGAATTCTTATTTCTATTGAACAGCAATTCTTATTGCTGTTCATTGTTTAGTCTGATTGATGCATTACCCACTAGGCTTCATTTATTTCTTTGTCCATGTACTGACATTTGGAGTTACTTAAGAAACACTATTCCTAAAACATCTTATTTGGGAGTTCAACTTCTGGCTTCCTACTTACAAACAAGGCAAACTAAGAAGCAACATTACAAACCTCTGGCATTTGACTTCACACTTCACACTTTTTGGGATTCCCAATCTCTGGTCCCAAATTCCTATGCTCTAGATCCACTAACCACTCAGTGGTGAATGAAACTGAAGGCGTTCAGTTGACCCAGGGAATGAGAGATATCAGACATCTTTCATTATGGGCCTTTTGCCTACAAATCCTCTTAGGCCCAGCTGACTACTTTTTTCCTCACGACTTCTCTTAGAGGAGGAAGCATGAAGTTTCTTGCAAGGTTGGGGGCGGGAGTATACTATAATCAGTCTGGAGATTACTCACTAAAAGAAATTTTCCTCATCTAGAAGAGGAACTTCAGGTCTCAACCCTGCCAGTCACACCCAGTTAATTTCCTTTACAAAAATAAATATCAAATATCCATATTTAGTGAGTTCCCACTAAAATTTACCTTTTAATTTTCTTTGGCAAATCCAAAGGGAACATACAACAATTGAGATGATAAAAATTTGTTTCCTGTATGCCACCAATGCCAATAATTTTCTGAAAGTGCCTGGTTCTCTTTTCCTATACCCCCCTGGCCCCAACCCCCAAAAGCTCTCTGTCCAGAACTACACAGGAAGACTTGGTGGTTTACACAAGACGTTTTATCTTAACATGTGCATATAATTCTATCCAGTTTACTGAATTCTACTCAGACTTCTTAAACTTCTGAATTTCGTGTCTACGTTTTGATAAGGGGATCAAGGAAATAACTCAAACATTAAAAAAAATAATACACGCACACTGGGCAAATTTCAAAGGATGCAAACGAACAAAAAACAAAAACATTCCTCATGCCCGTGTCCTTCAGCCACCCCGTCCTTTGTCCCCTGAGGTAATCAGTTAGCAGTTGCTGGTCCATTCTTTGAAATTATTCTGTGATTACGTAAACGTGTGTGTGTGTATTAAGTTTTCCTTTTTTCTTTCCTTTCTTCAAAGTTAACTATTACTCAACTTTATAATTCAGCTTCCCATGGAAGACAAATAAGGGATATTTCTGAGGTGTCCATCACCTCCCGGGCGTTCCTAGATAAAGAGAACTCCTGGGCGGCTCTGCTTCCAAACGAGATTAAAATTCCCCCAGGGCTAGATGCTTCTCGGACAGCAGTGGCAGGAGAGAGGGTGCAGTCCGAGCATCTCAAAAAACAATGCGTTAAGGGCGCCTGGGTGGCTCAGTTGGTTGAGCGACTGCCTTCGGCTCAGGTCATGATCCTGGAGTCCCGGGATCGAGTCCTGCATCGGGCTCCCTGCTTGGCGGGGAGTCTGCTTCTCCCTCTGACCCTCCCCCCTCTCATGTGCTCTCTCTCAAATAAATAAATAAAATCTTAAAAAACAAAAAAAAAACAAAAAAAAAACAAAAAAAAAAAACCAATGCATTAAAAAAAAGTCTGTGAATTCACCTTTCTTTCTAGGCCAGAGCACCGCCTATCGGGTGACTGGCAAGTACCACACAGCTGATGCTACATCGTAACCCACCCCAGTCCCTAAGGAGCCAACAGTACCCTGACAGGGGGCGGGAGTGAAGCCGCGCGAGGAGAAACTGCGGCTGCGCAGGCGCTGATGCGCGTGCGGGGCGCCCTGCAGCTCAGGGAGCGTGCGCCATCACGGGCGCCGAAGCGCTGCTCAGGGCGCAGCCGCAGAACCTGAGCGGACGGCGAGGGTCGATCTCTTTGGCAGGTGCTGGGTCTTTCTCAGTGGGGCGTTTCGGTTTTGTTTCCTCCTCCAGCTTCGATCTCGGACCCGCGTCCTGTGGAGAGATTCTCTTCCTCGTTGGCTCCCTGTCTGGGCTACATCTGGCAGGACGCTTCCCGGAAGTTGACACATGCCTAGGTAATGTAAACACCTGTTAAATAAGTGAACTGTGCATTTTCCTTTTCCGATGAGTTGTGACACAGAAGCAGAAATTTCCCCGTAGCTGTTGTTAGCTGACCATTGTGTGGTCCCTGGAACTTTTCTCCAAAGAATTGTGCCCTTCATGGTCCCGAGTACTCGGCGTTTATGTTCGAATCTCTCCTCAGGCAGAAAAAAGGAATCCACCGCTATGCTCCGCACACTCCGCACATTACTGCCAGGAGGGGCTGTGTTTTAAGTACCCTAGACGTTGAATTATTGAGTCCGTAGAAGAACTGAATTCCCGGTACATCTTATTCATACTCCTTTATTTTAAACAATTTGCCTATATTTACAAACAAGTTTCGTAGGGTTTCCTAGAACCTGCAAATCCGGATGATTTCCATGGGTCACATTGTTACAGAGCACCTTCCAAAGAGGCAGTCACTTTCCGACATTACAATTGAGGTATATTATGTAGTAGGTGATGCCATTTCTGCAAAGGAAACAATGAGATGAACCACCAAGTGTGTCTTAATTTTTGTCAGTGTTCCGAGCATGGAAAAGAATTCTTGCTCTTTGAGACATTTACTCATTTGGTAACTGAAATGCAAAGGACATCATGGAATTCAAAGTACATTATGCCCCATTTAAAAAATAAAGCCACAGGAGTTCTTTGGCAGCACGTATACTAAAATTTGAACAATACAGAGAAGATGGGCGTGGTGCTAGTACTTTAAAATTGAAGAGCACATCAAAAGGATTATACACCATGACCAAGTGGGCTTTATTCCAGGAATCCAAGAATGGTTCAACATAGGAAAACCAATCAATGTAATACACAACCACAACAAAATGAAGGGTGAAACAACACGATCATCTCTATCGATGCAGACAAAGCATTTGACAAGATTCTACACTCTCATGATAAAAACACTCAAGCTAGAATTAGAAGGAAATGACATCAACATAATAAAGACCATCCATGAAAATCTCATGGCTAACATCATACTAGTGAAAGGCTGAAAGCTTTTCCAAGGATGCCCACTCTCGCCAGTTCTACAGTTCTATTCAACCTTATGTTGGCAGTCCTAGCAGATAGGCAAGAAAAAGAAATAAAAGGCATCCAAATTAGAAAGGAAGCAGTAAAATTCTCTCTATTATTAAATGACATCATCTTATAGGTAGAAAACCCTAATATTCCATAAGAAAACTACTAGAGAAAAAAACCTACTAGAACATAACTATACTTCAATAAAAACATAAAAATTAAAAAAGCAAAAATTAAGAAATACCTATTACTGGGGCGCCTGGGTGGCTCAGTTGGTTAAACGACTGCCTTTGGCTCAGGTCATGATCCTGGAGTCCCGGGATCGAGTCCCGCATCGGGCTCCCCGCTCAGTGGGGAGCCTGCTTCTCCCTCTGACCCTACCCCCTCTCATACTCTCTCTCTCTCATTCTCTCTCTCTCAAATAAATAAATAAAATCTTAAAAAAAAAAAAAAGAAATACCTATTACAACTAACAATGGAATTCAGCAAAGTTGCAGGATACAAAATCAATGCACAAAAATCAGTTGTGTTTCTATACACTAACAACAATAGCATCAAAAAGAATAAAATACTTGGGTATAAACCTAACCAAGGAGATGAGAGGTGAAATGATGCTCAACATCACTAATCATCAGAGAAATGCAAAACAAAACCACAATGAGATATCACCTCATGTCCATTAGGATGATTACAAAGAAAAAAGGGAGGGAGGGAGGATGGAAAGGACGGGAGGAAGGGAGAAAGAAAGGAAAAGAAAAGAAAAAAGAAGTGCTGGAAAGGACGTGAAGAAATCGGAATCATTGTTCACTGTGGGTGAGAATGTAAAATGGTGCATCCACAATGGAAAACATGGCAGTTCCTCAAAAAATTAAAAATTGAACTACCATTTAATCCAACAATACTACTTGTGGGCATATATCCACAAGAATTGAAAGCAGGGGTCAAGGAGATATTTGTAAATCTATGTTCATAGCAGCATTATTCACAAGAGTCAAGGGGTAGAAGCAATCCAGATGTTCACTGAGGGATAATGGTTAAACAAAATAGAACAGAATGCTATTCAGGCTTAAAAAGGAAGGAAATGCTATAACATGGATAAACCTTGAGAATATGATGTTAAATGAAATAAGCCAGTCACAAAATGACAAATAATGTATGATTCCACTTCTATGAGGTATCTACAGTAGTCAAGTTCATAGAAACAGAAAGTATAATGGTGGTTATCAGGCATTGGGGGAGGGGGAAAAGGGGATTTCTTGTTTAGTGGGTATAGAGTTTCCTATTTGCAAGATGAAAAAGTTCTGAAGATTTGTTTTACAACAATGTGAATATACTGAAAATTACTGAACTGTACACTTACACTTAGAAATGGTTAAGATGTGGGCGCCTGGGTGGCTCAGTTAGTTAAGCGACTGCCTTCGGCTCAGGTCATGATCCTGGAGTCCCTGGATCGAGTCCCGCATCGGGCTCCCTGCTTGGCAGGGAGCCTGCTTCTCCCTCTGACCCTCCCCCCTCTCATGTGCTCTCTCTCTCTCACTCTCTCTGTCTCAAATAAATAAATAAAATCTTAAAAAAAAAAAAAAAGAAATGGTTAAGATGTTAAATTTTATGCTATGTTTCCTTTCTATCGAATGAAAAAAAGCAGATCCTAAGAGTTCTCATCACAAGGAAAAAAAAAACATTTTTTTTTCTCTTTTGGTGTATCTATATAAGATGATGGATGTTAACTAAACTTACTGTACAAATCACTTCACAATATATATGTCAAGTTGTTATGATGTATCCCTTAAATTATATAGTGCTGTATGTCAATAATATCTCAATAAACCTGGAAAAAATTGAAAGCCACAAAAATGTGAGCTTCACGAGGGCAAGGACTTTTTTATCTGTTTTATTTTCTTGTATATGCTCAGTGCCCAGAACAGCCTCTGGCACATAATAGGTTCTCAAACCATATTGGATGAATGAGTGAGTGAATGAGAAAATACAAAGACTAATGTATTGCCATTACTTTTTATCTTCTGGTTAAGTGAACTACAGCAAGGAGATATTAAGTTTAACTGAAGATATTACTAGTGTAGAAGGAAGACCCAGAGACGAAGATACTTAGAAAGTTTACTTTCAAAGAGGTGCAAGGAAATGGTCAATAAGCACTTGAAAAGTTGAGCAACATCATTAGCCATTAGGAAAATGCAAATCTAAATCACAATGGGATATTGCTTCACATTCACTATGATGGCTATTTACTTTTTTTTTTTAACATTTTTTTTTCCTTTTAAGTAATTTCTGTGCCCGGGGTAGGGCTTGAACTCATGATCATGAGATTAAGAGTTGCTTGCTCTACCAACTGAGCCAGCCAGGTGCCCGTGATGATGGCTATAATTAAGAAAATAGACAAGTGTTGTAAGGATGTGGAGAAATTGGAATATTTATCCACTGCTCGTAGGAATATAAAATGTTCAGCAACTTCGGAAAGCAGTTTGATAGTTTCTCAAAAGGTTAAACATGTAGTTACCATATGACCCATCACTTCTACTCCTAGAGCAAATAAAACAAGAGAAATGAAAACTATGTCCACATAAAACTTTTATAAGAATGTCCATAGCAGCATTACTCATAATAGCTAAAAGATAGCAACATCCCAAATACCCATCAGCTGATGAATGGCTAAAGTGTGATATATCCATACCATGGAATATTATTTGGCAGTAAAAAGGAAGTACTGATGCATGCTACAATGAGCTTTGAAAATACTGTGCTATGGCGCCTGGGTGGCTCAGTTGGTTGGGCGACTGCGTTCGGCTCAGGTCATGATCCTGGAGTCCCTGGGTCGAGTCCCGCATCGGGCTCCCTGCTCGGCAGGGAGTCTGCTTCTCCCTCTGGCCCTCTCCCCTCTCATGTGCTCTCTCTCATTCTCTCTCAAATAAAGAAATAAAATCTTTAAGAAAAAAAAAAAAGAAAATACTGTGCTGAGTGAAAGAATCCAGTCAAAAAAACGATATATTTTGTGTGATTCCATATATGTCAAATATCCAGAATAGCCAAATTCATAGAGATAGAAAAATTAGTGATTGCCTGGAGTTGAGGGTGAGGGTATATTTGGGGGGTGGAAGGTGGGAGAGTGACTGATTACACGTACAAGATTTTTGCGGGGAGGTGAAGAAAATGTTCTCAAATTTATTCTTTTGATAGTTGCACAACTTTGAATATACTAAAAACCATTAAATTTTACACTTAAATGGGTGAATTTTATAGTATGTAAATTCTATTTTAGTACGCTGTTTTTCTTTTTTAAAGGTACAAAGGAGTCAGATTTCAGGAAGATCAAGTCAAATATTTGTTTGGCATTTAAAGGAATTTCAGGTTTTTAAAAGAAAGGTAAGCCCATAAAATTACCAGTTTCATTTATCTGTTCATGGTGGAAAATAGTAACTTTTTCTCTTATTAGCCATATTCACAAAGATTGTGATATTATTTTAGACATTAGTATTCTAAAAGGGATGACACCATTTTTTATTAAGGAGTCCACACTAGATATTACTTAGTTTTAAATTTTTTCTTGGGGGATGGAACTAGTGAGGTGACTTCATCATTGCTGATTCATCTCAGGGTACAAAGTGTTTTTCCTGATTCTGGCATTTGATAATAGAAGCAGAAAAGCATCAGTTGGGCCTCCACACTGGGAAGAATAAGAAATTTCTAGGGTAACTTACATGCTATACTAGTGCTCTTTAAGCACTTTTGTTCATGTGTTCTCTAAATAATTTTGAATTTTGACCTTGAAATTATATATAAAGTAGAAACAAGAGTATAATCAGCACCCATATACCCATCATCCATTATCAAGACTTTTCCTTATCTTTTTCTTCCCTGCTTGTTTTCTTTGGTAAAGGATTATAAAGTAAATCCTAGGCATGTGTCATTTTCCCTCATACACCCAGTATACATCTTTAAAAACCTGATTGCTTACTCACAGTGCCACATTGCACCAAATAATCAGATCTCTTCAGTTATCTTCAAAATGTCTTTTATAGTTGGTTCATTCAAATTAGGATCCAAACAAGGTTCAAATATTACTTTTAGCTTTATTTTTTATTTTTTAAAAATTTTTAAAAGATTTTATTTATTTGAGAGAGAGAGAGAAAGCAGGAGCAGGTGGGGTGGGTGCAGAGGGAGCAGCAGGCTTCCCGCTGAGGAGGGAGCCTAATGTGGGACTCCATCCCAAGACCCTGGGATCATGACCTGAGCCAAAGGCAGACCTTTAACCAACTGAGCCACCCAGGCGCCCCTTACTTCTGGTTTTAGGTCTCTTAAATCTCTCTTAATCTTTTCATGCCGTTGACTTGTTGCAGAAATAGTTGTCCTGTGAAATGTCCCTAAGTGGGTTTGTTTGCTTCCTTGTGGTGTCATTTAACTGGTTCCTCTAAACCCCAAATGTCCATTAAATGGAATTTAGCTCTAGAACATGCATTTTTCAATAGGGATGATACTAGAAATTTTACATTATTCCTTTTCTTTCTCAATCTTGTATTTTGAGTCCATGTTTCCCTCCAAATTTTATTTTAATATAATCCTTTATTATCCTTGAAAGTGTTGTGTTGATCATATTTCTCTTCAACAAAAATATAGACTGAAGTGGCAGACTGCTAGCTAGGTATTCTAACATCCATTCTCCACTTCTTTTCCAGTATTAAAATGCCTGGACAGGAACCCCTTTTCATATGAATTTCTCAACTTGGGGTCCCAGACTATTCAGATGGAATACATTTGAACACCATACCCCTGTGAAGGAATGTCCATGGTTACAGATTCTTAGGGGGAGAGGTTTTTTTTTTTTCTTCTTTCCAGAAGCCAGACCAAGAAAGATTTTTTTTTTTTAATCCATCTTTTCATTCAACCTTAACATTTGGAGAATCCTGACTTCGTGCAGAGTCTAAATTTTGTCTCCCTGCCTTACATGGGCCTAAGGCCTCCGCTCCTCGTGTTAAAATCCAAACCCTTGGATTGCTGAACTAGTACCAGGATAAGTGTACTCTTATTGTCCTAGTTTTCAGTCCCTCTTTACTTGTGTTCCTTGGGAGATTCCCTTATTGCCTTGCAAGTTTAGCTCTGAATCTGAAAATGTTTGTTAAATTTGATCCAGCATATCTAGGTGTTTTGAAGGCCAAATATTTTCACGTTATCTAGTTTCTGATATGGTGATAGAAATTCCCATGCTTGTAGTTCCCTCCAGTCTGATGCTTCCTCTTCCATTCTTTCCCGCAGGAATCCTTGTTCCAATGCAGATAAAATTCCCTGTCATTCCCAAATTCTTTAGAATGTTCCTTTACCTCTTTGCCTTAACTATAACTTGGCTGTTCCCCCAGAAACGCTGCCATGCCTAGAGCCAGTTTGAACTCTCTCTCTGAGAGAGTCTTGCGATAATTATCCTTCTTTAAAATATAGGCTACATTATTTTATACCCTTTCTGTGCACTCTCCTTTGTTTACTTAGGGCCTTGACATGTGGGACATTTCAACATTTCTGTGGATGACCTAACTAACCCACACCCTAACCTCAAGTCCTCCTGCCTGTCTTAAACCCGAGCTGCTATAAATCCTACCCACTTTTGGCCACCCAGTCCCATAGCTGCACCTTTGTTTTTTCATCATCATCCTGAACTGGACCATTTTAGGAATCTTAAACCTTGATGCATTGTATACTCCTCTCAACCTGCTTGCCCTCTCAACTCTCTCACAAGTTTACACCTTGACTTTGTTCAGCCCTCTAATCTCTCCATGTCTTTCTCCTGGTCCATTCACTCTCTTGCACTGTTACTCTTCTTTCTGCATATACCCCATGGTGCAACACTCACCCACATTCTTGCCAGCTACTTCAGCTTCTTCGATTCCTTATCTTTCTATAGCATTTACCATGCAAAGTCTCTACCTGGGATTAATCTGTGAGCCTTCTCCATCTCTATACTTAAAATAAAAATAAGATAAATTGGTGCCAATGGTGCATGGTCTTCGGCCTCACTGGGCCCTCTGCACTGCGTCAGCAACCCTTTTACAAATACTGGACCAGTGACTCCTTAGAAGCCTTGAGCTGAAGTTGGCAGAGCACATATAAAAGGACCTTAAGGGTCTGCATTGCTGCTTAAGAAAGCCATTTACTGAACATGTTGGGCTTTATTTGAACAAGAAAAAAACTTCATTTGTGTTTGAGCCATCAAATATTTGGGGATTCATTTGTTATAGCAGCTACCGTTACCTTAATTAATGCAATAAGATACCATTTTGAATTTTTTTATTAAAGATTTTATGATTTTACTTATTTATTTGAGAGAGAGTGAGCAAGCATGTGAGTGGGGGGGGCAGAGGGAGAGAGAATCTCCAACTCCGCGCTCTGTGTGGAGCCTGACAGGGGGCATGATCTCACGACCCCAAGATCATGACCTGAGCTGAAATCGAGAGTCCAATGCTTAACTGACTGTGCCACCCAGGTGCCCCCCATTTTGATATTTTAATCAGTAAGAAGAGAAAATTCTATTCAGAAACAGTAATATAAAATTTAATCCCTTTGTTTTAAAATACATCATTAATGATACAATTAAAAATCATACATCGTCGGGGCACCTGACTAGCTTAGTCAGTAGAGCATGTGACTCTTGATCTCAGGGTTGTGAGTTCACGCCCCACGTTGGGTGTAGAGATTACTTAAAAATAAAATCTTGAAAAAAAAAATACCCTTGAATAAACATGTCTCCAAAAAAAATATGCAGTGGCCAACAAGCTTATAAGAAGATGTTTGACATCATCATTGGTCATTAAGGAAATGCAAATCAAAACCACAGTGTAATATCACTTCTCACCCACTGAAATGACTAACAAAAACAAACAATAAGGTAACAGGTGTTGTCAAGGCCATGGAGAAATAGGAACTCTTGTATGTTGGTGGTAGGAATGTAAAATGGTATAGTTGCTGTGGAAAACAGTTTGTTGATTCCTTGAAAAGATAAACATACAACTACTAGTAATTCTACTTCTAGGTTTATATATATCCGAAATAATTGCAAAAAGGAATGTAAATAGAACCTTGTTCATAAATATCCTTGGCAGCTCTATTTACAATAGCCAAAAGGTGGAAGCAACTCAAATGTCCATCAACAGATGAATACAGAAACAAATTATGGTATATACATATAATGGAATATCATTTAGCTATAAAAAGGAATGAAGTACTGATACAGATACAACTTGGATGAGCCTTTAAAATATGCTAAATAAAAGAAGCCAGACACAAAAGGTCACATATTGTATAATTCCTTCTGTATGGAATATCCAGAAAAGGCAAATCTATAGAGACAAAAAGCAGATTAGAGATTGTTACAGGGGATTGGGGGGGATAGGGAGTGATAACTTAATGGATATGGGGTATTCCTCTGGGGCAATGAAACAGTTTGAAATTAAGGAGAGGTGGTTGCACAACATTGTAAATACAAAAAATGCCACTGAATTGTACAGTTTTAAATGGTTAGTTGTATATTATGTGAATTTTCCCTCTAAAAAAAAGAGATAAAGAAAAGAAAAAGAAAACAACTATAAAACGATAAAGAAAAAAAGAAAAAGTTAAACCACCTATAATGCTCATGCCTAGAGAGGATCACTATTCCTATTTGGCTGTGCTGGATTTCCTTCTAGATTTTTTTTAAATTATGGGATTATACTAGATACATTGATTTGTAAAATATGTTATTTAATAAATTATGCATCTTAAGTATTTTTAAAATGGCACATAATAGTGATGGAAATTGTCTGTATCTTGACTGTATTAATGTTAATATCCTGGTTGTGATATTGTATTACAGCTTTATATGATGTTATCATTATGGGGGAACCTAGGTGAAAAGTATATTGGATCCTTCTGTATTATTTCTCTCAACTGCCTGTGAATCTACAATTATCTTAAAAAATTAATTATAAAAATATCACACTAGCCAAAATCAGTTTCTTTTTTCTTTTTTTTTTTTTAAGATTTTATTTATTCATTATTCATTTGAGAGAGAGAGAGAGAGCACAAGTGGAGGGGAGAGGCAGAGGGAAAGGGAGAAGCAGACTCCCCACTGAGCAGGGAGCCTGATGCGGGACTCGATCCCAGGACCTGGAGATCATGACCTGAGCTGAAGGCAGACGCCTAACTGACTGAGCCACCCAGGCACCCCGAAAATCAGTTTCATTAAAAAATATAGAATATGGAACTCATGAAACTTATATTGGAAAATGGCATTTTTCCAGGCTTTTTAATTTAATTTTTTGAATAGGTGGTATAGTCATAAGGCTTAGAAAATTTTAAGTATAAAGAGTCAAGTCCTCCTTTCATCGTTATTCCTCATCTCCAGTCCAACCTGCCTTATTCCCTATGGGGTCATTGTTTTTAGTGTCTCATGTATCCTTCCACGGAATATAGGTGTATATAAACAAATTTGAATACAGGTTTATATATTCTCCCCTTAATATGAAAGATAGCATGAATCCAGGTCTTGTACTTTGTCTTTTTTCTTTAAATATACATATATGTGTATGTGTGTGTATGTATAATATATATAATGTATGTGTGTATATGTATAATATATGTATGAATTGGGGAGCTTTCCATATATGCACACAGAGAAATTTCTCTCTCCCTCTCTTTCTCCTGCTACATAGTATTCCATAGTATGGTTATATCATAATTGTTGCCCATCAATTTTGCCCATCGCTAAGGGATTAGTTAATAAATAAGTTAACTGCTTATTTGGAAGACACCAGGAGAGGAGCCCAGGGATAGAGCAACTTGCCCCATGAATCAATGGCAGCAGATGTGGAGGCTGCCAGCAGAGGCTTGTCTGGAGGGTGAATGGGAGAGCTCACCAGGTGGAAGAGAACATCAGCCATCCTCTAACATAGAATGCAGCACTTCTAGAAGTTGTGAGAATGACACTAAGGCTCTCCCCCAGCCCACCACTTCTCCCTCAGGCTCCACACTCAGCCCTCCCCCTTCCACAGCTCCCTTCCAATATTTCTGCCTCAGCTGCCATCTTGTTAAGAACCATCCAATCCCAGGGGTTCCCATCGACTAACTCCTCCCTTTCTGAGGCCATCTTATCCATATTTCAGTAACCATAATTTGATGGCTCCCAAATGTACATTTCTAGTCTAGACTTCTGAACTTCAGACTTGCACATCCAACTGCTTTCTCCCATCTAAAAAGTACCACCAATTCCTCATTTCCACTTGTGTCTTCCCAAATCTGGCCTTCTTCCGCTGTTCCCTCTCTCAGGAAATGGCATCTCCATCCCAACGGCACAAGCTAGAAACCTAAGAGTCATCTTCAACACCTCCTTCACTTGAATTTCCCCATATACTCTCAAATATCCCTTAGATCTGGCCACTTCCATCTCTATAGACTGCTCACTCTAATCCACATTACCACTGGCTACTACAATCTCTTAACTGGTCTAACAACATCTGTTCTACTCTGCCATCCTCTCAACATTGCAGCTGAAGTGTTGTTGCTTTTTAACTTGAAATCTGATTTTGTCACCTGCTTAAATAATAACTTTCCATTGCTTTTAAAATCAAACAGAATCCCCAGCATGGCCTTCAGGGTCCTCCATTGTCTGGTTCTGCCTGCTTTCCTCCATTTTCACCTTGCACCAGGCACCTGCTAGCTTTTGGGGCTTTCCTACTGCACAGTCCTTGCCATCAGCCTTTTGCTCACACTCTTCCCTCTGTCTGTATCATTAACTTTGATTCATTTTTCAAAGCACAACTTGTAGGTCTTCCGTAGACCCTCAGCTTAGGTCAGCTTTCTTTTCATCATTGTTCTTTTTTTTTTTTTTTTAAGATTTTATTTATTTATTTGACAGAGAGAGCAAGACAGCGAGGAAGCGAACAGAAGCAGGGGGTGTGGGAGAGGGAGAAGCAGGCTTCCTGCTGAGCAGGGATCCCAGGACCCCAGGATCATGACCTGAGCCAAAGGCAGATGCTTAGCGACTGAGACATCCAGGCACCCCTTCTTCATTGTTCTTACCTTCTTTTGTTATTATAGGTTTCCTTGAGTGGTTCCAACATTTGATTAACATTTGTTTCCTTCATTAGGCTGTAAGCATCCTGAGTCTAGGAACTGGCCTGTTCTTGCTTATCATTGTCACACAGCAATTAAATTCTGTATCAGTGAATTACTGCTGGTGCCATGGCAAGAGTGAGGGGCCTCTTTACCTCCTTTAGCTACTACCATACCCTGGGAGATAATGTAGATCACAGTCCTATCTCTCAATTCCTGGGGATGCTGCAGAGGAGGAAGCATCCACCAGCCAAGAGCTTATTCTCTGGAGGCAGGGAGATCTGGGCCTGTTTGGGTGCTGCCATTTGCCAGCTGTGGATTCTTGGGCAAATCCCTTTATTTCTCTGAAGCTTAGTTTCCCAGTCTCTAAAAGAGGGTTACCACCTACTTCAAAAGGTTATTATTTTTTTGTCACACTCATTATGTATAATATTTTTCAAAAATATTATCTAATACGTTGCCCATTTTGAAAGTTTTTGATTGTCTCCATAGTGTCTTTTTTCAGACTTTCTTTGTTGAATCTAGGATCCAATCAAAATTGGATCCAATCCCATTGCATTTTTTTATTCTTATGTTAATCCCCATACATTACATCATTAGTTTTAGATGTAGTGTTCCATGATTCATTGTTTGTGCATAACACCCAGTGCTCCATGCAGAATGTACCCTCCTCAATACCCATCACCAGGCTAACCCATCCTCCCACCCCCCTCCCCTCTAGAACCCTCAGTTTGTTTTTCAGAGTCCATCGTCTCTCATGGTTCGTCTACCCCTCCGATTTCCCCCCCTTCATTCTTCCCCTCCTGCTACCTTCTTCTTCTTCTTTTTTTTCTTAACATATATTGCGTTATTTGTTTCAGAGGGACAGATCTGAGATTCAACAGTCTTGCACAATTCACAGTGCTTACCAGAGCACATACCCTCCCCAGTGTCTATCACCCAGTCCCCCCATCCCTCCTACCCCACCCCCCACTCCAGCAACCCTCAGTTTGTTTCCTGCGATTAAGAATTCCTCATATCAGTGAGGTCATATGATACATGTCTTTCTCTGTTTGACTTATTTCGCTCAACATAATACCCTCCAGTTCCATCCACATCATTGCAAATGGCAAGATCTCATTCCTTTTGATGGCTGCATAATATTCCATTGTATATATATATATATACCACCTCTTCTTTATCCATTCATCTGTCAATGGACATCTTGGCTCTTTCCACAGTTTGGCTATTGTGGACATGGCTGCTATAAACATCAGGGTGCATGTACCCTTTCGGATCCCTACTTTTGTATCTTTGGGGTAAATACCCAGTAGTGCAATTGCTGGATCATATGGTAGCTCTATTTTCAACTTTTTGAGGAATCTCCATACAGTTTTCCAGAGTGGCTGCACCAGCTTGCATTCCCACCAGCAGTGTAGGAGGGTTCCCCTTTCTCCGCATCCCCGCCAACATCTGTCGTTTACTGACTTGTTAATTTTAGCCATTCTGACTGGTGTGAGGTGGTATCTCATTGAGGTTTTGATTTGGATTTCCCTGATGCGAGTGATATTGAGCACTTTTTCATGTGTCTGTTGGCCATTTGGATGTCTTCTTTGGAAAAATGTCTGTTCATGTCTTCTGCCCATTTCGTGATTGGATTCTTTGTTCTTTGGGTGTTGAGTTTGATGAGTTCTTTATAGATTTTGGATACTAGCCCTTTATCTGTTATGTCATTTGCAAATATCTTCTCCCATTCTGTTGGTTGTCTTTTGGTTTTGTTGACTGTTTCCTTTGCTTTGCAAAAGCTTTTTATCTTGATGAAGTCCCAATAGTTCATTTTTGCCCTTGCTTCCCTTGCCTTTGGCGATGTTTCTAGGAAGAAGTTGCTGCGGCTGAGGTCAAAGAGGTTGCTGCCTGTGTTCTTCTTTAGGATTTTGATGGACTCCTGTCTCACATTGAGGTCTTTCAACCATTTGGAGTCTATTTTTGTGTGTGGTGTAAGGAAATGGTCCAGTTTCATTCTTCTGCATGTGGCTATCCAATTTTCCCAACACCATTTGTTGAAGAGACTGTCTTTGTTCCATTGGATAGTCTTTCCTGCTTTGTCGAAGATTAGTTGACCATAGAGTTGAGGGTCCATTTCTGGGCTCTCTATTCTGTTCCATTGATCTATGTGTCTGTTTTTGTGCCAGTACCATGCCGTCTTGATGATGACAGCTTTGTAATAGAGCTGGAAGTCCGGAATTGTAATGCCGCCGGCTTTGCTTTTCTTTTTCAATATTCCTCTGGCTATGCGGGGTCTTTTCTGGTTCCATACAAATTTTAGGATTATTTGTTCCATTTCTTTGAAAAAAGTGGATGGTATTTTGATGGGGATTGCATTGAATGTGTAGATTGCTCTAGGTAGCATTGACATCTTCACAATATTTGTTCTTCCAATCCATGAGCATGGAACGTTTTTCCATTTCTTTGTGTCTTCCTCAATTTCTTTCCTGAGTATTTTATAGTTTTCTGAGTACAAATCCTTTGTCTCTTTGGTTAGATTTATTCCTAGGTATCTTATGGTTTTGGGTGCAATTGTAAATGGGATCGACTCCTTAATTTCTCTTTCTTCTGTCTTGTTGTTGGTGTATAGGAATGCCACTGACTTCTGTGCATTGATTTTATATCCTGCCACTTTACTGAATTCCTGTATGAGTTCTAGCAGTTTTGGGGTGGAGTCTTTGGGGTTTTCCACATAAAGTATCATATCATCTGCAAAGAGTGAGAGTTTGACTTCTTCTTTGCCGATTTGGATGCCTTTAATTTCTTTTTGTTGTCTGATTGCTGTGGCTAGGACTTCCAATACTATGTTGAATAGCAGTGGTGATAGTGGACATCCCTGCCGCGTTCCTGACCTTAGGGGGAAAGCTCTCAGTTTTTCCCCATTGAGAACGATATTCGCTGTAGGTTTTTCATAGATGGCTTTTATGATATTGAGGTATGTACCCTCTATGCCTATACTCTGAAGAGTTTTGATCAAGAAAGGATGCTGTACTTTGTCAAAAGCTTTTTCTGCATCTATTGAGAGGATCATATGATTCTTGTTCTTTCTTTTGTTAATGTATTGTATCACATTGATTGATTTGCGGATGTTGAACCAACCTTGCAGCCCAGGGATAAATCCCACTTGGTCGTGGTGAATAATCCTTTTAATGTACTGTTGGATCCTATTGGCTAGTGTTTTGGTGAGAATTTTTGCATCCATGTTCATCAGGGATATTGGTCTGTAATTCTCCTTTTTGATGGGGTCTTTGTCTGGTTTTGGGATCAAGGTAATGCTGGCCTCATAAAATGAGTTTGGAAGTTTTCCTTCCATTTCTATTTTTTGGAACAGTTTCAGAAGAATAGGTATTAATTCTTGAAATGTTTGGTAGAATTCCCCTGGGAAGCCATCTGGCCCTGGGCTTTTGTTTTTTGGGAGATTTTTGATGACTGCTTCAGTTTCCTTAGTGGTTATAGGTCTGTTCAGGTTTTCTATTTCTTCCTGGTTCAGTTTTGGTAGTTGATACATCTCTAGGAATGCACCCATTTCTTCCAGGTTATCTAATTTGCTGGCATAGAGTTGCTCATAATATGTTCTTATAATTGTTTGTATTTCTTTGGTGTTGGTTGTGATCTCTCCTCTTTCATTCATGATTTTGTTGATTTGGGTCATTTCTCTTTTCTTTTCTTTTTTTTTTCTTTTTTTAAAAGATTTTATTTATTTGAGAGAGAATGAGATAGAGAGAGCATGAGAGGGGGGAGGGTCAGAGGGAGAAGCAGACTCCCTGCTGAGCAAGGAGCCCGATGTGGGACTCAATCCTGGGACTCCAGGATCATGACCTGAGCCGAAGGCAGTCACTTAACCAACTGAGCCACCCAGGCGCCCATCTCTTTTCTTTTTGATAAGTCTGGCCAGGGGGTTATCAATCTTGTTCATTCTTTCAAAGAACCAGCTCCTAGTTTCGTTGATCTGTTCTACTGTTCTTTTCGTTTCTATTTCATTGATTTCTGCTCTGATCTTTATTATTTCTCTTCTCCTGCTGGGTTTAGGCTTTATTTGCTGTTCTTTCTCCAGCTCCTTTAGGTGTAGGGTTAGGTTGTGTACTTGAGACCTTTCTTGTTTCTTGAGAAAGGCTTGTATTGCTATATACTTTCCTCTTAGGACTGCCTTTGCTGCATCCCAAAGATTTTGAAGAGTTGTGTTTTCATTTTCATTGGTTTCCATGTATTTTTTTAATTCTTCTTTAATTTCCTGGTTGACCCATCCATTCTTCAGTAGGATGCTCTTTAGCCTCCATGTATTTGAGTTCTTTCCGACTTTCCTCTTGTGATTGAGTTCTAGTTTCAAAGCATTGTGGTCTGAAAATAGGCAGGGAATGATCCCAGTCTTTTGGTACCGGTTGAGACCTGATTTATGACCTAGGATGTGATCTATTCTGGAGAATGTTCCATGGGCACTAGAGAAGAATGTGTATTCCGTTGCTTTGGGATGGAATGTTCTGAATATGTCTGTGAAGTCCATTTGGTCCAGTGTGTCATTTAAAGTCTTTATTTCCTTGTGGATCTTTTGCTTAGACGATCTGTCCATTTCAGTGAGGGGGGTGTTAAAGTCCTCCACTATTATTGTATTGTTGTCGATGTGTTTATTTGCTTTTGTTATTAATTGCCTTATATAATTGGCTGCTCCCATGTTAGGGGCATAGATATTTACAATTGTTAGATCTTCTTGTTAGACCCTTTAAGTAGGATATAGTGTCCTTCCTCATCTCTTATTACAGTCTTTGGTTTAAAGTCTAATTTGTCTGCTATAAGGATTGCCACCCCAGCTTTCTTTTGGTGTCCATCAGCATGGTAAATGGTTTTCCATCCCCTTACTTTCAATCTGGGGGTGTCTTTGGTTCTAAAATGAGTCTCTTGCAGACAGCATATCAATGGGTCTTGTTTTTTAATCCAGTCTGATAGTCTGTGTCTTTTGATTGGGGCATTTAGCCCATTTACATTCAGGGTAACTATTGAAAGATAGGAATTTAGTGCCATTGTATTGCCTGTAAGGTGACTGTTACGGTATATTGTCTGTGTTCCTTTCTGGTCTATGTTGCTTTTAGGGTCTCTCTTTGCTTAGAGGACCCCTTTCAAGATTTCTTGTAGGCTGGTTTTGTGTTTGCAAATTCCTTTAGTTTTTGTTTGTCCTGGAAGCTTTTTATCTCTCCTTCAATTTTCAATGACAGCCTAGCTGGATATAGTATTCTTGGCTGCATATTTTTCTCATTTAGTGCTCTGAATATATCCTGCCAGTCCTTTCTGGCCTGCCAGGTCTCTGTGGGTAGGTTGCCAGTCTAATGTTTCTACCATTGTAGGTTACATATCTCTTCTCCCGAGCTGCTTTCAGGATTTTCTCTTTGTCTATGAGACTCGTAAGTTTTACTATTAGATGTCGGGGTGTTGACCTATTTTTATTGATTTTGAGAGGGGTTCTCTGTGCTTCCTGGATTTTGATGCCTGTTTCCTTCCCCAAATTAGGGAAGTTCTCTGCTATAATTTGCTCCATTATACCTTCTGCCCCTCTCTCTCTTTCTTCTTCTTCTGGGATCCCAATTATTCTAATGTTGTTTCGTCTTATGGTATCGCTTATCTCTCGAATTCTGCCCTCGTGATCCAGTAGTTGTTTATCTCTCTCCCATTGCATTTTGATGTCCTAGGTCTTTAGTCTTTAATTTAAACAATACACTTGTCTTTAAAAAATGTTTGTCTTTTATGATATTGGCAGATTTGAAGTGTCCAGGCCCATTGTCTGTAGAATATCCGTGTTCAGCACTTGACGGCTGCTTCATGATTATATTCAGGTTAAACAATTTTTGGCAGGAGGACCACTTCAATGATGGTTTGTACTTCTCCATACACTCCACCAGGAGGCATGGAATACCAGTTTGTCCCATGATTAGTGATGCTAAATTTAATCACATAGTTAAGGTGGCATTAACCTAACAAAGTTGTGAAGGGTATTAAATGAAGGAATGTATCCAAAGGGTCTGGCCCATAAGCCTTTTTTCCTGCCCATTCCCCTTCAACATTCACTTTGGGGCTAATACACAACATTTCTGACTATACTTTCCCACCACAAGTGCCTCTTGGGGGGATTGTTAGTTATCACTAAGTTGAAACTATTTTTTAAAGAGTATTTTTTAAATGAGTTTTATTTTTTTATTAAAGATTTTATTTATTTATTTATTTGCCAGAGAGAGAGAGTGGGAGAGAGAGAGAGTGTGAGAGTACAAGGAGAGGGAGTGGCAGGCAGAGGGAGAAGCAGGCTTCCTGCTGAGCAAGGAACCAGATATGGGACTTCCAGGACGCTGGGATCATGACCTGAGCCAAAGGCAGACGCCTAATCGACTGAGCCACCCAGGCATCCCAAAAAGAATGTTTTATTATGAAACTTTCAAACAGAAAAGTCGAGAGGGTAATATAATGAATCTCAGTGTATTCACCATCCAGTTCCCTAAATTATCACCATTTTGCCAATTTGTTTCCCCCTTTTCTGGGGCATCTTAAAGCAAATCCAAGATATATAAATTCATCCATAAGTACTTTAGTATGGTACATCATTAACAGAGACTATGTATGTATGCTTGTATTCATATTTATACATACATATATTTATACAGACATACAACACAACCATGATAACGTAACATCCAACAAAATTAAAAATAACCCCTTAATGTTATCTAAAAACTAACCATATTCAAAGCTTTGGAATAACTTCTGAGTTTTATTTTTTGAGCCTCTCTTTTTCTTTTTCTTTTTTAAAGATTTTTTTATTTATTTATCTGAGAGAGAGAATGGGAGACAGAGAGCATGAGAGGGGGAGGATCAGAGGGAGAAGCAGACTCCCTGTCGAGCAGGGAGCCCGATGCGGGACTCGATCCCGGGACTCCAGGATCATGACCTGAGCCGAAGGCAGTCGCTCAACCGACTGAGCCATCCAGGCGCCCCTGAGCCTCTCTTTTTCTTAAACAGAGGTCCTCAAGTGGAAGCACTGCACAGACTGTTACACAGACTTTGATCTTACCATTTTTTAAATACATTTGTTTCTCTAGGCAAGGCAGTTGTGTAGTTAAAAGCACAGATGAACCAGTCTGTGGAGGGGCAGCTCAAGAATTCATAACTTTGATAAGCACCCAGGCAATGGAGACTCAGCCTATAGCTGCCTTAGAAGTTAGTTATAGTCATGAGAAATGAGAGGTGTGGTTAGAAAGTCTCAAACAGTTTTCTCATGCTTTCCTCCTGGATTTATCATGTTGATGTGGAATTTGTTCAGTCAGCCATCAGATATTTATTGAGCATCTGCTATGTGGACAAACAAGGTGGAAACATCCTGTCAGAGGATGGACGATGGAAAAGAAACATGCAAATAACTAAGACGACTTTACGTACTGAGAAGCATTATAAAGAATTATGAAAGAAAACAGACCCTAGTTTTCCTTGTTTTTTAATCTTTACCTCCCTTCCTTTTTCTTTCTTTCTCTCTCCTCTCCTTCCTCCTGACTTCTCCTTTCTACCTCCCCTTCCCTTGGACCTTAACTAGCATGACTCACAGGCCTTACAAAGATAGCTCTCAAAAGAACTGTTTCAACAGCTACCAAAGTAAGAGTGCATCAACAGTCATGAGAAAGAAGCATGAAAACCCCAACAGAACCCATCCATTCCAGCTGCGAAGTTTTGCAACAGTTACAGATAAAGAAAATTGCAACTGGGAAAATATCCTAACCATAGGCCCCTCTCTTCTGTGCTCTATATATAAAGACTCCCAATTCTGCTTTAGCTCTGGCAGTTACATCATTTTGAGGGACTGCCTGATACACATGAGCTAAATATCTGAGTCACTTTAACCTCTGACTCACTTCAACTAATTTTTGTTCATGGACAGAATAAATAAGACATCATTTGCAGGGAGACTTGTGGGAAAATGTCTCTGAAGAGGATTCGTTTGAATTGAGACTAAATAATGAGAAGGAGATCAGCTTGAGATAATTTGGGGTAGAATGTTCTAAGTATAAACTACAGGTGCAAAGTCCAGAAAATTGGCAGAAAGAAGAGAACATGGATAGAAGTGAGTGAATGAAGAGAGAGGGACTGTGTGGGCTGGGAAGCCCCTGGAGATTTCTCTTCTCTTTGTTTTAATGGCTTTCTGAGATGTAATTCCTATATAGTTTATCCATTTAAAGTATATAAATAATCCATTTATAATGGATATTATATCCTTTAAAGTATATAATATATAAAGTATTTAAATCCATATAAAGATGTAATTCCTATACAATTTATCCATATAAAGTATATAATTCAATATATAATTTAAAGTATATAATTATATATAAAGTATATAATAAAGTATATAATTCAGTGTATATATATAAAGTATATATATAATAAAGTATATAATTGAGCACCTGGGTGGCTCAGTTGGTTGGTTAAGCGTCTGCCTTAGGCTCAGGTCATGATCTCAGGATCCTGGGATGGGCCTGCATTGTTGGGCTCCCTGCTCAGCAGCGAGTATACTTCTCCCTCTCCCTGACTCCCCCCACCCCCACTCCTGTGCGCGCTCTCTCAAATAAATAAAGTCTTTTAAAAAATTAAGTATACAATTCAGTGGTTTTTAGTATATTCACAGCATTGTGTAACCATTACCACCATCAATTTTAGAACACTTTTTATCACCTCCAAAAGAAATCTCATATGTCATATGGTGACTGTATGTTTAACCTTTTGAGGAACTGCAAAACATTTATTATTTGCCTTTTTGATGTCAGCCATCATAGTAGGTATCTAATTGTGGCTTTGATTTGTTTTTCCCTAATGACTAATGATTTTGAGCATCTTCTTCATGTGTGCATTAGCCCATTTGTATATCTTCTTTGGAGAAATGTCTGTTTGCGTCCTTTGCCCATTTTTAAATTGGATTATTTTTCTTTTTATTGTTGGAAGTGTAACAGTTCTTTGTATATTCCAGATACAAGTTCCTTATCAGATGTAGGATTTGCAAATATTTTCTCCCATTCTGTGGGTTATCTTTTCTCTCTCTTGATGGTGTCCTTTGAAGCATAGAAGTTTTTAATTTTGATGAAGTCCAGCTTATCTCTTATTCCTTTTGTTGCTTGTGCTTTTGGTGTCATATTTAAGAAACCATTGCCTAATCAAAGATCATGAAGATTTATGTTTTCTTCTAAGGATTTTATAGTCTTAACTCTTATATATAGGCCTATGATTCATCTGAGTTAATTTTTGTATATGGTGTGAGATAGGGGTCCAACTTCATTCTTTTACATATGGATATCTAATTGTCCCAGTGCCATTTTTTGAAAAGACTACTCTTTCCCCATTGAGTGGTCTTGGCACCCTTGTCAAAGGTTATTTGACCATATATGCAAAGGTTCATTTTTGGACTCTCTGTTGTAATCCATAGATCTATTTGTCTATCTTTATACCAGTACTATATTGTCTTTTTTATTTTTTTTTTAAGATTTTATTTATTTATTCATGAGAGATAGAGAGAGAGAGGCAGAGGCAGAGGGAGAAGCAGGCTCCCCGCAGAGCAGGGAGCCCGATGCGGGACTCGATCCCAGGACCCTGGGATCATGACCTGAGCCGAAGGCAGACGCTTAACCGACTGAGCCACCCAGGCGTCCCTATATTGTCTTTTTAAAAAAGATTTTATTATCTATTTATTTTTGAGAGAGAGAGAGTGCATATGTACGTGAGTGGAGCGGGGTGGGGGCAGGGAGAGAATCTTAAGCAGGCTCCATGCCCAGCGCAGAGCCCAACATGGGGCTCGGTCTCATGACCCTGAGATCATGACCTGAGCCAAAATTGAGAGTTGGATGCTTAACCAACTGAGCCACCCAGGCGTCCCTAAGATTTTATTTTTAAGTAACCTCTACACCCAATGTGGGGCACAGACTCACAACCCTGAGATCAAAAGTTGCATGTTCTACTGACTGAGCCATCCATATTGTCTTAATTACTGGAGCTTTGTAGTAAGTTTTGAAATTGGGACTTCTTCCCCACAATATTTTAGGATCAGCTTGTCAATTTCTGCAAAGAAGCCAGATGACATTTTGGATTGTTTGCTAGTATATAAAAATAGAATTGGTATTTGTTTATTGATCTTATATCCTGCAACCTTGCTAAACTCCTTTATTCTAATATTTTTTTAGTGGATTCCTTAGGATTTTCTATATATAAGATCATGCTATCTGCAAATAGAGATCATTTTACATCTTCCTTTCCAATCTGGATATGTTTTATTTCTTGCCCACTTGACCTTCATAGAACCTCCAATACATTATGAAATAAAATGGTGAGAATGGACATCCTTGTCTTATTCTTGATCTTGGGGGTGGAGGGAGCATTCATTCTTTTACCATGAGGTATGATGTTATCTGTGGGTTTTTAATAGATGTCCCTTTTCCAGTTTGAGGAAGTTCCCTACTATTTTTAGTTTATTGATTATTTTAATCATGAAAGGCTTTTAGATTTTGTCAAATACTTTTTTTTTTACATCTTTTGAGATTATCAAATGGTTTTTTGTTTGTTTCTGTTTTTTTTGGTTTTTTTAGAGAGAGAGAGTGCACCGGCGTGCACACAAGCTGGCAGGAAGGGGCCAAGGGAAAGAGAGAATCTTAAGTAGGCTCCATGCTCAGCATGGAGCCCAACTTGGGGCTCAATCTCACAACCCTGAGATCATGGCCTCAGCCGAAATCAAGAGTCAAGCACTTAATCAGCTGAACCACCTAGGTGCCCCAGGTTTTGTTTTTATATTCTATTAGTGTGATGTATTGCATTACTTGATTTTCTGATGTAAAAATCAACCTTACATTCCTGGGATAATTCCTACTTAGTCATGGTGTACAGTCCTTCTTACATGTTGTTGGATTCAGTTGACTAGTATTTGTTGAGGCTTTTGCACCTATATTTATAAGAGATACTGTTAAGTAGGGGTTTTTGTAACATGTTTTTCTGGTTTTTGTCTCAGAGTAACACTGGCCTTATATAACAGGTGGGAGATACTTCCTCCTCTTCTTTATTTTGGAAGAGTTCAAGAGGATTCATATTAATTCTTTAAATGTTTGGTGGAGTCTATCAGTAAAGCCATTTGGGCTTGGGATTTTCTTTGTGGGAAGTTTTAAATTACTAATTGAGTCTTTTTACTTGTTGTTAGTCTTTCCAGACTTTCTATTTCTTTTTGAGTTATTTTTGGTAGTTTGTGTCTTTCTAGGACTTTGTTCATTTTGTCTTTTATCTAATTTGTTAGCATATGGTTGTTCATAGCATTCCTTTACCATCTTTTTTATTTTTGTAAAGTCAGTAGTAATATCCCTGCTTTCATTCTTGATTTTAGTAATTTTATTTTATTTTACTTAATAATTTTTTAAAAAAAGACTAGTTTGGGTTCTATTCCAAAACAGACATTAATAGAAATATTGAAAATATTGAAGCATTGAAAACACAAATATTTGGGGCGCCTGGGTGGCTCAGTTGGTTAAGCGACTGCCTTCGGCTCAGGTCATGATCCTGGAGTCCCGGGATCAAGTCCCGCATCGGGCTCCCTGCTCGGCAGGGAGCCTGCTTCTCCCTCTCCCACTCCCCCTGCTTGTGTTCCTGCTCTCACTGTCTCTGTCAAATAAATAAATAAAATCTTTAAAAAAAAAGAAAAAAGAAAACACAAATATTTGGCCTCTACTATAAAGATGAGAATTTACTCATGTACTGAGGGCCAAATATACATAAAGCACTGTACAAAAACAAAAAGTGTTTACATTGGACATCATTTCTTGGTGAAGGTATCTGAAAAGGGAGAAGCCTGCAGTGTTGATTTGTACTCCTTATGCCACCAACACTGCCAGGTCTCTTCAAAACTTCTGTTGGCTTCTTTTTGTCCCCTTTATTTCCACTATCATCTATCACGCTAGTCCTGGACTTTTTATCTTCTCATGCAGATCATGGCAGGACTGTCCTAACTGATCTCACCGACTCCTGTCTTTCTCTGCTGAAAGCTATCCTGCTCGCCATTACCAGATTAGTCTCCCTAAAATGTTACTTTCTTGGTGTAATTACCTTCCTAGAGATCTTTAGACAGTCACGCACTGGAAAAAAACCACCTGGCCCCTCCTTTCTTAGTCACTCTTTGATATCAATATTCTCCAACAAATTATCTTAGACAGATGATCTTTGACCTCAAACTGGCCATATTCATCCGCCTGTTTGTGTTTGCTAATGGTTTTCACCTGTCTGCCAAATCTTAGGTGACCTTCAATACCAATGTCAGTTCATCTACTTCCATAAAACCAGTTCTAATTATTGACATTTCTTTGATTTCCAATTAATACATTTGTAGAAGTTCATATTACTTGATTATATGTTCTTTAGTTTTGGGTACCAAACTATATTCCTGCCCAGTACAGTGTTCTGCAACTGCTGTCTTGAATAAGGTTTGAATAACGCAAGAATTGAATAATGATGATCTTTGTCTTAACTTTTAAATAAAACAAATTTCCGTAAATAGAATTCTCTCCACTTTAAATATGTCTCCTGCAATGTTCTCATAAACCATTTGCACCAATTGTTGCTTTTTTGCAGGGAGTATTAAAACAGAATAAAAGATAATAATTAATAACAAATAAATTTTAACTAAACAACTAAAAATAGTTCAGTGTAGTCTGGACACCTTTTTTTTCTCCTTTAATAAACACATTGGGTCATATAGAGTTGCCATTTTTTTGTATGTTCAAATGGTAAAATATCATTTCGTATACAATTTCATGTAGCTCAATTTAATACATAGTAAAATTATTAATAAATTTTCTAGTTATTTCTAATTCACATATGGAATTAAAGTGAACTATCTAGTTAAGTTTAAGAATCACTTTTTTATGTATATTAATTTGACTCTTCAGTTGAGATTTTGATAAGTAAGCTTCATGAGAGCTTAGGTTTAAAAGTTTTGAGGCGTTTCCTTCTATATATCATTTTTTTTTTGGGAAATACACAAATTTCCAGGTTTTCTTAAGCACATTTAAATGTAATAAGGTTTAGGGGCGCCTGGGTGGCTCAGTCGGTTAAGTGTCTGCCTTTGGCTCAGGTCATGATCCTGGGGTCCTGGGATTGAGCCCCGCATCGGGCTCCCTGCTCACGGGGAGTCTGCTTCTCCCTCTCCCTCTGCTGCTCCCCCTACCCGTGCTCTTTCTCTCCCTCTCAGATAAATAAAATCTTAAAAAAAATAATAAATAAATAAATAAATATAATAAGGTTTAAGTCTTGATATCTTATTCATTTCCATTTTCTTTAGATATCTGTTCAGCTTGATTTTCTTAAATTTTTTATTTGCACATCCCTTTCAGGAAAATTTTTTAAAGAATTTTTTTTTTTCTTTTTCTAAGGAAATCCCCTAAATAAAGGATGTAAGACTTAAACACAAAGGGAACCATGACCACCTGTGGGACTCAATAGGGATTCAACTGCCATGCTTAGGGGTCAGCATGAGTCTTAGGATTCTTTGCTTCTTATTCAATTTAGATATCAGAATGTCAATTTATTCATTTCTGATGAAAAACTGAATTGTCACTGATTGGAAATAGTAATGCAAGTGTAATCTAGCAGTTATTCTTTTTCAGAAGTCAAGCCACATGAGAAATCAAACTATAATAGGTGGTAGATTTTAAGATACTGATTCAATTTCTTTCATAATTATAAGTTACAAGCCTACTTATGTTTTCTGTTTCTTCCATAGTCAATTTAATAAATTACATCTTTCTTTAAAATATCCATTTTCTCAGGGTGATTGGGTGGCTCAGAAGGCTAAGTGTCCAACTCTTGCTTTTGTCTCAGGTCATGTCGAGCCTGCTTAAGATTCTTTCCTTTTCCCTCTGCCCCTCCCCACCTAAATAAACTAAAATGTCCATTTTCTCTAAATTTTCAAATACCATAAAGTTGTTCATAATAGATTTCTATTTTTCAAGTTTCTGATTTTCTGTAATTGTATCCCTTTTTTCATTCTGTCATAGTTTATTTTTTCAATTTTAGTAATTTTAGTCTTCTTTTTTTATTATTCCATCTAGCTTAAGATTGGTAAATTTTTCTGCTTAGAGATTTGGCTAAAAGCCATTTGGAAGGCAATCACTAAGCAAGTATTTACCATATGCTTCTGGGTGGCACTTGATTCGTTCACATGCTACACCCTGTGAACACATGCAACTCTTCAGAAACCAGCATAATTTGCAGCTCCTCTTGCCACAGTAATATCACTATTAGAAATACATGTCAACTTAATTTCTGAATCTCTGCTTTATCCCCTACCTCCCATCTGCCACCCCACTTGACCCAGCACTTCTGAGCTGTTGGCTTTGAGATTCAACTTCCCTTGTTTCTCTCAAACAGGAAACTTTTAAATGTTGGTTCTTTCTTATCTGAATCTTTATTTTTTTAAATATTTTATTTATTTGACAGAGAGAGAGAGCACAAGTAGGCAGAGTGACAGGCAGAGGGAGAAGGAGAAGCAGGCTCCCCGCAGCAGAGATCCCAGTGTGGGTCTCAATCCCAGGACCTGGGATCACGACCTGAGCCAAAGGCAGGTGCCCCTTATCTGAATCTTTAAACATGTCACTGTGTTTCTCAGAAGGTTCTGTGATTAGCCTTTTTTTCTAAGTATTACATGAAGAATGAGCTCTTTACATATAATACAGATAAGATCAAGATTTCATTTATTAAACATTTAATGAATGCCAGGAACTGTGCAGGGACTGTGCTAGGCATCAGTTATAGCACAGTGAACAAGATAGTTTCTGCCTTCAAAGAGCTCAAAGACACATACATTGGATGGTTTTATTATATTGTAATAAGTGCTGTGATAGTAGAAATCCAGTACAGGTGACACTGAATAGAGGCCTAAGGGTCAAGCTGGGAAAAACTCCCAAAGGAGGTGTTTTAGTTGAGAAGGGATTAAAAAATAACGAGCCAGAGAAGTTGGGGGTGGGACAGAATAGCATATTCTAGGTGGGAGAAATAGCATGATCTAAGATCTAGACATATATGTGGCACACTGGTAGAACTACAAATTTGAGATGGTAGGAAAGTACAGTCTAAGAGGGAGTGACAAGGGAAGGATATAAGAGCCAGATCACGAAAGGCTATCCAAACTGTATTAAGAAATTTGGACTTTCTGAACTTTCAATACAATATAGATTGTATTGAAGTGGGAAGCTTGGAGGCAGGAAGACCAGTCAGTGCTTCAGGAGAGAGATGGTGATGGCATGAACAAAACTGGGTGAGGATTTGGAAGGACAAGGAAAAGGGAAGAAATTGAACTTAAGAAATGCTGATGGGGTAGAATCGACAGTTGTTGGTGATTGACTGGTGGAAGAAGTCAAGGGAAAAGTCCAGTTTTTTTATTTGGCAATAGGTTGAAAAGGTGCGGAAGAGACCCAGAAGGGATAAAGATGTTTGGCATGGTATAGGTTGGAGGAGGGGAAAATCATGAATGTGATGTTTGGACATACTGAGTCTGAGGTATCTTTTGAGATATTCAAGAGGTGTCGATCGGTGATTGGATTTACAGATCTGGAGCTCAGAGAAGATATACATCAAAGATATATTTATATATATAATCTGCATGTAGGTGGTTTTTATTTATTTATTTGAGAGAGAGAGTGAGAGAGAGAAAGAGCACAAGAGGGGGGAGCGGGAGAGGGAGAAGCAGACTCCCCGCCGAGCAGGGAGCCCTATGCGGGACTCGATCCCGGGACTCCAGGATCATGACCTGAGCCGAAGGCAGTCGCTTAACCAACTGAGCCACCCAGGCGCCCATGTAGGTGGTTTTTAAAAACTACGTGGGCATAAATGAGATAGTCTAGAGAGAAAGCATAGAGTGGGAAAAGAAGATCTATGTTGTGCCTTAAGTAACTCCAATATTTAATAGCTAGGTAGAAGAGAATAATTCTACAAAAAATTGAGAAGTGGCTAGAGAAATAGGAAGAAAACCAGGATATAGTGTCTCAAGAAGGAGAAGTTCTTGATCACGTTTGTTGCTGAGAGTTCAGGTGAAATGAGAATTGGAAAATGTCCATTGAGTGAGTGAATAACATGGAACTTTGTTATCGAGAGGAGTTTAGAGAAGGGGGCAAAATCCAGATTGAAGTGGGTGGAGGAGGAAATAGAAGGTGAGAAAATAAAAAGCTGATGACTATGGACAACCCTTAAGAGCAGTTTGGCTTTAGGTGAGGAGAGGCCAGTACAGATGGTCCCCGACTTCTGATGGTTCAGGCTAACAATTTTTTGACTTTATCATGGTGTGAAAACAATATGCATTCAGTAGGAACCATACATCAAGTGTGAATTTTTATCTTTTCTCAGGCTAGCGATACGTGGTTCAGTTCTGTCGTGAGCCTGGACGGGGGCGGCCAGCTGCAGCTCCCAGTCAGCCACACCATTGCAGGGGTAAAGAGCCAATACCCTGACAAGCATTCTGTACCCATACAACCATTCTGTTTTTCACTTTCAGTACTGTATTCAATGAATTAAAGGAGATATTCAGTTCTTTATTATAAAATAGGTTTTTGGGAGATGATTTTGCCCAACTGTAGGCTAATGTAAATGTTCTGAGAATGCTTAAGGTAGGCCAGGCTAAGCTATGATGTTCACTTAAGGGTATTACATGCATTTTGACTTATGATATTTTTTTTTAAGATTTTTTATTTATTTATTCATGAGAGATAGAGAGAGAGAGAGGCAGAGGCAGAGGGAGAAGCAGGCTCCCCGCGGAGAAGTTCTTGATCACGTTTGTTGCTGAGAGTTCAGGTGAAATGAGAATTGGAAAATGTCCATTGAGTGAGTGAATAACATGGAACTTTGTTATCGAGAGGAGTAAGTGGAAGAAGATCTGTAGTTGGATAAGGATATGGGAACGAGAGAGAATTTTTTTCAAGATGGGAGTATACTGACCTAAAAATCCAGAGAGAAGGATTCAGTTGAAGAGAAGTTGAGTCGAGAGGGAGTGAATACTAAAAATACACAGTTCTTGAAAAGGTGAGGGGATAGAATCCAAAGCTCTGATAGTGGGGAGGCTGGCCTTCAACAGGAGACAGAACAGTCTCTATCTTGTAACACAATATAAGGAGGAAGACAGAATGCTCGGGGAGCTTCAGACGTTCGCAGTGAATGAGTGGAGAAGTCCACTATCAGATGGCTTTTTTCTCTGGGGAGGAGGAGAAGGTATGCGGCCAGAAGATTACCGGGGAAAGTTCTTATGCTGAGGGGGAAAGAGTTGTAGGTGAGTGGTGAAGTAATCACAGATTGATGTGGGCAATCATAAAGTCCCTGTGTATTAACTGCCTGCGTGCAATCTCCTCCATTCCGCATTTGCCGGCCTGAGTTCGGGAGGAGGCAAAAAGAAACCAGAGTGTTGGGGTCATCAGGGTTAGGATTGCTGAAGACACCTCAGCATTTCTCACACTGGTCTTTCTCGAAACATTCTCCTGAAAGATGTTAATAGGTATACTGAGGGGAAAAAAAAAACCTCCTTGGTCAAAGAAGTTTGGGAGAGACGCTCTCTGCTCTTCTCCATTCTTAATATGCACATGAACGTGTTTGAAGTTCTGAGGATCTTGAGTTTGAAAATCTGGTTAAATTTAGTTTTGTCAACTTTTTCAAGCTTATTTGCTTTCAGAATGCTGTGTGTTTGTGTGTGTATAAATTGCATCTGTTAAAGTCTCATCGTTTGGTTTATCTCATTGTTTGATCAGGTAATCAGGAGTTCACCACACCCCTATTTAAAAGGACAGGAGCCTTTATCCCTTTCATCCAGCATGTTTACATTATCTATCATTAGCCATTTAAATCCATATTGATTTAGGGTGGAACAATAGCATACTTTTTCTGAAACACACCTCATTCTTCATGAACAGCAGTGCTATGTGCCTGTTCCACTTGTTCTCAATTCTTCTCATAAACTTGAAAAACAGTGTGTTCTTCCAGGACCGTAAGAAGCAATCTTGAAATGTGGCAAGGCAAACAGGGCCAGCAGCCATCCCAAATAGCTAATAGTGCTGGCAGGGAGGGTGGCAATGAGAGTCACCTGTATTATTATTTATTACTATTATTTATTATAAGCAACATTTTCATAGGTGCTTACAGTGTGTTATTTTGCATAATCACATTTAATTATGGTTGAGCAAGGTACAAATCTTATTGGTGAGAGCAAGGAACATAGTTTGGGGGGGAAGACAAAAGACATGTTAACGAAAATAGAGAGGAGCTGGGGAGGGAGCTAAGTGTCAGGGACAGTGGCCTAGATCATGCATTCTCAGTGGAACTGCTGTTGCCACCAGCGGGGTAAAAAGTGGTTTGTGGGGGGCAAAAAACGTAGGTATAACAATGATTTGTGGCCCTTTGGAGGGCCATTAAAAGCTGCGTAAAAATATGCAGTATATTTGTGGTATTAATAGTTCATGGTAGAGGATGATTAGAACAAAAATGTCTACCGTAGGCTTGCTGAGGGGGGGGAGGTAATAATGGAAAAAAGATTGGGGAGCCACGGTTTAAATCCTGTAGTGCCTGTGGAATGTGTTGACATTTGTGAGTGATTTTGTTCCCAGACATGTTAGACAGCTCATTTGTCTAACACAGTGTCTGCTTCTGGCTTCATTTGTCCTGCCCATCTTCCCCAAGGCCCTGAATGACTATGTTTTGCCCCCATTAAGCTCTTCTCTTCTGGCCACAGCTGACCGAATTAGGGTGGATATAAGCCAAGACCAGTTATGGCCAGTGCATGACTGGTCCCAGGAAGCCTGGCTTTGTTTACTTCCTCTCATCAGGCCCTGTGATGCTGCTCTGTATTTTTATAATGTCTGCCGCACAGCTTGCTCCGTTTGAGACGACTTGAGTGGGTGCCAGACGAGCCCTGGGGGGTTGTGACATCTTCCCAGTCAGGACACTTGGCCTGGGGGTGTACTGTTTGAGTAAGATTGAATGTGACTGAATGAGGAGAGAAGAGAAATCTGTTCGAATCATCAGCTCTTCATCTTGCATGCATTCAGCATCTGATGAATGCAGACTAGGGTTTCTTAACAGCTGTGATACTGACATTTTGGACCAGAGAATTTTTGTTGGGGGCGCGGGTGAGGGCTTTTCTGTACATTGTAGGAGGTTTAGCAGCATCCCAGGCCACTCCCCACTAGATGCCAGCAACACCCACTCCACCAGTGGTGACAACCAAAAATGTTTCTACACATTGACCAAAGTCCCCTGGGGAACAAAATCACCTTGGGTTGAGAACAACTGATACAAACTAGAGCCATTAGAGATGGCTATAAATCTAATTGTACTAGTATGATCAGAAATGCCACAAAAGGGGGGCGCCTGGGTGGCTCAGTTGGTTAAGCGACTGCCTTCGGCTCAGGTCATGATCCTGGAGTCCCTGGATCGAGTCCCGCATCGGGCTCCCTCTGACCCTCCCCCCCCATGTGCTCTCTGTCTCTCTCATTCTCTCTGTCTCAAATAAATAAATAAAATCTTAAAAAAAAAAAAAAAGAAATGCCACAAAGGGCTTGTGATCTGCTGTTGAACATCACCTTAATGAGGATGTTACCGGAAATGATGGAAGACAGTCCTTGAGAGAGCTAAAACCAGCGTTGTTACCAAGATAATCACAGCTACCACTTAGTGTTTGCTTATGTGCTGGATGCTTGCCACGCATGTTCCATTTATTAACTCATCAGCCCTCCCAGCAACTCCAGGAAGTCAGTGCCACCATTATTCTCCCCACCCTACAGTTGAGGGAACTGAGACATGGAGATGTTAAGGGACTTGCTGGAGGTCACCCAGGCAGCATGGTTCCAGAGCCCATGCGCTCATGAGCACAGAACGACTCCTTTGGAGAAGGAGAAGCAAGCCGCTCTGTACTCCAGCATCCCATAGAGATGGTTCCTAAGGAAGTTGCTAACATTAAGACAATTCAGGTGGAGGCTGGAATTTCAGAGGGGAAATCAGAAGCAGTTGAGTCTTATTACTGCCTGTCCCCCTCACTGGTCTTTTTAACTCTGCACCATCACCTACTGCCCTGGCCTTATGTTCAATGTTGGGGAAACTTTTTACAGTTTTGGAAGGTTCGTAGAGGCAAGAAGCATTTGCTTAGGAGATTCTTGCTAGGCTTTTGAGGTCTTTCTAGAGTGGCTTAGGTTTACATGTTAGAATAAGTTCATTCCTTTAGAGCCACATATAGATTAACTTTGCTAGACCCAGCTGGCAAAGGTAACCACTCACACATCTCAGGTGGTGCCAGAGCCCAAGAGCTCCTCGGCAGAATCAGGCGTGAGAATTCCCATCTGCCATCGATGGCACTTTATGAGGTGAGGACCACGTCCGAAGTGGGAGTGGGAACCAAAGGGAAGATGAAGTGTTGGCATCTTTCAGGTTTGGACAAAGCGAAATATTAAGCAAGTCAGGACTCAGAGGTCCCTGGAGTTCCAGACAAATATAGACCTTCTTCCTATTCCTTCCAACCCAAGGACAGCACCAGTGTCAGGAGTCAGCAGTGTGGATACTTGGCATGTTCTGCAAAGGCAATTGTCTTGAAGCAGGAAGGCAAACAGTGCTGCTCCCCAGTGGAGGGTGTGGTATTGCCAGGCTGGCCATGAAAGGATCACCAGGGTTGCTTGATCAACATACAGAATCCCAGCTCCCACCCTGGTGGATTCCAATTCCAGCAGATCTGAGGTGTGGCATGGCAAAATGAATTTCTAACGGTAGATTCGGATGTATCACAAGACCCGGGGAGTGCTGCAAAGACTGGGAGCAACAACCTCTATCATGTGGAGAGGTGACCCGGAAGAGCTGAACAGCGCCGGCCATACTAGACCTGAGGTTCTCTGGCCGACGATCACATTAAAAGAACCCTTTGCCCAGACCCTAGGGTGATATATACAATATTATCACAACTCACACCTCACACAAGAAAGAAAGGGTTTAGTTGCTAGTTGCCTACTTTCTACAGATTCTTAAGAGCACAGTATGATGGTCAGTATTGATCAGTTTAGACTCAGTTCATATTCTAACACCAAATATTGTCTTAGCAGTTTTTTTTTTATGGGTAACACTAATAGTAAAAGTATAAAAAAAAATCTATAAAGATGCTTATGCTATCATGTTAGGGTCCTCTAAGAATTAGTATTTACTACTAAGTAATTAGAAAGCATAACATGGGAAACTCCTAACAGAATCCTATTTGGAATTTTAGTGTTAACGGATGGCAGCTTCACAAGTCAAAGTCTTCTATGTGATAGGAAAACACTGGTGGGAAATGATGTCCACATCAGGCCCAGCCACCCCCATGAATTTAAGAGCTTGTTCTGTCGTGCAGAGATCTTATTTTGTATTTGTGATAACTGATAGCTGTGACGGCCAAGCTCACCATAAGCATCCAATCCTGTTCTCTGTTCCCTTTTTGAATCCATCAGGAGTTCCATGGTCTCAGAGTTCATATCCCTGTGGAATGTGCTGGTGGGTTCTTTGGTGGAAGACCCATTTCCCCGGTTTTCCTGTCTCCTCCCTTTCCCACCGGGCAAGATGTGGACAGAGAAGTTTATGGATTTACTCCACTGATACTGCGTGGTGCTAAATAGGACCCCAGGCCACAAAGTCTTTGAGGTATACACGGATAGGAAAGCCAAGAAGAGAAGAAAGGCAATACTCCTTTTTCAGGGTGGAATATGCTGCTGAATCTCTTCTAGGCATGAGCAGAAACATGAAAGTTTCTCAGCTTGAGCATGGGTGGGCACAACTCATGCTCACATGTACACCAGTGTACATGTAATTAAGACTCAGAAGCTTTTGGGGGCGCCTGGGTGGCTCAGATGGTTAAGCGTCTGCCTTCGGCTCAGGTCATGGTCCCGGGGTCCTGGGATCGAGTCCCGCATCAGGCTCCCTGCTCCTTGGGAGCCTGCTTCTCCCTCTGCTTCTCTCTCTCTCTCTCTCTCTGTCTCTCATGGATTAAAAAAAAAAAAAAAAAGACTCAGAAGCTTTTGGTTAATGGGGCTGAGGCTGAGGCTGATGCCAGTTGGGGACAGAGCTTCTTCTACCCTCTTGGTGGACTTAGTTGGAGGGAGTCCATGTAGACAGAAGATCCAGTGACAGGTTTTTCTGCTCTTGCTCAGATCTGACAAGGTGGTAGCCCAGCAAAGTCATGGTATCATTGCAGACTTCTTGAAGTCGAGAAACCTTTCCATAAGGCAAGGTCCAGCGCCAGGCCTGGGAGACGTTGAGGGCATTCCTGGCATTAGTGCGGAAGGCATGATGACCCATGCCCTTGCCTCGAGTGCTGTTGTACACCCAGGTCTGGAGGTGGGGCAAGAATTTCAGTCCCACATATTTATACATTTGGGCAGTCTGGGCAATGGGGTCCCGGACCAGGTCCTCATAGCGAACAAGCATGTAGCGTTGCCTCAGGGCTTTGGGCAAGGACTGCACAGCCTTATAGATCTCCAGCTGGCTTTGGCAGATGACCTGCATCATGTAGTAAGGCTGATCCTTCTCCTTGATTTTCTCCCAATGCTGCCCCATCACAATGCGGCTGTCAATCATGAGTTCCCGTATGGTGTGTTCTCGAGAACGGAACACTGCCCGGGGATCCCGTACCAGGTGCACAATGTGCAGATTGAGGGAAGGGTCTCTCAGCAGTGGGTAGAGCACCTGCAGGTTGAAGAAGCGCACCTCCTTGAGCACCACGTGGCTATAGGAGCGACAGGCCTTCTCTACCACCTCAAAGGGCTGTTTACTGCACAGAAGCTTGCAGTGAGCCTGGGGTATGATCATATCCCGGGAGAAGATGTTGCAGGCAGGTGGGGAACACAGGGCCCGGCTGTTCTCCCACTGGAAGAGGCTGGACTGTCTTCGAGGACTGGGTTTCATGTAGGCATCAAAGACACTCATGTCACACAGAAAAATGGCACGGATCAGATCCCTCACTGCCATATGCAGCCTCCAGGCAGTGCTGTGTGTGAAGGTCATCCAGATGTGCCACGCGGGCTCCATCAGGTAGAAGACATCCGGGTGCTGCCCAAAAAGCTGTCCCACAAAAGAAGAACCAGAGCGCCAGGAAGACAGGACCAGCACATGCATGGGCTTGGGCTCCTCCTTCGTGGACAGGGAGTTGAAGTTGTGGCCATACAGATGGAAGAAGAGAGCAAAGATGGCCATCTGGGAAACCAGAAACAGCAGTGGCCGCATTTTTTTGGGCAGTATCATCATGCTGAAGTGGAAGACCTTTAAGGAACAAGCAGAAGGGTTGTTAGGCTTCTGTTTTGGTGTCAGCCTTCCATCCCCTTTCTTGCCAAAGTCATTTTTCCCCCTGACCCCCAGCAAGGAGCAACGTAGAGTGCTGGGAACTTCTGGTAACCAACTACACAAATCCTTCTCTGAATCAATTCCTGTCCCTTGCAGTTAGTATGTCAATAAGATCTATTTATTTTAGGCTCTTTACTTCCTTCCTCCTGGTCTTTCTTGTCCAGTGAGCTGCCAAAAATGCCTGAATGTAGCCATATTTCATCGTCTTAGAGGAATAGCTCCACCCTGCCACCTTGGTGACACATATTTGTCCACATGGGCCACTTAGGCAAAGCTTCACCACAGTCTGACCAAATTTTGGTGGAATGCTCTGTGATTCCTTCTGAAACTAAGGGAGATAAGCTGACTTGGGAGGAACTACCTCAAGGTCATTGTTCACCCACCTCCCCTATCTTCAGGGAAATTGCCGTAGGCCATTTCTCATTGCCTTCCTTCATCTCAAGCAAGCACAGGCCTTTCAGTCCCCTGAAGGATATGGTTGCAGGCTATAAACCTGTTTGGCTTGAGTTTGGAGTTGTCTCCTCAGGGGCAGAGCCAAGTGCCCATGGTACCTGTCATTTGGTCCCCTCTGGTTTGGCATCATCCTGTGGGACTAGGGACACGAGGAACTGACCCAGGCTGACCTTACATCTGTGTAGCTAAGAAACTATCTGAATCTATTTGGCTTGAATTGTTGTCTCTTTAACAGCTGGCTCTATGGAAGTGTGCAAACCAACCTGAGAGCTGCATTAGTGATACTTATGGCCTGTTAGCCACTGTGCTGCTGCCGGGGGAATACTTAACTGCGTGACACAACCCAATCAGAGCAGCTCAGTACAGATGGCCAGGTTGTGTACTGCACAACCCTAGGGAATGCCATCTCATCAAAACTTTAAGATATTTCTTATTAAAAAATGTTCTCATAGGTGAGGGTAAGGTATTTTGGTCCAACAGAATAAGAACATTAGGATGATTTTCCAGTTGTTAGATGTTAAATATCTGGAGAGGGGTGCCTGGATGGCTTAGTCAGTTAAGCGGCCAACTCTTGATTTTGGCTCAGGTCATGATATCAGGGTCCTGGGATTGAGCCCCGTGTTGGGCTCCATGCTCAGCAGGGAGTCTGCTTGGGATTCTCTCTCTCCCGCTCCCTCTGCCCCTCCCCCACTTGTACATGCTCTCTCTAAATAAATAAAATTTTAAAAAAAATAAAAATAAATAAATAAATAAATAAATAAATAAATAAATATAATCTTTAAAAAAAAATCTAGAGAAATGAATTCCACTTAGTAATTCACACTAAGGCTCATACAGACTGGTGGCAACCCTCAACTTCCTTCATAATCAAGGCTCACTTTGTATGAAAAGACCATGGTTCCCAGTGACATGCTAGAGTATTATTCTGAGGGTTTTTTAAGAGTTTAAGGTTAAGGGTTCTTTAAGGGTTAAGATGAATCTGGATCATTTTGGGTGACTTCCTAGCATAAACAGCTATTGAGAGATAGAACAGATAGAATAGCTATTTCACATAGTGTAAAATATTAAGAGTAGCAAGGTGCTAATTTTTTTTAAACATTTTGTTTTTAAGTAATCTGTACACCCAACATGGGGCTTGAACTCATAATCCTGAGATCAAGGGTCCCATGCTCCACCAACTGAGGCAGCCAGGCACCTGCAAGGTGCTAATTTGCATATTGTTATATCCCCAAGATATTCTTCCTTCCAGCTTTTTTTTTTTTTAAAGATTTTATTTATTTATTTGAGAGAGAAAGAATGAGACAGACAGAGCATGAGAGGGGGGAGGGTCAGAGGGAGAAGCATACTCCGCACCAAGCGGGGAGTCCGATGCGGGACTCGATCCTAGGACTCCAGGATCATGACCTGAGCTGAAGGCAGTCGCTTAACCAACTGAGCCACCCAGGCGCCCCCTCTTCCTTCTAGCTTTAACAAAGAAAATATATTTCTAGGGGTGCCTGGGGGGGCTCAGCCGGTTAAGCATCTGCCTTGGGCCCAGGTCATGATCCCAGGGTCCTGGGATGGAGCCCCATATCAGGCTTCCTGCTCAGCGGAGAGCCTGCTTCTCCCTTTCCCTCTGCTGCTCCCCATGCTTGTGCACTCTCTCTCTCTCAGAGAGAGAGAGAGCCAGAGTGTGGACAGCAAAAACAGGGGGAGGGGCAGAGGGAGAAGCAGATTCCCCGCTCAGCAAGGAGCCCAACATGGGGTGGGGCTCAATCCCAGAACCCTGGGATCATGACCTGAACCAAAGGCAGATGCTTAACTGACTGAGCCACCCAGGTACCCCAATAAATAAAATCTTTAAAAAAAATTTTTTTAAAGGAAAAAAAAGAAAATATATTTCTAGACAGTAATTGGAGCTGGATTTAAGGTTTGTTAATTTCCTGGTGACAGATCTTATCACTCATTTTAAAAAAGTTTTTAATGAGTAATAGTTTCATGGTTCAAATTGTTTTAAAAAGTATGATTATCATGGACATTAAACCCACAGACTTAGAATTTAGAAGGCTTCTTCAGGTGCCTGGGTGGCTCATTTGTTAACATCTGCCTTCGGCTTGGGTCATGATCCCAAGGTCCTGGGATCAAGTCCCACATAGGTGCATCGGGCTCCCTGCTCAGTGAGCCTGCTTCTCCCTCTCCCTCTGCCTGCCACTCTCCCTGCTTATGCTCTCTCTCTCTGTCAAATAAATAAATAAATAAAATCTTTAAAAAAATAAATAAAAGAAGGCTTCCTACAATTCTGCATGCATGCAGGACATAAGGGGAGCGCTTACCAGCCTGAGTCTAGCCTGTCACACTGCAAGTCTTTAACAGGCGAGGGGGAAATACTATGACAAGCAGTTATGTCTGTGGATGAAGACTATAGTCATAAACTGGAAAACTTTTAGAGCTCTTTGTAAACAGGGTTAATGACATACCTTAATGACGGGTCACAGTATATTTCTGGGGGAAAGAACACCTAAGAATTTTACCAGCTGCTGAATCAGTAACCTCTTCTGTACTCACAGCTAGGATGAATCTGCTAGCTCGTGTTTGGTCATTACTGTACAGCGAAAGTCTACTTCAGTACATGTCCCCTATCTGCCCATTTCCCACCTTGCCCCCAGGTAGCAACTGGGTTCATTTTGTATGTGTCTTTTCAGTTGCTTTCTGCACACCCAAGAAAATTCAAATGTATATGTAGTCTTAATTTTTCCCCCTCTTTATAATAGAAAAAGTAGCAACTTATACACAGCATGCTTTTTTAACTTTACAGTATGTCTTGGTGAGCTTTACATGGTAGCACATAAAGCATTTCCTCACTCCATTTTACCACTACATAGAGTTCTATTATACAGATATACCACAGTTTATTTAACTAGTTTCCTCCTTGCTGGGCTTTTGGCTTATTTCCAGCTCTTTTGCCATTACAAAAACTTCAATGATGACCTGATGTTTAAACCTCGTTGCACGTGTATGTAAGCTAAATCCCCAGAAGGGGAATTGTGGAGTCAAAAAATACACGTGTGTGTAGCTTTGCTATCTGTCACCCACATGGCCTTCATACTGGTCATAAACCATTCACTATATCCAGAGCTG
Source organism: Mirounga leonina (assembly GCF_011800145.1). Lineage (NCBI taxonomy): Eukaryota > Metazoa > Chordata > Mammalia > Carnivora > Phocidae > Mirounga > Mirounga leonina. The sequence goes on along the minus strand of NW_023270469.1, from coordinate 13,709,524 downwards.
CAGAAATTCTAGGGAGTAGATTTTCAAGGAGGAATATATAAATATAAAATATATAAATATAAAAGCAGGTTTATAGCTTGCTTCCTGAAGAGGTACAGCATGCTTTGCCAGCTCATGGGCTTCCGTTGGAAGTCCCCTGAACCTTCTGGGAAGTGTGTACTGACCCAAGCCAAATCTTGTGCAGTGGCATAGAAACCCTCCTCTTCCATTCTTTACAACAGTGCATTTCCTCCTTATTGCCAAAAGGATCCAGTGAGGATCCTCTCTCCTTCATGGCCAGGATTACTTTGCTATATGCCAAGGAAATGTCAGTGAGGGGTAATTCCTTTCTTTGCCCTGAAGGTTAGAACAGGACCAGCTAAGATACGCTCTTAGGTCTTTCAAACTCAAGCCCAAGAGGAAATGATTAGAAACTAGGACATTATTAATAATAGCCCAAGATTGCCCTCCTCTACCCCCACCTCCCAAAGACTGAGGAAATGACTTTAGCAAGAGATTCTCTTCCAAAGGTAACGTGAGTATCTGGAAAAATTTGGAACAAAGATAGGAAACAACAGAGCAAAAGAGAGAGAAAAGTAAAGAAGGGAAGAACTTAACCTGTGCACATTTATAAGGAAACCGTGGTAGAATTTTATATGCAGGGCCTGTAATCAACTCAAAAAGAAGCTAACATTTCTTAAGGATTAGGAATGTAGACCTTTCAAAGTTATGCTTTCGCTCCCCAATCCTGGCTTTGGGCCAACTCAGTGTCCTGAGCAGGATCAATGGCTCTAAGTCCTCCTTGCCTACCAGTAGCTCCTAGCCTCATGCCCATTCTCTCTCAGAGCTGGAGCCAGGCCTTCTAACTCTGTCCCCAGTTGTCCTCAGGCTTCAGTTGTTCACGGCTCTCAGGAATTCCCATGGAAACCCTTCGATTTCTTTCTCTGCTTTTTCTTACCATGAGCACTCACCCTGGCCAGAAAGAAAATATGCTTTTGTAAAGTGAGTCCCATGTCTTGTCACTGGGATCTAGCTACTTCCGGGATCCAGGCAACCCATGATGGGGCTAGCCAGAACAGCCAGGGAGTACTGTAGGCAAAGCCCGTGTCTGCAGAGATTGTAATCAGTAGTAGAGATGATATTCTTGAGGGCCTGGGAGAAGTGAGCAGATGTGGCTCCATGAAGAAAGGGCAAGTCGGGTTTTTTATGGCCATCTCCTCTCATCTAACTACCACCTCTCCCCCTGTCCTGCACTAACCTTCTCTGTGGTCCTTGGAGTTGGTAAGTGTTTGTGAGAAGTGTGTGACACAACTCCATTTCAGAGTCCCTAGTCCACCTTCCCAAGTGTTCTTTTCCTGGCTATTCAGGTGCCAAGCTTGAATCCCCCCCTCCCTGTTGTCAGAATCCCCGGTCTGCTCATCTCTGGCCTGGCCTTTGATAGTAAGTAGCCTCTCTCTTCTGTCTCTCAAATTCCCCATCCCCCCCATCCACTGCTGCCAAAAACTGTCTTTTCTAAAGCACAAGTCTATCAGTCCCCTCCTTGAAATCCTTCAGTAACTTTCCAGCACATAGAGGATTAAATCAAAATCCCCAAGTCTTTTTTTTTTTTTTTAAGATTTTTATTTATTTACTTGACAGAGAGAGAGAGAGATCACAAGTAGGCAGACAGGCAGGCAGAGGGAAAGGGAGAAGCAGGCTCCCCACTGAGCAGGGAGCCCGATGCTGGGCTCGATCCCAGGACCTTGGGATCATGACCTGAGCCGAAGGCAGATGCTTAACCATCTGAGCCACCCAGACGTCCCTAAAATCCCCAAGTCTTGTACCCAGGGACCTTCATGGTCTGATCTTTGATCCCCTGTCAGTCCCCTGCTTTTCAGCACTGCAGGCTCCAGACTTTACTTTCAGTTCTTTCCTGTTATTTAGAAGCCCTTACTCCTGAGATTTAATTATTCTCTAAACTTTCCAGTAGCATCCATCTCTCACTCTATAGTAAATAGCTGTAGAAGAATGTTTCTACCACTGGGCTACTGTAACTTAAGGGTAAATGCTATGTCTTGCCTTATTTAAAGGTACATGAAACTTGTAAGTGATTAAGGCTCTTTAAATACTTGTTGAATAAATCAATAGTTGAATATGGGAAGAGGAGTAATCATAGCTGGAAAGCAGATAACTGAATGAGATCCACTGAGAAACAGAAACTTGTCCTTTGCACATGGGTGTCTCTGTAGTATCAGTTACTAAAATTTAGGTGATTCTGTTGAGTATTGAGCACAGAACCAAAACTATCTCAATTGCATGGAGCAAAATATTAATAAAGTTAGAGGCATAGGTTTGATGGTATAGCACAGGTAACCTTATTCCAAAAAAAAAAAGAGTTTCTACACCGAGTATGTATTAATGAAAACTAGAAAAAAAAAACCCCATGAACAGTTTTTTTAAATTAATAAGAAATAAAAGCAGGGCATTTGGGTGGCTCAGTTGGTTGATCATCTGACTTTCGATATCGGCTCTGGTCATGATCTCAGGGTTGTGAAATCAGCCCCGCTCAGCCGGGCGTCTGCTTCTCTTCCTCTCTCTCTCCTTCTCCCTAAATAAATAAATAAATCTTAAAAAATAACTAAATCTTAAAAATAAAAAAAGAAATAAAAGCTGTATTGCAGAGCAGAAGACCACTCAGACTACTTCTCTTGTCTAACTAGCTTAGAAAAAGAAAAAACAGAGAAAACCCTCAGCACATCCTGTCATCACTGCCCCCCCAAATAATTTAAAAACAGGTTGCACCAACTAGGGGTGAGTGGTATTTTCTTAAAAAAACATCACCATCATCAACATGACCTCATCTGGCAGCCTGATGACCACGGGCTGAATTATGGATGACCCCCAAATGAGTACTGGGTAGCCTTTTAGAAACAAAATGAGCAGGGGCGCCTGGATGGCTTCATCAGTTAAGTGTTTGCCTTCAGCTCAGATCATGATCCCAGGATCCTGGGATCAAGTCCCGAGCAGGGCTCCCTTCTCTGCAGGGAGTCTGCCTCTCCCTCTGCCTGCCACTCCCGCTGCTTGTGCTCTCTCTGTCAAATAAATAAATTAAATCTTAAAAAAAAAAGGGGGGGGGGTCACCTGGGTGGCTCAGTCAGTTAAGCGGCTGCCTTCGGCTCAGGTCATGATCCCAGGGTCCTGGCATCGAGCCCCACATCGGGCTCCCTGCTCCGCGGGAAGCCTGCTTCTCCCTCTCCCACTCCCCCTGCTTGTGTTCCCTCTCTCACTGTGTCTCTCTCTGTCAAATAAATAAAATATTTTAAAAAAGAAAATGAATTCTGAGGGAAAAAATAACAGGCAGCAATTTAAGAGTCCCGGATTCCAGCCACTGGCACATTCCTAACTTAGATTCCCCAGTGAGATTATGCTCCCATAACCCGAAATTAGAGATGGCAGAAGATATTTTCACAAACCGAGAGATCAGAGCTGGATTGGGGAAACTGAAATCCACACATATACCTATAGACCCAGGAAAACCATGGGGATAAGCACCTGGGCAAAGGTGACCATATAGTAACAAACACTAACTAGACTGAAAGTACCAGGAGGGTTGGACCTGGGTCCTCACCACTGCTGCATGTCCAGTGTGCCAAAAACAGTGCCTGAAACATCTACCGAATGATGACTGAATACATCATTTGTAGAGCAGTTTTTAGTGCTTGAGGTGCCCTCAGTGATTCGGGTAAGGAAGCGGGGGTGGGGGGGACAAGATAGTTTTATTTTGCGCATATAAACGTATTTCAATTCCAACCAGAAGTTCTAGACTGGTCTGAGGCCATACAAGACAGAAGTCTCTTCTACTTGGGCTGATGTGCTGGCCTCACAACTTAATCTTCTTTTACATCTGAATAGCATTCCACAACTTTGAAACCCCATTCAGCCACAATCATGACAGCTATCCAGTTATATACACAGGACACTGAAAATCCACACACCCGTGTTTCAGAGTAAGTAAACTGAAACTGTAACTGATTGACTCAATGGTGGAAATAGCCCTACCTGAATCAGACCCCAGGTCTTTTGAGTCTCAGGGCCAAGAGCATTCAGTGATCACATCACACCTCGCCTGAGCTCGAGAAAACCTACAGCTCCCTCCACCTCCCGTCTGCCATTCTCCAGCACCTGAGCAGAGAAGACACAGCAAGTATAGAAACTTGAACTCAGAAGCCAGGATCGGAGTAAGTTAGATGAGTCAGGGGACCATCTACAAGACATCTATCAGGACAGCCCTACTGGCCTTCTAGGCTTTTTCAGATCCTTTCAGAGATGGAGCTGGGTGGGGATGAGGGAGCTATTGGCAAGAGGCTTGTGCTTTTTCAGGGAGATTCTCCGGGCGACTCTGATTTAGCCCCCCTCCACAACCCCCCTCCTCTGCCATTGCTGTTAAAATCCTTAGCTTAGCTGCAGGAGGTTTTCTGGGACAATGGCCACGCTGTGGAGGTGTATACAGAGAAAACTCTCTCCTTACCTTGATAGTAGCTTAGGCTTCTCCAGTGCTTTAGAAAGTCTCACTGCTAGCCAAGTTGTGCTTTTCTCTTCTGTCTCACCAACTGCCCTATCGGCTTCCTCTTCCTCCTTGCATTTTGCATAACCGTCCCTACTCAGAGCAAATTCCACTGCCCTCTGCCTTCTGACAGAATAGTGACCCACCTTCCCAGACGATGTTGAGAAAGCGCTCACTCCCTAGTAGCCTTGATATTAGCAGCTTTAACACAGAGAGACTTAGCCGCTGGGAGAGTCTGTTCGCGGTAGACTGGGAGAAGCAAAGGAGGAAGCGTTCTCTCCCACAGCTGGGAGCCGGTGCTGGAAAGTAGGCTCCTTGAAGGCAGCTGAAAATGTTAACTCCCTTAGGACAGGGTAGAAAAAGAAAAAGGAGGCCTGGGAGATGAGGTTGATAGGGAAATCAGGGACAATCACAAACCGAATACCCATGAGATCTTAAGCCTTGCTCTTATACCTTAATCTTATCTCTGTTGCAAAAAAGAGGAGAAAACCTGAATGCTATTTCTGGATCGTACCTGCCTGCTCACTCCACTGGATTTAGGGAAGATAACATTTTTTTGGCCTCTGTGTCATGTTCAACATCTTCAACCCTTCTTACAGGAGATTCTAACTAGATAATTACCTAGATGTAATAACTAAATGTATGGGAGGACATAGATATATTGGCATTTAGTTGGGGTACAGGAAAAATATTACCCCCACAAGAAAAAAAGAAACAAGTTATTGAAAATTATAGCTTCTTACTAGCTGTGTGTCCTTGGGCAAATCACACAACTACTCTGAGCTACTTTACATGATTGTTGTGAGTGTAAACAATAGGTGAGAATACTCAAGTAAATGTAAATTGTGGCCAAGTGTAAAAGCCACTGACTTTGCAGTCAGGCAGCTGGGGTAAGTCCTTCCCACCTCTCTGAGCCCTGGAATATCCGTGTAAAATATATATCTACTTCAGAGAATTCTTGTGAATGTCAGGGCAGAATTAGTGCATATAACACCCCTAATACAATATTATGACAAGAATGAGTTAAAAAGTGGTAGTTAAGGGGCACCTAGGAGGTGCAGTCGGTTAGACGTCCGGCTCTTGGTTTCAGCTCAGGTCTGATCTCAGGGTCAGATCAAGTCCCAAGTCAGCTCCCCACTCAGCGGGGAGTCTGCCTGAGTTTCTCTCTCCTTCTTCCCCTGCTCCTCCCCCCTGCGCACGTGTGCCCTCTCTCTCTCTCTCTCTCACTGAAATAAAACAAATAAATATTTTTTAAAAAGTGGTGGTTAATCATAATACCTCTTTCTTCTTGCTCAGTTTCTGGCCCATTTTCTAGGCTTTGAAAGGGAGAGCAGGCAGAGTTGTAGGAGTTCTATAGGATAATCTAGTAAGTGTCTTTGCTGGTTTCCATCAGCTGGGCCTCCCAATGCCTTATCATTGGCACAAATGACCAGGCCTGTGGTGGTGGGATTTCAGTTGTGTGGCCCTCCCTCTCTCCCAGTTTCTCCCCGGCAGGGAGAAGAGACATTTCTCTTCCTCAGAGTGACTCCATGCTGGGATATACATTGAAGAGCCAGAACTGAGCAGTTGGGTGGTTCTGCTTTTATTCTTTTTTTTTTTTTAAGATTTTATTTATTTATTTGACAGAGAGATACAGTGAGAGAGGGAACACAAGCAGGGGGAGTGGGAGAGGGAGAAGCAGGCTCCCCGCCAAGCAAGGAGCCCAATGCGGGGCTGGATCCCAGGACCCTGGGATCATGACCTGAGCCAAAGGCAGATGCCCAACGACTGAGCCACCCAGGCGCCCCTGCTTTTATTCTTATTATAAAAGTGAAGACTTGTTCATTATTTAAAAATTTGAAAACTACAAAATGTATAAGGAAGACAGTACAAATCCCTTTACATTTTGCTGCCCAGAGAAAACCACTCTTGATCTTTTTTCCCAGGCATGCAGCAATCTGTATAACTGAGATCACCATGGAAAATATAGATTTGTACTTGTTTTCCCTTTGTCTTTATTTTAAGACATTTTAAATTATGAAATTAGAATAAGGGCAGGAAGGTACAATTTAACAAGTAACATAAAGGAACTACCACTTAAAAAAGAAACCAGGACATTGGCAAAGCTGTTTCACAGTATCCCTTCTGTCCCACGACCTCCTCCCCCCTGTTGTTACTTAGAGGTGATCACTATCATGGTTAGTGGTTCCTTGCTTTTCCTTATACTTTGTCGTCTTTTTTTTTTTTAAGACTTTATTTTTAAGTAATCTCTGCACCCACCATGGGGCTCAAACTCACCTGCCGAGATCAAGAGTTACACGCCCCACCGACTGAGCCAGCCAGGCGCCCCCTACAGTTTATCATCTTAAGCAAGACAATTAAATTTTCCCCAATTTGACCTTTATGGAAATAGAATCATACCACATTCTTTTGAGCTTTTCTTTATTCGTTTCATATTATCCTTGTAAAACTCATCATGTTGTTGTGTAGAGCAATAGGGGTTTTTAAATTTGTTTTTATTATCCTTGTAACATTCCATGTGTGAATATACCATAATTTGTCCACGATCTTGTTAATTGACATCTGAAGTGTTTGTAGTTTGAAGCTGTGGTTGAATATTCTTGACATGTCTCCGGGCACACATTTATACACATTTATACAAGTGTCTGGGGGGTGTTTGACTCTGATTTTTTCACCTCATACTACGTAATAAGCATTTACCCATGTAAACAAATATTTATGGAAAACATTACTTCGAAAGGGTTTGTCATATGCCAACATTCTAGTGCTTGGTTGTCAGACATTTAGATTGTTCCCAGTTTCCCTATGACATATAACACTGAGATAGATATGGGGACCTTAATGATTAATGAAACACTTAGCATAATTCTCCGTACAAGTACCTGCCCACCTCTTTCCTCACAAGTAATACCACAGATCTTAGCCTCTTTAGTGTGTCACTCATATATCAGTTAGGAAGAACTTTCGGAAAGGTTGGGCTGGAAACAGTCATTAAGAAATAGGTATTCACAGCAATAAAAAACCCACGGTATCCCAAACAGAGGGCATTCCCAGGAAGGAATTAGGAGGCACGAAGACTATGAAAGAAGAGAATGATAGGGTAGCTCCTGCTTGTTCAGAGCTGGCGACAAGCCAAGCATAGCACTGCATGCTTATTGGGGTCATTGCATTGTCCTCTCTGCTTAGGAGGTAATTTCTGTATTTTCCAGATGATGGAATAGAGGCTTGGAGAAGCTAAACAATGTATCCACAATTACATGGCTTATAGTGGAAAAGTATGGACCCAACCTCTGGTTCGAGATGGAAATCCAGGCTTACTCCTCGACAGTGCTACCTCTCTCTGTGATCATGGACAAGACTAGTGAGTCTATTCTGTTTTGCTGTCCTCCTAAGGGTAGTTGATAGTTCATTCAGGGCAGAACTCTTTCTACAGTTACAGGAATAGAAATTTAACATTCAAAAAGAAGAAAAAACTGCCCCAATTCCCTGTATCACCATGTAATCCTCAGTCCTTGCAGACCTCATGGAGGATTCTACTGGCCTCATGTAAAAAGAGAAGAGAAACTAGGTCTTTGTCAGTCATTGATGAACACCAGTAATTGTAATCCAGCCCTTTCTTTCTACTGTTCTTTTCATGCTTTTCTGAAGCCTTCCCAAATATAATGATCCCTCAAATATACCAAAACCCCTAAATAATGCATATCACCTACCATCTTTTCCTTGAGAGGAATTTGTGCTGATAGAATGCCAAGCAGCTAAAGAAAAGCCTCCCTTGGTCACTAGCCTCTGGTGGTAGTCATCACGTTCAGATATGCGGCGTCTAAGAGTCTACAGTATTCCACAGCACCAGGAAGAAATCTGAATGCTGGTGTTCGATATCCAAGCCTTCTTGTGGAACATTCACAGGGAAAACACCATTTCTTTAAGTGAGCTCCATCCATAGCACTTTTCTGTGATGAAGAACCGTTAGGTATCTGCATTGTCTAATATAGCAGCCACTGCTACGTGAGGTTATTGGACGCTTGAAACGTGGCTAATGTACCAGATTAGAAAGCTCGGTTAAGGCTGTACAGATCCCATCTCTTTTTAAGTCTCAGAAAAATCTGATGAAAGATAAAGACCATCTCTCTGTGAAAATGTACATTTGATCATCATACAAACACAAAATCAGATCCAATTGCAAGGGGTCCCTACTTAAGAATCCTGACAAAGGGCTGTATGTACTTTAAGTACTTCTCAAAGCGTGATTTCAAGAGAGTTGACTCCCAGGGACCACTATTCAGAAGAGCTTTGTGCTCCATCCCTCCCCCTTGGACTTTTGTCATGTTTAGAATCTGGAGACCCACCCACATGGTAAAGAGTCAGCCACTGAGCCAGAGTCTGATTTTCTCAGGGGTCAAGAAGAATCTTTCTGCTGGTTATACTACCCACTCCTACCTTTACCCAGACCATTGCTCCCTGTGTACTAGGACTGGAGTTTCTTCACTGCTACACTCGGCTACATGTCTTTCCTGTTCACTGACATTAAAAGGACAGTCAGGGGTGCCTGGGTGGCTCAGTCGGTTAAGTGTCCCACTCTTGATTTCGGCTCAGGTCATGATCTCAGGGTTGTGAGATCAAGCCCCATGTCAGGCTCTGTGCTGGGCATGGAGTCTGCTTAAGATTCTCTTTCTCCTTCTCCCTCTTCCCCTCCCCGCCCTCAAAAAAAAAAAAAAAAAAAAAAAGAAGAGTTAGGCTTTCCTTGAGTTCCTTTTTACATGGGGGCTCCAGAATTCTACACTTTACTCAATATGGAACCTGCAATGTGAATGTCAAGACTTGAAACCTGAGTGACATTACCCTCCCTACATTGGTCACCAGCTCTGTGTTACTTACCAAAGTCTGGTGTTAGGCTTGACAAGGGTACAGGCTGGATTTAGAGAATGGATTCTGGAGGACTAGAGCTTTCTACTTTGGTTGAGCATCTGCAGGCTGCACAGGTTGGACCTCAGCATCCTAGAGAGCCAGCACCTCCTGAAGAAGTGTGCCAGGAAGGGAATTTTGGTTGCTATAAATCCTGTTATCAAATGGACAATTGCCTTCAGTAGAACCTGCTTCCCTGAGCTGGGCCCTGGAGGCGAACACCTGACTGGGGATCCCCTGGCCTTTATCTCTGTGTTAAAAGTATTTGTTTCAATAGTGGGAGAACAAGTCGGATTAGGGTAGGTCAGGATGAAGGAAAAGGTAAACATGGTATTAAGTTTCTTGTTGGTTCTTACTTTCTTGAGGCCCCTTAATAGGACAGAGAGGGTGAGAAAATGGGGAATAAAGAGTCAGGAGTTCCTCCTAAACCTCAGTGTCAGTGGTGGTTCAGGAGCTGGACATTATTGGACAAGAGATGCCTTATCTGGAATTGGGCCAAGATATAATCTGAGATGAGAATTCTACCTCCAGGCTTTCAAAAGATCTCCAGAGCTTTATATAGGTGATCCATGATAGCCTAGACAAGGAGTTTCTGGGGATGAAATCTGAGGAGAGTAAAGAGATATCTTCTGGTGGTCTCTAACCCCGTATACCACATTGGTCACCCTTATATAACTCAAATTTGCTTCCTTTTCTTTTTGTTCACAGACACTATCTTTGCTCAGGCTCTCAATTTTTCCTGCTTGAATTTCTGCCAACAACCCCTCAACTCTTCCCTCAACCTCCAATCCTACTCTCTCCAGTCTTTGCTTCACCCTGCAGCTAGAGTGATCTTTCATTGTATAGATCCAATCCCAATCACTTCTCTGATGAAATGCTGCAGTGGAGCTCATTAGAGACAAGGTGAAAATTTTTTTGGCCTGCCATTAAGTACCTTTAAGAGCAGGTGTCTCTCTTCCCTCCATCCTAATCTTCTTCATGCAATAAATTCCAGAAATATTTGTTGGTTGCCTATTACATACCAGGCTTTGCTCAAGGCCCTGAAAACTGCAGTGAATAAAAGACAAAATTTCCTGCCTTTGTGGAACTTTCATTCTACTGGATGGGGGACAAACACATAAATAAAATGTGTGGTATATCAGATTGTGGTAAGTGCTATGAGGAAAAATAAGGAAAGAAGAAGATAGAGATTGTGGTGGGGATTGTTCCGATTTTAAATTGAGGGGGCAGGGAAGGTACATTTTGGCAAGGACTTGAAGGATGTGAGGGGGGAAAAAGCAAGATAATATTTGAGGAAAGACCATTCCAAGCAAAGGGAACAGGCAAGTGCAGAGGTACTAAGCTAGGAATCTCAAGGAAAGCAGTGTGACTAGTCAGAATGAGTAATTGGGGAGTAAGTAATGAAGTTGAGTGTTTGTCTTTATTAGTGGGAGTTTGATTCCTACTTTGGGTGAAATGGGAAGCTACTGGAGGGTATGAATTTGAATGACATATTCTGAAGGGATCATTTGGGATACAGTGAGGGGAATAAACCATAACAGAGTTAAGGGCAGAAGCTAGGAGATCAGCTAGGAGGCTAGGCAAGAGACTAATGGCTTGGATCAGGGTAGTAGCAGTGAAGGTAGTAGATTCCACAATATCTATTAAAACATATATTTTAAAGATAGAGTCAAGTAATTCACTGATGGATCAGATGTGGAGATAAGAGACGAGTCAGGGCTGACTCAAGGATATGGTTGCCATTTTTCAAAAATGGGAAGAATTAGGTTTGGGGTGGAAATCAGGTATTTGATTTGAGATGTGTTAATTTCAAGATGCCTATTGGACATCCAAGTGGGAATGTCCCAAGGGGACACTGGAACATGTCCCCTTGGGACATCCAAGTAGGCAGGTAAATATACAGTCTGGAGTTCAAAGGAGAGGTCCAGCCTAGAGACACACATTTGAGGGTTGTCAAGATAGAGATAGTATGGGGGCGCCTGGGTGGCTCAGTTGTTAAGCGTCTGCCTTCAGCTCAGGTCATGATCCCAGGGTCCTGGGATCGAGCCCCACATTGGGCTCCCTGCTCAGCGGGAAGCCTGCTTCTCCCTCTTCCACTCCCCCTGCTTGTATTCCCTCTCTCGCTGTGTCTCTCTCTGTCAAATAAATAAATAAAATCTTTAAATAAAAAAAAAAGATAGAGATAGTATGTAGAACCATGAGGCTGGATGAGAACATTCTGGAAGAGTGAGAAGATAGAGAAGAGGACAAAGGAAACCAGGAGAAGGAATCACTAGCAAGTTAAGAGGAAAACGAGGGGGCGCCTGGGTGACTCAGTTGGTTAAGCAACTGCCTTTGGCTCAGGTCATGATCCCAGGGTCCTGGAATTGAGTCCCACATCGGGCTCCCCCTGCTCTGCAGGGATCCTGCTTCTCCCTCTCCCTCTGCTGCTCCTCCTGCTTGTGCTCTCTCTCTGTCAAATACATAAAATCTTAAAAAAAAAAAAAAAGAGGAAAACGAGGGGGTATAGTGTCCTGGAAGCCAAGAGAAAAAAGTGTATCAAGGAGAAAGGAGTATTTAGTTGTGTTAAAAGCTTCAGAAAGGTTAAGAAAGATATTGACCATTGGATGTAGCAAGATCGATGTTATTAATGATCTTGACTAAAGGACATTCTGTGGAGTCATAGGCATGAAAATCTGTTGGGAGGAAAGGAATTGGAAGTAGGGAAGATAGCCAACTGTCAGTGTCTAAAGGGGATGAGAAATGGGATAGTAGACGGAAGTGAGGTCAAGGGGATGAGAAATGGGATAGTAGACGGAAGTGAGGTCAAGAGACAGTTTTTTGTTTTAAGATGGGAGAAATAACAGCTTGTTTACTTATTGGTGGAAATGGTCCAGGACAGAGATGAGAATGGTTAGAGTGGTGGAATAAAGTGTACACGAGTGGAGAGTTGGCCCAAGTTAGGAGCACATATAGTTCGTCCTTATTAATAGGAGGGAAGGTGGACTGAATGAGCCTAGATGCAGGTAGGTGGGGAGATGATGTTCTGGGAGTTTGTGAACATTCTCTTTTTACTGTTTTTATTTTCTTGCTGAACTAGTTGAGAAGGTTGTCACCTGAGTCTGAGGATAGGAAAGAAGTTGTGGAAAGTTTAAAGAGAGAGGAGAAGATATGGAATGGCCATTAATGAGGATGGGTTAGTAAGTATACTCGGGTAATGTAAATGGGATTGATGAGTGGCATTGAAGACCTCTGCAAGGTATGTGGTCATAAACTTGAAGTGAGAGCAGTTGGCACAGGTGTGTGAATTTTCCAGCCATGTTCAGCTGTTGCACTTGTGCAGACATAGGTGGAGAGTTAGATTTAATTAAGGCTTGTGTTCTGTCAGAGAGTAGAATGAAGTGAGAGAGGAGAAAGGGAACCAAGGATGTATTCAGAAGAGTGATTATAATAAAAAGCCACAGAATCTAAGTAGGATAAGAGGTGAAACAAGGACATGAGGGGAATAACTGAGCTACGGAGGAGGACAGACTTTTTGAGGGGAGGAGGTTAAGGGTTTTAGAAATAAACATTTTGGAAGGATCATCTCTAAGGATGTTGAGATCGTGTTGGAGCTGGGTTACAAAGGGAGAGTGGCCATATGGCTGGAATGAGAGTAGCATCGTCTGGTTAACATCAGAGTCAAAGTTGGTCAGTGTTTTTTTGTTTTTGTTTTTGTTTTAAAGATTTTATTTCTTTTTTAGAGAGCGAGCAAGAGAGAAACAGCATGAGAGGGGAGAGGGTCAGAGGGAGAGGCAGGCTCCCCGCTGAGCCGGGAGCCCGATGTGGGACTCGATCCCAGGACCCTGGGATCATGACCTGAGCCGAAGGCAGACGCTTAACCATCTGAGCCACCCAGGCGCCCCTTTTGTTTTGTTTTTTTAAAGATTTTATTTATTTATTTGAGAGAGAGAGAATGAGAGACAGAGAGCAGGAGAGGGAGGAGGGTCAGAGGGAGAAGCAGACTCCCCGCTGAGCAGGGAGCCCGATGTGGGACTCGATCCCGGGACTCCAGGACCATGACCTGAGCCGAAGGCAGTCACTTAACCAACTGAGCCACCCAGGTGCCCCAAAGTTGGTCAGTGTTAAGAAGGAGGGAAGCAGAATGGTCTGGAAGCAGAATGGGGAATATTAGAGAGTAATAGAGGACAGTGATTATTCCACTGTGGGATGTGGGAGAAAAACAGCCACCACCTGAGAGGGCGGTAGAGGAAGCAGCATCCTGAAAGGAGACCCCAGTTTCCTTTAGAGCAAAAAGATGAAGAAAAAATTCAGAGACTTTGAAAAAAGAAGGATTTTGCTGATCCTGACAGTGAATTGCTAAGGATTTCAGGAGGTGGGGGATCTGGGAAATGGGGTCAGAGAACGGGATGTACAGGGCCATTTTTGATGAAATGCAACTGATAATGAACAACCTAGGATCCTCGGCTCCTTGTGTGACTGGCATGAAGCTGGATAAAAGGAATCATGATAACAGATAATGATGGTCTCAAGGAGGACCATCATTGGTCTATTGACCTGGTCTATGGTCTCAAGGTGGCCAAACTGGATACTGTTGGGAGTCCGAGGTGCACTTGTTGATGCTTGGCAGTGATGATGTAGAGGCAGGGCAGGGGTGTTGTCTTATCCAGAGTACCTGAAACTCCAGAAAATTAGAAACTTCATCCTTGAGAGAACTAGTATTAACACTTCTGCAAATGATGCACAACATCTGGAGTCAGCTCAACTGAAGGAACTGGAGTTTTAACTAAGGAAGAAAGGAGGGTAATGGTGGTGCTTGCAGAACTGACTGGCAGGGAGTTCCTGGGTGCTGACCCAGATGACAAGGCCATTGTCGTGGCTCAGTGGTGCTGTTAGGTGCTATCTTTCTGTAGACCTTCAATCTGATGATTATTGTGTCATGGTCATAAGAAGGCTGCTGCATATCTAGGACTCACATTCTAAATTCCAGACAGAAAATGGGGAAAAGATGTAAAGGGTACTTGCAATCTCTTAAGTTCTTCTTAGTTCATGTGGGTTGCTCTGCTAAACGTTCCTTCCCTTCTCTATGATCTAGCTAACTTCCGTTCTCTTTCAAGATTCAACTCAGGTCAACATCACCTTCTCAGGGACACCGTTCCTTATCTCCATAGGCTGAGTTAGGTGCCCCTGGTCTGCGGGTTCATAGCCTGTGATAGATTGCAGTGCTGACCCCAGTTCTCCTGTCTCTGTACCCGTGCCCTGTGCCATATAACTCTGAGTCTAGTCTCAGCCATGCAACTTGCTTTGACCAGTGGGAGGTTTTTAAGCAGAAGCTTAAAAGTCACTTGTGTAGTTGGGCTTGTACTTCCTCTTGTGCCTGAGCCACAGCCATGAGAACATCCTGTTGGAGGACGAGAGACACATGAAGCAGAGATGAGCCATTTGTTTTTTTAAAGATTTTATTTATTTACTTGACACAGAGAGAGAGACAGCTAGAGAGGGAACACAAGCAGGGGGAGTGGGAGGGGGAGAAACAGGCTCCTGGCTGAGCAGGGAGCCCAAGGCGGGGCTCAGAGCCAGGACCCTGGGATCATGACCTAAGCCGAAGGCAGACGCTTAATGACTGAGCCACCCAGGCACCCCGAGATGAGTCATTTTTATGAGACAATTCTAGATCAGCCAACAGCAGCCAGGCCCTTCAGGGTGCCCAACCAAGATCAACTGAACTGCCTAGGCAACTACCCCAGATGTATAAGAAATTAACAGTTACGGTCATATATCACTGAAATTATGTGGTTGGTTGTTACTCAGCATGGCAGTGGCATTGGATCATTGCTACAGAATCCCTCGGGCATAGCTCTGCCCCAAGCCTTAGCCCTGTCCCCCCAACCAATGTTGGGGAGCTCCTTTAGAACACGGTCACCTTTTATTGTATAACTAGCACCTAGCACAGTGCCTGGCACGTAGAAAGTGCTCAGTGAAACTTGTGAAAGGAATGAATGAATGAACCTTTGTTCAAGCTTTAAAAAGGAACTTGCTGCACAACAGGTGCAAAATTACCCATAACTAAATGTGATCAAGTGAACTCACCCACAGAAAACTTGACTCAACAAGGTATGTGAAACTACAATAAAAAATAAGCTCTAATACCAGATTAAAGTGCTTCTCTACCTCAGGTACAGTGGTCACACCTTAAACACTGGGCACTCAGTTTTATAGTTTATTACATTGTGTAGGCAGTTTAAAGATAATCTAAATCCCATAAATATACTTTTAAGAGTAGGGTGTAAGTGGATATGACTCAGTCCTACATATCCTTACATATCCATACCAAACCACTGTAATTACTGACATTTCTTAATAATGTCAAGAAACTTGCACTGCTTTAAAAAAAAACACTATTTGAATATTAACATAAAAAAGAGAATTTCAACTAGTGGTCTGCAGAGGAAAAGATATCTAGTAACCTAGTCACGTATGGGGGTGTGAAGGTAAGAATATCATTCTTTTATTTTAATTACAGTATAATTAATATACAGTGTTATATCAGTTTCAAGTGTACAATATAGTGATTCAACAATTCTATAGGTTACTCAGTGCTCATCACGGATAAGTGTACTCTTAATCCCCTTCACCTATTTTACCCATCCCCCCCCACCTCCCCTCTGGTAACCATTGGTTTGTTCTCTATGGTTAACAGTCTGGGTTTTTTTGTTTGTTCCCTTTTTTTTGTTTATTTGTTTGTTTCTTAAATTCCACATATGAGTGAGATCACATAGTATTTGTCTTTCTCTGACTTACTTATTTCACTTCACACTATACCCTCTAGATCCATCCATGTTGTTGCAAGTGGCAAGATTTCATTCTTTTTTATGGCTGAGTAATATTTCAGTGTGTGTGTGTGTGTGCGTATCTCACCTCTTCTTTATCCATTCATCTATTGATGGACACTAGGGTTGCTTCCATAATTTGGCTATTATAGACAATGCTGCAATAAACAAATTAGTGTCTTCATATTCTTTGGGTAGATACCCAGTGGTAGAATTACTGGATCACACGGTAGTCCTGTTTTTAATTTTTTGAGGAACCTCCATACTCTTCCACATGGCTGCACCAGTTTGAATTTCCACCAACAGTCCTCGAGCGTTCATTTTCCTCCACATCCTCACCAACACTTGTTTCTTATATTTTTTATTGTAGCCAGAGAGTATCGTTTTTGTGAAAGGTCAGCAATCACCTGGCATGGCATGTTTTGGGGGCTTAGAAAGTAATTTTACCAAAGAAGATTCTGCAGAGAAATAGTAAGACTGGGAGTAACTAATATAATGTTAGATGTCAATTATATATACATTAAAAAAAAAGATTTTATTTATTTATTTGACAGAGAGAGACACAGCGAGACAGGGAACACAAGCAGGGGGAGCGGGAGAGGGAGAAGCAGGCTTCCCCTGGAGCAGGGAGCACAATGCGGGGCCTGATCCCAGGACCCTGGGATCATGAGCTGAGCCGAAGGCAGACACTTAACGACTGAGCCACCCAGGCGCCCCAATATGTACATTTTTTATAAAAGGCTGGGAGTGGCGGGGCAGATTGATTCCAATTATGGAAGTCCTTGAATATAAGGTTAGGGACATTTTAACATTATCTTTTACTCAGAAGAGGATAAACAGCTCTTGAGCAAAGGAGTGATATAATGAAGGGTTGGGTCAATCTTAACTGCTAGATTCTAGCAGTATTGTGTGGATGGCTTTCACAGGAACATATATTTTTTTTTATTCTTATGTTAATCCCCATACATTACATCATTAGTTTTAGATGAAGTGTTCCATGATTCATTGTTTGTGCACAACACCCAGTGCTCCATGCAGAATGTGCCCTCCTTAATACCCACCACCAGGCTAACCCATCCTCCCACCCCCCTCCCCTCTAGAACCCTGTTTGTTTTTCAGAGTCCATCGTCTTTCATGGTTCGTCTACCCCTCCGATTTCCCCCGCTTCATTCTTCCCCTCCCGCTACCTCCTTCTTCTTCTTCTTTTTTTTTTTTCTTAACATATATTGCATTATTTGTTTCAGAGGTACAGATCTGAGATTCAACAGTCTTGAACAATTCACAGCGCTTACCAGAGCACATACCCTCCCCAGTGTCTATCACCCAGTCACCCCATCCCTCCCACCCCACCCCCCACTCCAACAACCCTCAGTTTGATTCCTGCGATTAAGAATTCCTCATATCAGTGAGATCATATGATACATGTCTTTCTCTTTTTGACTTATTTCACTCAACATAATACCGTCCAGTTCCATCCACGTCATTGCAAATGGCAAGATCTCATTCCTTTTGATGGCTGCATAATATTCCATTGTATATATATACCACATCTTCTTTATCCATTCATCTGTTGATGGACATCTTGGCTCTTTCCACAGTTTTGTGGACATTGCTGCTATATATGTGCCCGATGTTTATCGGGGTGCACGTACCCCTTCGGATCCCTACTTTTGTATCTTTGGGGTAAATACCCAGTAGTGCAATTGCTGGATCATATGGTAGCTCTATTTTCAACTTTTTGAGGAATCTCCATACAGTTTTCCAGAGTGGCTGCACCAGCTTGCATTCCCACCAGCAGTGTAGGAGGGTTCCCCTTTCTCCGCATCCCCGCCAACATCTGTCATTTCCTGACTTGTTAATTTTAGCCATTCTGACTGGTGTGAGGTGGTATCTCATTGAGGTTTTGATTTGGATTTCCCTGATGCTGAGCGATATTGAGCACTTTTTCATGTGTCTGTTGGCCATTTGGATGT
>NW_023270469.1:13522655-13686318 GCF_011800145.1 Mirounga leonina | reverse complement strand
ATTCCTCTGGCTATGCGGGGTCTTTTCTGGTTCCATACAAATTTTAGGATTATTTGTTCCATTTCTTTGAAAAAAGTGGATGGTATTTTGATGGGGATTGCATTGAATGTGTAGATTGCTCTAGGTAGCATTGACATCTTCACAATATTTGTTCTTCCAATCCATGAGCATGGAACGTTTTTCCATTTCTTTGTGTCTTCCTCAATTTCTTTCATGAGTATTTTATAGTTTTCTGAGTATAGATCCTTTGTGTCTTTGGTTAGATTTATTTCACAGGAACATATTTAATAGTCATATTAAATTTATGCTTTATGCTGGCTGCAAATGACCAAGCAATTATTTTGAAGTCATAAGATATGCTGTCCTCCTGCAGATAGTTAGCCTGTTGTGTGTCAGGAGTCCATGAATTACTATTTTTCCCCCTCTGGCTATTGGGCTGTCTCATTTTCTTTTATTCTGCTTTTAATACACTCCCCTGTCTCTGCTTGTCCAGTTCTATAAAAAACTGTTAAAGCCAGGGTAGAAGTCAGAAGTAATACCGACTGGGACTCCATGTAGCCAATACCAGAATCAATATTGGGATAAACTTTTCTTAAGCACCTTTTCCAAGGACATATCTCACCTGAGTTTTGGTAGTATTTACCTTTTTTTTTTTAAGAATTTAAAAAAATTTTTTAAATTTTTTATTTTTTTAAAAGATCTTATTTATTTATTAGAGAGAGCGAGAGCAGGAACACAAGCAGGGGGCGTGGGAGAGGGAGAAGCAGGCTTCCCGCTGAGCAGGGAGCCCAATGTAGGGCTCGATGCCAGGACTCCGGGATCATGACCTGAGCCGAAGGCAGGTACTTAACGACTGAGCCACCCAGGCACCCCAGTATTTACCTTTTGGGTGTAAGGGGGTCATTTTGTTCTTGAAAAATGTTTCCTAATCCACTGAGTTTATTTGCTACATGGGTGTCACTGTTTCTTTTTATTCAAGTGGAACTTAAGAGTCAGGAAGGTAAATATCTTACCCAAAATTTCCTGTCATGTTAGTGATAGAAGCATGTCTTTTCATACTCCACTCCTTTATACCTGTTCTGTTTTTTAAGAATGATCTTGTCTCCACCTTACTCCCAATTTCACCTTGCAAACTCCCATTCAGCTTTCTAAACCCTGTTCAGAAATGCCTTGTCTGTGCAACCTTTCCTTATCCCCATGCCCAATTCTGTCTCCTCTTACCCCCCACATCCCCCGATAGAAATGATCATTCTCTGGGTTGTACGAATGTCTGTAATTATGCATATTCCTTTACGTGTCTGTCTCCCCTGTTGGACTGTAGGAGGCTTGAGGTTCCTCCCTTTTGTGTCCCCAGTACCAGGCTGGGGTACACAGTAGGAGCTCCGTTAATGTTGTGAATGCAAAGAGAACCAAAAAGCAAAAAAGAAAATTCTAAACTCTCCTAACAATTTAAGCAGAAGATTAAGGGACAACATCCCAAACCATCTCCACTTAGATTCATGTTTTTCTTCTTTAAAATGTTTGGGAATGGAGGTTTCCCATTCCCTTCCTATAGCCATCAAGGAAATGTCAGTGCTGCCCCTCAGGGGTTCCCCCATGGACTCCTGCAGTTGTGTGCTGAGCCCTTCCCATGACACCTTGACCCCTCCCAGGGGCCCCACCAGGTGTGGTTACTTTTTCTGCCTAGCTGAGTCTTCAGTGTGGATGCTCACTTTACTCACTTTGTCCTGGTTTTCTCACATTTTCTCCATCCAAGAACTTTGTTTTCTTCCTCTTGAGGAGCTCCGTCTTCCCCACCACATCCTCCTCCAGCCACCGCTTCCCAGGAGAGCAGGCAGGAGGAGGCATTGTTTGGGCTCCCTTGTGTGTTTTCTTTTACTTAATGTACATTCCTTCCAGTTTTTTCACATCTGTAGTCAGATAAGCATGAAGTGTAATCAGTAGTCAGGGAGGACTGAATGAACATGAGCACAATTTATTTAGAGGGTGAGAAGGATGTCTACACTGACAGGCTGGCTCTTTCAGCTTCTTCTAGCTTCCTACACTGGCTTAGATTTGAATCTGGCACATGGGTCTTGGGGAAGCCAAGTCACAAAGCTTCACACACAGCCCAGTTCTCAGGGTGCCAAAAGAACCAGGGAAGGAGCAGGCAAGTTTCAAGGGCTGACTGGGGGACCAGTTGGGAGAAGTTGAGGGTGGACAGTGGGGTAAAAGTGTGATGTTAACCCCTTTGAACTCCTCAAATGTGTAGCAAAGCACAGCCCAGGTAACCCCACTGCTCTTAGCTTTAGGGTCTTTTTCCAAGTACTTTCCCCGGTGACACAGTCAGGTCATTGCTCAACCATGCCCTCCCCCACCCCTGCATTTCACTGAGGGAACAGTTCAGGTTAGAGTCACCCCAGGCCCCAGGTTACAAATTTTTGGAAATAGAGAGTTTGGCCTAGGAGAAGAGAACGAAGCAGGGTTGACCAGTCACCTGTGGAGAGGAAGTAGCAAAGAGAAAGCATGAATGGTGATTTTTGCTTGTATTTTTCTCTAGCAAATCTCCACAAGTAGAATATTTTAAGCTAGTATAGCGGCAGTTTTCCTAAACGCATACTATAATCACATAAAGCAATTATGATATCATCTTTATGGAGTCTTGAAATTAACACACATTTCTTTTTTTAAAAAATGCAAATATCTTAGACCTGAAATGTTGACAGTGGTTGTAACAGTCAAGGTTGCCATAAAAAGCAGAAGGCACCCTAAGTTGCAATTTAGTAGGGAATTTCTTCTAAAGGGTCCACTTGTAGAAATGTAAACAGCATTAAGGGAATCAGCAAGAGAACGTGAGGTACCCGGAGTCCGGCAAAAGCAGGAAGCCCTTAGCACCCACAGACCTGTGAAAGCTGAAGGTGTGGGAGAGGGGCCTCTGGACAGGAGCTGTTTCTGTGGCAGAAGCAGCCACTGCCTGAATTTAGGTGATGAGAAAGGAGGGAGTGGGAAAGAAACACCCATCCTCTGGTTTCCTACAGGTGCTTCCCATTGGCTGAACCCAGCTGGAAGCCAGAAGGCAAAGAAGCTCATTGGTGCTACCCTCAGGGATCAGCCTCCCAGGGCCCAGAGGAGGGCAGAGAAGGGCGGAGAATGGATCTGGGGGAAAGGGGACATGCAGGGAATGACCAAGCCAAGTCAGCGCCAGAATGAGGGTAAGGAGAGGGAGACTGAGCGAGGCAAGTGCAGGGTGGGATCCTGCCTTTATTACAATTTAGGTATTGTGTCATCCTGGATTTTTTGCAATAATTTTGTTTTTTAAAAACTATTACATTAAAATATTATTTATCTTGATTACTGAATTTTTTAGCATCCCACCCCCCGCCCCCACTCCCTTAAATTTTGTACCACTGGCCTCACTCTAATCCTGGCCCTAAAGGGATTTTCTCTGGATAAGGAGATTGTGGGTGGTTATTTTCTCATTTGTGCTCAACCTGTATGTTCTAATTTTTTCAAGTGAGCATGTATTTCTTATATAATAAAAACAAATGCAAAATTTTCTTCTTTGAAAATAGGGATCCTGAGGTGCCTGGGTGGCTCAGTCGGTTAAGCAGTTACGTTAAGCAGCTCAGGTCCTGATCCTGGGGTACTGGGATTGAGCCCTGTATGGGGCTCTGTGCTCAGCAGGGAGTCTGCTCCCCCCTTTCCTTCTGCTCCTCCCACCTAGCTCATGATCTCTCTCTCTCAAATAAATAAAATCTTAAAAAAAATGAACTTAAAAAAAAGTGGGGACCCTTTATTTGTGCAACGTGGAGCAGACTCATCAAGAAAATCAAATGTTTATTGAATGAATTAAAAAACTTGTGTATCAACTCTATTTCCAAATCCTACCTCTTCTCAAGTTCTAACTCAAATGCCACTTTCTCATGAAACATTTCCTTTTATCCCCAATCACATTGGCCTACAAAGGCCTACACAATGTGTGCATGGGCCACCCCTGTCCCTTCATGGCTCCCCCTTCCCTCCTGCCACCCACCCTCTCCCTCACTTGGTTCCTCTATATCAGCCCCCTCCTGGATATCACTCCTGGCATGTGGGGAGCAATTGATTAATATTTGGTGAATGAATGCATGAATGAATGAATGTAGCCTCTTCCTTTTTTTGTATCATCCTTGACATAATCTGTTTTGTTCTATATAGGTGTGTATTTATCTTACCTCCCCTATTCTTAAGCAACTCAGGCCATCATCCTACTCACTTTGATGTGACCCTTGGTGCCTGGCACATTGCTTGGAATGTAGTCAATGATAACTACCAAAAACAATAGTAGGAAGAGCCGTTTTTTGAGTTACTATTATGAGCCAAGCCCTGTGTTAAACATTTACAGGTATCCATCACCTCATTTATTTATCTAAATGACTGTGAGGATGCAACATCCATAGGAAGGCATGTGGTCATAAAAGGGACCTTCCGTTTTCAGTTGTGCTTTACAGCTAAAGAAGGTGAGGCGTAGAAAGGTTAAGTCACACGCTAGAGGTCACTTTGCTAATAAGTGGCATGACAGGAAAGTGCAGTCCCAAATTATACCAGATCAGTAGTTCTCAAAGTGTAGTCCAGGAGCCACTGGGGTTCCCAAGGCCCTTCAAGGGGTCTGTATGCTGAAAACCATTCTTGTGTGCCTACAGTGATCTGCTCAAGGCTACATGCCATGTGCTATCAAACACCTTAAAGGCAGGAGTAGGGATAAGAATTCCGCTGTCATCTGCAGGCCAGACACTAAAGAGATTTTCAAAAATGTAAAGGAATGCCAATCTTTTCACTTCATTTTTTTTTCTTTTAAGATTTTATTTTAGGGGCGCCTGGGTGGCTCAGTTGGTTGAGCGACTGCCTTCGGCTCAGGTCGTGATCCTGGAGTCCCCGGATCGAGTCCCGCATCGGGCTCCCTGCTCAGCAGGGAGTCTGCTTCTCCCTCTCCCGCTCCCCCACCCTCTTGTGCTCTCTCTCTCTCACTCTCTCTCTCAAATAAATAAATAAAATCTTTAAAAAAAAATGATTTTATTTTATTTATTTGAGAGAGAGCATGAGAGATCACAAGAGGGAGAAGCAGACTCCATGCTGAGCAGGGAGCCTGATGCGGGACTCCATCCCGGGTCCCAGAATCATGACCTGAGCCAAAGGCAGTCGCTTAACCAACTGAGCCACCCAGGTGCCCTCACTTCATATTTTTATGTTTTGTAAAATATGGTGGTTTTTCATAAAACATGTTATTTATGTTAACATGTAATGTGTTTATTATTGTTATTTTAAAATAAATTAAGAAATACTTAAAAATTTTATTAGTGTTAATTTCTAATATAGTCAATATCAACAGATATGGCTCATACTTAAACAAAATCTCTTTGGGGTCCTCAGTGTCTTTAAGAGTATTATGGGGCCCAGGGGCCAAATCGCTTGAGAATTGGATGTATTAGGTAATATTTAAGTTTCTTGTCAGCTCTGAAATTTCAAGGTTCTCCGTTCATGAAGCAATTTAGGTCATACATAACTTTTGGAAGGCAGGGGCAGGGGCTCCAGGTCATGAGGCAGTCTCCGGGGCAGCTCAGAGAAGTGGGGCCGTCTTGGGACTGGATTCTGTGTCTAGGTTCCACTTTGTTTCACTGGTCTTGGGTACCTGGATTTATTCTGCTCTTAACTGTTCTATGGACTTCTGGAAACTCCTGTTCCTGTTTTGGACTCACCCATAACTCCCAGTTATGATTCACTTCTCCCAGACTCATTAGTTTACTCTGTCCCTCACCCTGTTATTTATTTATTTTTATTTTTTTAAAGATTTTATTATTTATTTGGGGGGGTTGCAGAGGGAGAAGGAGAAAGAATCCCAAGCAGACTCGGCTCTCGCTGAGCCAGATGAGGCGCTCCATCCCACCACCCCGAGATCATGACCTGAGCTGAAACCAAGAGTCTGGCGCTTAACTGACTGGGCCACCCAGGCGCCTCTAGGTTAATTATTAAACTAGATTAAGTATTCATCTAGGGTAGGCCTACGTTCACATCAGGGCCTCCAAAGCTCTTGATCTTCACCTGAATGCCACACTTAAACCTTGTGGGGGTTTTCTAGGATTTCACCGTTCTCCTCTGAAGCGCAGACTGATTTATTTATTCAACAAATACTTACAGAGCGCCCCTCATGCAGCAGCGAGCGCTGGCGCTGCAGCCGTGGGCACAGACCGAAATCCCTGCCCTATGTCCCTCGTCCTGTTTTATGCTTATATGATGTGTGTCAGTGTTTACCTTGATCCCCTTGATTAGACCCTACTGCCAACTTTTATTTTATCCTCCAACCAGATTTATTAAACATACCAAAATTCTGTGTACAAAGTGACATGGACCTGCTGCTTCCAAAACATGATCCTTTCTTACTAATATTTTGATAAATCAGTCCATTGAGTGTCCGAAAGCAGCTTACTCTAAACTTAATAGAAACGTGGCCAATGCACACTAAAGAAATGGCGTCACTACTGGAACTTTAATAGTTCTACAAGATAATTAACATTGAGCCCTTATGACAGGCTTCTGGAGAACTGGTACAAGTTATCAAGAAGTCATTTTGTACACTGTCCTTGTGATAACATCATGTTTCTGGATCATCATGTTTCCGTTATCTTTTTTTTTTTGTAGTTTTATGGTTTTATTAACACAAATATGACATGCACACAAGCTGTCTATTCATTTTCTTTGCTGCTCAACCTGACATTGGCATTGGTGACTCTCATTGCCAGTTGGGCTGCTCTTTCCACAATGGCTTTGTGGTTTTCGGAGGAGATATTGTGAGCAATCTCCGCACAGTAAGATTTATTGCACATCAGCAGCACTTCAAGCTCCTTGACGTTGTGGACTAGGAACTTCTGGAAGCCACTGGGCAACATGTACTTTGCTTTCTTGTTGCTCCCATAACCAGTGTTGGGCATCAAGATCTGGACCTTGAATCTTCTGCGCACCCTACTGTCAGTGCCTCTGGATTTCCATCAGTTGTGCTTAATTTTGACATATTGGTCTGACTGGTGCCGGATGAACTTCTTGGTCCTCTTTGTAATGATCTTGGGCTTCACCAGAGGTCTGAGGGCAGCCATGATGCCCAGTAACAGATGGCTGCCACCTCCGCAGGCAGCACTGAGGAAGAGAGGGGAACCATGTTCCCATTATCTGATTCTAGACACACCACAGGAATATCAGGTCTGAGGTGGGTGTAGCTGCTTGCTGGGCTAGAACAGATATCACCCCAGCATGCTCATCTGACAGCATCCCCTGGCATCCCAGATTAAGTCCTTGTGAATCAGGGCCCAGGACTCTCAACAATGGCTGGATTCTTCATTGTGTCCTCCAAGTGATGCTCCAAGGTCATCTCCATCCTCCCTGCTGTCCATCCAGCTCCTGCCCTGATGCCAACTTTCTATACTTAGTCTTCCATAAATGAAGGTCTTACAATATCCAAACACTTCCGGGACAACGGATTAGCCCCAAATATCTTATTTCATGTTGCCCAAGGCATGTACAGGGTTAGAACAGATTTCATGATTTAAATTCTTTCTTGTTGCTTACCTCTGGGGAGGTGAAGAGGTGGAAGGAAAACTTACTCTTGTTTTTAAATTTTTTTAAAAAATTTATTTATTTGACAGAGAGAGAGCACAAGCAGGGGGAGCAGCAGAGGGAGAGGGAGAAGCAGACTCCCTGCTGAGCAGGGAACCCAATGCAGGGCTCGATCCCAGGATCCTGGGATCATGACCTGAGCCAAAGGCAGACGCTTAACCGACTAAGCCACCCAGGTGCCCCAAAGCTTACTCTTTTGTAATACCTTTTGAATTACTAGCCAAAAAATAAACTAAAACTTTGTTTCAAATGAAGCAAAAAAATAATAATCTATCCTGAAATAACTTCCTTGTTTGGCTGACATCATTCTGCCCTGGGAAGGATCACCTTGCAGGGTGGTTACAGAAGTACAAAGTGCATCACACATCACTGGACAGTGAAGAATGAATATGCATCTTGGGGTGGAAACTGCTTTGGGGAGCTTTATGTTTTTGGGTTGTTTTTCTTGCTCTTCAGTTAACCGAGTCACAGTTTGATGGGGCAGACTAAGAATATTCATTGGCCTCTGTTACTTTATGAAAATGATATTTTAAAAAAATCCAGATGCACTATATAAACTTAGGTATACTATGTATTGTATATAGTATACACAGTGGACATGCTTCATACTTTCTGTTAATTTGATGGTATTTGATATAATTGGTGATTTCTTCATGCTCTGCATGTGGAGAAAGAAGGTGCTATTTCCAACCAAGTCATTTATTTGCTGTGAGATCTTTGGCCAAATCTTGCCCTGGATCTCCATGACTCACATCTTCCACACAAGGGGAAGACTTGCCTTTGAGGGACAGTTGGGAGGAAAACATAGATCCAGACAATAAAGTCTTCTGGAAAGTTAAAAGTACTATTTGAAACCTAAGTAGTAGTAGTAACTATTTCTCATGTTTAATTCTCAGAACACTATGGAAAGAAACTGGAAACTAGACATTGGTTCAACTTGCCAGATCAGAACAAGAAGGCTAAAGAATGTTCCCCGAATTCCAAAGCAAGTCAGTGGTGAAGCCTGCTGTATCTGCCTTTTCCCAGCCCAAGGAAATATCCTCAAAGCTGGAGGTCAGTGGTCAGTGGTCTTCAAAGTGGGAATAGCAGCATCTATTTCCAGATCCTCAACTTCGTGTGGAAGCAGGGCTGATTGCTCCCTTGGGTTCTCCTTCCCACAACCGCTTTCATAATCTGCCCTTCTGCTTGATATAAAGAATGCATACTCTTAACCTGCCCTGAACTGCCCTAGGGAGTCAAAAACCTCTGGGGCACCAAACAAAGAGACACTTTGAAATATAGATTTCTGAAAAGGCTCCTTTAATAATTAATCAAAAGAAAAAACCCCACCTACCTTTTGTCTCATATTGTCTTGTACATTTTTTGGGGGGGGAGGAAGGAATTGGCCTGAATTATGACAGTCTGAATTCAGATATTGTGTACTGGCATAGTGGGTTGCAGATGACTTCACCTCTCCCATCTCTAGTTTATTGTTGAAAAAACTTTGCTCCTAGCAACAACCCTGGGAAATCAAAGCAAACATCAAATCCTCAAAATGCCTACCCCCCCGTATTTAAGATAAACTGTTCCATTCGGTACATTTCATTCCATACTCACCCCAGGATGTCTTTTATGGAAAGAAAAGGTACCTCTAAAAGGGTACAAGTTAATAATGCTGATTCCTTTCAAGGGAACTATCAAATTATTCAAGATATACTGGATAAATTTGCCAACAAAAGTTTCATGTGATTTCTTTCAGATTTTCTGTGCATTAATCAATACAGTAGTTAATAAGGTACTTTTATCAAAACATGTCCTGAAATATTTATTCCAGTAGCACTCAGTCCTCATCCTATTTCACTTATAAAATGTTTAAAGATGCAAGTGTTGGGCTAATTAGTGCAATATGCCTTTCTCTTTCATTGGAAAGTTCAATCATGATGTCAAGCAAAAGTAGTAAAGTTAATTCTGATTTTTATACATCATTTTCTTTTCTTTTTTTTAAAAAAGATTTTATTATTTATTTGACAGGAGAGAGAGTGTGTGAGCACACAAGCAGGGGGAGTCGGAGAGGGAGAGGCAGGCTCCAGTGCCGAGCAGGGAGCCTGATGCAGGCCTCGATCCCAGGATCCTGGGATCATGCCCAGAGCCAGAGGTAGACGCCTAACCAACTGAGCCACCCCGGCTCCTCCATCATTTTAGTTTCAAAAGCTAAATACCTGATATTTATATATGCACATGCAGACATCAAAGAAATATACCTTCCTCATATGTCTTGCTTTGTAAATAACTTACAATGTTAGTTGAATATTATATTGGAACATTATAATTAAGTGATGGCAAATAGCATAATTATTTTTATAAATTATTCTAAATGTGAATAAATTAATTATATAAGAGCTGCATTAGGGCGCCTGGGTGGCTCAGTTGGTTAAGCGACTGCCTTCAGCTCAGGTCATGATCCTGGAGTCCCTGGATCGAGTCCCACATCAGGCTCCCTGCTCGGCAGGGAGTCTGCTTCTCCCTCTGACCCTCCCCCCTCTCATGTGTTCTCTCTCATTCTCTCTCTCTCAAATAAAAAAAAAAAAAAAGAGCTGCATTATTTGAATCTTACCTGCTTTTAGTCATGTGTTGTACAATATGTATTCCATAACTTATTCCTCAGTAATTGTTATAATATTCCTCAAAAATGCCTATTAACACATTTACTTGAATTTTAAAAGTCAGGCGGAAATTAATTCTGATTTAGTTTATTGGTTTGAAAATGAGGATCAGAGTTGACAATTAGGTAATATGGTGAGTGTTTTTCATAAGTGGAATGAGACATATCTCCAAGACTTTTTTAAAAAGTGTATTTTGGGGGCGCCTGGGTGGCTCAGTTGTTAAGCGTCTGCCTTTGGCTCGGATCATGATCCCAGGGTCCTGGGATCGAGCCCCGCGTCGGGCTCCCTGCTCCGCGGGAAGCCTGCTTCTCCCTCTCCCACTCCCACTGCTTGTGTTCCCTCTCTCGCTGTGTCTCTCTCTGTCAAATAAATAAATAAAATCTTTAAAAATAATAAAATTAAAAAGTGTATTTAAAATGTGGGATGAGGAAATTATTTTTTTTAAGATTTTATTTATTTATTTGACAGAGAGAGCGATAGAGCACAAGCAGGGGGAACAGCAGAGGGAGAGGGAGAAGTAGGCTCCCTGCCAAGCAGGGAGCCCGATGCAGGGCTCGATCCCAGGACCCTGGGATCATGACCTGAGCCAAAGGCAGATGCTTAACCATCTGAGCCACCCAGGCACCCCAAGGAAATTATTTTTATTGAAAAAATATTGAATTCAAGCTATGGTGCATTAGAATTAATATTTGGTTTTTCCAATATTTTCTGAGTATATCAGATTAAACGAGGTGTCTCTTACATGAAAGAGTAACAGGCAGGGGCACCTGGGTGGCTTAGTCAGTTGAGTATCTGACTCTTGGTTTCAGCTCTGGTCGTGATCTCATGGGTCATGGGATGGAGCCTACCTCAGGCTCCATGCTCATTGGGGAGTCTGCTTGAAGATTCTCTCCCTCTACCCCTCCCCCAACCTACATGCGCACCCCCCTTCGCTCTCTCTAATAAATAAATAAATCTTAAAAAAAAGAGTAACAGGGGCGCCTGGGTGGCTCAGTTGTTAAGCGTCTGCCTTTGGCTCGGATCATGATCCCAGGGTCCTGGGATCAAGCCCCGCATTGGGCTCCCTGCTCTGCGGGAAGCCTGCTTCTCCCTCTCCTACTCTCCCTGCTTGTGTTCCCTCTGTCACTGTGTCTCTCTCTGTCAAAAAATAAACAAAATCTTTAAAAAAAAAAAAAAAAGAGTAACAGGCGTAACTGATTATAATTATATAATTCTTAATATTAACAATTATGTAATCTGATAATTAATAATTCTTGAAGTTATTTGAGTATACTACTTTTCAGAAATTACGAAAGTGAATGACTCTAATTAGGGAAAAAATTATTTTCTGGTTTCCAATTATTTATTTTCATTAAAATTGAAGGAAGAACATGTAATGAAATGATGGATCTAGGCAGTGATCATTAATGGCTGCTAAACCATCAGATGAAAAACTGATGGGGACCTTTGAAATGGGTAGATACAGCTAATAACACTAAACCCACGGATACAGCCTATCACACACACAAAAAAGACACCCAGACTTTAGGTACCTCCAATGAAATAAAAAGTACAAACAAACCACCTATGAAGGACTCTTGCCAAAGTATCAAATCTGTATCTAATCAAGCCTCAAGATCTAAATATCAATTTTCAGGAAATACAGAGGCCAAGGAGATGTAATCAGCAAAATCCAGAACTTGGAAAACACATCTACAGGACAAATTACCCAATTTTTCAACAAATCAATTGCAAGGGGAAGGAAAAACAAGGAGAAAGAATCTGTTGATTAAAAAAAAAGACTTAAGGGCACCTTGGTGGCTCAGTCAGTTAAATGTCTGCCTTCAGCTGGGGTCATGGTCTCAGGGTCCTGGGATGAAGGCCTATGTCAGGCTCCCTGCTTGGCGAAGAATCTGCTTCTCCCTCTCCCTCTGCCTCCCCCTCCCCCCGCTTGTGCTCTGTCTCTCTCAAATAAATAAATAAAATCTTTGGGCGCCTGGGTGGCTCAGTTGGTTAAGCAACTGCCTTCGGCTCAGGTCATGATCCTGGAGTCCCTGGATCGAGTCCCGCATCGGGCTCCCTGCTCAGTGAGGAGCCTGCTTCTCCCTCTGACCCTCCCCGCTCTCATGTACTCTCTCTCATTCTTGCTCTCTCAAATAAACAAATAAAGCTTTAAAAAAAATAAATAAATAAAATATTTTTAAAAATTAAAATAAAAAAAGACTTAAGAGGGGTGCCTGAGTGGCTCAGTCAGCTAAGCATCCATGGACTCTTGACTCTTGATCTTAGCTCAGGGCTTGATCTCAGGGTTGTGAGTTCAAGCCCCATGTTGGGCTCCATGCTGGACATGGAGCCTACTTAAAAAAAAAAAAAGGCAAGAGAAAAATCAGCCAAATGTAATTTGTGGGCATTGTTAGAATCTTAAGTTGAAAAACCAACACTGAAATCTGAACCAAATCAAAACAAAAGTATGTATGATATAATCCAGGGAAATTTAGACAATGGCTGGATATTGGATGATTTATATTTCTTAGGTGTACTGGTTTGTTTTAAAAGTATTCTTATTTTTAAGAAATATTTATAGAGGTATTCTCTCTATTCTCATCCCAAGATGATTCTTGGGATTTGCCTCAAAATGATCCAATAGTGGTGAAGGGGTGGGAGTGGAGGACAGACAGCAGGAAAGGATTGAAATAAAAGCAGATTGGCTATGGGTTGGTGAAATTGTCAAAGCCGAATGGTGGTCACGTGGAGATTCATTTTATTATTTTTCTACCTTTATACAGGCTTGAACTTTTCAATAATAAAAATTAAAAGATAAAAACAAATGTAAAAAAATTCATTGAAGGAGTACCTACTTTAGCTGTCAGCTGATAGATCACTAAAACTAATTTTTTGATGATTTATCACTGTGTGATTTTTGGGCATATACCTTGAAAGGACTGAATGACTGACGTTGGTATAACAAGCCTGTTTATATGAACAGTGCTTAGATGTGTAGAAACAAAAACAAGCAATGAGAGTTTATACTGAACTCTTTCATATTAGCAAGAGGTAATATAATATTTATTCATGAATGCATGAGCAAACAGGAAAAAAGAGAAAAGCCCCATCCATTCTCTTAAGAGACCTGTGTTTTCAACAATTTTTTTCTTTTTATGTTTAATAGTTGTTTATATTATTATTTCTTTTTAGAGAGCGGGTAGGGAGAGGGAGAGAGAGAATCCCAAGCAGGCCAGAGTCCCAAGCGTAGAATCTGACCTGGGGCTTGATCTCACAACCCTGAGATCATGACCTGAGCCACAATCAAGAGTTGGTTGCTTAACCAACTGAACCACCCAGGTGCCCCAGTTGTTTATATTATTTATCAAAGTTTGTAATATTTATGTATTTTTGATCAATTGTATACTAATACCAACTGTACAAACCGAATCCAAAAGAAATTTTGAATATTTGGAGACTTCGGGATCAGGAAAAAAACTTTAAAAATTACACAAAGAGGGGCCTGGGTGGTGCAGTCATTTAAGCGTCCAACTCTTGGTCTCAGCTCAGGTCATGATCTCTGGGTTGTGAGATGGAGCCCGGTGTCAGACTCCGCACTCAGTGGGGAGCCTGCTTGGGATTCTTTCTCTCCCTTGCCTTCTGCCCCTCCCCCCACCCTCCCTTTCCAAATAAATAAATCAATCTTAAAAAAATAATTAAAAAAATAAAAATTACACAAAGATAAAAATCTAAGAGGAAATGTAATGGAAATATAATTCCAAGAAGAGAAAGGAATGATATAAGATAACTTATAGTTACAGAAGAGGTTGTTCATGTACTTTTAAAAATACGTGATAGGGTTGGGTGCCTGGCTGGCTCAGTCAGTAGAGCCTGCGACCCATGATCTCAGGTCGTGAGTTCAAGGTCCACGTTGGGGATAGAGGTTAACTTAAAAAAATAGGCGATGGGGTATCAAATTAGAGCATTAAGATTATGTAGATATATTTAAAAGAATGATGTAACAGTTTTATTTTGAAATGTTATTTATGATATACTGGAGAGCTGCCCTCTGCACACCCAGCAGTGCATCAATATCATATGATGTACCGGAAATTACTTCATTTGCAATTCTTTATACTTAGTTCAGAAATGTTAAATATTAACTAAAAATATGTAGGGAGATTATTTTGTTTTTTTTCTTTTATGGAATTTTTTTATTGAGTAAAATCCACATAACGTAAAATTACCATTAACCATATTAAAGCATACAATTCAGTGGTGTTTAGTATGTTTATAATATTGTGAAACCACCACCTCTATTTCAAGACATTTTCATCATCTCATTAAGCAATAACTTAATAACCCACCTGTTTCCTGGCAACCACTAATCTGTTTTCTATCTCTATGGATTTACCTATTGTGATGTTTCCTATAAATGGAATCATGCAATATTTGACCTTTTGTGTCTGGTTCCTTTTACTTAGCATAATGTTTTTGAGGTGTATCCAAGTTGTAGCATGTACAAGCACTTCATTCCCTTTTATGGTTGAAAAATATTCCATTGTCTGTATATACCCCATTGTGCTTATTCTTTCATCAGCTGTTGGACATCCATCTTGTTCACACATTTTGGCTAATATGAATCACATTGCCATGAACATGAGTGTACAAGTATTTGAATATTTGTTTCCAATTCTTTTGGGTCTCTACCTAGGAGCAAAATTGCTGATAATTCTTTCACTTTTTGAGGAACTGCCAGACTTTTCCATAGCCACTGCACCATTTTACATTTCCAGCAACCATGGGTTCCAATTTCTCTGCCTCTTTGAGAACTCTTGTCATTTTCCATTAAAAAAAATTGTGACTAACCTGGTAGTTATAGAGTGGTATCTCACTGTGGTTTTGATTTGCATTTCCCTAATGATATTGAGCATCTATTTACGTGCTTGTTGGCCATGACTACCTAGTTTTTACAAAATTATTTTAGGAGGTATGCAAGCAAAAATGTTATGGTCCACAGCTGTAGGCGTAAACCACTGTGTTTCTGAAGATCTTGTCTAGTACCCTTCTGTTCTCTGGCAGCATCGTGCTCTTGCCTCAAGGCTTTGTGACACTTTGTCTGAGTGACCCTTCTTCCATCTAGAGGTGCAGAACTAAAAATAAAAAATACTTTCCTTCTCAGTGGGGTGGCTTGAGGGTCTGTGCAGACTAAAACTACAATTTTTTTTTATTATTTTATTTTTAAAAGATTTGTATTTATTTATTTCACAGAGAGACAGCGAGAGAGGGAACACAAGCAGGGGCAGAGGTAGAGGGAGAAGCAGGCTTCCCGCCGAGCAGGGAGCCTGATGCGGGGCTCGATGCGGGGCTCGATACCAGGACTCTGGGATCATGACCTGAGCCGAAGGCAGACGCTTAATGACTGAGCCACCCAGGTGCCCCTAAAATTACAATTTATGATACCAAATCTTTCTCTGCTATCTGCTAAATGAGCCCTCTTATGTTTTGAAGACATTTAATTTTGAATGCCAAAGTTAGCTAGCCCCTTGCACATAGTGAGCTTTTTACATGCTTATTTGTTTGTTTGACATGAAGTCAGAAGGGACCTTTGGCTGTGCAAACTGAGAAGGAGTGCTCTGGGAAAGACATTTCTGTGTCAGGCTGGAGGAGAGTGAGGAAATGAGGGCGCATCTGCACAAAGTTGTGCCTAGGCAGGGGGCTATGAAAGTAACAGAGAGTCTTGGAACCCTCATGTCTGCCCAGGACAGCAGGGAGCTTTATGACTGGCAGTCTCCCCTGGATAGGTTGCTAGTTCATTGAGAACAAGAACAGCATCTTAGTCCTATATCCATATATGTTCCCTAACCCAGAACCTGGAGTATAATAGGTACACACAGGATGTTTCCTGTATTGGATTGTGCAGTGGTGATACTCTGTCCCCTGATGACTGTCGAGCCCCCTTGCCTTCCTGATGGAAATTAGGAAGAAGACATCCTGGTTGCTGCTCCTGATTCTCACTCATTCTGGTCCATCTCAGATTGACATCCTCCAAAAGCTCCCCATTACCCCCATCACTGTGTTCCTAGGATTCCCAGTTTTAACATAAAATATGCCCTATATCCTTGATCATTATTTCTAGAGGATTCCCTCTACTTCCTTTTTATTTAAATTACATTCAAGCTACCCATAGACATGGCCGTGTTTGGGACCTTAGAATCACATCCAATCTTTTATGGTAAAGAAAAATTTGAGAAACTTCCAAATTTTTTGTTGATAGACTCTTACCCAAGATGTCTGTTAATGTGGGTTTATTCATTGCCCATTGCCTCTAAAGAAGGCTCTCCTAGGCTCCCATGCAAAGGATATAAGCCTGGTTTGACAGTGTTTGAGAGCCAGGTGGGAGAATGGGGCAGGGGGCAGTGTTGAGGCATTGCAATATTTCTCTGTTGAGTTTGCAGACTTTCATTCATTTCCTTGTTTTAAATCCACTACTTGAATCTGACCATTTGCTATTTTCTCCCCCCAGAGCATAAGCGTATTGTTGTAGGGTTTGGGAGAAGTCTCTGGGCTGTGTACTTGGGGGTAGGACCTGCAGATCCAATTTCTGCTTGTACTTCTGTCCTATGATTCATCTCCATCTTGCAAAGTATCTGATACCTGATGCCTGATTCCTGAGCCTTTCCACGGGGTGAATCAGCTTGCCCATGGTATTACCCACGTGTCCTAGCCACCCTCCTCCCCACCCTGCTGCAGGCAGGCGTTCCAGTTTTCTCTGGTTACCACTTCTCTATCCCTTTCCATCTTCCCAGACTGTGTTGGCATCTCTCCTCTGTTTTCATCTCCTGTCTCATTCTCATGTCCTTGTAGATTCCCATCCTTTTTATACTTTCAGTATCATGTTATAGGGTTCAGGAAGTGCCTGTGTTCAGTCTGCCTGTATCCAATAAACAACTATTCTTTATGGTCATCAGTTCCACACTGTGTAATACTCTGCAGCTATTAAATGGAATAATGTATCTACATGTCTGGACCAGTGAAATGGACAATATAGAAAGTTAAATGAAGAAAGCAAGTTCACATTTGGTTCTGTATGATATGAAACTGGTTTCATTAAAAACATTTTTATATTATATATACACAGTTATAAATACACACATATTGTATGTATGTATATATATCATATATATATATTCTCAGCATTATCTGAGAAAACATAAATATCAGAATAAATACATGGAGCTGGTTGGATATTTTCATTTGGCAAAATATTTAAAAGGGTCTGATTTAAAGGTCTAGGCCGTCTGGTGAGTGTAAAAATTTCCTGTGGGGACATGGGAGCCAGGGAGCGCCTTTCACGTTGTGTTCTATGTGGACAGCGCCCCCTGGAGTTGCACAATGGTGGTGGCACTTCCTGGATGCTCCCCAGAGGCACCAGCTGTCATCCTCCAGCGCAGGAGCAGAGGTTCGCTTGCAAAGGAGTTGCCTCTCCCAGGTGTAACTCCTAGTGGCCTGTTTCCAGGATATGACTGTTTGGCTGTAGTTAATGATCCTCCTGAGCTGTACCAGAGAGGCCAACTCCCAAGTGAGGTGAATAATAAGCAGCAAAATTTGCGATGTCTGTTCCAGCATGTTGTGGGAAACCTGCAGTTCCTCACAGAAGCAACTAACCTTCCTCCTTCCAACCACCTTCAACCCCCAACTTACAATCAAATGGGAAGATGTGGACATTTTCCAGTTAATACTGGAATAAAAGGAATTTAGCCACATATTCAAATACTCTCTGGCAACAGGTCTCCAGACTTTTCCCCTCAAACTTTGCTGCATATTAGAATTACCCGGGAAGGTTTTAAAACTCCCATGCCCGGAAAGAACCTATTACCTAGACAGGTGAATCTTTAACAAGGTTTCTCAATGTTGGCCCTACGACACGTGGAGCCGGGTAATTTTTTTGTTTCGGGAGGCTTCCCTATGTATTGTGGGATGTTTAGCACCATCCCTGGGCTCTATGCACTAGAAGCCTATGGACCCTCCCCCAGTTGTAACAACAAAAAGACATTTGCAAATCGCTCAGTTGAGAATCACTGCTGTAGGGGGTGGGACCCAGGCATCCTATGTTTTTTTTAAAGATTTTATTTATTTATTTGAGAGAGAGAGAGCATGAGTGGGGGGAGAGGTAGAGAGAGAAGCAGACGCCCCGCTGAGCAGGGACCCCCCGACATGGGGCTGGATCCCAGGACCCCAAGATCATGACCTGAGCCGAAGGCAGTTGCTTAACTGACTGAGCCACCCAGTCGCCCCAAGGCATCCTATTTTTAAAAATCTTCCCAGGTGATTCCAATGTGCAGCCAAGTTTGAGAACCAGTGCTCTGATGGAGTTTCCTTTGGGAAGTGTACCCTGGTAGAAAGTCCCGGGACTTTTGGAGTCAGTTTTTATAAATTGTTATTTAATACTGATGAAATAAGAATGGATATATTCTAAGCGAGGTGAGCAGTTCCACTCATCCTATCTAGTAAGCACCTGTTTCTATCAAGAGAACTTTGGAAAACAAAGAGTCTGTGAACATCTCAAGAGCCTCGCAAAGCCAGCTGAGCCTGTAACTTATGGAGAACCTTTACAGAGCGATAACGAAAGGAACCTGAACAAATGAAAGGTCTAAGCAACACTCCAGGACCCACAAGGTGTACCTTACTGGTGCCAAGATAATATCTACTGTTGATTGGAGGTCCCCTGTGGGCCATGGTCTTGTGCTAGGGGATCTATTTGTATGGCATCAAATAAAAAGACATCTAAGTTATTATAATAGTACTAATAATAAGTAGGGCTGGCTTAAGGAATAGGCATATCAAATACTTTTGAAACATGTTTTAAACCTAAGTGGTGTACATAATATTTACACATTGTATGCGCCTCAGTCCCATGTGGCAGGAACTGTAGATTGGCTCACACAACACTCTTTCCATCCTCTTTCTACCATGAAGAAATTCTTTAAAGAGGATAAGATAAGATGTTGCTCAGGGGTACAAACTTGCAACCAGTAGTAAATAAGTCCTAGAGATCTAATGTACAATATAGTGAATATAAACAACATGTTGTATTATATCACCAATTTCCCAAGAGACTAGAATTTAATTATTCCAACCACTAAAAATAAATTATAATTATGTAACATGATAGAGGTCCTGGTTGTCATTATAATTGCAATCATATTACAATATGTAAATGTATGAAATTAACATGTTGTACACCTTAAATTTACACAATGTTGTATGTTAAATATATTTCAATTTAAAAAACATCCAGAGGCGCCTGGGTGGCTCTGTCCATTAAGCATCCGACTCTTGATTTCAGCTCAGGTCATGATCTCAGGGTTGTGAGATCAAGCCCCACGTCAGGCTCCAGTGTGGAGCCTGCTTAAGATTCTCTCTCTCTGTGCCCTTCCCTGCTCCCATGTGCTCTCTCTCAAAAAAAAGCCATCCAGTTTGTTGTATAACTTTATTTCAGTAATATGAAAAATAAGAGCAATTGTTAAGAAAATTAAAAGGCAAGTTACAAACTGCAAAAAAAAACAAAAACAAAAACAAATTTCTTGGTCCTGCAGGAATCCTGAGAGAATGGGAGGCACCAAGAAACCTATTTCTCTAAATTTCAAGCAAATTGCAGAGCTAGCTGATATATATCCAACCAACACTAGATGTCACCATCGTGCTGTGCAAATGTAGCTGGCGCTCCGGAGTGCTATTTAATATTTAGGACGAGGTCAGGCTTTTCACGTGTTTGAAGGTTATTCATTTTTTCTCCCCCATTTGATGCCAGAGTATGATTACTATGGCTTTACCGAAAAACTCCCTGAGCCTTGATCTTCTCTTGTTTATGATCCATTCTACATCTCTTGTGCTTGGTACTGCTTGGGGCCAAGCTCTAAGGAACACACCAAAGGGGGGTACCAGCCTCAGTGGTTCCTGTGAAGGACGGCCACGTGCAGAGTTCCTGTGTGCCTCTGCCTTAGACCTGTGCTTGCTTCTCCCTGGAGACCTCACAGATGCAAGTTCCACTACTAGAGCTGGAAAGAGAGTGACCCAGGGATGGGGAGCACGAGAGAAGTGTGTGCGGGTGGCACTGCCCAGGCGTGAGAAAGGGGGAGACAAGGAGCCCACCTCCTAAGGGGCTAGACATTTAAAATGGGGAGGCTTCCGGGTCCTAGGAAACTGAACAGCCTCCTGGGTTCTGTCACCAAGGGCTGAAGCTTTAACCAAGGCTGTTGTAGTATCCAGTTGTTTGGGAGCATCCAAAACTACCAGTTTGGTACAAGAAATCACATATAACACACAGAAGTTATTGTTCCCAGTCTTTAATGATTACTGGACTTTGGTAAGAAATATCAAGAAAGAATGTATTGTAATGAACTACAAGAGGGTAATTAGTGAAAAGAGAGCTCACTTATATCTAATTTGTTGTATTAGTAGTTAGTGATTTCGGAATTTCTGTTTAGGATAGTGTACTTCATGGGTACATGGGGTCTTGTCCTTAGTGAAAAGAGGAACGGCTCTCCAGATATTAGAAACACAAGATTTCCCATTTGTGAGGCTATCTAGGTGAAGGCAATCACCCTATTCACAGGCTTATTTACCCTTACCCTTGTACTTATGGAAAGTAACCCAGTCATCTAGGCAGAGTATGTCTCATCCATTTGCTGTATTGATGCTTTTAAGAATATTTTAACCTATTTATATTTATTGTGATAAAATTTGGTCTGACATCTGTCATCTTAAGTGCTTTTAATTTTTTATGATTATTGCTGTCTTATTTATTTCGTTTTGCTATGTGGACTTGGCGTTCTTTGCTCTTTTATCATCCCTTGCTATTCTGGAAGATATTTCTCCTGTTTTTGTTCTACTAGTGGTACTGTTGAGATTTTAAAACATTCTCAGAAATATTTTAGGTGTAGAAAAGTGGAGTATAATAAACCTCTATGTACCTCCCCTTAGTTTTATCATATGTGAACATTTTGTTATGGCTGTTTCCCATGTTTCTAAGAACTAAAGCAGTACAGATGTAATTGAAGTCCCCTGTATTAAATTGCCTTTCCCTCTCTGTGGCTCCAGAGGCAGTTTACCATCTGAATATGGTGTTAATTGTGCCCATAGATGCTTTTAAACTTGTTATATATGGTTATTTCCGTAAACAACATAACATTATTTTGCATAAATAATGGTATATCTTTATTATGGTATTTATGGTATATACCACATAAATGGTATATCTTTCTGCAGTTTACTTTTTAAATTCAATATTGTGTAGCTGAGATTTTTTTTAAAAGATTTTATTTATTTATTTGAGAGAGAGAGAGAGAGAGCGTGAGCAGGGGGAGTGACAGAGGGAGAGGGAAAGAGAGAATCTCAAGCAGGCTCCTGAGATCATATGATCCTGAGATCATAACCTAAGCCAAAGGTAGCCGCTTAACTGACTGAACCACCCAGGCACCCCTGTAATTGAGATTTAAACACATAGTTCAAGTTCATTCATTTCCACTTGTGTTTAGTATAATATTTCATTTTGTGGGATAAAGCTCAGTTGGTTTAGCCATTGTCTTAATAATGGACATTAAGGTTGTTTGGAGTTTTTTGTTTTGAAAAACTGATGCAGTGAACATTCTTAGACCTGTTTCTTTGTAGACATGTGAAATAATTTTTCTCTCACATACTTAGAATTGCTGGGTCAAAATGTAGGATGAGGGAAAGTACAATACTGGTGATGGATGAACATGTAACTGGCAACAAGGCCTGGTTTATTTTTCTACTTTGACCATTTTCCTTTGGGAGATACTGTATATTTCCTTTATAATAGCCTCAGCATGTCATTGGTTAGTTGAGGTGATTGGACAATGATATTTAATAGTCCTGTGATTTTGTGATCCTGTTGCTTTTTCAGGAGCAATTCTTTTTAAAAAATTTTTTTTCTATTTTAATTTTTTTAGAGTGGGGAGGGGCAGATGGAGAGTGAGAGAGGGAATCTCAAGCAGGCTCCATGGCCAGTGTAGAGCCTGATGAGGGGCCCAACGCAGGGCTGATCCCACAACCCTGAGAACATGACCCGAACGAAAATCAAGAGTCAGATGCTCATAAAACTGAGCCACCCAGGCGCCCCTTAGGAGCAATTCTTAAGTGTAATATTGTTTTCCACTTCTAAATATAGATGATGTAAACAACACTGCAAATGAATTCATAACAACAAAAGATATAGCAAAGGAAGAGATTATGCTCTCTAGTAAACTCCAGAGAAACATTTCCAAGGAACTACCTTTCTAGAAGACTATGAACTGAAGAGACAATAGGAAATATCCATGGTGGGGGAAGATGAGGGGAATAAAAGGTTTTTTTCCAGCAGGTGTGGAGGGGATTAGAGTCTCCACTGGAGAGGTTATTTTAATCAATGTACAGATATATTTATAAGTTTCAAAGCATTCCCACTAGGGAGAAGTCCTATGAATATAGGATATGTGGGAAAGGTTATCAGCTTTAATTTAAAACTGATTCAGCACTGAAGAATGTACATGGGGGTGATACCCTTCAAACATATAGAGTGTGCTAACTCCCAACTTGGCACTAGAAAAGTCCACAGAAGAGTTTTGAAGCTATCTCAATGTAAGGAATGAGGGAAAACCTTAGATATGAGTGCAAAACTAACTTGGCATTAAGCTACACAGTGGAGAAACCCTTCAAATATATAGAATGTGGAAAAGATTACAAATATAGTTCTTAACTATATTAGACATCATAGAATTGAACTGGACAAAAGCCTTATGAATGTAATGAATGTGGGGAAAGCTTTCAATGTCAATGCAAATCCAATCAGGCATCAAAGAAACCATAATAGGGATAAACCTTATTTGTGTATGGAATATGGGATGGTTTCAGCTGTAATTCTATCTTCAACATCAAGAGAATCCATATTGGGGAGAGACTATGAGTGTAACGAGTGTGGGAGAGTCTTCAGATGTAGCTCCCAATGTAGAAAGCATCAGCTTATTCATACTGTAGAGAAGCTATTTCAATGTAAAGAGTGTGGAAAAGGCTTCAGCATCAGTGGAAAACTAATTCAGCATAAAAAAATCCACAACGGGGAGAAGCCATGAATATATTAGGTGTGAGAAAGCTCTTAAACGTATAACTTCAGACTTTGTTGCATCAGAAAATCCACACTGGGGAGACACCTTATGAGTGAAGTGATTGCAGGAAAGCCTTCAGGTGTATCTTCCAAGTGAGTTAATATCAGAATACCTACACTAAGGAAGAGCCCCCCACATTGTTAATGCAAAATTAATTGGGCATTCAGGCCTGCCATGGGAAGAAACTTAACAAATGTGTGTTGTATGAGAAGGGCTTTAACTGTAGTTCTTTTCTTTTTCTCTTTTTTTTTTTTTAACTGTAGTTCTGAAAGGACCTCCCAATTTGAGTATCTATACTGGAGAAAAACTCTACCAGTATAAGTGCTTTGGGAAAGTATTCCATATCGTTATAGCAATATTGTTAAATTCCTTATTGTTAAAGCAAAATTAAGTGGGCATCATGATAGGAAGAAACTTTGTATGTATGAAGTGTGAGAAAGGTTTCAGCTATAGTTCTAATGGTATTATGCATTACAGAGGTGAGAAATCCAGTGACTGTAAAGCAAGAGTTACTCCCAATTTAGACAGCCTAGGGTCTACCCCGTGGAAGCAAGTTCTAAAAATACATCTGTAAGGCTTCAGCATTAAAACAGAACTAATACATCACCTGACAGTCCATTCCAGGATAAAAGTCTAATAATATAATGAATGTGATAAAGGCATTATTTCTACTTTTAAATCTTTATTTTTAATGTGAAATAACTGATACAGAAAAGTATTAAAAGTAATCAATTCTCATGTACCCCCCATCTAGGTTAAGCAAATACTGGGATTTTGCCAACATTTCAAAAATATTTCACAGCTAAAGTCCTGCTTCCCCTGACCCTCCTCCCCTTCCACTTCCTCCCAGTGTAAACACCTATGCTGAGGTTACTGTGTATCATTGAACTATACATGTTTTTCTTTTTGGGCTTTTACTATATATGTAAGTTCTAGAAATTATCCATAAATATTATATATATTTATAATTTTATGTATTTTAAAAAATGTATAAACATTTTGCACTGTGTCCTTTTGTCACATGCTTTTTTTAAAACTCAGCATGATTTTTATGAGATTTACATGTTGAAGCTGGTAATAGCTCTAGTTCATTTTAACAAATGAATGGAATTCTCTACAGCTAACTTAACCTATTCTTACTATTTCAAGGAGTGCCAGAGTGAATATCCTCGTATGTGTTAAAGAAATGAACTCAAAGAGGTCTGTAGGGAGGAAGCCAAAGCAAAGGGGTCTTCATGTTTAATAGTTGGTAAGTACATGCTACTTATATAATAGGGGTTACAGAATGAAGGTAATGACTTATAAATAGTAAGAAATCAGTAGAGGTAATATGCTCATTACATATTAAGTGAATAAACTCAATTTCCTACAACAAGCATATACTAACAAGTGTTTTGTTTTTTTTTTTAGCAAGTAGAGCATGCCAAAACAATTTTCCACAATAAATTTGTAAAAAAGTTTGCAGTAATCATAATCTCACCATTTAGAGTAGGTTCCCTAGGAGGCAAATATAAAACTTTTGTAGTCAGTGATAGTGCTGTCTCTTTATTAATGGATGCATTAGAAACT
Source organism: Mirounga leonina (assembly GCF_011800145.1). NCBI lineage: Eukaryota > Metazoa > Chordata > Mammalia > Carnivora > Phocidae > Mirounga > Mirounga leonina. The sequence continues at coordinate 13,661,357 of NW_023270469.1, read as the reverse complement.
CAAATTCATTATAATAAGGCAGTGTGTATTTGTAAGAGTTTAGTTTAAATAAACCAGATTTATTACAAGGTTTTAGAAATTTATAAAATCGGGGCACCTGGGTGGCTCAGTCGGTTAAGCGTCTGCCTTCTGTTCAGGTCATGATCTCAGAGTCCTGGGATCGAGCCCCATGTCAGGCTCCCTGCTCAGCGGGGAGTCTGCTTCTCCCTCTGCCTGCCCCCGGCCCCCACTCGTACTCGCTCTCTCTGTCTCTGTCTCTCTCAAATAAATAAAGGTTTAAGAAAAAAATCTATAAAATCACTGGGAAGGTTGAAGAAATAGATTCTGGCTTAATTTCTGGGAATGATTCCCACAGCAATACTGCAGGCCTATACGATCAAAGGGACTCTAATTCCTGCAATAGATTTGAAACTGCCTTCTAGATTACAGCTGGGGGGCTTCTGAACAATGCTGCCTCTGTGGTGAGCTGCACACTTGAATCACATAAGTTAGTCTTGCATGAATACATCTATCAGTGGAGCCCACTCAGAAACCCACCCGCAGGGAGGGGCGCCTGGGTGGCTCAGTCGTTAAGCGGCTGCCTTCAGCTCAGGTCATGATCCCAGGGTCCTGGGATCGAGCCCCGCATCGGGCTCCCTGCTCGGCGGAGAGCCTGCTTCTCCCTCTCTCTCTGTCTGCTGCTCTGCCTACTGTGCTCTCTCTGTGTTAAAACAAATAAATAAAAATCTAAAAAAAAAAAAAAAAAAAGAACCCCACCCGCAGGGAATATGGGACATTTGGTGTTTAGCTTTCCATCTTGCAGTACAGAAAGGCATACCAGAAGGCTGGAAAAGATGTTGAGTGAACCACTCCACAGTATCTACCACATAGAGTATGCATTGATTGGACTCAGACTACACTGGTGTCCCATCTGGCTTATGCTCCTCTTTTTAATGCTTTTAGGTAACTGGTATGTAATATTTTAAAATACTTCTTTAGAGAAATGCAGGCATTGACTTCTCAAAAGCATGTATAAGAATATTCAAAGTCTCTCATTAAATACCATTGTTACTTGTGGCTTACGGTATTAAAATTTTAACCATAACTGAATCAAAGTTTTGGGGCTTATCATTTTTTTTATTCATACAAAATGACTCTCTGTGCATGTGTGCAAGAGTTTTTTAGGTTATAGGAATATAACCTACAGGGTCATAGTGCATATATGGTTTTTCAGTTTTATGATATTGCCCGGTTGCTCTCCAAAGCATCTGTATATTCACATTCTCAAGAATAAAATATGAGGGGTGCCTGGGTGGCTCAGTTGGTTAAGCAACTGCCTTCGGCTCAGGTCATGATCCTGGAGTCCCGGGATCGAGTCCCGCATCGGGCTCCCTGCTCAGCGGGGGGTCTGCTTCTCCCTCTGACCCTCTTCCCTCTCGTGCTCTCTGTCTCTCATTCTCTCTCTCTCAAATAAATAAAATAAAATCTTTAAAAAAAAAAAGAAAAAAAAGAAGAAAAAAGAATAAAATATGAGTACCCATTTCCCTATATCTTTCTCACTTGTTCTCATACTTAATATTCTCTTCCTTTGGATATTTATTAGCTGTATAATGGATATTCTCATTTTATTCTTCATATTTCTTAACCTCTTTTGTATTTTCCATCTCTGCCATACTGTGCTATGGTGTGTCTGTATTGTTTCACTAAGTTTCATCAACTCCATCTCCTGAGCCTCTAAGAACATGAGTAGTTATCCCCCAACACTAGAATCCCCAAATACTAGAACATGAGCAGCCAAAGTGCCAAACCCCTGTCCAGCCAGAAGCGCCCCCCCCCCCCAAAGAGACTATCTGGTTGTATCAGAGCAATAGGCTTCTTGCCTAGAGTATTGTTCTTACCTAGTTGAATTTGAACTGAATTACAGAGCTTACAGTCCAACCTCATCAGGCCCTGCTATTTATCGGTCTATGGAGATGTGGGACTGGAAGCGTTTGCAGATCCCCAAGTGATGTTGAGGCCCTCAGTGACTGAGTTGAGGCAATGAGAAGAGAGATAAAAGTCGGGGTCATAATGCAAAAATGGCCAAGAAGCTTCCTACATCACTGTGAGATCTCTGATGTTTCATCTTCCTAGGATTCAGTTCCCTCAGTGGAATAATAGATCTTGAAGTCTTAGCTTTCCATCTTGCAGTACAGAAAGGCATACCAGAAGGCTGGAAAAGATGTTGAGTGAACCACTCCACAATATCTACCACATAGAGTATGCATTGATTGGACTCAGACTACACTGGTGTCCCATCTGGCTTATGCTCCTCTTTTTAATGCTTTTAGGTAACTGGTATGTAATATTTTAAAATACTTCTTTAGAGAAATGTATGAAGTCTTGAAGAAGGCACATGTCCAACATTTTGTTCTTTGTCAAGCCAAGGGCACTGAGACAGAATAAACATTGGCGATTTTGGAGCAGTTTGGATGCTGATTATGTGTAATGTGTAAGTAAGAATACTTAAAGATAAATTTCTAGAGAGGTACCATCCAGAAGGCTGAATACATGTGTACATATAAATATGTTTGTGTGTATCTATAGTTACAGCTGTTTCCCGTTATAGCACAGCTTGCTGCCAACCAACCAGCTCTTCATTGTGACGGGGCCTTTTTAATAGCCTTCTAACTTCTCTCTTGTCTGACTTAAAATGCATTTTTCACACTGTAGTTACAACTCCTAGATCTACAACGAAACCAGACCTGGTCCAATGAGCAGAACCAGCTTGAGTACAGCCAAATAAGAGAATCCCCAGATACTAGCCCTCATCCAGGATGGCCTTTGGCTTCCTCCGCCCCTTGCGAAGTTTAAAGTCTGTGCCACCGCAAGCCCTTCGGAGAGAAAGTCGCCTCCTCCCCGCAAGGGTCGGCGCGCGTCGGGCAGCCCGGCGAAATCCGAAGAAGCCCCAGCATCCTGAAGCCAAGGAAGCGCGAGTCCGGGAGGCGCGCTGGCGGCGACGCACTTCCGGCGCGCCTCCTGCCACGCCCTTGCGGTCCAGCGCCAGCCGCTCACTGCGGGAGGTGAGTGCGGACTGGGAGGTTTCCGTCCCGAGCCCCAAGGTGGCGGTTCCGTGATTCCCGAGGCCTCTGGGAGGCCGACCCGGGAGGGAGTCGGGCGACGGCGTGGCTGTCGAGGAGAGCGGGGCGGTTTGCGGGCTGTCCGCCCTTCCCCCGCATTCCTTCACCCGTCGCGGCGGCCACTTCAGGAGATGGGGGCTGAGGCTGTGGGCCGCCAGTAGAAGGTGTGGCCCCCTTGGGTGACCGACGCGCCGCAGTTCAGTCCGTTACCCCAGTGAGCGTATGTTACGTGCAGTGTAGTTCCGGTTCCGGGGATGCAGCAATGAGTAAGCCGCAGGAACTTTAAGGCTAACGGGGAAGTGAATATTAATCAATTCTGATTATACCTCTGCCCCTGCTCATAATAACCCCATTGATTTTGGGCAAAAGAACGTTCTGAACGTTCACGGGTCCCGCTTGGCCTGGCGTCTCGCAGCTTCTTACTCTCGGTCTTGCAGCACAATCCCCTTGCCGCTGCTGCAGGCTTCTTGGCCTTGTTCTTGTAAAACATGCCCCTCCCCCCCCTTGGCCTAGTTAATTCCACTTCTCAAGTATTCCTCGACTAGGGCAATCCCCCTGCTTTCATTGACACTGTTGACCTCATCATGGGTTGTCCGACCACCGTACACCTAGCGCATAACAAAAGTAAGCTCACACTTAAATTTTAGTCCAAGATACAGGAGAACAAGAAGTTGTTTGAATCTCTAGTGCCAACCGAATTGCCGTGCACAGAGTATGCCTCAATAAATACTGACTGAAAGGGCAGATATATTTCTAATTGCAGTGTAAGGTACTTGATAAAAGAGTACATGCCCGCCAGATCTGACTTAATTTGGATCTTCCAGGATATGACTTTCAAACTGAGGTCTGAAGGGGCGCCTGGGTTGCTCAGTCGTTAAGCGTCTGCCTTCCGCTGGGGTCATGATCCCAGAGTCCGGAGATCGAGCCCCGCGTCAGGCTCCCCGCTCAGCGGAAAGCCTGCTTCTCCCTCTCCCACTCCCCCTGCTTGTGTTCCCTCTCTCACTGTCTCTCTCTCTCTGTCGAAAAATAAATAAAATCTTAAAAAAAAAATTGAGGTCTGAAATTCTGAAAAGGAGTTAACAGGTTAAAAGGGGGGCAAGTTGGGAAAGGCTATTAGAGGCAGGGGAAGTAGGTGCTAGGACGGAGTTGGGACCCAATCAGCCAGTTAATACTTGCGTAATGACAATTCTTTTAATTCGAAAAGTAGTAGTATATTTCTAGTAAGCAAATTGGGGAAATAATTAAAATGTCACAAAGAAAAAAAAATCATCAATAAGACTACCTACCTTTCAGGGATACTGTTTTAAAATTTATATCCAGGGGTGCCTGGGTGGCTCAGTCGTTAAGCGCCTGCCTTCGGCTCAGGTCATGATCCCGGGGTCCTGGAATCGAGCCCCGCATCGGGCTCCTTGCTCGGCGGGAGCCCTGCTTCTCCCTCTCCCATTCCCCCTGCTTGTCGTTCCTGCTCTCGCTCTCTCATATAAATAAATAAAATCTTTAAAAAAAAAATAAAATTTATATCCGTTGAGTGGGGTTTTGTAGATATTTGTAAGTACACACATGATTTTTACACAATTGAAGAGTGAAATATGAAATTTTCTCACGGCATTTGAATGTTTTCCTGTGTTGTGAAATATCCTACAGCATGATTTTTAATGGCTACTCTTTTTTTTTCTGACATTTTTCTGACATTGTTGGATATTTAAGTTTGCATCTTTTTCATATTAGAAATAACTGTGATGAATGCTTATGAGCAGACACATCTTTGGACACATCTCAGATAAATTCCTCAAGTTGGAATTTTTAAAAATTGGTTTTAAAATTTAACTACCTAAGCAAATTTTAACAGTACTACAGGCGTGTGGTAAGAAAAAGGATTACTTAAGGGCGCCTGGGTGGCTCGGTTGGGCGACTGCCTTCGGCTCAGGTCATGATCCTGGAGTCCTGGGATCGAGTCCGGTATCGGGCTCCCTGCTCGGCAGGGAGTCTGCTTCTCCCTCTGACCCTCCCCTCTCATGCTCTATCTCTTTCTCTCTCTCAAATAAATAAATAAAATCTTTAAAAAAAAAAAAAAAAAGAAAAGAAAAAGGATTACTTAAGATGGTATAGTAAAAAAGAAATCTCCCTCTCTATTTGGACCCTAAGGTCCATTCTCCAGAGGTAACCACTACTAATAATTTTCTAAATGTGAGCAAATCACACACAACTGAATTTGGTATTTTATACTTATAGATAGGAATATTCTTAAGTAGGTATTTGTCTTGAGGAAATGATGGAACAATTTACATTCCTACCAGCAGATACTGGTCTCCTATATTTTCTCCAGTATAAAGCATTATCTTTTTTTTTTTAAGTTACCAATTGCATAGATAGAAAAATTACAATTTATTGTTTTAATTTGCCATCTTTATACAGTAAAGGGTAAACAGCTTTTTGTGTGTTTACTGGCCGCTTAAAAGTGAATTGCCTATTAGTGATATTTTCTAGGATGTTCGACTTTTTCTTACTGGTTTTCTAAGGTCCTGGGCTATTAATGTTTTTTGCATATGTTGTAGAGTTAATTTCCTAGTTTTCTTTTGAGTTTTCCTTAGTCATTTAAGCCAGAAGTTTTAAAGTAGTTTAATTTGTCATTTTAAGAGTTTTCTCTTTGTTTCTTTGTCATTTGGCTTGTGACCCCACCACTGTGCTGGAACTGCTCATCCTAGACGTCTCTGCACCCTGGGATATAGACTTACTCACCTTTATTTTCTTTGGTTTTGTTTTTCACACTCAGAATTTTAGTGCATATGGAATTATTTCAGTGTATGGTAAGAGATAATTTAATTACACATTTTTTTCTTCAGTAGTTAACCAGTTTTCCCAGTGTTGTTCATTGAATAATCCATCCCTTTTCCTCACTGATTTGGAATGCCATCTTTCTGATTTACTTTTATGCTTTAGTCTTTTCTGGGTCTTAGATTCTGTTTTATTGTTCTAGCAGTATGTTCTTGTACCAGTCTACTTTATTCATTATACATTTAGCATCTGGTATTGCAAGTTTTTCTTTCCTATTTTCCCTTTTTATTTAAATTTTAGTGGCTATTTTGACTTTTCTTCTGTATCAACTTTGGAATCACTTTATCAGATTTCTAAATAAATTCTATTCATAATTTGCTTGAAAGTAATATTGGTTAGCTGCTTACAAGTATGGCTCTTGGAATCTGGCAAACTTGGCATGCAATCCAAGTTTGGCTTAAAATCCAGGTTTGACCGTCTGTTCTTTGTGTGAACTTGGTGAAGTCTCTTAATCTCTTAGCTTCTGTTTATTCATCTGTTTGCGGGGGGGAACCCAAAACCTAAATCTCTTTTAAAGGAATGTTGTGAGGGATAAATGAGAAGATGTGTATAAAGCATTTTAGCATGATGCTGAGCATGTACAAGCTCTTCATAAAAGGAAGTTATTACTAAATTTGTAGATTAGTTCGGAGGAAAGTCAGCATTTACAAAAAGTTTAATATTGATTGTTTCAATCCAGAACATGTTTTGCCTTTTCATTTATGTCAATAATATTTTATATAATTTTCTTTACATAAATTTGTTATGTTTCTTATTAAGTTTATTCATGGGTTCTTTTTTAAATTTTTAAACAAGCTGTTATATTTTAAAAGGTATTAAGGTACATGCTAAAAATTTGAACAGTTCAAAAGGCATAGAGTGAAAAGAAAGTCTTTCTTCTGTCCCAGATTCCAATTTCCCAGTCTTCCTGCACCAGAAGCAACTACTCTTGCCAGTTTCTCACGTAGGTTCCCTGGGTTCTTTTTTTAATGTTTGGTTTGTTTTGCTTTTGTTTATTTATATTTTTGTCCTGATGTATTGTTTTACCTAGGAAAGATAGCACTACCTAGTGGTTATGAATACAGCTCTTGTGGCCTAAAATAATTACTTAAACTTTCTAAGTCTCATTTCCTTGTTTTGGTAAAATGAGGACAATAATTTTACATATCTGCTAGTATTATAATGAATGTAAAGTCTGAGTTCTGAAGCTGGCACATTGCAAGCCTAGAGTGAATGTCAGTTAATATTAGAAGCTAATACAGGTTTGCATGTTTAAAGGAAAGTCACTGACTCTTGGTTCTCTTTGCTTCTTCCCTCAGCCCCTGCCCTTCATTATGAGGGAGCCCAGGTGATGGCAGCCATGGCCCTGAATGCCTGTTACCAGGTGAGCTGTGATTCCCTCAGATCCTTCAAGAAATCTTATTTGAAGAAATGGGAAATAAGAGGAGTGATTCGGGCAAAAGTGTTAGAACCAAAGCAGCAGGAAGGCCCTGCTTCATCCCCACAGTGGGACTGGATGATGGGAAAGAGCTGACGATGACAGATTGAGCAGCCAGAGACTCCAGAGCCCAGGAAGCAGTGGCTGGAGAGAGTGAGGAATCGAAGTAAAGCCTCCTGCACTCTGAGGATCTCTGCTGAGCTGGAGAGCCCCCAGGTTCAGTAGGGACCCCCACAGAGGGATCCATGAGATAAGGGACTCAGGCTGGTGGTGGACGTATCCAGTGTTCGGTAGGAGTGTTCCAGATCAACAAGGTGGCAAGATTCTTGGGAGGTGGGACCAGAGGGATGGTAGGAGGAAGAAAAGAAAAAGGGGGCATATACAATTTGTCCTCCAAAAAGAGAGCATAGTTGGGGGCTCTGGATCAGTGAGGAAAGAATTGGTTCAGGAAGGGCACATGAATGTCTGTCTCAAGACTCAGTACTTTTGGTTGAGGGAAGCAGCATGCGGCAATATGAAATGTGGTACTAGGTGACAGGAAATTTAATTTCACAGGAGATCCCTATCAGCCCTCAGGGGCATGGTGACTGAGCTAGTCACCTAAACTCTCTGTGCCTCAGCTGACCTCGTCTGTCAGATGGCAACAATGCTACTCATTCCACGTTAGGAGAAAGATGCTGCCAGATGCCTTTCAGCTCTGCAGTGTGCTGGGTTGTTGAGTGCTACTTGATGGACTGTCTTCAGGCTTCTCTATGTCACATCTTGTCATCCATGATCTTATCCCAAGTACCAGTCCCAGATCATCCATTGTCTGGGTTCCTTTCCATTAGTATGGCCTTGCCTGGAAGCCTAATCTCGACACATCAGAGAGACACAGTTCATTGTACCCCTCACACCTCCCACTCCTTCTGCACTTCCTGCCAATTGTTAGTATCCCCATGCCACCATCCCTGGTCACTGTTTTTAGATTTTTAGTCATTACTGATTCTTCACTCTCCTTTGTCACCTTGTTCATTCAATCCAAGCTCTGTTATTCCTGTCTCAGCACCCATTTGTCCCTTCTTTGTATGGCTTTCCTGATTTTCTTTTTAAGATTTTATTTATTTATTTGAGAGAGAGAGAGACAGAGAGAGAAAGCACGAGTGGGGGGAGGGGCAGAAGGAGAGGGAGAGAGACAAACAGATGGCCTGCTGAGCAGGGAGCCCGATGCAGGGCTCGAACCCAGGACCCTGAGACATGACCTGAGCTGAAGTCAGATGCTTAACTGACTAAGCCACCCAGACGCCCCTGGCTTTCCTGATTTTATCGTCCCTTTCCTGGATATTGTCAGCAAAGCCTCTCAGCAATTTCCTTTGTCTCCAGTCTTGGACCATCCTGTCATCTAACATTTTTGCTTTTAAGACTCAGGCTTAGGTTCTTGAATTTGGAGTTTGTTGTGGTATGGTGATCCATCTAAGTGCATTAGCTCACAGAGTTGAGGTCAGATTGGCATTTTTGAATTTTTTTTTTTAAAGATTTTTTTTTATTTATTTATCTGAGAGAGAGAATGGGAGACAGAGAACACGAGAGGGGCAGGATCAGAGGGAGAAGCAGACTCCCCACTGAGCAGGGAGTCCGATGCGGGACTCGATCCCGAGACTCCAGGATCATGACCTGAGCCGAAGGCAGTCGCTCAACCAACTGAGCCACCCAGGCGCCCCCAGATTGGCATTTTATAAAGATCTTTCTATGTGCTGGACAGAAGTGGACTTGGAGGATAAACCTGGAATTAGGGACCATTGCCATGGTCCAAAGGACAGTTGCTGAGTACTTGAGTTATATGGTGACTAATGATGTTGCATAGGAGTCAGATCCAAGAAATATTTAGGAGATAGAATTGGCAGGATTTGATTACTGATTGCTTGCCAGAGCTAAGCAGTGACTAGGGGATAGTTGAGAATGATTCTTAGGTTCCCATCCAAGGAGACCAGGCTAAAAGTGGTGCTACTGGCTGAGACAGGGAATCAAAATAATGACCAGCATCAGATGTGAGCACTTACCATTTGTTTCTTCTTATATTGAGCAGGATTAGAAGCAGCCATTTAAGGGAGGGTGACAGGTTCAGAATTGGACATATCAGAAACATAACTGGCGTGTGGGTCACTGGGCATCTGAGGCAGGCATGTGACTGATTCCAGGACCACATGAGACCTTGGAGTGAGGATCATGTCCACACGCGGAGGACACCAAAAAGACAAGAAGGACCACATCATTGTGCTGTCTGGGAAGGAAGAGTTTGGGCTGGCAGGCGGTTTGGTTGGCAGAGGGTAGTTTATCTGAGAGGTATAAAGAGAGACAGCCAGAGAGCCACCGAGCAGCGTTAGAATCAAGAAACACTTTGTCGTAGGAAGACTGCCTGGAGTTAAGGAGGCTCTTCCATCTCCAGAGTTCTTTCTGCTGGCCGGGCTTAAGCAGAGGCAGCATAACCCCCTTTTGTTGAGGGTGGAGGGGTGGGTGGCACAACAGGGTCTGTGTCAGGTGAGGGCTGCAGGGAATGGGGCCTGTTTGGACAAACCATGACTGTTCACAGTAGGTAGCTGTGAGGATTGGGGTAGGGCAGGCAGATGTGGACATAGAACAGGGCTCAGTGTAAGTGCAGGGAGCAGGATGGATAGGCTGGACTCTGATCAGTAAAGTGGGGACAGGCAGCAGGGACATCCCTGGCATGTCACCCATGAGAAGTACAGTCGGAGGCCAGTCATCTGTTCATAGAGTGTCTGAAAGACCAGAAGGGCATGTACAAAAATGAAGAGGGTTTACTTCAGGGAGGTGAATTTGTGAAAGATTTTCTTGGTTCCAGTTTTCTATAATGTGACATTGCCTCTTGTAATAGTAAGTCTCATGTGTAATTAGAAGCTGCTCTGACAGTGAAGGGGTCTCAGAGTTGCTTGTTGTAGGTGTGGTCATTCATTAGCACGCAGGGCCTTGTCCTTTTACTCTTCATTTCCCAGCCATCATGGGACTGTCCCTCAGAACCTCACACTGTCCCCTGTGCTCCACACTCTGGCTCTGGGGCGGCAGGAACCTGTTGTTTTAGGAGGTGGTGACCTTCGAGGACGTGGCTGTCTACTTCACCCAGACATAATGGTCTGGGCTTTCTCCTGCACAGAGAGCCCTGTACAGGGAGGTGATGCTGACAAATTATGGGAACTTGACTTCCCTGGGTAAGGCCATTTTGCCTTTGGGACTCAGATTCATAGGACAAGGGTAGGGTAGATTGTGGCGTGAATGTCCTAACCTTTTACGTATTTACAGGGGCAAAAACTCCTAAACCCTCAGGCCCAGAAGATATCAGGCAGGGATGGAGGGAGAAGTCTGAGGTTAGTTTGGGTCTAATGTGGGTTTGGCCATTCTCTGGTGAGAACACCTCCCACCATAGGAGTTCTGTGCAAGGCACTATGGGAAAGAAGTATCTTCTGTTGAAGGTAGTACCTTCAACTGTCCCGGTGGTCTAAGAAAGACTTCCCTCATTGCTTTTCTGTGCTTGCACGTGTCTCACAGCATTTCACTGACAAACTGTGATTTTTTACGAAGAGGTCACAAATGCTCAGTTTCCTCTTGATCAAAAATCTCTTTGGGCTTTCCCACTTTCCAGCCCACTTCTATGGGCCTTATCCTTACTGAGCCGCTTTGGGGTTTCCTTCTCTGACTGCAGACACGGGGTTATGTGGTGCCTCAAAAACACTAACATGAGACTCCCGTCCATTGCCATTTTCTGCCTCCTTTTCAGGATACCCAGTTTGCAGACTTGCCCTGACCTCACTTCTGGAAGGAGGGGATTTGCCTTGGGGCCTGGAGCCACAGGACGATCTACCTGCAGGGAATACCAGGGATGTCTCTAAAGGTGGGTGAGGCAGGTTTAGAACCATCAACGATAGTCCTTTGTTAGATGCATGGTTTGCCAGTTTTTGAGCACTTGCTGTGTGCTAAAATGGCGTTTCTTTGTTTGAGAGGCTCTGGAGGATACTAATTATGGAGACAGGGTTAGAGAGCTAAAAAAGAGAGAATGTGTTAAGTGCTGTTGGTATACTGTTGGTATATACGCAGCAGGCTGTGGGACCCAGCAGGAGGAGTTAGAGGAATTCCCACTTAGAATAATATCAGGTGACACTCCTTCAGTGGCAGGCCACATGTTCTGCATTCAGCAGATAAGAACATTGCAGATGGGGTGGGGGGAAGATAATCTGGCTGGAGGAAAGGAATAATAAAAGATCCAGTATAATTCCTGGCATAATATAATATCTGGAAAAGGACTAGTATCTGGAATATACAAACAACTCAAAACTCAGCAACAAAAACAAAACAACCCAGTTAGGAAATGTGTGAAAGGTATGAACAGCCATTTCACCAAAGGGAACACACAAATGAAAAGATGCTTGACATCATTAGCCATTAGGGAAATGCAATTTAAAACTACAATGAGGTATCACTACACCTTGATCATGTATGTCACCATATAATTGTGAAGAGCTTCATGGTTTGATGTGCAGGAGAATTACCTGGGGAGTGTATTTTAAAATGGACATTTCTGGGGCCCACCTGTGAGCATGCACTGTTTTATCTTTTTAAGGAAGTGTTCAGGAACCTAGGCTTAGGACTGAAAGCCTAAGCAGGACTTCCTTTTGTCTACTTCTGTGCCGTTAACATGGTGGCCACTAGCTGTGTGTGCTTATTAAACTCTTGAAGTTGAAGGGGGGCTAATTCAAATTGAAATGTCCTATAAGTATAAAATACCAGATTTTGAAGACTTAGTAAAAAAAAATAGTGTAAATGATCTCATTTATGATTTTTATGTTGACTTCATGTTGAAATGATAATATTTTAGATTTACTGGGTTAAATAGAATATATTATTAAAACTAATTTTACCATTTTTCTTTTTACTTTTTTAATGTGGCTCCCATAAAAACAAAATTACATATGTAGCTTGTGTTTATGGCTCACATTGTATTTCTTTTGAACAGCCCTGCTCTACTACAGAGCATATCCTTAAGCCCTCTTACTTAGCCAACCATACATACGCATCATTGGTGTGTATAGAAAGCCTAGGACACAGAGGTTAAGGCAGACCCGAAGACTTCTGTCCTAGGGAACTTACTGCGTGGGAATAGGAGATGAGGGAGCTGGCAAAAGAACGTGGAGCAGGAGCGGGGACCCCTGCCACAGTGACCTTGCCACCAGTGCCGTATGGCGTGAGCCCGTGATTACTATGTTTCAGAACTGTCAACTGGACATGTATGTAATTTGATTGGCCTGTGAGGGAAAGTAAGGCATAAAACCTTGTTACATTGTTGCTGTATTGCTGTTAATAACTTCGGAGGCCTGCACAAGGGTAGGGACAGGGTGATGCAGGGATAGACAGGATCGTAGAGGTGTCAGGTAGCAATGATAAAGCTTAGCGGTAAACATAAAAGAGTCTTGATATAAAAATAGCTTTTATGGTGACAAGGACAGTAGACTTAACCCATGAAGTTTGAGTTTCTCTGAAACATACAGCTCCCTGGGCATAGCAGTCTCTTGAGAATGCAACTCTGATGTTGGGACAAGGTCAAGGCTGGGATTATACAGGGTGCCAAAGTCTGGAAACCTAGGCAGGCCTACATAATGGTGTCAAAGACATCTTCAATCTATTAAAAAATACATCTACTTCCAGACTTTATGATCACCCTGTATATGTGGGAGTCCTCCATATTAGTGGTTCTCACCAGGGGCCAGCCACCTTTGTCCCCAGGGGACATTTGGTAATGTCTGGAGACATTTTTGTTTGTGCAGACTGGGGAAGGGGCTGATACTGTATCAAGAATGGTGCTAAATATCCTCCACTGCACAGGACAACCCCGCACAACAGAATTATCTGGCTGTGAATGTCAGTAGTGCTGAGATTGAGATACCTTGCTCTATATAAAGGACTCCATGTAGCTGAAATGTCCCTAAATAGAGAAGGAGATGGGGAAGAGGATCTTAAAGATTTTTTAGGGTTGAAGAGAGAGGGAGGAGGAAGTAGAGAAAAGAGTGAGATTGAAGCTAAGGGTGGGAAGATTTCCAAGAAAGCTGGTGGGCAATGGAGTAGAAGCCCGTGAGGTAAGTGGGATATGAACATGTTAGGGAAACACTTACCTTCTTTTGTGAGGTTTAGGAATGAAAGGAAGACTGTAAACAGTAGCTTTAAGGCAGTGTTCTGCAGACATTTTTTTACTGTAACCTACAGTAAGAAATACAACTTAAGTCACAACCTAGTATATATCCTTTTACAAATAACTGAAGCCAGAGTTTCAGATTTAGAGCTTACCTTTCCTGTTTGCTCTGACACCTGGTATTCTCTATTAATTCTCTATTCAAATCTAGTCTGATGTCTTTCACTTCTTAAAAAGTTTCTTCTTGCAACCTGCCACATTTATTTCATGATCTACTAGTGGTTCTCAAACAGTTGGAAAAAAAAAAAGAGCTAGTCTAGGAAAGGTAATTACCCTCAGGTGGACCTGAGTAGCTAAAGTCAGAAAAGGTGAAAGGGGGGCAGGGAGAGGATGTACCTGATGAGCTCCGTTAGAGGAGTGGGCAGAGCTGGGATCCAGGTGAGAGAGGGGGAGCCCTGAAGGGAATGTGGGAGATGGGTGCCACCCTGTGGGGGTGGATAGTGAGGAGGTTGAGGAGCACCTTTGAGGCAGTCTTGGTTTTCCCAGCGAGGAAGAGGTGATACTGACGGGAGGGTTAAGTGAGGGGCCAGTTGGAGGTTTAGGGAAAGTGGTGATTGCTTGAAAGTACTCTGGGGAGGCTGATAAGTTCAAATGATAGGGTTCTAGGGTATCAGGGAAAGAGGGGGTTTCTCTGTCATCTATTATTCTAATCTGGATTGTGTGACACTTGCTTTCTGCCAAACAGCAAGGGAAAAGATACATGAGAATTGACTTCCAGGTTCCACATTGTTCTGGTCACTGTTTTTCAGATTGTTATTTCCCTGTTTGTTCACAGTTTCAGCTATCTCCTTGCTCCTGTTTCCCTTCTGCAGAAGCCCGCTCCTCCAAATTCACATGCACATAGGCATGTGCAGAGAACTGGGTAGATCACCCCCACTCCCTATTAAAACAGAACTTATCAGCCATTATGTTATAACATGGATCCAGTTAACTTTCAGGTCATAATAATTTTATTATTGTAGTACATAAGTTGTATGCCTTTTTTTTTTTTTTCTGAGAGGGGGTGAGTGGGGTGGGGGAGCGCAGAGGACCAAGAGGGAGAGGGAGAGAGAGAGGATCTTAAGCAGGCTCCACGCCCAGTGTGGAGCCTGACTCGGGGCTCCATCTCATGACCCTGAGATCATGATCTGAGCTGAAATCAAGAGTGGGATGCTTAACTGACTGAGCCACCCAGGCACCCCTGTATGCCTATTTATACAGACAACAAATAATTATTCAGTCATTTATTTTATCACATTTATTTAGTATCTACTGTGTGTCAGGAATTGTTCAAGACACCTAGGATACAGCAAAAAAGAAAACAAAGCCTTTGCTTTTGTGGAGCTTATGTTCTAGTGGTTTAAGATCAAGGGCAGCTAATTTGTAAAAAAAAAAAAAAAAAAACCAAACCCAGAGGATAAACAGGCATTCTGCATATAATGTTATTTTGCACATGGCATAAAAATGCTAATATCTGCTTTTAACCACAAATGTTTAATTAAGAAGAGTACAAATTGATAAAGATCAACACTTGAATATGAAATTTAACTCGGTTTTAGAAAAAAATGGGTTGAATTTCAAAAAACTTAATGACAATGTCCTCCAATCTTTGGAAATACAAATGCCACTAGACAGCCTGTTCCTGTTATCTTTTTCTCATCTGAGGCTTTCCTGTTCCTCAGTATGCAAAGACGAGCACTGTGCAGTCTCCTGGGCCTTAAAGAAAACTGTGTTCTCCTCTTCCTAAGAGGTTGAGCAGACACGTTTTGAGTCCCACAACAGCACATACTCAGCCATTTCTAACAGATGGCATGTGCTCAACTCTTGTAGCCCACCAGGTGTTGCCTCTTGCTCCAGATTCTGTGCTGTTTCCTCCAGAGCATTTTCAAGCATTTAAGTACTATGAAGTCACAAGTTATTGGGGACATACAGGTCTGGAGAAGCATAAGAAGCAGTCTTTTTTGTTGGGAAGTGTAGTGACCTGGATTCAAAATCTCATTTCCTATTCCACAGCTACTATTTTCTGCCTCTGTTATATTTGGCTCTTCCGGTTTAATAGGTTTATATTTCTGGCAGGCTACATGGAGTTTGGAATAGTAATCTCCGGAGGCTCTATACTTTAGTGCTCTATTGTTTCCAGTATAATTCTCAGGTGGCATGTGTCTTCCATTTCTCATGCCAGATGCTGAGACCAACATTGACAGTGAGTCCACATCAACTCAGGGAATTTCTGAAGAAAGAGATGTGATGATATCACATGGGCTGCCACAGAGTGTTTCTCAGGAAAGTGACTTTCCAGAAACATGTGAACTGGAGAAACACCAGGAAATCCCCACAGTGAAAAATATTAAAAGAAAGGATGAGAGAATCCTCTGTGCAAGGAAACCCTTCAGATGTGAGGAATGTGGGAGATGCTTCAGCTTTTTTTCTTACTATGTTAGACACTAGAGAATCCACACCGGGGAGAAACCCTACCCATGTGAGGAGTGTGGGAAATCCTTTAATGGCAATTCTTCATTAATTCGGCACTAGAGAATCCACACTGGAGAGAAACCCTACCAGTGTGAGGAATGTGGGTGAGCCTTTAATAATAGTGCAAATCTGATCAGGCATCAGAGAATCCACAGTGGGGACAGGCCCTATCTCTGCACGGAGTATGGAAATGGCTTCCCCAGTAGTTCTGAGTTGGTTATACACCAGAGAATCCACACTGGGGAGAAACCATATGAGTGTAATGAGTGTGGAAAAGCTTTCGGTGTTAAGTCAACATTAAGTCGGCATCAGAGAATCCACAGCGGAAAGAAACCATATGAGTGTCTCAAGTGTGGGAAAACCTTTAGGACTTCCTCCCAGCTACATCATCATGGTGTGCTCACCCTAGAGAGAGGCCTGTCCTGGACCTCAGTTCCTTTGGCTTCCCAACATTTTTTACCCCCTTTTCATGGTAGTTCCTGCCCTGCTTTTTTGGAAGGCCACTTAGCCCTCACTCACCAGTTGATGTGGTAGATAGGTGCAAGGGTGGAACTTGTGGCCTAGTCTAGCCCGTCAATACTGTTCCTTCACCCAGCCACAGTGATGGGTGCAGGTGACCAGGTTCATCCAGTCAGGGGCAAAACCTACCCTGGTTTTGTTGGACTTATTCTGCTGGACTCGGATGTTAGCCTTGAGCCATCATGAAGGGTGAGAAGAGGCCAGCCCTGCAGGTAAGAGAGAAATGAAGAGAACCAAATCTACGTCTGGGTTTTTCAGTGACATGAATCAATAAATTTCAATTTTTTTTTTTTTTTAAGATTTTATTTATTTATTCGACAGAGAGAGAGACAGCGAGAGCAGGAACACAAGCAGGGGCAGAGAGAGAGGGACAAGCAGGCTCCCCGCTGAACAGAGAGCCCAACGCGAGGCTCGATCCCAGGACCCTGGGATCATGACCTGAGCTGAAGGCAGCCGCTTAACCGACTGAGCCACCCAGGCGCCCCAATAAATTTCAATTTTTTGCTTAAGTAGTTTTGAGTTGGGTTTTCTTTCCTTGGTGATACTGAGCCATTTCAGTGTCTCACATGTTTCAAAGCCTTCAGAGTTAACATAAACTTGATTTGGCATCACTGAGTCCATGGTATAAAGAAACTTTTCATATGTGTGATATGTTGGAAACACTGTAGCTGTGATTCTGATGGTTTGCACAGAGGCAAACACTCAAGTAGTTTGAATGTGGGAAAGCCATTAACCCTCAGTTAAGCCAGGTATCCCAAATGGATGGAAGTTAAAGCAATTTAAGCACTGTAATGAAAATTTCAAGTTACTATAGGTGCTTTTCTTTGTTTTGTTCTTAAGTAGGCTCCATGCCCAACGTAGGACTCAAACTCATGACCTGAGATCAAGAGTCACATGTTCTACCGACTGAGCCAGCCAGGTGTCCCTTCAAGTTAACTATAAAACTAAATTTCTATCAGTGAATATTCTGTAGGGAAGATGCATGTATTAAATGGAAAGCCTTGTTTACTTCCTACTCAGTTTCTGACAGGAGTTGATGCTGAATTTTTCATCTTATTTTAGATCTTACAGAATGCTTCCTTTTTGACCTATCTATAGTTAATTATACTATTCTTTTCCTAATATTTAGTCATATTTATATTCTCATAATCTTAGTTGGATTTGGTAGTACACATTTCTTTATATCTTGCTGGATAGTATTTGTTAATATTTTAGGATATTGTCATCTACATTCATATGTGTGATTGTCCTATAATTTTTTTCCATCTTTGTCAAGATTTGGGAACTGAGTTATATGAGATTGCTAGAAATAGCTAGGAGGCTGTTCTTTTTCTGTACTTTAGAGAAGTTTCAAAAGCCTAGCAATTATCTGTTCCTCAGAAATTTGGAAAAAAGTCCACCTAATAATGCTGGCTGGGCCAGTCGCTTTTGTTGGGGGTAGTGTAGAGGACAAGAGATCTTTGATTACTTTATCAGTTCCTTCTATGATATTGATCCAATTACACTGTCTATTCTTGAACCAATGTTGGTAATTTATAATTTCTTACTGACATTTACAAATCATTAGCCCTGCCTTTTACCCAGACTATCTTATTTAAAAAATATGTATTTTCAATATATGTTCCTTGGCATTCCTAAATTTGTTGGTTGACAAAATCTATATGAAGATTTTTTATTACTCATATATTTGCATGCAAAGGCTTGACATTTGTCCTTATAATGCCTAGAATAGCATGGCTGCCATGACCTTTGATTTGGTTAGGGGACTCTAATAACTGAGGAAATGGCCTTTGTTATCCATCTAAAGCAGGGTTTCTCAAACTTGACACTATCAATATTTGGGACCTGATAATTTTTTGTTGGTGCTGTCCTGTGCATTGTAGGATGTTTAGCTTACCCACTAACATCTACCACTACATACTATTTGTAACACTCTGCCTGACCCCAGTCATGAAAATAAAAATTGTCTCCACTGATCTAGAGAGACCCTAAAGGTATATTTTTGTAAAAATAAGGAGCAAATCCTCTTCTTTGCATGCATGTTAGTTTGTGCCTTGTTATGTCCCATGCCTCCCTGTATTGTCATCTACTTGTCGTGACAGTTCTCAATTCCAGACTTAACCTGCTGCCTGAAATCTTGCCCTGAGAAGACAGCTTTATCATCTCCTTATTTGACAGCAATCCGCCCAGTGGGGAGGACACTGGGAGGTCATCTTTTAGTAATGGACTTAAAATTGTGCAGACGCACCAAAAGTGATTCAGGCAAAGAAATGGTTGAAGTCACTTGAGTCAAGGTTTGTTTGTTTCAGTTGTTGCCTCTCCAAAGAATATTAGCCTTTTATTTGTTATAGCTGTTCTTTAATAAACACTAATAGCCAGTAACATTGTGTGTGCTTTCCTATGTTAGGTAATCCCCGTTAACTGGATCCTCCCAGCAGCCTTTGAAGTAGATACTGTTACCTTGTTTCACCTAGGAAATTGAAAAACAGGTTAAATAGGTTGCCCAAAGATACACCTAATAAGTGGAAGAGCAGAGACTCAGACCCGAGTGGTCTGACTTCGGAGCCCATGTGCAAACCATTACACAGTATTGCCCTCCTGTCTCCACTGCCTTTTTTTTTTTTTTTTTTTAAGCTTTATTGTATTGTTGACATACAGTTGAATCATCTTGTTGACTTCTACAAAAGGTCTTGCTGGGATTTTGATTGGATTGCTTTGAATGTATAGATCAATTGGGGAGATGTGACATCTTAACAAATTTGTTTTTCAGTCAATGAACACTGTATCTCTCTGTTTATTAGGTATTCTTTCATTTGTCATTATTTTGTAGTTTTCAGCATGCATTGGACATATTTTGTTAGATTTATACCTAAATATTTTGTGATTTAAGTTCTAATTCTCACCTGTAAGTCACCTGTGACAGTAATTGTTCACCTGCCATTCACCTGTGACAGTAATCTTGCTATATTTACTAAATGATTTGAATTAAAAAAAGACTTGCATAAAAATCAATAAAATATCATGGAGAAACAGGGCACCTAAGTTCAAGCCTTGGTAGGAGGCATCTGCTAATGCTCATGGCCAGGGTTGAAAGATGGCGCAGTATGTAGTTTGTCTAAAGCACTTCAAAATACAACTCAAATCACACTGCTTCTCTGCGTGGAGTGGTCATTTACCAGAGATAATTGAGACATTTCTTCTCATTGGGGTAGTCTTTTTTTTGTTGTTGAGAGTTTGTGTAGATTAAAAGTATAGCAACCCCCTCCCCCAAGCAAAAAAATCAAGCTCTTCCCAAGTCTTGCCACTGAACAAACACATAGGTTTCCATTATTCTGAAGACTAATAAAATTACCAACAATAAAGACTTTGTTTCATGTCCAGATTTAATGGACATTATATGATGTAAATACTGAGAATAGGCAAGTCTGTAGAGTCAGAAAGTAAATCAGGAGTTGTCTGGGAATGGAGGAAAGCTTTACATTGGGTTGTATTAATTTTCTGTTCCTGCTGTAACAAATTACCAGTGAACAGTGACTTGAAACAACCCACATTTATTCTATTTATTTATTAATTTATCTTATAGTTCTAGAAGTCAGAAGTCCAAAATGGGTTTCACTGGGCTAAATTCAAAGTGTTGGCTAAGGAAAGACTTTATTTTCTTGCCTTTTCCAGTTTCTAGAGGCCACTTTTCTTGATTCGTGGCTCTTTCCCTCCAGCTTCAAAGCCAGTGATGTTGGGACAAGTTTCTCTCAAACTGTCACCTCTGTGGTTCTCTCTTCCAATGACCTCTTCCACTTTTAAGGAGTCTTATGATTACATTGGGCCCATCTAGATAATCCAAGATAATCTTATTTTCAAATCAACCGATAAGCAACTTAATTCCATCTGCAGACTTAATGTTTCTTTATTATGTAAGCCAACATACAAGTTCCAGACATCTTTGAGAGGAACATTATTCTGCCTATCACAGGGAAGATGGAAAGTGAGTGCTAGTGCTGATAGTTACGAGGTTTCTTTTTGGGGATGAAAATGTTCTAAAATTGTGGTGATGGTTGTGCAATTCTTTGAATGTACCAAAAACTACTAAGTTCTGTACTATAGATGGATGCATTGTATGGGATATGAATTACATTTTAATAAAGCAAGTGTGTGTGTGTGTATTCAGTATTTCTAAAACCAAATTCTGTAATCTTCCTGCCTGAAACCAACTTCTTTTCCTGAGTTCCTGAAGTAATTGAATCTTGGTTAATGACCCCTTCATCTATCAGGTCACCCAAACTTTATGGCTAGAATAGATTGCTCCCTCTCCTCATATCTATTATTCAAACTTTTTAAAAATCTCCACTGTTTTCACTTCCTAAATAGTTCTAAAGTAATATCCCTTCGCAATCCTGGTCTTTCTTACTGTGACTGGATCTTTACCCCTAAGGAGGACTTTTTTTTTTTTTTTTTTTTTTTTTTTGCCTAACGACCTCTTTGGCATTGTGATGACATCTGTGGACCGCTCTGAAACTATTTATATTAAAATCAGTTAAATGGCTTAAAAAAATAAATCTGTGATACATTAATATACGTGTCTTTATCACTGTGGTGAAATGAAATGACGTGATCTAAAGGTGAGCCCTCATAACAACGATGATCACTTCAAATAAGGGATGAGAATAGCTTGTATTTTGAGATACCTGCATCAGCTGTGATGTGGTATGAAAATATCTGTGATTTCAATTGGTGACAAAGTCACAGGTACTGCTGATAGTACTGCGGTTTGTTGCCAACACATAATTGAAGGAAATGCTAAATTTCGGTTAGAGATCAGCGAAAACAGTCAACTTTCCCTGCCATTCAAGGTCTGCGAGGACCGCAGGTTAAGAAGCCTCGCCCGCCCCCCTGGGGCTCAAAGCCAGGGGACCACCGAGCGGCGCGCTCTGGCGTCCTAGAGAGGAAGCACGTGCGGCTGGGGCTACGCGGCCTGCGCGGTGACGCGCTTCCGGTCACGCCGCACATGGCGCCTTTCTGAGGTGAGTGGTGCGCTTTGTGGCCGGGTCGTCTCTCTTAGGGGCGCACCCTTCGCCCCTCCTGCGGCCCTGAAGCAGCGGTGGAGGGAGGCGGAGGCTGCCTGCGGGCCGGTTCCGTCCTCCCTCGGGTGCCTTTGCTCGCCTCAGCCCGCGGCGGCCGCTTTGGGGCGAGGAGCTGTGGACGGAAAGGAGACGCCCTGTGTGCCCGACACAGCTGCAGAGCCCTGCCCGTCGGGCCCGCCTCTACTTACCTAGCAGCTGCATGGCAGCCCCTGCTCCAGGTTCCCGGGACGCGGCTGTAAAGGAGCCGAGCGTGGGCCCCGCCCTCAGGGAGCTTTCAGTTTAATGGGAAAGTCACGTAGTAATCGAACCTGATGGGTTCACCCTACCTGCTTGTAACCCAGTAGCTGCGGCCTCTTGCTTTTGGGCGAAGACCAACCCTTTACGTGTGCACAGGTCCCTGCATGGCTTCATCTTCTGCAACTTCTACAACCTCGTTTTGCAGCACGCTCTCCTCGGCTGTGCTACAGCCTTCTTGGCTTTTCGCCTCCAGAACATGCATTTTTAACCTAGTTAGTTCCTATCCCTAAGTCTTCCCATCTAGGATAGATTGCCCCGGCACTAATCAGAATTGTTATCCTGAAGTTACTTATGAGACTCTCTGATTAGTGTGTGTCTTTCCTTTAGACAGAGCTCCGTGACAGAAGGTCGCATCCGTTTTTCCTCTCTCCATTGCATCTCACACTTGGCCTGGAATGAATGAAGTATACATAAATGTTGAGTGTAGAAAGCACAAATTAATGCAAATGTGTGATCTCAAACTGGGAGACGTATACAGTAAAGTGAACACAGTATGAGTGTAGTGTTTAACATGGGAAGCCGACTTGGTTTGTAGAGGATGATCTGAAGGATGATCTAGTATTACTAGGTGAAGAAGGGTCAGGCTGCTGGAGAGTATTGTAGGCAGACAGTATCAGTTACAAAGGTCCTAAAGTTGGAGACGAGTAGTTCATACAGAGGCAACAGCAGGTACAAAGGCCCTGAGTTAGTATAGTAGAGGGAACTGAAGGAAGGCCAGAGTGGCTAAACAAAGGAGGAGGGTGGCACAAGATGAGGCTAGCAGGAAATTACAGCATGCAGTGAGGTTAGGGAAGATGCTGGCTTTTTGGCAGAATATGACTGCTTAGCACAAAGTGTAGGGGATGATATAATTAAAGTAATAACCCAGCATTTGGGAAAGTTGAGGTGGCCTTTCAGGGTCCTTTGCTAATCAGTTTTGGTCATCACTGGGTTCTAGAATGGAGTGGTTAACAAAAAGATGCCGGCCCCAAGGTCTAAGAAAAGGAAGACTTACTCTGTGATTCTTTTTCTGAATTTCCTTGGTGACTATTCCATATTAACCTCAGAATGTTATAAAAGAGGTCCTTTTGGGCTTATAATTGGAAGTGATCTAGTGTAGTTAACTGAAAACGTGTCTTTGGAATCAGGCACATCTGGTTGGAATCCAAGTTCATCCACCTCCTGTGACCTTGGTAAAGAAAATTATTCTCATAGCCTTGTTTTCTCATTTGGGAAAAAGAAAATTAAGAGGATTAAAGTGGAGCCTGAATGAAGGGATATGTATTTTATGTATTTTACATCTGAGAACATTTTTTTTTTAACTTTTTAGGTTTCTCAGTAAAAGTTATTTTATTTATTTATTTATTTATTTATTTATTTGACAGTGTAAGAGCACGAGCAGGGGGAGGAGCAGAGGGAAGGGACAAGCAGACTCCGCACTGAGGGGGGAACCCAACGTGGGACTGGCTCCCATGACCCCTAGATCATGACCTGAGCTGAAATCAAGAGTCAGACGCTTAACCGACTGAGCCACCGAGGGGCCCCAAAGTTTATGTTTAAAAATAAAGGTCTGGGTTTCCTCTTGTTAGGTTTTGATTTTGTTTTTGCTTGTTTTGCTCTTTGTGTACTCCTATTCTCCCTGTACTTACATCTTACCCAGGACAGGAAGCATGGTTTGATGGTGGTACAGGCTCTGGTGCCCGAGGGCAAGTTACTTACCCTTTCAAAATCTGTTTCTTCTGAATTCAAACTTCATTGTATGGTGTGGGTTGAAAGAAATATATGCCACTTATCCAGTGGGCATTGGGTAAATGATGGCAGTATTGTTATTGGCCATAGGTTTGTTGGTTTAAAGGAGAGCCTTTGGGCCAGGCTCACTCATGGTTCTCTTTGCTTCTTCCCTCAGCCCCTGCCCTCCACTGAGAGGGAGCCCAGGTGATGGCAGCCATGTCCCTGAACGCCTGGCACCAGGTGAGCTGTGATTCCCTAAGGTTAGCCTTCAGAGATCTAATTTGAAGGAAATGGGGCATGAGAGGGATAATTCTGGAAAGACTCTTAGAACCAAAGCAGCAGGAAGGCATCTCTTGATTCTCTTCAGTAGGACTGGATGTTGGGGAGAAAGCTGATGGTGAGGGGCTAAGCAGCCAGAAGCCCTGCAGACATTGGCTGGAGAGAGTGTCCGGGGAATCAGAAGTACAGTCTCCTGTTCTCCAAGGATCTCTGCTGAACTGAAGAGCCCCCAGGTTCAGTAGGGACTCCCATGGAGGGATCTCTGAGAATGAGGGACTTGGGTTGGTGGTAGAAATATCTGGTGTTTGGTGGGGGTGATCGAGATCAGTGAGGTTGCAAGGTTCTTGGGAGGTGGGGGCAGAGGGCCAGTAGAAGGAATACAAGAAAAGGGGGCCTCTAGCCTTTGTCCTCTCAAAGAAGTTTGGGTTTCATAATCAGGGAAAATACATCACCCTTAAGGTCAGTGCTGCTGGCTAAGGTGAGGCACCAGCAGACTATGACGGGGAAAATCTGCACTAGGACAGGACACCTGAATTTAGGGATCCCATCAGGCCTCTGTGGACTTGAGCTAATCACTTGAACTCTGTATTTTGATGGACTTCATCTGTTAAGTGAACATTAGGTACCTTACATTTGTGGGACTGGGAAATTGATTTCTTGAGTTGTAGCTCACTTTTTGACTGGGGAGTTGCTAGGTATTGATTACCATTTCCTCTTCCTGGGACTTATTTATCCAATAACTTAGCATCCATGAACTGTATCCCAAGTCCCAATCCTGGGTTTCTGACATCTGGAAGGTCCCTCTTCCTGACTTTAATTGATGCAGTGTCTTCCCTATAGCTTCCACCCTCTTCTGATCTTCTGTAAGTATTGGTGAGTCACTGGTACCACCATATCACAGTCCTCACCACTCAGTTTCCAGACTGCTGAGCAGTTGTTGACTCATTCTCCCTTCATACCACTTCTAGAGAGGAACCAAGTCCAACTCCTGCCTGCTATCTCTTCCACTTGTCCAACAAGTCCACTCCTGCCTGCTGTCTCTTCCACTAAGCTCTCTGCTAGACGTTCTTGAATACAGGCAGTATAGCTTTTCTTTTTTTTTTTTTTTTTTTGCAGTATAGCTTTTCAAGCACAGATGGGGTTGGATGAGACAGGCTCATTAGAGCAAACCATGATGCTCTTCTTGTTAAGGTGGGCTTGAGGTTTGGGGCAGAATGAGCACTTGTGGGGTACAAATGGATTACCTGGGCACTGAGGCAGCGAAGAGGGATTAGGTAGGTCCTGACATGCTACCTGTGAGTGAGTGTGTAGACCGATTGAAGCTAATGTCCATTTGTAGATGTAACAACAAAAGATTAAAAGTATTTATAAGGGGCGCCTGGGTGGCTCAGTCATTAAGCGTCTGCCTTTGGCTCAGGTCCTGATCCCAGGGTCCTGGGATCAAGCCCCGCATCGGGCTCCCTGCTCTGCGGGAAGCCTGCTTCTCCCTCTCCCACTCCCCCTGCTTGTGTTCCTTCTCTGGCTGTGTCTCTCTCTGTCAAATAAATAAATAAAATCTTTAAAAAAAAAAAAAAGTATTTATAAAACCAAGGAATTTGCTTTAGGAAGTTTAATTAATGGGAGATTTTCCAAGGTTTTTGAAATGTTACCATGTTTTAGAATAGTACATTTCATGTCTTAATGGAAGCTCTTCTGTTAGAGAAGTTTCAGATTTTTGGTTGTAAAAATAGTCATTTAATGTTCTAACATCCAGTTTCTTCATTTTTTCTCATTAGCCATCCCTATTAGGACCCCTCCCTCATACTGTTCCCTATGCCCTGCACTCTGTCCCTGAGTCAGAAAGTTGGCTCTGGGGCAGCAGGAACCTTTTGTTTTAGGAGTTGGTGACCTTTAAGGATGTGGCTGTCTACTTTACCAGGACAGAATGGGCTGGTCTTTCTCCTGCACAGAAGGCCCTGTACAGAAGTGTTATGCTGGAGAATTATGGGAACTTGACATCCCTTGGTAAGGCTGCTTTCCTCCTGGGACTCAGATCTGTGCTTTCCTGTTTCCTTCCTTGTTCTCTCCTAATAGGCTGGGTGTGCAGTGTAGAGAGGGAGGGATTGTCTCTAGTATCTTCCACTCTGTGGCTCCAGGGCTGAAACCAAATGACCCACTTCAAAGGTTGCTGGGTAGGGAGAGATACTGAGTCAGTTTGGTAGCAGTGTATGGAATTGTCCCCTGGTAAGAGTACATCCCATCCTTCAAGGGACTCTACACAGTAAAGAATACATACTTTCCATTGCCAGAGGTAAGTTCTTGTCTAGGGAAGGGTGTGACCCATTCCCTGTGTTTGCATATATCTTGTAGGATCTCACTAACTTACCTACTCTTAAGTAGGAAGGGATCACAGATGCTCAGTTTCTTGATCAAATCTTGGCTTTCCCCAATCCTGAGCCTTCTGTGGATCTTACTCTTATGGAGGCTCTTGGGGTTTTCCTTCTTTTGACACAGCAGACCCACAGCTGAAAGGTGCCATTTTCTCCCCATTTTCAGGATACCCAGTTCCCAAACCTGCCCTGATCTCACTTCTGGAGGGAGGGAATTTGCCTTGGGGCTTGGAGGCACAGGATAACCCATCTGCAGAGAGGACCAAAGACATCTGTAAAGGTAAGGAGGAAGGTTTAGAACTGGCAACTATGGAGCTTTATAGAGCAGTGTATTTTAAAATGAACCATGGTGGGAAGGATTTAAATAAAATGGATGATTTCTCCTAGTAAGTAAAATATGAAACCTTTTCCATTAATTTTAACTCTTATTAAGATAACAAGTTCCCCTTAGTAAATTTCATGTAATTTTTGAATCCATTACTCCTTTCTGAGTTTTGGCCTTTCCTATCTCAGTGGTCCTCCTTAGGACAGGATGGATTTGTTCACAGGTGGTTTTCAGCACTTGCCGTGTGCCAAGCTTTGTTTAAGAAGCTCTGGAGGATACATGCTATGGAGACAGATGTAAAGAACTTTAAAAAAAAATGTGTTAAGTGCTGTTCTTGGCATATAGGTATTGGGCTATGGGAGCACAGCAGAAGGAGAAGTTGGAGAAATTCCCATTTAGGAGCTTAAGTAAGCTTCTTCAGTAGCAGGCTGTATGTTCCAAATTTGACTTATGACAATGGATCCCATGTGAAAAAAAAGGTAGTCTCTGGCCTAAGAAAAGGAGTAGAGGATCCAGTAAATTGTTGGGAAGAATTTAGCAGTTTAATGTTCAGGGACAGTCACTTGGGGAGCATATTTTAAAATGGATATTTCTGGAGCACCTACAAGTATTTGTCTTTTCTAGTAAGCAGTGGGGGAGCGTGAAGCTTAGGACTCGAAGGCTAAATAAGACTTCCTAGAATCTGGGGCTGGCAGAGTCTACAGTATATCCTGACCCCCTTTACTCAGCCAGTGGTGTAGATGAATGTAGTTGGTGTGTCTTACCCACCCAGCCTTGTATGGAAAATCTAGAATTCAGAGTTGGTGGTGGACCTGAGGGCTCTATCCTAATGAACTTGGGGCTTGGGAACCAGAAGTGAAAGAGCAGGTAAAAGCAAACAAGGAGCAGGAGCAGTGACCCCTGCCACCGTGACCTTGCCTCTAGTGACATAGGCCCATATTTGGTTGTATTTGTGAAATATTAACATAGTATTTGCTGTGGATTGGCCTGAAGGAAATTGAAGGTATAGAATCTTGTTAAAAACCCTTACTACATGTCAAGTGTTAACTTTTGAGTGAGTAAATTGGAAAGGGGATAGTGGCAGTGCAAACAATAAAGAGGAAAGAGCATGTGGAGCTAACATTGACCAGATCTTATCAAAACTTGGCCATCAAAGAGGAGAATTGAGTCAGATAACCCTGGGAAGTCATGACATAAAAGAAACTTTTTAAATTCATGTGAATTCAGATCTGAGCACAGAGTCTGAGTTTCCTTTATATGTATAATTGGATGGCCAGAGCAGGCCACAGAGAAGGCAGGTGTAGAGTCTGAGATAAATGTCAGGTCTATAGGAGTAGATGCAAGGGTACTCTGCCAGAGTTTTAATTAAAATGACACCCAGAGAACAAAAAGAGCTGAATCTTAAATATTAAGGGATATTTAATTTTATTGAGATAGGGAGGAGAAAGTAGACAGAGGAGCGTCCCCAAGAGGGAACATGGACCTGAAGCCAAGGGTAGGAGTTTCAGGGTAGATACTTTGTAGAGAAGGAGTAAATGGGAGATGAGGAAATTGAGGCAGCACTTTATTTTTTATTTTTTTATTAACATATAATGTATTATTTGTTTCAGGGGTACAGGTCTGTGATTCAACAGTCTTACACAATTCACAGAGCTCACCGTAGCACATACCCTCCCCAGTGTCCATCACCAGCCACCCCATCCCTCCCACCCCCCCACCACTCCAGCAACCCTCAGTTTGTTTCCTGAGATTATAGGCAGCACTTTAGATAAGTTAATTTTGGTAAGTTTAGAAATGAAATGCAACCGTACCAACTCTTTTATTATGAGCTTCACCCTGTATATGCATTATGTACTTTGAGACTGGAGTTTCAAGAGACAAAATTTACCTTGGCATTGCAATGTATGTGAATTCTGTTCTAGGTTAGGCTAGTGTGTTTCATTTTAAAAATTGTCTGATAGTTACATACTATGTCCATTTCACAACTAATGGGTAAGCAGTTTGAAAAACACTACTATAAGAAAAAGTTGGGGGGCGCCTGGGTGGCTCAGTCGTTGAGCACCTGCCTTCGGCTCAGGTCATGGTCCCAGGGTCCTGGGATCGAGTCTCACACCAGGCTCCCTGCTCTGCGGGAAGCCTGCTTCTCTCTCTCCCACTCCCCCTGCTTGTGTTCCCTCTCTCACTGTGTCTCTCTCTGTCAAATAAATAAAATCTTTGAAAAAAGAAAAAAAGAAAAAGTTGGATGTGAAGGGATGATGGTTAAGCCCAAGTGGATTTGAGAATCTGCAGAAGGAGGTTGGTGATGAAGAGGAGGGATGACACAGCTGGTAGAGCAGTGTAGCAGGGGGAGGGAGGAGATGGCATCAGGGGTGATTGGGAAGTGTGAGACTTGAGAGGGAGCAGATGGCTTGTAATGAGTGGGTGTAGAAATGGAAGAGAAAGATGTTGAGGGCACTGCATCTGGGCAGCTTTGTTCTTTCAGCAGGAAGGTGGGGGTAATGGCTAGAGACCTAGGAAGGTGATGGCTTGGAAGAACTGCTGTGGGGATCCTGATCTAGATGATGGCAGATTATGGGGCAGCAGGAAAATAGAGTATTTTGGTCATTGATTGCCCAGTCCTGGTTTTATAACTGAGCACCCTGTTTACTTCAGTCTCCAGTGTCTCCTCTTCCACTGCCTTTCTCCAAGGGCTCTTACTCATTTAACACACACTTGAAGGACCAACTTGATTAGATGAGTCCCAGATACCTGAGATTAATGTTAAAATTAGTCCAACATTTTATATAAAATAGATTGACTTTGGGACACCTGGGTGGCTGAGTCAGTTAAGTGTCTGCCTTCGGCTCAGGTCATGATCCCGGGGTCCTGGGACTGAGCGCCGCATTGGGCTACTTGCTCAGCAGGGAGTCTGCTTCTCCCTCTGCCTGCCACTCCCCCTACTTGAGCACGCTTTCTTTCTCTGATAAATATATAAATAAAATCTTTTTAAAAAGTAGAATGACTTTAACGAGGTAAAATGGCATACAGTCTTGGAATACAAATGCCATTTTACAGGTGGCTGAAATGAGAACTACTCTGCAGTCTTTGTGTATCTAGGTAAACTGTATTCTTCCCTTTCCAAATAAAGTCTCTGCGTGCTTGAGATCCAGACTTTTGTGAGAGTCTGATAACAAGACGGGAATTGCCAGCAATTTTAGGGAGTTCATTGTCCTCTGTGGACCTGCAGTTAACAACCTTTGGGGGATGTCCTGTATTTA
This sequence comes from Mirounga leonina, assembly GCF_011800145.1. Taxonomy (NCBI): domain Eukaryota; kingdom Metazoa; phylum Chordata; class Mammalia; order Carnivora; family Phocidae; genus Mirounga; species Mirounga leonina. The sequence goes on along the minus strand of NW_023270469.1, from coordinate 13,631,490 downwards.
AGACCCTCTGAGTGTGATTTTCTTCTCTCCCTTGTCTTGTCACAGCCTAGTGCCTTTAATGCTTAGTGTCTCCAGGCTTTGGCGCTATTTATAGGGTATGGATTTTTTATTTATTTTTGGGTATGAATTTTTTAAAAGAACCTTTTTCCTTCATCACATTTGTATTCTGACTCTGTTCTGTTGTGCTTTCTGACTCTTGAGTCTTGCTAGCCCCAGTGTCACCACTTGCTCTTAGGGCCTGTGCCTTTGGCATTTTGTAGGCCTATGAATATGATAAGGTCAAGAGATACTAGAATGTACCAGAGAGAAGTTATTCAAAAAATACGGAGTCTGGAAAAGCTTAGGAAGCAATCTGATGTGTGCTGTGTATACCAATACCCTGTTTCTCCTTGACTGTTCTCTGTGTGATATTTGGCACTTTAATTTTAGTAGCCTGGTCTTGCTAGCAGTTCGATGTGGAGGTTGGAATAGTAATCTCTAAAGACCCTGTAATTTTTGATGCTTTTTGTTTGTTTCTAGCATAATTCTCAGGTGGCATTTGTGTTTTCTCTTTTATTAGATACTGAGACCAACGTTGGCAATGAGTCCACATCAACACAGGGAATTTCTGGAGAAAGAGATGTGATATTGTCACATGGTTTGCAGAAGAGTGTTGTTCAGGGAGCCAACTTTCTAGAAACCTGTGAACTGGAAAAGCACCAGGAAATCCCCACAGTGAAAAATATTAAAGGAAAGGTTCCAAGAATCCACTGTGCAAGAAAACCCTTCAGATGTGAGGAGTGTGGGAAATGCTTCAGTTATTTTTCTTACTATGTTAGACACCAGAGAATCCACACCGGGGAGAAACCCTTTGAGTGTAATGAGTGTGGAAAAGCCTTTAATGGCAATTCTTCATTAATTCGGCACCAGAGAATCCACACTGGAGAGAAGCCCTATCAATGTGAAGAGTGTGGGAGAGCCTTTAATGATAATGCAAATCTGATCAGGCATCAGAGAATCCACAGTGGGGACAGGCCCTTTCTCTGTGGAGAGTGTGGAAATAGTTTTACCAGTAGTTCCGAGTTTGTCATACATCAGAGAATCCACACTGGGGAGAAACCTTATGAGTGTAATGAGTGTGGAAAAGCTTTTGTTGGTAATTCACCACTACTTCGACATCAGAAAATCCACACTGGAGAGAAACCCTATGAATGTAATGAGTGTGGCAAAAGCTTTGGAAGGACTTCTCATCTTAGCCAACATCAGCGTATTCACACAGGGGAAAAGCCTTATTCTTGTAAAATATGTGGGCAGGCCTTCAATTTTCATACAAAACTAACTCGGCACCAGAGAGTCCACAGTGAGGAGAAACCCTTTGACTGTGTAGATTGTGGAAAAGCCTTTAGTGCTCAGGAACAATTAAAAAGGCATCTAAGGATCCATATTCAGGAATCTTCCTGTTTATGTGATGCCTGTGGTAAAGTCTTCGCTAGCAAAAGAAATTTTCTTCAGCATCAAAGAAACCATACTGCAGAGAAACCCTATGAGTGTGTCAAGTATGAAAAAACCTTTAGGACTTCTTCCAAGCTAGGTCATCATGAGCATGTTCACCCCGGAGAGAAACCTGTCGTCCTGGACATTTGTCATTTTGGCCTCCCAGAATTTTTCACCCCCTTTTACTGGTAATAGTACACTAAATTTCCCTTTGGATTTCATCTTCCACTCAGGAGCAGGATGTGTGACACAGGCCTGGCTCAGCTGCATGTTCCTTCCCCTAAGCCATAGCTGTTGGTTCAGATGTCAGTAGTTTACCCAACATGGTCCAATTACAGTCCCAGGACTCGGCAAGAGTTAATAGGAAGAACTAACTCTACTTTTTCCCCTTAGTCTTAAAGCTGAGAGGAACTCTTAGATTCTTGTGTAGGCTGAGGAGAAAGCACAGCAAAAAAGAAATCAGAGTTGAAGAGCAATCACCCTCAAAGCTTCTGTTTGAACAACTACATTAAACCATATCTGAAGCCAGAAGTACAGCTGGGTTTTTGAGTTCCAGTAAGCAATATGTTTAATTTTGTTTTTGTTTTGTTGTCTTTGTTCAAGCAAGTTCGGGGGAAGTTTTCTTTCCTTGCAAGAGAGCTTTATCACTCTAACAAAAATCTTCAGGGCTAACAAACCTGATGAAGAAATGTTTTGTTTTGTTTTGTTTTAAGATTTTATTTGTTTATTCATGAGAGACAGAGAGAGAGAAGCAGAGGGAGAAGCAGGCTCCCAAGGAGCAGGGAGCCCGATGCAGGACTCGATCCCAGGACCCTGGGATCATGACCTGAGCCGAAGGCAGATGCTTAACCGTCTGAGCCACCCAGGTGCCTGAAATGTTTTTTTTTTTTTTAAGATTTTATTTATTTGACAGAGACACAGCGAGAGAGGGAACACAAGCAGGGGGAGTGGGAGAGGGAGAAGCAGGCTTCCCGCTGAGCAGGGAGCCTGATGTGGGGCTTGATCCCAGGACCCTGGGACCATGACCTGAGCCGAAGGCAGACGCTTAACGACTGAGCCACCCTGGTGCCCCTTGAGAAATGTTTTTATGTGTATGATGTGTGGGAAAGTCTTTAGCTGTAGTTCCAGCAGTCCCTGTGATTGTAACAAGAATGGAAAACCCATTGTAATGTAATAGCCTGGGCTACATCAGGGTACCAGTATATAGAAGTTCTAGCTATTTAAGCTCTGTGATACGAGTTTGATGTTACTGCAAAACTGTGCCTGCATCAAGGAGTCCATTCTCAAGATAAGTCCTGTGAAACCAAAAGCTACCGCTCTTAAAGCTTTCATTTTGTTTACTCAATTTTTATTTGGAGTGGGTGCTATTCTAGGGATTAAACTGGTAAATCCCGGACTATTGTAGCGTTTACAGCATGCCACTTACCAGCGTGTCTAGAATAGCATGCCCACCTTGCCCTTTGAATTGGTCAGTGGGCCAAGGAAATGCTCTAGTTCTCTCATAAGAGGGAGTGCTGAGGTGTCTCAGTAGGAAGACAGAGCTGGCTCTTTAACTTAGGTGTGATGAATGTGGTCTGTGCCCTCCTTTGTCTCCTGTGCCCTTTTGCTGCCAGCCATTGTGGCAGTCACCCTGCCACATTCCAGACTTCACCTGCTCCCTGAAGTCTGCCACCTGGTGGCTTCACCACCTCTTCCTTATTCGGCAGCAGTTGAACTGACCAATGAGTGACAGGCTGGGGGAATCACTTAACTTAAAAATTGAAGTATAATATACACACAGGAAAGTGTACAACCTGAAATATTACCAAAAACATGGCCTTATCATCACCAAGATCAGGAAAAAGTACATCCCAGTACCCTATGTCTCCTTGTGCCTGGTTCTAGTCATTACTTCTCTCTCACAGTAACCTCTTTTCTGATTTCTACCATCACAAATGTTTACGTGAACGGAATCATCAATATAGATTCATTCTCATTGCCACGTGGCATTCTGTTATGTGAATATACCACAATTATTGCCTGCTGTTGGTACACACGTGCGTTATTTTCAGGGGGATCATTTTTTTTCTTTTTAAGATTTTATTTATTTGACAGCACAAGCGGGGGGGGGGGGGGCAGCAGGCAGAGGGAGAAGGGAGCCTGATGGGCTCGATCCCAGCACCGGGATCATGACATGAGCTGAAGGCAGATGCTCAACCCACTGAGCCACCCAAGTGCCCCATGGGGATCATTTTGAGGGCAGATGATCTAAAAGCACTCAGAATAAAACTGGTGAGAGTAACAGATTCCCTGACTTAGTTTCCCATGTTGCCACGTTAGCCACAGCTGCCCTTAATAAATTATGTCACAGCAGTAATACACTTTTGACGCTCACCCTGTGTCAGGCACGTCCCTAATCACTGCACACACTTAATTGTATGAAGTAGTTGCTGTAGTTAGCTCCATGTTACAATTGAGGCAAAGATTAATTAGGCCACCCAAGGACACAGAAGTAGCAGAGCCAGGGTTCAAACACAGGCAGCCTGGTTTCAGAGCCCACTGGTGTCCTGGCCATCCCAGTATTGCCCTGTCAAGATCAGAGGGAAGGTCAGTAACAGAAGAGGGGCTGTTGGAGGAGATTGATAAACTCCATAGAGGTGGAAAATATCAGGAACGAGTCAGGATGAGGCTGTACCTGACTTCAGAGAGAGGGAGGTAGATGGGGAATAGGCAACAGTGAGGGAAAGCATAGATTGAGCTAAAACAGACATGTCTACTACAGACAGTATCTTAATATGGCATACCCAGGAGGCAGAGGACCGGGCTCTTAGGTCCCTTCACCCTCGGAAACACCATTTGAAAAATGGGTATTTTTTTTTTTTTTTTTTTTTTTATTTATTTGACAGAGAAAGAGACAGCGAGAGCAGGAACACAAGCAGGGGGAGTGGGAGAGGGAGAAGCAGGCTTCCCGCTGAGCAGGGAGCCCGACGTGGGGCTCGATCCCAGGACCCTGGGACCATGACCTGAGCCGAAGGCAGACACTTAACGACTGAGCCACCCAGGCACCCGAAAAATGGGTATTTTCTATTCTGTACCTGAACCAGGAGCTGGCTCCTTTGAGGTGTTTCAGCTTTGAGATGTGATAGCCTGAATGATGTTTAATCGTTTTCTTTTTTTTTTTTTTTTAAGAATGTATTTATTTATTTGAAAGAGACACAGAGAGAGAGGGAACACAAGCAGGGGGAGTGGGAGAGGGAGAAGCAGGCTTCCTGCTGAGCAAGGAGCCTGATGCGGGGCTCCATCCCAGGACCCTGGGATCATGACCTGAGCCGAAGGCGGACACTTAATGACAGCCACCCAGGTGCACCCTAACCATCTTCATCTTTGTGGACTTTTTTTTTTTTTTTTTTACAAACATTACCTTTTTATTGTACAACTTTGATAACATGAATGTGGACTTCTTTATTGAGTAATTAGCACCCATGGTCCCTTACCCCAGTGCCACTGTCAGGAACCCCCTCCAACTGAGTAATCATCTTTGAATTAGTCATAGTTAGTATATTAGTTTCCTGTGGCTTTATGACAAGTTACCACACATTTAGAGGCATAAAACAAAAGAAATTTATTCTCTTAGTTCTGGAGGCCAGAAGTCTGAAATCCGTTTTCGTGGGCTGAAATCATGGTGTTGGAAGGGCTGCACTCCCTGGTGCGGCTCTAGGGTGGAATCTGTGCCTTTTCTTTTCCAGTGTTTGGTGACTGCCAGCATTCCTTAGCTTGTGGCCACATCACTCCTCAATCTCTCCTTTTGTCTTCACATCACCCCCTCTCTGTGTCTGATCTCCATTTGCTTCTCTCATAAGGAAACGTGGCATTTAGGACTCACCCCGGTGATCCACATTACACTGGCAAAAATTGCCATTTACAGCAACATTTACCAGGTTCCAGAAATCAGGACCTGGTATCTTTGGTTGGCTGCTACTCAGATGCACAAATAAGGTGGAAGAGGAAAGAAGTTAACATTAATTGAGCAATGCCTGAACCCCAGGCCATACTATATGCACTTTAAGTGAAACAACATACAGTATTTACAACTATGTGCTCTTACTCCATCTTTCAGATGAATGAATGGAGTTTCAGAAAAATGAAGTGATTGCCCAGTGACTCATAACTAGTCAGTGAAGGAGCCAGGACTCCTCAGTATGATTCCTACTAGGTCACACTGCCTCAAAAGCTGGCTAAGTGTTTTGAACTTACTGACCAGACAGTGTCAAGTTAGTGCACTTGATAACACATAACGAACTTACCTGTTTCTTTTTCATTTCATGCCCACCATCTATATTGCATTTTTGCATGACCTGAAGATACAAAGAACTTTGGGGTGTTAGCAGCTTGCTGTTATCTAATGTGGTTGTAACGTGGCCAAATTAGGTATTTCAAGGAAAACTACCTTCAAGAACCAGAAGTACTTGGTTTGGCTGTTGCTGTAGTCCTGCTTTTTTATCATCATCATCAATGTGATCTCTTGTTTTTTAATTGGAATATTTAATCACTTGTATTTGAGATACTTATTAACATTAGGTTTAAGTCTATCACCTTGCTCTTTGTTTTCTGTTTGTCCCATAGTTCTCCCACCCCCTGCACCCCATTTCCTGCCCTTTTTTGGATCAAATTTTTGTGATTCCATTTTATCTCCTTTTCTGGCTATTCAGCTATAACTGTTTTTGTTTTAGGGTTTCTTTAGGATTTAGACTATATATCTTAAACTATATATCTTAAACATTCTACCTTTAAGTAATATTATACCAGTTCATGTAAAGCATAAAAACCTTATAAAAATGTATTTCCATTTCTCCTCTCCTAACCTTTTAAGGCTGCTTGGAGTTGTCCCACAGCTCATGAATGATCTGTTCATTTATTATTTAATTAGACTTTTAATTCTGAGATGATTATAGATTGACATGCAGTTGTAAGAAATAATATGGAGAGTTTCCATGTATCCTTTACCCAGTTTCCTCCAAAGGTAACATCTTGCAAAACTAAAATACAATACAACAATCAGGATACTGACATGGATATAGTCAACATACCGCACACTTCCATATTCATAGGGATCCCTCATTTTGCCCTTTTAGAGCCACAGACAACCCTCTCCTTCACTCCTGGAAGCCACTAACCTGTTCTCTATTTCCTTTTAAAGAATCATTTTAAGAATGTTATATAAATGGTACCAGACAGTATATAACATTTTGGGATTGGCCTTTTCACTCAGTGTAATTCTCTGGAGATTGAATGAGATTGTATCAATAGTCTGTTCCTTTTGATTTCTGAATATATTCCATAGTATAGATAACCTGCAGTTGGTTTAACTGTTCACCTGTTGAAGGACATCTGCGTCATCATTTCTAGTTTTGGGCTGTTATGAATAGAGCTGCTATAGACATTTGTGTGCAAGTTTTTGTGTAAGAGTTTTCGTTTGTCTTGAATAAATGCCCAGAAGTGCTGGGTTGTGTGATAATTGCATGTTTGGTTTCCTAAGAAACTGACAAACTATTCCAGTGTGACTGCACCATTTTATTTTACATTTCCACCAGTAACATGAGTGACCCAGTTGCTCTGCATCCTCGACAGCATTTGGTGTTGTCACTATTGCTTTGTTTCAGTCATTCTGGTAGATATTTATGTTAATGGTATTGTGGTTTAGTTGCATTTCCATGGCTAATGATGTTGAAGATCTTTCATTTGTCATCTGTCTTTTTCAGTGAAGTGTTTCTTCACAGATGTTGCCCATTTTCTAATTGGATTGCCTGTTTTTTTACTGTTGAGTTTTGAGAGTTCTTTGTTTATTCCAGAAATATAGCAAGAAGTATGTGCTAGTACATGTTGGATATGTGGTTTGCACCTATTTTCTCCTACTCTGTAGCTGGTCTTTTCATCCTCTTAACAGGATCTTTTGTAGAGAACAATTTTTTAATTTTGATGAAGTCTCTTGTATCCATTTTTCCTCTTATGACTAATGCATTTTGTGTTAGGTCTAAGAAGTCTTTGCCTAGCCCTGAGTCCTAAAGATTTTCTCTTTTGTTTTGTTTCTAAGCATTTTACATTTACATTTTACATAATTTCATTTTACATTTATGTCTGTAATCCATTTTGGGTTTATAAGTTGTGATACCTAGGTTGAGATTCATTTTTTCCCTATGAATGTCCAATTGCCTCACCACCATTTTTTAAAGAGCCATCTTTCCTCTATTGAATTGCTTGTGCACTTTTGTAAAAGATATAAGTTGAGCATTTTTGTATGGGTCTGTTTCTGGGTTCTTCATTCTGTTCCATTGATCTGTGTGTATATTCCTCTGCCAATAATACACAATATTGATTGTTGTAACTACATAATAAGACTTGAAATTTGGTAGACCTATTCCTTTCATGTTATTCTCCTTTTTCAAACTGGTTTACTTATTCTAGATCCTTTGCCTTTTCACATAAATTTTAAAATAATCTTGTCTATATCTTCAAAAAATCTGCTGGATTTTAGTATGAATTGCATTAAACCTGTATATCAATTTGGGGAGACCTGACATCTTTCTTATGCTGAATCTTCCAATCCATGAACCTGGTATTTATTCCCATTAGCTTAGATCTGATTTAATTTCTTTCATCAGCATTTTATGGTTTTCAACATGCAAATCCTGTACATGTTTTGTTACTTTACTGTTCATTTATTTTTGATTTTCTTTTCTCTGTGTGTTTCTTTCTGGATAGTTTTTACTGCTATGACTTCAAGTTCACTACATCTTTTAAAAAAGTATTTTTTTTCAATATCTACTCTTAATTCTCTCCAGTGTATTTTTGATTGTACATTGCAGTTTTCATCTCTGGAAGTTTGATTTAGGTCATTTCTATATTTTCCATGTCTCTAATTTTTGAATCTGTGGGATGCAGTTATAATAAATTTTAAAAGTCATTGTCTCCAAATTCTGTAGTGACTATTTCATTAGTTTGCTAGGATTTGTTTTTAATTTAATTTCTTAGATTATGAGTTACTAGTTCAAGTAATTAGCATTAATTTTAAACTATATACTTAGTAATACAGACTACGATTATAATTTCTTAGGGGACATCCCCACTATCACTCCAAAACCTAGGAAAGGACTATAACGTTCTTTGTTATCTCTCTTTACTAGTGGGAAGATTTCTTTTTCTAATTTATCCTTTCATGGGTCCAGGCATTTGGGTGGGTGTATGTGTGTGTGAGAAGCCCCAGTTCCTACTCCTTGTTTCTTCTGGCCTCCTGAATACTATAATACAGCCTCTGCAGATATTAAGATCTTCAAATCTCAACTATTTCCAGTCATGTCGGCAAATCAGTCAGGGCAGCTAACCTATGGTTTAGTTTCTTGTTAAGTTTTGGTACCTGGGTATATTTTCCTGTGAGCTAAGTATAAAATGATGTTATAAATTAAATCTTATCCTAAATTTCTAGATACTAGTTTATATTATTCACTATATTACCTTAAATGGAACCCTGCCTGGTGATATTTTTTTTGTCTCAAAATCATTGCTATATTAATATAGTTAATGCCATTATTCCTTTAGCTTAACACTTGTCTGGTATATCCATTCTTTAACTTTCAATCATTTTGCATTTTTAAGTTTTAGTAGTACCTTATAAATATATAACATTTTTTCCCTAGATGAACCTTAGGATCATTTCACAAGTTCCAAAACAAATCCAATTGTGACTTTATTTGGGTAGGGCAATTCCTCCCATTTTATTCTTTTTTTTCCCCTCAAATTATTTGAAATTGGACTTACAGATTAAATCAAGGTGAATGCCCTTTCTTTGAGAAATTACCTGTGCCTTTCCATATACAAGTTTTTATTGGTGGTGGTGGTAGTGGTTTAGCCCCTGAGTATTTACATTTTTCTTCATCTATGTCTTAAACATTTATTATTAAATGTAGTCTTAATTTTTTTGGTTGCTTTGTTGCTTTTGTAAATAAGACCCCTCCCTGCTCTGTTTCTCCACATAATAGATTGAATGATTTGTTAATTTAATTCACAATATCAATAAGTAAAGGAAATTTTTATAGTACTGAAACAATCTTGAATTCTTGGAATGAACCCCAAACAGACTTTTGTTGTTTTCCCATAATTTTCAAGAGGAGACATAGGCAGAACAACCTTTACTATGTCTTCTTAAAACTGGAAACACCAAAAACAGATATTTTAACAGGGGGAAGATCTGTCAGTTTCTCCCGATTGGGCAGGGAGGAAGGGTTTTAGGGAGGCTCTGGGACTGTAGGGACAGAGGGCACTTAGAGCTGAACAGGAGGACACTTGGCTGCAGGCCCAGCATAGAGATGGACTTACAGAGCAGTGAAATATGAGAACCAGCCTAAATCTTTAAGTATGTTTTGATTTTAAGTGCATATTATTTTTCCATCATTCGTCATTCCTAGAAGTATTCTATAAGGCTATCTATGGTCTTGGGTATTGATTTGAAGAACCCAAATCAGTGTGGTTAAGCATGATGAAAGCTTATTTCTAGCTCATATATCATCTGAAGGTAAGCAGTCCAGGGCTGGTACAGCAGCTCTATGGTATCTCCTAGTAGCTCTGTCATCCCCAGGGGCCACCTCCTCATTCACATGGTCTACCCCCTTGTCAGATGCTTATGCCCTTGTCAGCATTCCACCTAACCGATGGGGATATTGAGCCAGGAAGGCATGTTCCTTTTTTTTAAGAGCATGGCATCACTTTTTCCTGTAGCCTGTTTGTCAGAAGTTAGTCACATGGTCACACTTTAAAGAGGGCCAGATGTGTTAGCAGACATAAAAACATTAGGGATGCCTGCGTGACTCAGTTGGTTAAGCATCTGCCTTCGGCTCGGGTCATGATTCCAGGGTCCTGTGATTGAGCTCTGAGTCTGGCTCCCTGCTCAGTGGGAGCCTGCTTCTCCCTCTCCCGCTTCTCTCTCTCAAATAAATAAAATCTAAAAAGAAAATTTAAAGAGGGCCAGAAAGTGTGTTATTTTTTCTGGACTGTCTTTGGCTTGCTAGAGATTGTTAATATATAAGGGAAGAACAGAGATTAACAGACAAGTGGTCTCTGCTTCTGCAGGCCTTTTGTAACTTGGCGTGTGCCTGTCCTAGTACTCTCAGGAGTAGGAGCTTCATGTTATTTAGGAGGCCTTATTCTCTTATCTGTAAAACTAGTGACAGGTTTATGATCCAACATTTGGGCCCAGCATTTCTGTGACACTGTGATCTCCTAATTCCTTCCTATCTCTTTAGACAAGCCCTCAGTCCTAGCTAAAGCTCTGCTAAAGGACAAAAACATTTATTGCCAAGAGCAGTGTAATCCCTAGCTATTACTCTGCCAAATCCTGGGACCATTTTCCTATCTGAACAAGAGAAGCTGTGTAAAGTGCTCATTTTAGGAAATAGTGGTGATCAGGGACAAGGCAAAACAGAAGCCTCCTGACAGTGATCAGTGTTAATGATTCCAGGCATAAGATATATCTTACTTCCAGGGGCACAGAAATAAAGAAGGGTTCTGCTCTGGAGTTGGGGTTGGAGCCTTTGGATTATGTCAACAGGAGATATTTGTTACATGCCTCCTTTGTGCCAGGGCTTGTGCTTTAGCTGAGGATAATGATGTTGAACAAGATAGATACAGTCCCTGCTTCCCGGAGTGAGCAAAGACAGATACTTAAACTGAGAAATAGAGTGCTGTGATGGCATGTAACTGGGGGCCTGCCTTATTCTGGGTGGTCAGAAAAAGCTTGCTTTCCAAGGGAAATGGGATTTGAGCCTTGACTTCAAGTAACAGTCAAGATGGACGGTTGGAATGGGAAGGGAAGGGCATTCTAGGTTTAGAGAACAGTATGTTCAGCACGTGGGACTGAAGTTGAGAGAGGAGGAGGAATGAGAGTGCTAAGAGGCTGGAGAGACAGGTAGGGCTGGCCGCCAACCACATCCCAGTGCTGTAGCATCCTAGGGATCAGAGCTAGAAGAAATGCCTGCACTATCAAATTTGGGAGGGTACCTAAGGATGGTCTAATCGATGGCTTTTCGTGCTGTTCCCCTTTCCCCTGGGCTCATTTTGAAATTTTATGGGAGTATTTTTGTTGCAATGTTTAGTGGTGTTAGATGGGAGCCAGGAGTGCCACGAATCCTGAAAATCATAGAAGGCTCCCACCTATTTGGAAAAGTTTTTGCAGACTTTCAGGTCTTTCTGGACATTCATGTAGGTAAAAACCATTTATAAGTGAGCTGAATCCAGAACCTGTTTTCAGCTAAATGAATTTTTACACAGTTTTAACGTATGTTGATTCTCTAGGAATAAAACTGTGAAATCAAAAGAAGATTGTACTGTTTCACTTAAACCTTACCAAGAAGTGTCACCATTTTGGGTCACAGCTTGTGATTTTTGAAACCTCAATAAAAGACAGCATTGTGGCTGTGGCGTTCAGGCACATTCCATGTGAAAAGGCAAATATTTGACCTTTAGGTCTATAGCAGTCATGACCATTTACATACTGAAATGTGTATTTTTACAAATCATTTTCCTTTTATATCTCCTCTATTAAAGCATAATATTAGGGTTTTTTTTTGTAATTTCAAGTTTTTATTTAAATTCTAGTTAGTTAACATATAGTGTAGTATTAGTTTCAGGAGTAGAATTTAGTGATTCATCACTTACATACAACACCCAGTGCTCATCACAAGTGCCCTTCTTTATACCCATCACCCATCCCCGTCCAGTAACCCTCAGTTTGTTCTCTATCCTTAATAGTTTGTTTTATGGTTTGCCTCTCTCTATCTGCAGTGTTCATCTATTTTATTTCTTAAGTTCAACGAATGAGTGAGATCATATGGAATTTCACTTACCATAATACCCTCTAGCTCCATCCAGTTTCAAATGGCCAAGATTTCATTCTTTCAGTGGCTGAGCAATATTACGATCATCTACCTATCTCACAACTTCCTTATCCATTCATCAGTTTTTAAAATGTGGGTTGTTTACATTACCTATGCACTTCTAAGTCACGATCTGTGAATTTCAGGACAGGAGAATAAAGCGGTCACCAGGAAATAGTTGTTACAAAAAGGCGGCCTTCGGTGTGACAGCCTGTGATAGATGCACAGGCCCGGGCCGGAAACTCCCAAATCCGGTTGCACCTGCAGCTTTACTAAAATACAGATCCCCAGCGCCACCCCCGGGGGTGAATCCAGCTCCCCTCTGGTGCTTCCCCAGCCCACCTCGAGGAATAATGGCCCTGCGGCCGGGACCCACAGGACAAGGGCGCGGGGCACAGGCGTCCCGGTTACTGAGACTCGGGCTGCAGGGGCGGGGCCGGAACACCAACAAGAGGGAGCAACGCGGCTCCTAGAGAGACTCGGCCGCGGCCTGGTGACGCACTTCCGGCTGCGCGGTGGTGCCGCCGGTGGCGGAGGTGAGTGTGGGGCTGCGGCCGGCGGGGGCGGCGCCCTGGCCGGTAACTGTGGGTGCGGTGGGGATGCGCCTCCAGTTCCTGGAGGAGGGGGTAGGGCGGTGGTCCGCGGTCCGACTGCGCCCGTCCTAGATTCCCGTTTTGGACTTGGTGACCGAATTGGAAGGCGAAGCGTGGATTCCTGTCACAGCCACGAAGCCCCGCACTGTCTCCGGGGAAGACGCCACTGACCTTTCGGGAAGATGTGTCGGCGCAGCCAGTGGGTGGAATCTTTGCAGGGGTGAGGTGGATTGTGATATCGCGAGTCTTCTGACCTGTTGCAGTCGTACAGGGGCGCTTACCCATATGCATTTCAAATATGGACCGTGTGCCCCTGACTTCTAACGTAGGGTCGTGAATCAGGGCTCAGTGAGAGCACAGAAAAAGCAGAGCCCCTCCCAGTCACCCGGGAGTAGAAGCAGCCCGGCTTTTGGAGAGCACTGTCTTCTGGAGCTGGCAGTTCCACAAGGTAACTTGGCCCTCGTCTCGGGCTGTTGGGATGACAGTGACTTGGGGATGATGTCTACATTGTAATCACTTATTTGCTCAGTTCTAGAACACACATAAAAGAGTTCCAGAATTGCTCATTCATACCGTCGTGAAAATTATACGAAAATTATACTATAATAAAATAGTAGCTAAAACATGAAATATTTTTTAAAAAACCACAAACCTCTCTGGAATGTGGCTGATCGTGTATTCAGAGGAAAATTTACGGCCTTACAGGTTTTAACTGCCAAATAGGAAAGAATGAAATAATAAATCCTGCATCCTCAAGAAGCATTTGGGCAGAGGTCTTTTTAACCTTATAGTACCTAGTTAAAATACTGCTTTCCAAAGTTATTTAGTTCTTTTGTTTGCCCCCACTTCAGTGTGGTTATGTTATTCAAATATAGTATAGTTAAGCTCATTTGATGTTGTTTGTATTCCTTTTTGGGTTGTCACCCCCATCCCATCCTGGTTGGTTAATTTAATATATGTGTATTTATTTATTTGGATATGTGAAACATGGTTATGAAAGTCAGAACAAAAAGGCAAACTCAGAAGCGGCACTACCCTCCTCATCTCTTCTACTCTATTTCCTTTCATTCTCTTTTCCATCCCAGGCTCCTTTCATTTCCTACCCATATTTGAGGCAACCATTCTCCTTAGTTTCTGATTTATCCTTCTATTTCTTTTTTTTTTAAAGATTTTATTTATTTATTTGACAGAGAGAGCGTGAGAGGGAACACAAGCAGGGGGAGTGGGAGAGGGAGAAGCAGGCTTCCCACTGAGCAGGGAGCCAGACGCGGGGCTCAATCCCAGGACCGCGGGATCATGACCTGAGCCGAAGGCAGACGCTTAACGACTGGGCCACCCAGGTGCCCCCTTTCTATTTCTTTCTTGTACAAATGACCAGATACACACGTATTTTCTTATACTCCTATTCTTTTGTACACAAGAGGTAGCACACTGCCTTTTGCACTTTGCTTGTTTCATTTGACAGTATATTCTGGAAATCACTCCATATCATAGAGATAAGTATGTTTTTTAAATGTTATTCATGCATACTGAAGACTGCATCTAGCATGGCATTTAAGAAGCATAGTAGTAAGATGAGTACCCATGAACGCACCACCCCACTAAGGAGGAGAATATTTCCAGTACTGCTTCTCAGCCCAGCTCCCAGCTTCCCACCCCTCTAGAAGTAACAACTGTCTTGAATTTTGCATTAATCATAGTCTTACCTATTTATAAAAATAATTTTATCTGATAAAATATGTCTGTAGACAATGTTTAATTTTATTTTTGAGCTTTATGCAAATGGCATTGTAGTGTCTGTAGTCATCTGGGACTTGTATGATTCAATATTATGTTCCTAAAGTCATCTGTGTAGTTGTGTGTAATTGTGAGCCATTCATTTTTGCTGCTGGATAATATTCCTTTTTAAAAATGATAGGACAATTTATTTATGTATTCTTAATGGATATGTGGGTTGTATCCAGTTTTCTAGTATTCAGACACTGATAATGAATAATTTTGTACATATTTTCGACATATGAAGGTTTCTCTAAGGCATAAATTTTGAAATGTAAGCATGAGTATTGAATTTTATCTCAAATGCCTTTGGTATCTGTTGGGGTGGAGAGTGTGTTTATCTTTCTTTGATCTATTCATGTGGAAAAGTATACAAATCTCTATTCTAATATTAAGCTTTACTTGCATTTGTGGGATGATCCCTTTTAGTCACGGTATGTCACTTTAATGAACTATTGGAGTCAGTGCCTTTATATTGGGGATTTTTTTGTCAGTATTCCTAAAGGAGGCTGGCCTGTGGTTTTTGTATCAGTGTTGTGCTGGCATCATAAAAAGGACCAGGAAACTTATTTTGCTCTTCTCTCCTACAGTTTCAGTAGTGTTGGAATTACTCATTTCTCAAAGACTTGAAAAGATTTGTCTGTGATACATACAGGCTCAGTGTTTTGTGAGAGTTTGCTCTTTACTGGCTATCTTAGTTTAATTAGGTAAAAGTAATCATGGATTCCAGAGAAATAGCTACATAATAAAATTAGTAGAGTTGATTTACTAGATTCAAATAGAATGATATGTTCTTCTATCATAGAATAAGTTTCTCTTTGTAAGTATTCACACTTCAGCCAACAAAAGAAGCCCTCAAAATCTGTAAAGCAGAAGTGAATAGACCAGGTTATTTAAACACCAGCCAGTAAAGCCAGAAATTATGAACAGAGAAGAAATTAGCAACAAACTATCCTAAAGAATTCTGTGGTCAGAGACAAAACACTTGCTGACAGGCTATAAAATGTAATTAATATAATTAAAACATGAAATATTAAAAAAAAAAAAAACCTCTGGCATGTGGCAAATAGTGTATTCAGAGGGAAAATTTATGGCCTCATAGATTTTAATTGCTAAATAGGAAAGAATGAAAATAAATGAATAAATCATGCAACCTCAACAAGGTAGAAAAAACCTGGGTGGCTCAGTCGGTTAAGCGTCTGCCTTCAGCTTGGGTCATGGTCCCGGAGTCCTGGGATCGAGTCCTGAGTCAGGCTGGGAGCCTGATGTCAGTGGGAGCCTGCTTATCCCTCTGCTTGCTGCTCTCCCTGCTTGTGCTCTTTCTCTCTTTCTCATTCTTGCTCTCTCTCAAATAAATGAAATCTTAAAAAAAAAAAAAAAAAAGTAGAAAAAAGCCTTTTGTAATCTAGCCTCCCCCAAAAGCAGAACGCAGGACAGAGGTTTGTGTGCAGGCAGTTTACTTGGGAATGTATTCCAAAGGCAGAGTGAAAGACAAGGGGAGTGAGACAGGAGGGAGAGCCAATACAAGGATGCATTGTCAGGCTGGCCTGTCCATCGGCAACTGGTGCTCAGTCTTGCAGGATCTTTGAGGAGCCTTGGAATCTCATGTAGGAGACTGAAGGGGAAAATATTTGTCCATTGACCTCTGTCCCCTGTTAGTCATAGGTGGTCTCACAGGCATTGACTCCTCTCTGCCTTTCAGGACCTAGCAGGTGTCCATAGGTATCTGCAGATGTCCCTCACAGGACACCAGAGAAACCCCAGGGCAGGAATCAGCCATATGTGGTGTAGATCCTTGAGGATGCATTGGTAGGTTATACCTGCGCAAAGCTGGTCAAAGTCTCTGGCACTGGACTGAGACCAGAGGATTTGGAAGGGAACAGAGGGTGTACCTCTCACAGAGGTGGAGCTCTTCCAGAGCTAAAGAAACAAAGAAAGCAGAACTTAATGAACTAAAAGGAAATAGAAAAGAGTGGTGTTCTAAATAAATAGAAAAATTTGTTCTTTAAAAATAAAACAACATTCAAATAGACAAACCATTGTTCAACTTAACTTTATTAGTCTGCTCAGGCCACCGTAACAGAATACCATAGACTGCATGGCTCAAACAACAGAAATTTATTTCTCACAGTTCTGGAGGTGGAAGAAAGCCTAAGTTTAAGGTGCCAGACAATTTGGTTCTTGGCGAGGGCTGTCCTTGGGTTGCAGATGGCTGTCTTCTCACTGTGTCTGCATGTGGTGGAAAAAGAACTCTGGGGTCTCTTCCTCCTTTTTATAAGGGCACCAGCCTTATCAGAGTAGGGCCCCACATTTATGGCTTTGTTTAACCTTATTACCTCCTCACAGGTCCTATATCCAAATATAGTCATATTGGGTGATAGAACTTCAACCTATGAATCTTGGGGGGACATGTTTCATCCGTAACATTAACAAAGGGGAAAGGGTGTAGAAAGCACATATATTCAAAAGTGGGAAAGGCACAGTGGCTCCAGATATGGAGGAAATGGAAAGAATCGTGAACCTGTGTTTTCCACAACTCTGCACTCAAGTTGAAATCCTAGAAGACATGGATGATATTTTAGGGAAACACATATTTTCAAGACTGACTTTGGGAGCAGTAAAAAACCTGAAAATAAGCAGTCCAAATGTTTTGAAAACAGTGAACAAGGCGTGCTGGGTCATGGGACCCTAGATGATATAGTGATCCCCTCTCGCTGGGAGCTGAGGCTCTGGCTTCTTCACTATCAGAGGGCTGGAGAAAATGAGGAGGCAGCCTGGGACCTCAAAGGTAAGCCTGGGCCATGCGGGAGGCTGGCTGCCCAAGATCTCCACAGAGATAGTGGGGCTCTTGAGGACACTCAGCTGTGTGAGGGAGCAGGCAGGATGTAGGGAAAAAGCTGTCTCCTCCAGCTCCCAGGGGCCTGACTCAGGTCTCTGTGCTGGGGCCACAGCCCTGCCAGCCTGGCTTCTCCTGCAGTGTAATCGAGGGTGATGCCTGTTTAGAGAAAAACAAGCAAGTCCAAGATCTTGGTAATGTTCTCTTTCTTAAGCTGAATTGTTGCTATGTGGGTCTTTGTTTTATTATGCTTTAGGCCCTGAGTACATTTTATGTCTGCTCTTGTGTATGTGACATGTGTCAGAATTGTGAAATCCTAGGGTTCCTGGCAATGAGCATCAGTGCCATGGCTGGGAGGGGTCCTGGCCACTGAGCCAGTGAACGGATCGCCCCCTTCTTCCTGTGGCAACTTCCGCGGCACTCCTATCTGGACACCGGCTGCCTGCACCTCACATCTGCGAGGGGCTGTGTTGTTCCTCCTGGCACGGGGCTCGCCTCACACTTGTCTCTCTCTGTTTTTCCTCAGCTCCAGCCCTTCTCTGAGAGGGGGAGCAGGTGATGGCAGCCATGCTCCTGACAGCCTGGCCCCAGGTGAGCTGTGGCTCCTTCAGCTCTTCCTCTGAACAGTTTCACATTGAAGAAAACTGAGAAGGGAAGCTGGTGAGCTTTGTGGTGGAAGCTGGAGGGGCCCTCCTTGCTTCTGCCTGGATTTTGTGGGAAGAGTGGTGATGTGAAGGGATGTAAGCAACCAGAGAGCGTCCCTGAAGGCAGGAGTGAAGTGGTCTGCACACCGAGGTTCTTTGCTCCTCGGGTGAATAGGGGACATAGAAGCTGCTCATGGAGGATGCTCCATGCATGGATGTGAATGGAGGGGGATAGCAGAGCATTAGGATGCCCAGGGACTGGGCTGTAGGTGAAGAGGAGTAGTAGGACCAGATCATCACAAAGGGTGGCTGTGCCTCTAATTTGGTGGGGACGGCGAGATGAGAGGAGTGGGGTCTGGAGAAGGAAAAAGGAAGTCCTGTGGGACAGGATGTCTCATTGTGTCCTGGAGAGGCTTTCAGGGCTTGGGTGCAGGGGCTCCAACTTTAGGTCTCTGATAAGAGCTCTGGACCCTCCCCCGTGCAGGAAAATAAGCATGCAAACCAAATTCTCCATACAATTTCAGGGACTTCACGGACCCCTGAAGCGCATCCATGGACCTCCATGGACTACAGGTTGGGAATAATCATAGTCACAGTAACTCCAGTAACATTGTTTGAGGCTTGCTGCGCTGCAGGCACCCTACTAAGCCCTTGCATGGATCGCCCAGTCCTGACACCTGCCCTCTGAGATAGGTGCTGTGTTGTGCTCATTCTGTCACAAAAGACATGAAGGCAAAGGGGAGTAGAGTGCCTTGCCCAAGGTCATACAGCTGGTGTTTGATTCTTAACTGCTCATCCCTGTGACATGTGTGCAACCTGTGAAGTTAATGTGGTCAGAGTTGTGATGGCTTTCAAGGGAATAATTTTTAGGGGTGATTCAAAAAGAAGCTGACCACTTCAGAAAGAATTCCATTGGTCCAGGTGTGGTGTGGGCTTCATCAAGGAAAGTAGTTGTTAAAGAATCCAATTCAAGTAATGTTTAACATAAAGATCTTTAGGATGTTGAGAGTCAAAGGACTGGGGGTAGGGTAAGGGAGAGGGAAGAGTCAGGAACAATCCCCAGGTTTCTGGCTGAGATTTCCTGCACAGTTGTTGGGGGATGTTTGAATTCAGGAGGTGGCGCCAACGTACTAGGGTAAAGGGTGGTGGTGGCGGCAGTGAAGGCATTTAATATTGTTCAGAGAAGTTCCAAGGTCACAGATGAGTGACTTGCAGACTCACCCAGAGGTTGGACTAGAATTGTTGATGGGTGGAGGTCAGTGGAAGGAAGCAAGACAGATCCTGACAGAGAGGAATTGAGGGCATACCCCTGCCAGTGCATCCCCAAGTTTGTTACAAAAGACTGAGGGGGGCAGAGAGAGAGAGAGAGCGACCAGAGGCTGCAGCTGCCCAAAGGGAGCCATCAGCCCTGATGCAGAGAAACAGTGAGTTCTTGGGTAAAGTTGGAAAGGACGAGAGGCATGAATGGGAGAGGGTAACAGAAAATGTTGGATTTTCAGTAAGACGCCTCTGGAAGCAGAATGGGCTGCTGTCCCCACCATAGCCAGTCAGGGCAGTGCTGAGCTGCTGGAGGTACTTGTAGCAGGGGCAGTGACCGGAGTCAGGCGACAGACGGGGGCTGGACCAGATGGAGGCCATAGCTGTTATCCGGGGGTGGCTGGAGGTTTACAGGTGAGGGGAGCAGGATGGAGAAGCCAAGATCTCAAGTGGGAATGCTGGTGGGTTGGTCCTGAGCTGCATCTGCCACTGAGGACAGGGCCTAACTGAAAGAATGGAGTTGCTTTGGGAGAACTTGATATGGGAATTTTTTTTCTGTCATCCCAACTTAGGATATCTTTTATAAACGTAAAATATGGCATGAGGTTCCCTGCCATGAGAGATGTCAGATATTCTTCATTGTTTACTTTCCAGGTGCTATTTCTCAAACCTTTCCCCTTGTTATTAATTCTGTGCTCCTCAGAAGCTCCCTCCCCAAACCCTTATACTGCCCTCTGCCCCTCACTTAGGGCCTGAGCCATGGAATTGGCCCTAGGGCAGCAGGAACCTGTTGTTTCAGAAGTCGGTGACCTTCGAGGACGTGGCTGTGTACTTCACCCAGACGGAATGGGATGGCCTGTCCCCTGCACAGAGGGCCCTGTACAGGGATGTGATGCTGGAGAATTATGGGAATGTGGCCTCCTTGGGTAAGGCCTCTCTCCCCCTGGGACCCAGACTCTGCCAGTTGGGGTTTCCTGGCTTATTGCCCCCTAACAGGTTGCAGGTGGGGTCTCTGGTAATCCTTCACTGAGTGGGAACCCCAGGGGCTGAGATTCCTAATCCCCCTTGAGTCAGGGGTTGCTGGGAAGGGTGAACCTCAAGCCCTTTTTGGGCCAGTACAGGACTTGGCTGGGACTGGTGTGCACTCTTTATTCTCCCTCTAGAAGTTGTGGTTTAGACACTGTGGAAAAAAGAAACTTACTGTTTCACACAGCATTATTTTCAGGTTCACCCTCACCCGACCTGCATATCTTGAGGTCTTCTGGGCCCAAGTCTGGGCCATTCCCAACTCCTCCCACACCTTCTCAGGACCCCTCCCCCCCACACACATATACCTTCCAAGCTCCCCATCTTTCCAATTGCCCCCATCCCCGACTTTCCCATAGTCATTAGGCATGGGATCCCCTAGCGCTCTTATTTTGCCTTCCCATTGCCAAGACAATCTGAGGAGATGCTTAAGAACTCATCTGTGGGAGATTATTCACTTGTTTCTCCTATTTCTTTTCCCCTAAACAGGATTTTCTCTTCTCAAACCTGCTGTGATCTCACAACTAGAGGGAGCAGGTGAGCTGGGGGGCCCATCTCCACTGGTGGATGGAACAGAAACAGGCCCCCAGGGCCTCTGGACTGGTAAGGGACACACAGGTTGCCTATTATGGGGGAAAGTTTAACTCTTTAAGAAGAAGGTCAACTTAAGCAACATATAAGCATGCCACATTTATGAGCCAGCCGTACAGAGTAAAATTTAAATAAATGCTGATGATTTATAGAGATAGGTACAGTTGAGACCTGACTATTTTTGCAGTTTGCTGTTTCTGATTCCAAGAACAGATCTTTTTTCATTCTGAATCTTTCCAGGCCTAATTTTGGAATTCTGCCTTTCTCAGATGGAATTAATGGATGTTGTTTTTGGGTCCTTGCTACTTCCTAAGCATTGTGCACTTAATGTGATGGATAGAGAATTAACAGTCTTTTTATACAGAAAGGCAGAATAGCCTGGCAGTTAAAAGTACAGTCTTTGAAGTAGACTTGACTGAGGTCCAATCCCAACTGCTATTCCTAGTTATATGACTTCCCAGTTGTGACTTTAAGCAGGTCAGTTATTTGAGTTCTCTAAGATTCAGTGTTTTTATCCCTGAAAATGGAATAATATACCTAACATATAGTGTGTGCTCAATGAAGTATTAGTTTTTATTTATTTATTTATTTATTTATTTATTTATTTATTTATTTATTGGAGGAGACAGCTGTATATAGTAAGCTGTGGGAAATAAGGTGGAAGGGAGAAAGTGCTCTTTATTCAGTGCTTCTCAAATGATGTGCAAGTGAATCACCTGGGTGTCTTGCAAATATGCATGTTGTCATTTAGTAAGTGTGGCATAGGGCCAAGATTCTGCATTTCTATTCTCAGGTTCTGCCAGTGTTTCTGGTTCCTAGACCATACTTGAAGTAGCAAGCTTCTCGTTGGCTTAAGCAGAGTAGTTGCCAGATGATTTCCCATTTCTTGTGATTTCCCATTTACTTACTGCATTTGTGGTGCATAGATTCTCTTGTATCCTTTCAATGAATCCTTCTTTTTAAAAAGATAGTTTCAGGGCACCTGGGTGGCTCAGTTGGTTAAGTGGCTGCCTTCGGCTCAAGTCATGATCTCAGCGGGGAGCCTGCTTCTTGCTCTCCCTCTGCCTGCCGCTCCCCCTGCTTGTGCTCTCTTGCTGTCTCTCTGTCAAATAAATAAATAAATAAATAAATAAAATAAAAATTTTTTTTTAAAGAATAAAAAGATAGATTCAGTGGATTTTTGTTCATGTGGTCATTCAGCCAGATGAAGGGGGGAAAAATGATGTTGTGGAGCTCCTCAGAGGAGCCTGGATTTCATTCCATAGTCAGCAGACAGTACTGAAGTCTTTGAAGTTTTCGAATAACCATCATGATCTAAACTGAGAATGGAAACATTAATTAGTGTGTGTAGGTTAATTGGAGCAGGAAATCAAATGGCTTTTAAGCAGACAGAAGGGGAGGGTAGGTACAGGGCACAAGGCCCTTGTCAGCAGAGTTGACTCTTTTAAAAAAACTTTCAGAAGGCCCATCCGGTGACTTCTGTTTAAATCTCATTTGCTGGAACTGTCTTATGACCACCCCCTACTGCAAGAGAGTGTGGAAAATACAGTTTTTAGCTGTAGTTTCTATTGCTACCTCAAAAAAATTGGAGAACGTGTTAGTAAGGAAAAAAGGGAGAATGGATATTGGTTAAGTAACCAGTAGCATCTGCCACACCATAGGATTTGGTAAATAGAAGGTCACTAGTATAGAAAAATTGGCAAAGATTATAAGTGTTTGATCCACATGAGAAGTACAGATTTTAATCAATGTGAAAAAGCTTCACCCTCAGTAGAAACCAATGAGATACAAATTAAAACAGAGATGCTCCACCTAACACACTTGACATAGGTAGGCTGGGTCCAAGGACCCAGAATGGGTCCTGCAGGACAAGCCAAGAGGGTCCTTGGCTTTGAGTAGGGTAGAAACCAAATGCGAGCCAGGAGGAAGTGAGAGCAGAGTTTATTGAATAGCATAAGTGATAGAGTATAGCAGATGGAGTGTTTGGGAGATTCAGAGAGGAAAAGAGAGTGAGTCTCTCCTTTGCTTGGGGTTTAGGGTTTTTATTGAGGATTGGGATCTGGTGTACATGTCCTCTTCAGACACCCAGGAACTGGTCAGAACAAAGACAAGTGTCCAGGTGTCCTCCATAAAGCACGTATTGCCTGGAGCCAGGGGGTTTTGGCATCAAGAGGTCTAGAGTCAGTGGTCTAGAAAACGTATATGACGGCCCTGCTTGGTCATTCCTTAGGTGTTATCACCCGTGCTGGAAGACCCCCAAAAGTCATTAACTCCTTGACCCTTATAAGAAGGACATACATCATTTGTACTGTAAGGTGTGTACAAGGTGGGGTGGGGTACAGGTCCTGGCAAGAATAGAAGCAGGAAAATAAGCAAAAAGCAGTTTTTCATGGAGTTCCTTCAGTTTCCCTGGCTCATACAGAGAACAATTATATTGATGGAGAGACTACACCAAACTGGAATAGACTTTTGGGGATGAATGTGAATCAGTAGTCTTTCCAGAAAGTACTTCAGCAATACATATCAAGAGCCTTTTAAAAGTTTGTCCTTGATAGTCTGGATATTCCCTCCTAGAGTATCCTAATAAACTAATCAGAGATACAGACAAAGATGTGCATGCACAAAAGTTCATCATAATTTTATATAATAAAATGTTGGAAATAACCCAGACATTCAGTATAGAGAGAATTGGTTAATTTAAGATACCTCTGCAGGATGGAATGCTATTTAGCAATTTAAAAAATATTTTTACAGAATAAAGATAATGGAAAATTGTCATTATTAGTGTTAAGGAAGAAAAATATTTTCAATTTTGAATAAAAACATTTTTAGAAAAATGATTGGAAGGAAAATCTTTGGGGGAGGAGATACATCAGAAGATTAGATGTAGTTGTTAGGTGGTTGTATTTCACGTAAATTGAATTTTCTTCTTTGTACTTTTCTGATATTAGGGATGACTACTATTTTTATAATTGGGAAAAGACCAACAGTTTTGAAAATGCTTGCTAGGGAAATCCAGGTCACTTGGGTCTCTTGAGGGTGATTAGAATGAAATACTGGGGCAGGGGGCTTATTACCTGTGGTTGAGGAGAGATGAGAGATGAAAAATAGAGGCAGCATTTTGAGATCAGTTTTGAGAAATTTGGGAACAAAAGATCCTTAGCTCTATTGGGACTGTAGGGATTCCAAAAAGAATGTTAGGGACAACGGCTCCTGGGTGGCTCAGTTGCCTGGCTCAGGTCATGATCTCGGGGTGGGGTTGAGCCCCACGTCAGGCTCCCTGCTCAGCGGGAAGCCTGCTCCTCCCTCTCCCTCTACCTCTCGCCCTGCTTTTTTTTTTTTTTTTAATTTTATTTATTTATTTGACAGAGAGAGAGATAGCGAGAGCAGGAACACAAGCAGGGGGAGTGGGAGAGCGAGAAGCAGGCTTCCTGCCGAGCAGGGAGCCCGATGTGGGACTCGATCCCAGGACCCTGGGATCATGACCCGAGCCGAAGGCAGACGCTTAACGACTGAGCCACCCAGGCACCCTACCTCTCGCCCTGCTTATGTGCTTTCTCTCTCTGTCAAATGAATGGATAAAATCTAAAAAAAAAACAAAAAACAAAAAACATTAGGGACTAACCAATTTCAGGATTGAGGGAAGAGGAAGAAGAAAAGGTAAGGAGAAGAAGATGGCTTCTCTAAAGGGGAAGGAGGAATTTTGGAAAGCCATGAGTTTAAGTTCAAAGAAAAGAAAAAAAAGTTCTTTCCCTTTCACCTGGTGCTGTAAACTCTTGCCATCCTGTGTTGCTACATGTTGGATCCTGTGCCTTTTCCTTCTTAAGCAGTTTCCATTTTTATCAACAAGGGACTTAAGGACACAGGGATAGCTGAGAAAAAACTGCAGAGTAAAGTGTGGTATGATGGAAAGAATGCTCATCCCGTGGATAAAACCTAGGATTTTGTTCCATTGCTGTCACATTTAACCTTTACGTTACTGGTTATTTGCATAGAGGTTGGTAATCTTTTTAAATCGTTCCTGCTCAAAACTGTACAGAAAGTGTATAAAGCATACTGGAGAACAAAATCTCCCAAACTTCCTGTACCAGTTTGCTCAGTTTCTTGTGTATTCTTCCAGGAGTTTTCTAGGCACACACATACAAATATATAGGTATATATTGGCCCATTTTATTTTTCCTTTATACAAATGGAATCTACCGTACATCCATTTCTCAGCTTTTTTTTTCCATTTAACAGTGTATATTGGACATATTTTCACATCAACATATATGGATTTGTTTTTTGTTTGTTTGTTTGTTTGTTTTACTGGCTACATATTATTCCACCTTATGGATGAACCTTAGATTCTTTGACCTAGTTTGGCGATTTTCAAGAGACCCTTGATAACTAGGATTCTTTTTTTTTTTTTTAAGGTTTTATTTATTTATTTGACAGAGAGAGACACAGTGAGAGAGGGAACACTAGCAGGGGAAGTGGGAGAGGGAGAAGCAGGCTTTCTGTGGAGCAGGGAGCCCAATGCGGGGCTCGACCCCAGGACCCTGGGATTTGAGCCAAAGGCAGACGCTTAATGACTGAGCCACCCAGGCGCCCCTTACCTATGATTCTTTATTCCTTTTACCACAGTTCTTTTCTTTTCTCTAACATGGGTCTTACATGATACTTTATGTTTTCTGTTTTTTTAATAGTAGATATTGATGTCCAGACTGACAATAATTTGATAAAGGAAATGTATGAAGAAAAACATAATACATCATTTGAACTTCAGAGGGACTTTTCCCAGGACACAGACTTTTCAGAAGCCTGTATTCTAGAGAAACAGCAGGAAGTCCATTTAGTAGGAAGCATAAAGAAAGAAAACTGCAGCATCATTGACGGAATAGTGATAGACGGCAGCAACCCTGGGGAGGAGTATTTCTTTAGTCAGAGTCCAAACTTGGATCAGTGTCACACCATCAGCACTGGAGAGCAGCCCCCTGAACGTATAGGATTGGAGAGAGCCTTCAGCTTTGACACAAAACTTATTCAGGATGAAATAATTAATTCGGGGGAAAGATCTTTTAAATGTGAAGAATTAGTGGAAACCTTCAGGTGTAACCCTCAGCATCAAGATGGCTACACTGGGGAGAAGCCCTATCAGTGTAAGCAGTGTGGCAAAGCCTTTAGCATTAATGCAAAATTAATTTGGCATCAGAGACTTCACAGTGGGGAGAAACCCTTCAAATGTGTGGAGTGCGGGAAAAGCTTCAGTTCCAGTTCCCATTATATCACCCATCAGAGCATCCACAGCGGGGAGAAGCCCTATCAGTGTAAGGTGTGTGGCAAAGCCTTCAGCGTCAACGGGAGTCTAAGTCGGCATCAGAGAATCCATACGGGAGAGAAGCCCTATCAGTGCAAGGAGTGTGGAAGTGGCTTCAGCTGCAGTTCTGCATATATCACACACCAGAGAGTCCACACTGGAGAGAAGCCTTACGAGTGCAGTGACTGTGGGAAAGCTTTCAGTGTTAATGCAAAATTGATTCAGCATCAGAGAATCCACACTGGAGAGAAACCTTATGAGTGTAATGAGTGTGGGAAAGGCTTCAGGTGCAGCTCCCAGCTGCGGCAGCATCAGAGCATTCACACCGGGGAGAAGCCCTATCAGTGTAAGGAGTGTGGGAAAGCCTTCAGTAATAATGCAAAACTCATCCAGCATCAAAGGATCCACACAGGTGAGAAACCCTATGAGTGTACCGAATGTGGAAAAGCCTTTAGTGTCAAAGGGAAGTTAATCCAGCACCAGAGAATCCACACAGGGGAGAAACCCTATGGGTGTAACGAATGTGGGAAAGCCTTCAGGTGTAACTCCCAGCTGCGGCAGCATCTGAGAATCCACACCGGGGAGAAGCCCTATGAATGTCATGAGTGTGGAAAGGCCTTCAACGTTAATGCAAAACTAATGCAGCATCAGAGGATTCACACTGGAGAGAAACCCTTTGAATGTAATGAGTGTGGGAAATGCTTTACTTCTAAAAGAAACCTACTTGATCATCACCGAATCCATACTGGAGAAAAGCCTTATCAGTGTAAGGAATGTGGGAAAGCCTTCAGTATCAATGCCAAACTAACTAGGCATCAGAGAATCCACACTGGGGAGAAACCTTTCAAATGTATGGAATGTGAAAAAGCATTTAGCTGTAGTTCTGACTATATTGTACATCAGAGGATCCATACTGGAGAGAAACCCTTTCAATGTAAGGAGTGTGGAAAAGCCTTCCATGTTAATGCCCATTTAATTCGGCATCAGAGAAGCCACACTGGGGAGAAACCCTTTAGATGTGTGGAGTGTGGCAAAGGGTTCAGCTATAGTTCTGACTGTATTATACATCAGACTGTCCATACTTGGAAGAAACCCTATGTGTGTAATGTGTGTGGGAAAGCCTTCAGGTTTAGCTTCCAACTTAGTCAGCATCAAAGTGTCCATAGTGAAGGAAAATCGTAATGAGAAGGATGTAGAAAACTCTCAAAGTTAATGAAATGGATCAGGTATCATCAGATTCGCCGTGGTAGAAAACCTTGAGGGAAATCAATACGGCATCTTCCCATGGAAACACATCTTTTCCATCTTACTTTTAAAATCAGGAATGATGAGTGGTTAAAAAGTAACAACCAAAAATAAATAGCTTGTCTTATACCAACAACCAATTAGAAAATATGATGAAAGAAAAGATCCCATTCCCAACAGCATCAAGAAAAGTGGCTCTCCTAGGAATAAATTTAAGTATTACACAGGATCTATATGGAGAAAGAAATCTCCATTGAGGGCCAAAAAAGGTAAAATAAATGGGGAGAGAGAGAGACCTTGTTCTTGGATAGGAAGATTCATGTAGATACTCACTCTGCCTAAATTTACTTCCCTTTCATTTTTGTCACCAAGCATGCATCACTTTTGTAAAGAGGATAAACAATAAAGATTTCCGTAGAAAGAAAAGATGAGTAAATTTTTTAATTTCATGGGAGAAAAAATATATATAATATATATAAAATATATTAAATATTTATGTTCTTAATAATCCCAAATAAAGTTAAAAGATAAAGCACAAAAAGAAATACCTTTGTAAAATTTGATATAGATGTTTAATATGTAAAGATAGGTTTTATAATCAAGAGAAAAGTAATCTAATAAAACCCAGAAAAATGACATTAGCAGGCATTAAAAAAAAAAATCTAATAAAGAGCTGTTCAGTCACAGTCCTCTAAGGATTGAAAATGAAATACGCACACACTCATACCCAAGGAGCCCTCAGACCGCTCTTCCACAGACCCTCCCATAGACACACATAGTCACACACAGTGCACCCTATGTACACAGAGACTTTACACCCCCATAGGCCAGTGACCTCAGCTCCTGCATGTTCTGTAGCTTGAGCAACCAGTGTTAGCTAGGGATGCTACCTTGAGTATTTCAAAGGAGCCATTCCTGTTAGAAAGCTAATGATGTGGTATAGGACCTCAGCAGTGTCTGGGGGATGCCACTGTGTGTAAGTCCCACTGCTCTGCCCCCAGACTCTGGGAGCTGAGGAAGGGTGGAGGCCAGACCCTGGAGCCCCAGAACATAGGAAGGAGCATGGCCTTTTTCCCCCCTCATCTGACCCTGATTCTCTGCTGTGGCAAGACCAAGGCGGGGATTCTAGGAGGGTCAAGAACCACTAAGGACAGAACCTACTGTCTGGGATCTGCTACCAGTGTCCTCTGTGACCACGGTCTCTCTGGGTCTCAGGCTCTTGTCAGTGCAGGGTGAGGGCTGGTCCCAGAACTCAAGGCCCTTCCCACCCAGATGGTCCCTGAGGGTTTTCTCCCTCTCTCTAGGTTTGTTACTGTCCAGGACAGGTGCTCTGTTCAGATTCTAAGGACAAGAGGAGGAAGAAAGTTAGACACCTGTGGAGCCTCATGAAGTCACACGGCTCTATCAGCCAGTAGTCCTGCCATCTTGTATCCTCAGTGCTCCTTACTCCAGCCCAGGGCTGCCTGGGTCCAATGGGAGCCTTACCAGGAAAAAAGGAGCCATGGCACTGGAGACCTCTGTCCCCTCACAAAAGCTCTTTTTCTGAACTGGAGCTGTGGGCTTGGAAGGGCCAGGATTAAATAAAGCCTTTCTCCCTTAGTCCCAGTGTGTTTTGTCCCTACAGCACGCCCTTCCAGCCTGGCCTGTCACACTGGAAGCGCCCTCAGAGGGCATCTGGTCCTGCCCTGTCCAGGTCAGAGGAAAATGTGGTTGTCCATGGGCACCCAGCAGGTCAGGGGACAGCCTGGGGTGAAAGGCCAAAGCTAGGCAAGGCTCCAGTGTCACCTGGGGGAAGAAGAGGCCCGGCACAGCTACTCCTGGGCTGGTACCCCTTTCCTCCTGGCACTGGGGTTGGGGGTTGTGTGCAGAGGCTTCTGGACCTCTGCCTCTGAGGTCCCCACTCTCGCCACACCACAAGCCCACGCTGTCTCCTAGCCTATCTCTTGATAGGGAACTGAGGACACCCTTCCCCTTCCACAGGCCAGGGCTGACCAATGCTGGGGAACTGGAGATGAGGCGAACCTCGGCCTTCGCCCCAAGTCCCCAGTCCACGGGCTCCCTTCCCCCTGCTCTCAGGCCCCGGGCGCCGCACAGACCACGTGGTCCACAGCAAATCCAACTCGTCCCAGTGCTGCCGGGGCTCTAGCTCTGGGTCTGAGCCCGCTCTGTTGGGCCCTGGCTCCTCCGCCTGTCGTTCGGGCTGCCAGCGGCCCGAGCCTCCCTTCTGCTCCAGCTCACCCTGCCACTGCCTCCCAGGCCCGGGTGGCTCCGGTGATCCTGCAGTGTGGCCCCCACCTCCTGCTGGCCACGGAAATCCCACCCGCTCTCAGCCGAAGCCCAGCCTCCAGGAAACCTCCGCGCTGCTCGGCCCACTTCCTCCAGCCAGCCACGGTAAGGGGCAGTTAGGCCACTCGTTCCGCGTGTCAGCCACCCGCCTTTGGCCTGCGAGCCCTTGGCCCACGTGCTACCAGGATGGGGACCCGAGGCTCTGGATCCCAGCCGCCCTGGGCCACCGCGCGCGGCGCACGGAGCCAGGTGACGGCCTTCTGCTGCCGCCTCACTGCCCGGCCGGCCCGGGCGCGCGCCTTCCCGCCCTGGCGCTGTTTTGGCCTCGGTGCGAGGAGAGGCAGGAGCGTCGGGCCTGCGCGCGTCCAGGGCCCTGCGACCTGCACTTGGGCGCGAGAAGCCATTAGCAGCCAGTGACCGCCAGCCGCGGCCCCCTGCGGCCCCGGGTGGCCGGTTCGCTCCCTGCAGGGCGCGGGAAGCCCGGAACCGCCCCTGTGAGGCCGCGGGACAGCTCCTCCCTGCCCTTATCCCGGGGGTATCCCTGGAGCAGAGTCCTGGGGCAGCCGAGTCTGAGCCCTTGGTGGAACACTCTCCTGGGGAATCCGCCGGGGGTGGGGGTGGGGTGCACCTTCGACGCCAGGCAGGGCGGGGTCCCAAGGACCCTTAGAACGCTTAGGCCAGCGCATTGCAAACTTTCCCCTCAACACCCCCCCCCACACCCCGGAAATCTTAGAGGCGCGTATTGTAAACTCCTAAGTAGAGCCGCTGTGGAAGACTGTGAGGGGGTGGGGGGCAGTTGCCAGTGGGCCCGACAGTCAAGGGCAGCGGTTTTGCTTAATGATGCCTTGATCCAGGACGGAAATCGCAGTGCGTTCCACAGAATCCAAGCGTTCCACGCAGGGCCACCCACGGGTGTGAGGTGGGTAGGAAGAACAAGAGATGGGGGAGATGGGCTCCGTAGCCGGGCTCTCCTGGGAAAGGCATGTGGTAACGAACCGTGAGTTGGCCTCCGCATGACAGTGGGGGAGGAGAGAGTCAGTGCAGGGACCAGGTCAACAGGGAGCGGGGGCCTAGCCACGCTTTGCCGTGGCCCTCTGCCCAGAGGGCTCTCCCTGCCTTCACACTGAGCTCAGCCAAACACCACATGCTCCTCGCTGGCCTCCCGGGTCTCCTTAGCCCGCACTGGGTGCCCCGAAGTCCCTGGGGGGTGGGAGCGGGGGCAGCTCGTTGGGCTAGGCAGGACCTTGCTAGTTGAGTAATTTCAGTTGAGCGGATAATGTTAGTGAGTCAGTAAGGGAAGAAGTGTTTGGTGCCTGTGTTTATATGGTTTATACATCTTCATCAGCAACGGATGTCCAGGTGAATTCTTCGGGTTGGGGAGCCATGGGATGAGCGCCCTGGCCTATGAGCGCAAACGTCTTAGAATTTGGTTGCTCTCCAGTTGCCCACCAGAGGGCGCTCCACCCCCTCAAATAAAGATGTGGAGGCTGAAGTTTGAGGTCCGGCTAGGATGATTCAAGCTCTCTGGCCTCAGTATTTGCCCACCCGGTGCCGCTGCGCACCCCCCACCCCCCGCCTCAAGCTTCCATTTGACTATAGCTGGCCAGGGTGTCTGGGGGCAGGGGCACCTGCAACTGGCTGGCTCTTCTCCTCGGGGAGCAGAGGTTAAGAAAACCACCAGCTAAACTGTCTGGTGTTTGCCGGATGAAGGAGGAGGGGAAAACTTGGGAGGCTAATAACTCATGACACAGCTTTTTTTTTTTCTTTATTGTGGTAAAATACTCATAACATAAAATTTACCATTTTAACTATCTCAAAGTGTCTAATTCAGTAGCATTGGGTACCTTTACAGTGTTGTGTACCCATCACCGCTTTTCATCACCCCAAAAGGAACCTCCTATTAAGAAATCTCTCCCCCGGGCGCCTGGGTGGCTCAGTTGGTTAAGCGACTGCCTTCGGCTCAGATCATGATCCTGGAGTCCCTGGATCGAGTCCCGCATCCCGAGTCCAAGGAGCCTGCTTCTCCCTCTGACCCTCCCCCCTCTCATGTGCTGTCTCTCTCATTCTCTCTGTCTCAGATACATAAATAAAATCTTAAAAAAAAAAAAAAAGAAGAAGAAATCTCTCCCCCAGCCCCAGCCCCTGGCGAGCACTAGTCTGCTTTCTGTCTCTATGGGTTTGCCTGTTCTGGATATTTCATGTAAACGGAATGCAACAATATGTGGCCTTTGTGTCTGGCTTCTTTCACTTAGTGTAATGTTTTCAAGGTTCATCCATGTTGTAGCATGAATCGGTACTTCCTTCCTTTTTATTGGCGACTAATAAGTCATTGTATGGATATACCACATTTCGCTTATCCATCCGTTGATGGGAACTTGGGTTGTTTGCACCTTTTGGCTGTTGTGAATCATGCTGCTATGAACATTGGTGTACAAAAATCTGAGCCTCTGTTTTCAATTCTCTCAGGTATATACCTAGGAGTGGAATTGCTAGGTTATGTGGTAATTCTGTGTTTAACTTTTTGAGGAACTGCCAAACTGTTTTCCACAGGGGCTGCACCATTTCACATTCCCACCAACAGGGCCTAGGCATTCCAGTTTCTCCACATCCTCACCAACATTTATTATTTGCTGTAATTTTTGTTGTTGTTATATGCACCCTAGTGGATGTGAAGTGGTATCTCATTATGGATTTGATTTATATTTCCCTGATGACTACTAATGTTGGGCATCTTTTAACTGGTGTCCAGACTCCGGTCTTGCCCCCTTCTATCCACTCAAGTCCTTTCAAAACCCAAGTCTGATCCTGTCTTCCCCAGCTCAGAACCCCTTGGGGCTCCCCACCCACTCTCCCTAGACTAGAAGATGCATCCCTACCCTCCCTGCCCCCACAACACACTCTCTGTGCTCTAGCCCCTAGAAAATTCTCCCAGTTGTTAAAATACACTTCTCCAAACCTTTGCATCTGCTGTTCTCTCTACCTAGAATATTCTCCTATGCTCTCCTCCACTCCACTTCCCCCCAAAATGCCTCTCATCCTTCATGTCGCAGACCTCAATGACCCCTCATGACCTTTCGCATGGTGTGTCCCCCTTCTCTGTGCTCACCTGTCACACCCTCCCTAACTCCACCATGTCGCTTTCCACTCTGATCTATAATTCACAGTTCAACTGTTGGTTTCACCCCAAAGACTGAAATCCACAAGGGTCAAGGCCATGTTTGTAGGCTGGGCCCTGTCTCCTCAGAGCCCAGGGCAGCAGGGATGCAATCAAACTGTGCTCACTGGCCACTTGGAGGGAAAGTTGATGGGTGAATGGGTGGGTGCACAGATGCATTTGATTGAGGTCCTGGACCCAGTTTGTTTCCTCTGCCTGGAAGCTCCAGTGCCCTGGTTCACACATTTTTGGTCCCACCTGTTGGCCACCAACCGTGGTACAGCCTGGGCTCAAGATGGGTGCCTCCATCCACAGACAAGGCTGAGGGGACAATAGAGTGAAACTGGCTTTTCCCCATATAGGTTATAAATCCCTTTTGGGGTCATTTCCCCTTTCCACCTTAAGCTAAACTCCTTCTGTGCCCTTGACCTCAACCATTCCCAAGACCACAGGGGTCTTCCTTTGTCACTTTTGTCCCTCCCTCCCCAGCCTCTTGATTATCCCCCACCGGCTTCCCTCTACCCTCTCAGAACACTATGGTCCTGTTTCCCTTCTCTGCAAAACCCTCCACTTGAGTGGTTTCCAACCTTAGCTCACATTGGAATCCCAGGGGGAGCTCTGAAACATCTTGATGCTCAGGCCGCAGCCCTGCTAATAGGAATGGGGAGGGCAGAGATGCCTGAGCACTGGTGTGCACCCAGGGTACTTAAACTTGCGCCTGAGCTTGAGGACTACTGTCCTTGATACAGCACCCCTCAGAGGCTGCCCCATTTCTTTTGTTCAGATGTCTCAGTTGAGTACTTTGTACCCCCACTTGTGTTCTTCTCAATGTCTGACAACTCAAATCTTAGCATTCCAGGGCCTGGCCGAAGAATGCACAGAACCACCCTCTCCAGGCTGCTGAAGTCAGCTGGCTCCCTGTTCCTGGCATTCTCCATCTCCCTGCAGCCTGCAAGAGCGCCGTGTGGGATTATGTGAACCTGGCCTCAAACCCCAACTCCAGCCCTTCGTTGCTGTGTGATCTTGAGCAAGTTACTTAAGCTCTCTGAACCTCGTTTTCCTTAAACGTAACTTCCCTCCTGGGGCAGCTGAAAATAGACAGTGATAACCCAGAAATGCACGTCCAGTGCCCTGCAATGCAGCCTATTATGATCCAGGCCCTGTGCCCCTTCTGGCAACTCCCTGCACAGGGGTCCTCCCACCAGCCTCTCTAACCTCTTTTTCTTTCCTTTTCCTCAGACCCCTAAGAATTGCTCACCCTTACTGGGCATTTACTTGAAACCTGGCCTCGTCAAGATTAACCTCTGGGTCTGACCCCAGCTTTAGGAAGGATGTCATCTTGTCCTCTCCCCTATTTTACAGAGGAGAAAACTGAGGCACCGGCTGGCAACTTGTCAAAGCTGCCTGGAAATGGCAGGCCTGGGATTCAAATCAGCACAGTTTGACGGAAGGGTTGGGCTCCTCACTGCTGGGCTGGCTGCCCGCCCCTTGCGAGGCCCAGGCTTGTGTCCTGGACCCTCTGTGTTCCTTGCAACCCTTTCTATATATTGCCAAGTTCCTAAACTTAAAAGATTTAGATGTGGAGGGTAAAATAGAGAACCTCCTAGAATAAAACAAGGGAGCATATCATCATGATATTGAGGGCAGGAAATATTTCCTAAATAAGACTCAAAAAAAAAAAAAAAAGGCTAACCTTAGAAGACTAGATAAGATGGACTGAATTGAAATTAAGAACTTCTGTTCATCTACAGACACCATTAGGAGAGCTAAAAGGCCACAGGGGGTGCACATGTTTGGCCAAAGGATTCGGAGGCAGAACAGAGAAAGAACCCCTATGACTCAATACAGCTCCCTCATAAACGATTTTTAAAAATCACATAGGCCTGGCTTTGGACTCTAGCTCTTCTCAACTATTCAGTGAGATCCTGGATAGGTCTCCATGAGGCTCTGATGCCCCGAATTAATTCTTGTATTTCCAAACTGGGGATAAAATCCCTGCCTCACTGTTAGGTTTCCTGTGAGAATCAGAAAAGGGATTAATGCACCAAAAATGGATCATGGGTCAGCTGGGGAATTCTGTCAATACCCCTCTGTCCCTCCCTCGCAAATTGGAGTTCCCCAAGGACTTGGCAACGTGTTCGGAGTACGGGGGTGGGAGGTATAAATGTGATATGTGAATGGACAGGGAACAGCATTCCTGGATGAGAGAACAGCATGAGAGAAGCGTGAGGGTGGAAAGGTACAGTCAAGGTCTTTGGGGGTTGGGTTAAGGTACAATCAGGGGAAAAGTGAGAACAGGCCGGGCCGGGCAGGGGATAGATCTTAAATACCGGGCCAAGGATAATGCCAGGCATTATCTGGAAGGACACAGGCAACCATAAAAGTTTTGAGGACGAGGGGTGCATAAATGATAGGGAAAGAGAGACAGGGAGAGACAGAGCTTTGGAGATTAGAGGTCGGGGCAGTAAAAGATTTCTCCGTATGCAGCGGCCATTTCAGGACTTCTGCTTCGAAGGAAGGAAGAACGGAACCTGAGTAAAAGAGAGATTGTGTTCAGTGGGAGGTGTGGGCCAGAGGCAGGGGGTCCGTGGGGCGGGGGGAGAGGAGCAGGAGAGGATCCCGCTTCACCTCCCGATCACTCCTAGAGAAGGGGACCACCAGACAGAGGGGCTGGCCATGGTTCTCAGATGTGGCGCCCAGAGCTTGTTAGAAACACAGTCTGGGTCCCCACCCCACGCCTACAGAATCAGGGTGTCTGCAGTGGGCCCTGCACTCCAGGGGATTCTGATGAGTGCTCAGATTTGAGAACCGCCACCGAGAAGAAAGGTCTCCCTGGTCTTCCCTTTCAGAGACACTGGTGAACGACAAAAGGTCACAGAGCCAGGGCGGAGGTGGGGTCCCCTCCCCTGCCATAGTAGCCCATAGTGGCCTCAGCCCAAGCCAGCCTTCACCCTAAGGGGATGCACCCGGAGATGAGAATCTGCACCCGCTCTTGGGGACAGCTCAGCCAGCTTGAGTCTCTGCACAAACATTGGCTCTTGTGGGGCGGCCATAACCCCATCCAAAGACTTACCCCTTAAAACTTTCTCACTCCATCTTGCCTCCTGCCTATGACTTTCCTTGGCAGACCCCCATCCCAGCCCTCTCCCAAGGGCACGGGCGGAGGGGGAAGCTAATTGGAAAAGGCAGGTGGTGGCCACGCTGGGGGTTCTGACCCAGGGCTTGATTATCAGTTTATCAGTTAGGCTAAGGTTTAAAAATAGCAGTCCTGCAGGGGAGGGGGCAGTGCCTGGGTGTGGGAGGGAGGGAGGGAGGGTGGCGGCGCGGGTTAGATTTCAGTTCTGCTGCCTTCCCTTCTCCGGGTTTTGAGCTTCTGTCTTCAGGGGTGAATTTCCTGCCATGGGGGGATTGGTGAGGGCCCGCCTTGCTGGCAGAATGGCCCCCCTCCCCCCAGCACTAGCATTTTGTACTGAAGCTTGCACAAGAGTTGCCTGCTAAGGGGAGGGGTCTCTGCATTTCCAGCTCTCGGGAGAGAGCAGAGGGGGTTCAGTGATATTGAGTCTTCCTTCTGCTCTTTCTAGAAAGCCTTGTCTTACTCTTAGGGTGAAATCTTCATCTGTGAGATCCTGCCTCAATGGCCTCACGGCCTTTGAGCCTTACCCGAGGGCAGCTTGCCCGGCCCTCCCTGCCCATCCTCATCCCACTGGTTAGGGTGTGTGTGTGCTCTGGGTGCCCCCTCCACAGGGCTGGGCCAGCCCAGGTGGCCCACTTAAAGGAGCCTGATGCATGTGGGGGTGAATTTGTTCAATTATTTAAGCAACTAAGCGTCACGAGGACCCCAAATTATCATTTTGGGGAAGATGAAAAAGAAGGATTTGGTTAAGAAAAAGACTCAGGGTCTAGCAATTTTAAATTGGGGTTCAAAGAGCCACACCTGTGCAGAAACTATCCCAAATTAGGCAGAGGCAGATCTTTCTCCCTTAGTCTTGCTGGTATGTCAGTTTGCATTCCCAAAGGCAACTCGTCGTCCTACTTTATTATGTGCATACAAACATATGCAAAGATAGGTTCTAATTGCCACCCTCCTTTTACACCAAAGCAGCATATTATGCACTTGGTTCTGGACCTTGGATCCACCCCTCCCCTCATTCACACCTTGGAATTTTCCTGGTCCTCGAAGATGTGTCCTTGTTATTATTATTTTTTAAAATATTTTATTTATTTATTTTGACAGAGAAAGAGACACAGTGAGAGAGGGAACACAAGCAGGGGGAGTGGGAGAAGGAGAAGCAGGCTTCCCGCCGAGCAGGGACCCCGATGCGGGGCTCGTCCCCAGGACCCTGGGATCATGACCTGAGCCGAAGGCAGACGCTTAACGACTGAGCCACCCAGGCGCCCCGTGTTCTTGTTATTTTTAACAGCTGCGTCGTATTCCACCGTCACCTCCTATAACGTTTCCCCAGTCCCTTCCTGCGGCCACGGGATTTGTCCAATCATCTGCTGTCACAGATGGCGCTCGGGCTGGAACATCATGTTGCCTGGACTTAAGTGTTAGGTCGGAGGGCAAACGCCTTTGTACCTACAGTGGGTGTTTGTCTTTCTCCTCATGGGGAGGTAGGAAAGGAGACTCTTCAGAGCTGGATCTGGGAAAGGGGGGGGGATTTGAACTTTTTCCCTGTGCTTTCTAGTTATTTGCTCACCTGAGCTTCGGTTGTTAAAATCTGTAAAATGGGGCTCACAGTCGGGAGGGTGCAGTGGGATCAGCTAAGTCAAGTGTTGGGTTCAAGGCCAGACGCCGAGCGAGAGCTCGAGGTGCCCAGAGTAGTAGAATCTGACGATACAGCTGCCCCCGCATCGTTTCTGGGGTGACAGCCGGGGCGTGTGGGGAGGGTGGGGGTCTCAGAGCCGAGGATTGGAGCTTGGTCATCAAGTCATGGGTTCCCCGCAGGAAGATCACCGCCCCAGCCCCACCCTCGTTTTGACCCTGACCTGTGCTCTGTTGGGGAACGCTGGGTCTCCCCAGGCCCGTTCTGGGGCTACCTGTTGGGAGGCCTGGAGGAAGAAGGCACGTGGTCTGCCTTTCATCCTCAAAGCTCTGGTCCCCGGCACAGTCCACAGATGGAGGGGCTGACCGCTAGCCTTACCTAATTCTGTGTCTTCTACACACGTGATTGCATCCAGTTCTCAGAATTGCCCCATAGGAGAGACGAATATCCCTACCAGCCACTGTCTCTTGTCATGGCGGGACCTTGCTCCATCCAAACGGAACCTCGTGTTCGCATGACGCCTCTGGGTTCTTCCACGCTGCGCCCCCAAGGCAGGGAAAGAGCCTGTGACGTGTGTGTGGTTTCCCGTTGCCCCTTGTTCACACTGGGGATGAGTCCTCAGTGGAGAGGTGTACTGCTGGACTAGAGGGGGACTTTGATTTTGTAGGACTGGAAATGCCCTCTGTATGTCTGGAAGGAAAAACATAACACCTGCTACTAACATCTCAAAACGTCTGTGCGACACTTTTACCCTTAACACCCTCACTGCCAACATTTAGGATAAACATTGGTCAGCAACCAATCTTTTGAATCCTCTCGCCAACAGAGGTGTTCTCAGACCCGTGCAAATAGATCCTAAACAGTGCACATCTGTGTATCTGCATCTGTTTTCTCCTGCTGCAGGGGCTTAGGATGAATTGGTTGACCAGGCGCAGTTTGATGGGCTCCGTTCTCCAGCCCTAGAACCGGGTGGCTCAGGGTCGTCACTGATGTGAGAACATGAGTAGAGAGAAGGAAGAGGCTTTGTTTAGTATACTCCGTATTTATGATGAACCAGAGGAGAGGAGGAACGTGCCAGAAAGCTCTGGCATTTCCTCCCAGCATGAGCATCAAGCATAGTCCCAACCGGAGGGGGTGTATGGGATGTCCCAGCAGCCCCCGGGTTCCCCGACATAGCATGGCCTAGTTTATCAGGAGATGAGCGCTGGGACCCTGCAGCAGTGGGTCCTCCAGACTCTAGGCAGATCTGAGCTCCAGGCCAGTTGTTTCCCCCAGGAGGAGCCACAAGCGACAGCAGAGCTGGGCCCCAGGTAGGTCTCCCTTGAACCAGACTGGTGGTGGGAGGGGGGAGCTCTCTCTGGGAGAGGGGATCCTAGCACAGAGCTCTCCAGATCACACTGAATCTCCCCACTCGCCCCGCTCCCACCCCTGCTCCTGTCCATGTGTCATAGCTTCCTGCCAGGACCCGAGTTTGGTAAGTCCCAGCTGGGACGCGTGGGCAGGGAAAGTGGCAACCCAAGGCTGGGCCTCGGATGGGGGACAAGGCGTGAGGCCTGGTGTCGGGGAAAGCAGCCTTCCCCTTGAATCCTGCGGTTCTGTTGCTGTCGGCCTCCCTCTCTGTGAGCGGGTGGGCATTGATCTTTCCTTGCAGGCCGGCCTTGCCCTTTGCCTGCGCCTAGGGAAGAGGTCTGGTCGTTCCTCGGGGCAATGGTAAGTGTCCTATTGTTTCTGCACTTGGGATCTTTGCCTTCCCCGCTACCCCCCAAAGTAAGGAAAGGGGAGGGCATGCAGTGTGTCCCTCTCTCTCCCATAGGGGGTGGCTGTCCTGCAGCTCCCTGCTTCCTTGGAACTCGGCTCCCGGCTCTCACCGCCACCGTGCAGGGCCTTCGGCTCACGGTGTCACCTCTTCTAGAGCTGTGTCCGGGGCGGGGGCGGCACTCTGAGCCGGGCGCTGCTCTTACTGCTGGCGAGCAGCGTTGTCTCAGGACGTTGGGTGAAGAGTTAGGAATTCAGTTAGAGGACCGGGCGGGCGGTCACCCGTGGACGATGGGCACCCGCTTTCTTCTCTCTGCAGCCGCCAGTTCCGGATGAAGCCGTGGTCAGGCAGAGGGTCCCCTGGAGGTGCTGGAAGGTTGGCAGGCTCCGCCATGGAAAGAAAGTCCATGCTGTTGCCATCAGCGGCTCGACTCACCACGTGTACACGTGTGGCCACGGCTACATTAAGGTCTGGGATGAGAGCGCTCTGCATGCCTGCAACAAGGCCCCGCAGGCCCGGCTGGACTTGCAGGTGTGGGGGGGTGTTCGGGGAGGGCTGGGGGAACCCCAACGTGACCTCTGTCGTGGGACTCGGAGCCCGGGCCTCAAGCAGGTGATGTGAGGGTGGGAACTGTTCCTGCAGGACCATCAGAACTGCGTCCTTGCCTGCAAGCTGTTCCCCGACGGGCAGCGCCTCATCACTGGGGCTCTG
The DNA here is from genome assembly GCF_011800145.1 of Mirounga leonina. Taxonomy (NCBI): domain Eukaryota; kingdom Metazoa; phylum Chordata; class Mammalia; order Carnivora; family Phocidae; genus Mirounga; species Mirounga leonina. Next base: position 13,591,176 of record NW_023270469.1, on the reverse strand, counting down.
TCCCGGAACCTGACGCTGTGGGATCTGGCACCCACACCCCGTGTCGGGGCACAGCTGGCCTCCACGGGCCCCATGTGCTATTCCCTGGCGCTCTCCTCCAATGCCCAGATCTGCTTGGCTTGTTTCAAAGGATTTGTCGAGATTTGGGATTTGCAGAACCAAATCTTGATCAGGTACGACCCAGGGGAGGGCTGGACAGTGAGGCCTTTGGGAAGGCTTGTGTGCCTTTCTGGACCTCTCTTGCGCCTCTGTGCAGTAGGACTAGGTGAGTCCGTGTGGAGAAGAGATGTGGGGGACTACTGGGGGCTTCCTGGGCCCGAAACGTCCCGGTGGTTAGCCAGCGCGTGAACCTCTGAGTTCTTTTCCCGCCAGGAAGCATGAGGTCCCCGAATATGGGTCCCGCTGTGTGGACATCGCAGGCAGTAAGTTCTGGACAGGAGGAGAAGACACCAGACTATATTCCTGGGACCTGAGGTGCTACCAGAGGCTGCAGCAGCACGAATTACGGCCAGAGGTGTCTGGGCAGCCACCAGGGGGCTGAGGGTGGTCCCCGTGGTGGGGGGCCGAGAGGGCTTGAATGACGGGGTGGGCAGCTTGGAGCGCTGACTCCGGTCCTTCCCAACAGATCCTCAGCATTACCCACGACCCCAGTGAGGAGTGGGTGCTAGTCGGCCTGAGGACAAGCAATATCATCATTCTCCACACGCACCGCAGGGAGAAGTTTAAGGCAGTCCTTCATAAATATGTCAACCACCACAACCTCCAGTTTGCCTCCTGTGGTGAGTGGAAGCCAGGCGACCCCTCTAGGCGTCCTGTCCCACCCCGGGATGTCTGCTCTGCAGAGTCGGGCCCAGCCTTGTTCCAGGCTCTGTTCCTCTCTCTTGAGCCCCAAGCCCGGCCAAGTGGGGACACAGGTGTCTGTGTCCCTCCCGCTCTCACCTCTGCACCCCCGCCCGCCTTGCCCCCCGCTGCCTCTCCCTCTGTGGCCTGGCACCCTGCCTGTCTTCTGTCCCCGTCCCTCTCCTCTCTGGCTCTCTCTGTAACGGTGCCTTCTTACACAGAAGAGCAGCCTGGAGACACAGGCAGGCAGAAGAGGCACGCAGCCCCATCTGATTGTCCTTTTGAGGCACAAAGCCCCATCTGATTGTCCTTTTGAGGCACGAAGCCCCATCTGATTGTCCTTTTGTGCAGTGATACTGAGCACCATCCTGAGTGTGGCAGGAGGATAGAGCCAGGGGAGGGAATGGTTGGGCTCTTGGCTCGGATTTTTTTTTTTTTTAAGATTTTATTTATTTATTTGAGAGAGAGAGAATGAGAGACAGAGAGCACGAGAGGGAAGAGGGTCAGAGGGAGAAGCAGACCCCCCGCCGAGCAGGGAGCCTGATGCGGGACTCGATCCCGGGACTCCAGGATCATGACCTGAGCCGAAGGCAGACGCTTAACCATCTGAGCCACCCAGGCGCCCTTGGCTCAGATTTTTATAGATGGGCACGCTGAGCCAGAGGAAGAGCTGCTCTTTTCCTAGTCACCTTGGGAATGGAGCTGGGACTGGAATGCAAGCTTGGTCTCTGGCCTCCCCACCTGCCTTTCCTTTGCCAGGGAGCTATTTTGTGACCGCACTGGACGAGGCGATCCACTGCATAGCTGCACCTTCTCTGCAAAGGTTGTTTCAGGTATTGGGAGGAGGGATGTGCAAACCCAGGCTCTCGGAGCTCAGACCCAGATCCCAGTGGGCCTGCCAGAAAATACCTCTGGGGTGGTATCTGGGTCCATTTACTAGATCCAGGGGAATGAGGACTCAAGGTTCTGTGACTTCACAGGCTCCACCGTGAGCCCTGAGACCTGCCCCGTTGTCTCCAGACCGAGCCCTAGGTCTGTCCTTACCCTTAAAACAGCCCCAAGTGAGGCCTTCATCTGTGGCCCATGCCTGGCCCCTGCCTGTGGTCACTCTTCTAGCCTCCTTCCCTGTAGGTAGAGGAGCCTACGGATGTCCTGTGTTGTGATGTGTCTTCTGACAACCAGTATCTGGTCACGGGCTCCGAGAACAGTGCCACGGTTTACCAGCTCTTGTACTGAAGTTTGCGTGCCGTGTTCCTGCTGGTGAAGACCCAGAGGAGGCCGGCAGGCTGAGGGGAGGGCAGCCTCCGCGGCCCCAATAGCATTGCCTGACCCTTGGTGGCCGGGCCTCTGTCCATTCCCTCCCCCCAGGACACGCCTCGCCTGTGTGCGCAGGTTTTTATGATACGGCGTAGGGGTTTTTCCTCTGTTAGTATTCTTACCACTGATTTCTGGGTTTGGGTGGGGAAACTTGCCTTTATAATTAACAAAATAGAAGAGCAAAAACCAAAATGGCCTGATCATGTGGTCAGTTTTTTCAAAGAACAAACTCCTCGTGATGGATTGCTTAGATCCCCCTCAGGAAGGAATTTTACACCAGGCTTAGGTTTTGTTTGTAAGTGTAGACCACCAACACTCCATTCCTGACCCAGGTTAAGACTCCATGAGCTGGTCTAACCATATCCTGGGGAAGGGCTCGTGCACGCTCTCTCGCGTGCACTTTCTCTCTCTCTCTCTCTCTCTCAGCTGCTGCTTGAGGATATCTGGCTTTATTTGAGTCTTTGGAAGGCCTGATTTTCATTCTGGCATTCTGTGATATTCTGTCTGGCCCTCTCGAGGTAGAAAAAGCCCAGCTCCTGAAATCAAGCCATGGAGGCCTGCTTCCTTGTCCTTGCCCATTCTGCCTCCTCTTTGCTTGGTGTTGGCACAGCTGAGACAGCTAAAGTTGGTAGCTTAGGGTTGTCCCTGGGAGGAGGCGCAAAGCCAGGGACCAAGTGTGCCATCCTGTGCACCGAGATACGGTCAGGTACCTAGTTCCTGCCGATGGATCATGAGTGAGGAATGAGCCTCGTTCCTGGACCAAGGCTAAAGGAGTAGGGGACATCCCCTCCAGGTTCTCGGTCTCCTACCAGCTCAAGGTGAGAAGGTGGAGGCCCTGGGGCATTGCAGGGCCATGAGGTGGAAGCATCCACTGGGCAAGACACAAACTTATAACAAGTGTCCACTTACAGATGAATGGACAAGCAAAATGTGATGTATCTGTAATATGCACACACACAAAGGAATGTATGATTCAGCCTTTAAAAGGAAGGAAATTCTGATACCTGCTGCAACAGGGATGAACCCTGAAGACCTTGTAGGAAGTGAAAGGAGCCAGTCACAGAAGGACAAATACTGTGATTCTACTCCTACGAGGTCCTTCGATCACTCAGAGAGACAGACAGCAGAAGGGTGGTTACAGGGAGCTGAGGGAGAGAGAGAAATGGGAGGTTAGTGTTTGATGGGGACCGAGTCTCACTTTGGCAAGGTGATAAGGATTCTGGAGATGGTGGTCATGGGGCCACAGCAGCGTGGGCGTACTCAATGCCACTGAGCATTGAGGTACAGGTGTACCTCAAGGTGGTTAAGATGGTGTAAGTTCTGTTATGTGTATTTTACACAATTAAACCAACAGCTAGGGAATTACAAAGATCAAGTTCAGAATAGTGGTAATCTCTGGGAAGCGAGGGAGGGAGAGAAACTGGGTCGTAAAGTGACAAAAAGGGAGCTTTAACTCCATCTGCAGTGTTTATTTCTCCAAAAATAAAGTTTATCAGAATAAAAAATGAGCACCTCGGGGAGACCATCAAGAAAGGGGACAGACAACCCACAGAAGGGGAGAGGATATTTGCAAATCCTATGTCTGGTAAGGGACTTCTACCCAAAATATATAAAGAATCCTTATAACTCAACAGTAAAGAGAAAAGTAAACCAATTGTCCAAGGGGCGAAGGATTTGAATATACATATCTCCAAAGAAGATACACAGATGGCCAGTAAGCACAGGAAGGGATGCTCACCATCACTGAGGAAAATGCAAATCAAATCCACAACGAAATACCACGTCACACCTGCTAGGATGGCTGGAATAAAATAGACAACAGCAAGTATTGGTAAGGATGGGGAGAAATTGGAACCCCAAACGGTGCAGCTGCTTTGAAAAACAGTTCGTAGCTCAAAATGTTCAACCTAGAGTTAGCATGGGACCCAGCAGTCCCACCCTTAGGCACGTGTCCGAGAGAACTGAAAGAAGAAAAAAGCATGTAAGTGGGGCGGCAGTAACCGGAGTGATAAAAGAATTCCAAAATTTTTTGCTGGAAAAAAGGTAAAAGTCCTCAGGTGCTGGGCTGGCTTAGTCCACAGAGCACACCACTCTTGATCTCTTAGGGTTGTGAGTTCAAGCCCCACGTTGGGCGTAGAGATTACTTTAAAAAAAAAAAGGTGAAAGTCCCAGTTAATAGTAGTCTTCATAAGTCAAGTAGTAGCATTGGAATTTCCAGATTAATTACTAAAAGAATATTAAGGGTACAGTTTCCAGATAGAGGGAAAATGCTGGCACAATGGAACATAATATATTTTTTTAAAGATTTTATTTATTTGACAGAGAGAGGCACAGTGAGAGAGGGAACCCAAGCAGGGGAAGTGGGAGAGGGAGAAGCAGCCTTCCTGCCTAGCAGGGAGCCCGATGTGGGGCTCGATCCCAGGACCCTGGGATCATGACCTCAGCTGTGGGATCATGACCTCAGCCAAAGGCAGACGCTTAACTGACTGAGCCACCCAGGTGCCCCTTAATTAACTAGAATTTAAATAAAAACAGGCAGAACAAAAAGGGAAACCTTACAGGTTTGGCAGGCAGTAGATTCAGGGGCGCCTGGGTAGCTCAGTCGTTAGGCGTCTGCCTTTGGCTCAGGCCCTGATCCTAGGGTCTTGGGATCAAGCCCTGCATCAGGCTCCCTGCTCAGCGGGAAGCCTGCTTCTCCCTCTCCTGCTCCCCCTGCTTGTGTTCCTTCTCTCGCTGTCTCTCTCTGTCAAATAAATAAATAAAATCTTTAAAAATAAAATAAAATGGTAGATTTAAATCTAAACATACCAATAAATTATATTAAATATAAATAGAGTAAATATTCCTATTAATCTATAGAGGTTATATGACTGGGTTAAAAATACCTCAAATATATGTGTTTAAAAGATATATATATATTTAAAGATTTTGTCAGAGAGCACAAGCAGGGGGATCAGCAGGCTTCTCGCTGAGGAAGGAGCCCGATGCAGGACTCGATCTGAAGGGAGATGCTTAACTGACTGAGCCACACAGGTGCCCCTAAAAGAGACATTAAAACAAGGATACAGAAAGTATGAAACTCATAGAAAAAAATGCTTCTACACACTAAATCAAAGCAAGCTGATACTATATTACTATTAGACCACATGTAGTGTAAAATTAAAAGCAGTATTTGCAAAAAAGGTGAACACTTCGTAAGTGTTCAATTCCCAAGGTACAAGAATTCTATGCTTTATGCATTTATTAATGTAGGCTCAAAATATATACAAATTGACAAATCTATTAATAACCAACAGTTGAAACAGACAAAAAAAATAACATTTAAAAAAAGAACACAGCAGATGAACATTAGTAGGAAACATATAGTTCAATGCATACAACCAGTACAGAATACGTATTTTTTCCCCACATACACAAAAAGCATTTACAAAACACGACCATACACTGAGCTATACACTTCAGAGGATTTAATTCTTACAGAATATATTCTATGACCAGGGTGCCTGGCTGGCTTGGTTGGTAGAGCATGTGATTCTTGATCTCAGGGTGTTGAGTTCAAGCCCCTCCGTGGTGTACAGCTTACTTTAAAAATTAAAAAGAAGTAAAAACATATAACGTATATAGAATAAAAAAAATACATTTTATTGATGTGAAGAACAAAGGCAAAAGAAATGTAGATAAAATTAAATTTCCTTATAACTTGTAGCCCATTGACAAATACTTGAGACAGGCAGAGTAAGACGTTCCTCCAGGAATTCCCAACTGTTTTACTGTCAATGCTTTGCCAGAGGGAAAAAACACCTTGGCTCGACGCTCTCTGGGCCTCCAGGATCCTGTAAGTCTTCTTTAACATACGAAAAATCCTTTTGGAAACTTCCTTTGTCTTTACCTCCGCCAACTCCAAAGTGGATCATCAACTGCTGCTCACAATCCCACTGCAGCTCTTTTCTGCCCATGAGTCCTGCTCCGGGGCTATAAAAAAAACCTCAGCTTTTTGCACCAAGAACCTCTCAAGAATTCTTCTTTGACCGTTGGTTCGGGAACCCCACTTCAAACCACATCGCTATGACTACAACGCAACCAATTAAGATAGAAATGAATAATAAAACCCAGAAATTTCCCTATTTCGGAAAATAAGAAATATACTTGCAAAGAATCGGAAACTGAATCACAACGTGATTGGAAGCTACTGTAAACCGAATAAGCAAAACTTGCAGCGTTCAGCTACAGCTGTGCGTAGAGCGAGGCCTCGCCAGGGCAGCGCCCCACCTCGCCGTCCTGGGCCACGTGGGGGGCCCGCGCTGCCCGCCCAGGTTGCCCCCCACTCCTCGGCCGGCTCTGGGGCGGAGCGAGGGTACAGCCTCTGGAGACAGCCAAAAGGAACGTGGAGCCACGGTCTTGCTCCGAGTAGAGAAGTTGGGGTAAAGGGAAGGGGTCCCGGAGAAGCGCTTCCGCAGCTGCCGCAAAAGCAAGCGCAGCGCTCGGCGACGCTCGGCCCATCTCCCCGCAGTCGCGCCAACACGGCGCGTTTTCTCACTTACGGCTTTTCCTTCTTGGCGGCGGCGCCGCGCGCCTTCCTCCGGCCTGCGTTCCTGCTGCGGGGGGCTCCCTGCTGCGGGGGACGTGCGTTCCTCCGTCGCGGGCGTCCCGCTACCGGGAGGGCTTCCGAGCCCCCTCGCTGCAAGTCTTTCTGCACGCACCGCCGTGGAGCGCGGCAAAACAGCCGTGCCCTCTCTGAGGCTCGAACTCAGGACCTTCAGATTATGAGACTGACGCGCTGCCCACTGCGCCAAGAGGGCCGCTGGGAGCGGGCTCTTCTTTACCAGTGAAGGGAAGGGCCTACGGCCCCTTCCGCCTGAGCCGCTTCCGCGCGCCTGTCGCTCCCTGCAGCGACCCGGGGGTCCCTGCCCCGCAGCGGGCCCCACGCCGTTGGATGTACAGACACGGGGGCAAGGAGGGTCGGCCTTGGGAGAAGAGCGGTCTCCGCGGAGAGAACGCGCGCCGAGCCCCGCAGCCCCGCAGCCCCGCGCCGACCCGGCCCGAGCAGGGGCGCGCCGGGCAGGTGCACAGGCTCCGAGGGTGACCCCACCCGCGCGCTCGGGCACTCGGAAGGCGCGCGCCTGACTCGGGCGCAGGGCAGGTGAGAGGGGCCCTCCGAGCCCACGCGTCAGTCCTGATGGCGGGGAGGTGGGAGGGAGGACAGGCTCGCGGTGCTGACCGGCTGAGACAGAGGCTGGAGGGGGCGGCAGCGGCTGCGGGTGGGCGGCAGGGGGCGCCCCTGAGTATGGGGGTGGGTAGGGCCCTGGTAGCAGGCGGGGCGGGGGACGGAGTGGGATGCCGGAGAGAGAGGGGCTGAGGGGCTGAGAACTGTTTGGGGCGTGAGGTCCTGGTCCTGGATTAGGGGTGGGAGTGAGGTAGCGGAAGGGAGAGAAAATTCCAGAAGACTCTGGGGAGGTGAATTCAGTAGGAAAGCGCAGGGAAGAAACTATGGTTACCTTGGACTTGTCAGTTTATTAGACTCTCTATTTTTGTATTTTTTCCCCAAAATTTGCTCCCTTATTACCTATAGGGGCATCTCATCTCGAAGGGCAGAAGACTGGCGCCACTCCCCCAAGCAGGGTTTTAAATTTCATTGTAATAAGAATGTAGGGTGGATAGATGGGTGGATGGGCTGAACATACAACCCTCTCTAGGAAGGCATTCCTTCCTTATTACTTTTTTTTTTTTTCTCCCTCTTCCTTTATTCCTGCAGGGAAATTTCTGTTGCAGATGCCCAGAGGGATGGCTCCCAAGGAATCGTTTACCTGTCCCATTTACCTGGCGAGTATTACAGGTAAGAAGACTACGTTGGACTTCTCAGCTTCTTCACTCCCCAGCTCTTGTGGAATTCTTGCTTTCGCCACAGTAACAATATATTTTCATATCTGGTGGGACAAGCCCCTTCCCCCTCCTTGCGCCTTTAAGGGTTTTGGTGCTCCATTGGAAACAGGTTTCAGGTCATCTCTCGTACCACACAGTTCACACTGATTCCCTCTTACTTCCCTGGATTTCCAGATTGTTCTCAGTTCCCTATGTGTCAGTCTTGCCACCCTCTCTTGGGGTGTTCTGTGATCCAGGGACAGGATCTGGGCCACCCCTAAGTACAGCATATTCACAAGGATGGGTGGCGGGGGCTCTGGGCCCCACCCCAAGCCCTCTCTGATGCCATCTCCTGCCCAGACTCAGAGGTGACCGGAGAGTGTGCAGTGAGCAAGGAGCACTGCATGGAGAGTCACCGGCTTGGGTTTGGTTTCCTCTCAGCCACTACCCAGCCTTGACTTTGTGGCTTCCCCTCCCTTTCATCCTGGGGTGGCACAAATTCTGCCCCAAGAATAGGAGGCAGAGTCTGACAGCTGGAGGGGTTTTCAGGCGCTGTCAGAGCTGTGAAGCCAGAGTTCCCTCTACCTCTCCCACCTTGAGAAGCTGCAGAGGGAAGGACACGGTTTGTTCTAGGAATCTCTCTCTCTAGATACATTTGGCGAGGTGTCCCCGCGCCCAATGTTGAGTCGTTTCTCACTGTCCTTTAGGGGACATAGCCATCAGGGCCCTGCAATGATAAGGCCGACCCTCAGCCTCCCAGCCAGACGAGATGAACTGTCCTGCCGAACCATCTAGGGCCTTCCTGCCTTCCTCCTGTCTGCCCGCTCCTCCTAATCTGCTTCCTGGGCTCCTCCTGCACAGCGGCCTGAAACTAGCAGAGATGTTTCTCTCTCTCCGTCACTTCTTTGCAACCTTTGCTCTTCCCTGAGATGATTTCTTTCTTTGGGGCAGAGGTTGGTTTGGAATTTTCTGGACTCCCTGCAGCAGGTACATAAGAACTAGTTTTTGCTTATTGATAGGTCCGAGAGGGGAGGGCCTGAGAGGAGAGGCCGGTGCAGCTGAGGGTGGGGGCTTATGGTGACGAGTCAGTGTCAGAGACCTGCCAGGACTTGGGTGGGCAGGGAGTGAGGAGCTGAGGGGAAAAGGAGGCACCAGGGAATGGTAAGGGGAGGCTCTGCCTTCTCTCTCTCCCTGGGACTTTCTTACTGGCTTCTTCATTACTGAAATCATTCCCTCTTCACACTTAGCTCAGATATGATGCCTGCCGTGAGCCCCTCCCTTGATTCTTTGGTGGGTATTTGGTCCTCCCCTCTGTTCCACTTCAGCTCTCTGGGCACCACAGACTGTGTTTGAGACACCCAACACATTATCACCTCCAAGGAAACGGACAGGTTTATCTTCTCAGGTTCTGTCTCCACTGCATCCATCCCAATGCCTCTTCGTGAATGAAAAGCCATTCAATTCTCTAGGTGTTCCTGGGGTCGGTGATTTCAGGGACGCGGTGAGAGGAAAAGCTGCTTTGTGTGTACTGGGCCCCTGATAGGACTTCGTTGACAGGGTACTGGGGATTCGGCAGGAGGGCACTAGCAAAGAAAGTAGAACTCCGTTCCCCCTCAACCCCCACCCGGGGAGGGTCAGGGTCTTGAAATCCGCCAGCATGCAAAGTGAAGGAATTCCTGCAGTTTTCCGGCCTTTCCTCCAGGGGGCAGCCTTGCATTGCCTCTAACACCCAACTGCTTTGCAGTGGATGCCAAGGAGCCTTGCCTATGAGACCTGTCCTCTGGTCTGTGCTTTGACTGGCTGCGTGATCTGCAGAAAGTCTCTTCACTTCCTGGGTTTGTTTCTCCTCTATGAAGGAACAGGGTCAGTCCCTCCCAGCTTATTCTACAATACCAGCGTCCCATAAATTCCCTGGGCTGTGGCCATGCCCCCTGGGGAGAGGGGACTAAGTCCTCTGCCTTCTACCTTTCATAATGCCCTTAGAGGACCAGGTCTTGGAGACAACAGTGCGTAGCTGCTGGAGTGAGGTGCCTCTGTTCATCTCCAGGTCGGCCATGATTGGTTGTCTTAACCTCTCTATTCCCATCAAGTGGTGATCACACCTGAATCGGCCTCACTGGGCTTCGGCGTCCACCTAGCACGGAGAGGCAGCCGTGGTAACTGTTGCTCATCACTGATCGTTTGAGCACTGTGAGCCCGAGGACCTTTTCTGGCTTTGCTGAGATCCCCGACTCACAGCCTGGCGTGGAGGGTCCAGCTGTTCTCAAGGGCGCTTGCTAGGGAGCAGGAGGAGCCCCCAGAGCTGCCCCATCCCAGTCCCCTAGATTCTGTTCCCCTGGTTTCCAAACCTGGCTGCCCATCAAAATAACTGGGGAATGCTTGCTATTCACCCACAAAAAAGTACTTATTTACAGCATTATATTCATCGTAAATTTCTTTTCTTTTTAAAGATTTTATTTATTTATTCATGAGAGACAGAGAGAGAGAGAGAGGCAGAGGGAGAAGCAGGCTCCCAAGGAGCAGGGAGCCCGATGCGGGACTCAATCCCAGGACCCTGGGATCATGACCTGAGCCGAAGGCAGACGCTTAACCATCTGAGCCACCCAGGCACCCCATCGTAAATTTCTAACTTATAGAGCTGGTAGGAGCTAAACTAAGAAGGTCATTTGGTAGGAGGAAAGCATTTAGGCAGTGGTCTTTGTAGTGGTCAGTTTTTGAAAACCCCCAAACCTCAGATTGTTGTCTGCATATACCTTCTTGGGCAAAAGGAGGTTCTTAACTTGGGGAAAGTGCAGATTGCGTCTCTCCTCTTGGGGAACTAACTGTATGTGGGATCCTGGGCTGGGGGAGGGGGGCCCAGGTGGTCCTCCTGGATGGGGCTGTGCTGGAGCTCCCTGGTGGAGTGGGCATCTTTGTTTTGGGATGATCATAGAAATCATAGAGATGACAGGTGGCCTGTGACATCTGAGCCACCCAGGTGCCCCTAAGGGTTGTATTTTTAACAAACTCCCTGGGCGCTTCTAGTGTTCAGGTGCAGATCGCCCTGGACCAGGTGAGTTTTAACACCAGTTTTATTCATTGGCTCAAGAAATGTTTGAGTGACTCATCAACACTCAAATAGAATAAACAAATAGATCAATAAAACACCAACACTGCAGGTGGGATGGCTGCACGAGGAGGAGCATAGACCTGGGCAATTTCATGTTTCTCTGTCAGAAAATACATATAATTAACATTTTTTAAAAAAATCAAAGGCTCGGGAGCCTGGGTGGCTCAGTTGGTTAAGCGACTGCCTTTGGCTCAGGTCATGATCCTGGAGTCCCGGGATCGAGTCCCACATCAGGCTCCCTGCTCAGCAGGGAGTCTGCTTCTCCCTCTGACCCTCCTCCTTCTCATGCTCTCTGTCTCTCATTCTCTCTCTGGCAAATAAATAAAATCTTAAAAAAAAAAATTAAAAAAAAAAATCAAAGGCTCCCGGGCGCCTGGGTGGCTCAGTCGTTAAGCGTCTGCCTTCGGCTCAGGTCATGGTCCCAGGGTCCTGGGATCGAGTCCCACATCAGGCTCCCTGCTCGGCGGGAAGCCTGCTTCTCCCCCTCCCACTCCCCTTGCTTGTGTTCCTGCTCTCGCTCTCTCTCTCTCTGTCAAATAAATAAATAAAATCTTTAAAAAAAAAAAAAAATCAAAGGCTCTCTATGAATCAAACACTTTCTGCTTTAACTAAATCCCCAAATTCATTTACTCAAAATATATCAATGGTTTTGTGTGCCAGGCCGATCAGTTTCATGGGGATGAAAAATGGAAGAAGAGCCAGTTCCTGTCCTCAAGGAGTTTGTGGTTCACTGGCTGAGACGCACCCTGGGAACTAACTCTAACAGACGCCAGAGTGTGGTCAAGACTCAGGGGGGCTTGGATTTGAACTGAACCTGCCGGGGGCTGCAGGTGGGCGGTTGGCCAGTTGGAATGTGGGGAAAGGGGATGATCTGAGAGGCAGTTGGCGGGGGGGGGTTGCAAGCAGAGAGGACAGTTGGGGGAATGAGAAGGCTGCTGGAGAGGGATGGGTCAAGGGGACAGCTTCGGGTCTCGGAGGACTGGATGAAAGGTAGTGCTGTGAGCCAAAATAGGGGAGCTGGGAGGGCTCACTGGTTGAGATAGGCGAGTCCTCCATTACCATGCTTGGGTCTGTGAGTGGCTCCTGAGGACAGGTTGCTGCTCCCCAGGACCCCACAGCAGAGGCAGGAGACCAGCACGGCCACCTGAACTAGCCTTCTGGAGAGAGTGAACCCCATGCTCTTGGGGAGGTGCCTGAGGCTGAGGCTGGAGGAGAGGCTCAGGCGCGTGGAGCTGGTCGGGCTTCAGGGGAAGACAGCCATCTGTATGCATATAATACACTGGCCTTTGGAACTGTGGGTCTGTTGATCAAAGGAAAAGACGGAGGCTCAAAACGAAGTGAGACTGGCCCCCACAGCTGCCAGGGGAGGGGTTATGGAGCGAGAAGGCATGGTTTGAGGGTCCTGGATGGGGAACCCTGTGCACGCGGGCCTAGGAGAGGGGTGTTTGATCCAGTAACACCCTCCTCCCGCTTTCAGACCCCTATTGTGTGCATGTGGGAGCTCTGTCCTTGAGTTTGCTCACCTTTAAATTGGGAAGGAACAGAACGTATCTTAAAAGCAGGGTGGTGGGATTAAATGGCTCATATATGTACAGTGATTTCAGGTATGTGCAGTACTCACAAATGCTACCATTTAATTAGGGGGCAAGAGGAGACTGAAGGAGCAAGTCAAGGGGCTGCAGAGGCTTCCCAAGCCCTGGGAAGAGCGGGTTCTAAGAAGTAGAATGGAGTCATCATGATTTCAAGCGGCCGCTAGATGCCAGGTAGGGAAGGTGTATTAGCACAGACAGTCCTCACTGTAACCTTATGAGGGATTTTCATCATCCCCACTCTATGCTGAACAGGCTTAAGGTACAAGAGTATGACTTAAATTTTCTGTTTTGATCTGGACCTTGAGTATTAAATGGCCCTTGAGTTGAATGCTGGCCTCCTATGGAGATGGTTGTTTGCAGGACACCTTCAAGGGCCGAGGCTCTGCTAACCTCAAGCTGTCCCCACCCTCCCTGGCTGGAGTGCAGGTTGGTCATAGCCGCTGGGAATCTTTATGTCCCTTTCCTGCTTCCAACCTTCCAGCTGCCTCTTGGGAAGTACTCGTTGGGACCTCCCACCGACTCATCCTGAGCCTTCCTGCTCCAAGTCTTTGCTCCTAACTCTGCCTCTCCATGCAGATCCTGCCACCATTGCCCATAGAGACCACATCCCTTCCTCACCACATCCTCTGGCCTTAAAAGGGCCCAGGTGAACTTGATCCTTGCTCTGAACTTGTAGAGAAACTTGCCTCAGCATGACTCCTTTATACTTTTCCTGCTTCCCTGGGATGATTTCTCTTTCTTAGGGCCAAAGGATGGTTTAGACTTTGCTGAATCCCCTGTGCAGTATCTCCCAGGTATTGAATTCTCAAATGTCCAGATTGGACAGGCTTGTGCAGGATTCAGGAAACCCAAGTGTTCATCAGCAGGGCCGAGGTAAGAGGGCTGGGAGAGTCCTAGGTATCCCACCAGACATGGACCTGGCCAGAGAGGCCAGCCTGGAGAGATGGGTAGATTCTTGAGGTGGACAGCCACTGTGACCCATGGTGAGTTAGGAGGGACAGAAGGAGGGAGGAAGAAGAAGCAGTTGGGACAAGGGATGAGTGAGGAGGGGCGTTGGCTGTGTCTGTCCCTGCCCCCAGAGATGCCTTTCTATGTTCTGTCTCCCTCTGTTTTCCTCTTGAGAGCTCACATGTCTGCCACTAGAACCGCCCCCCCCCCACCATTTGCTTGGTACTTGGTCCCCCATCCCACTGCAGTCACCTCATCAAATCTTTGCTTCACTGTTTCCTTGGTTATCTTCCTCACTCTGGAAACTCCATGGGGCCTGGGACAGTGGCTCGTCATTTCTGGTTCTTAACGTACCAGACCCAGTGGCTGGGCTGCCGAAAGCCACCAATATGTGATGCTGACCGGACACATTCGGGGATGCAGCAAGGGAGAGAAAGGAAATGATGGTGGGCATGAGTTTCCCACTAACAGGGATCCTGGCGGTTCCTCCGGGGTTGTCTAGAGCTAAAGGAGAAACTCCCCAGGAGGGGTATGCGCGGAACCCGACCCTCAACTTTCCTGGGCAGGGACCCTAAGAAATTTGAGAGGCAGACCCGAGGTTTGGGTTGCTTAGCAGTTAGACAGTAGGGGGCGCTCTGGCCCCACCTAGATCCCTACCTCTGGTGTCCTAGTCCTCTCCCTCTTGACTGGAAATGCTGACCCCAGCAGCAGGATGCCCACAAGGGAAATTGCAGCAGCTCTGAGCCTAGGGCAGTTGGCTGGCTCCTCCTTGTGGGGCTGAGCATGGGGAAAGAGACCCTAGTCTTCACAGCCTGTTCTCTGGGATGAAAAGTAAGAAGGTTCTGGTGATGTCACCAGCTCACAAATACGCTAGGGCCTGGGGCCCAGAGTGCAGGTCTAGTCCCTGCCCTCCCTACCCTGACACTGACTGTGTGCTCTTGACACATTCACTTCCCCTCTCTGGGCCTCTTCTCCATCAAATGGCAGTGTTCATACCTTCTAGCCTGTTTGAGGATGCAGAGCACCCCCCAGATCATCCTGGGCTGTGGTGCTGCTGTGTGGACCATCTCCATGCTTTGTGGCCTCAGACATTGCCCTTAGGGGACCAGAGTCCAGAAAACCCACCTTCTCCTGCTGTGGAGACTGGTCCTGCACTGGGCGTTTCCCAGCCCCTTCCCAAAAGCCACTCAGGCACAACTAGGCAGATGAGCAAGCCAGTCAAGGAGCGGAGCTGGGGGGTGGAGGAGCCCCAGGCAGGGCCAGATGTGGGCCGTATTGCCCATATGGCAGATGGGTAACGTCTGTCAAACGGGGGTGGCTCTTGTTTTCTGAAACAAAGATTTTCAATTTGAACACGCCTGTTTACAAACTATCAGAAAAATGTGCCTGTGAAGACAGTTTGCTCGAATGCAGTCTCCTGCTTGTCACAGGCCTCCGGGGATGCGAAGGCGCCATGCTGGTTGGCTTTCAACAGGAAGCCGGTGGTGAGACTGAAGAGTCGTTGGCCGGAAATGAGGACAGAGGACGAGTCCTGGGGCCCAGATGTCTGAGCCCGGGCATCGGTCTCAGCTGGAGGAGGAGAGTCCGCTCGGTCCCTCACCACAGCTGGCCTGCCGGCGCCCCCAGCCACCTCTTGCCATGGAACAAAAGCAGAGACAGACTCAGGGGACCAAGGAGAGGTTTAATGGAGGAAGAATGAGGACTCCTCGGGGACTCCCCGTTACTCATTATTTCCCAGATGCCGGCTGGCTGCGGGGGCCTGTGAGGGCTCAGAGAGGGGCCTGGCGGAAGCCTGGGTGGGCAGCTTTGGTGACACAGGTGATGCATGGGTGATGTGCCTTGGCGCTGACTTGCTGGCTCCATGAATCGGCCGCCGGGGTGTCTGGAGGCGGGTGGTGTTCACAGGTGGGCGTGCTCGGAGATGAGAAGCGCTGATGCAGACCGCAGCTCCCTGCCCAGTCCTGCCCCTCGGGGAGGCAGGGGAGGCGACGCAGGGGCCCTCTCCCCGCCCACGCAGCTGCCCTGGGAGGGCGCTGCCTCTGCTCCAGGCTGGGTGTCCCGCGGAGGGCGCTGTCACAGGGCTGGCCAGCGAGTGGAGGGCGGCTCGGGAGTGGGAACCCCATGGAAAACCAGCCTGGAGTCGGAGTGCCCTACATTTCCCGGGATCCTGAACCTGGAGTGCCCGGGCCTCACCTGCAGCTCTGCCACTCACTGGCTGTGTCCCCTTGGGGGAAGAGTTACCTAACCCTCTCTGTGCCCCAGGGTCGTCCTCTGTCACATGGTCACAGAACAGTCCAGACCCGGTTACCCGGCCGTGAGGTCTAAATGAGGTAATACGGGCCACAGGTTCTTTTGAGCAGGATTTCTTCTACTTAGAAAGATAAAAAAAAAAAAAAAAAAGGGAATACTCCCTAAGAAGAGTTCTGACCTCAATATCTTTGGGTGCCTGATATTGGGGGGGGTTGTGGAAGGGCATCAGGGGTTGAATGGCGTCAGAGACTGGTAAACCACCCGCTCCAAGACCGCAAAGCCTTGTGTCTGTGTGTATGTGCATAAGTCACTTGTCCCCCCCAAGCACCGGGTCTGCATACTAAGATGCCGGCGGCGGGGGTGGGGGGGGTGGGTCGTGACAAGATTGGATGCCTCGGGAGTTTCAAGTGTCTTTATTCCAGACCAGCGTTTCTCAGCCTCGGTGCTATTGACATTTGGGGCCGGATGACTCTTTGTCGTGGGGGGCCGTCCTGTGCATTGTAGGATGATTAGCAGCATTTGTAGCTCTTCGCCACGAGGTGCTAGTTGTGACAATGAAAAATGTCTCCAGGTATTGCTAAATGTCTTCAGGGAGGGGAGGGGGGGACAGGTTGCCTCTGGTGGAGAACTCCTGCTTTGTACAGTTCTCTACGCAGCAAGCCTTCCGTAAGGGGCCATTATTTGCTGTCCTGAAATTTATAGCAAAGTTACTTTTCTGAGCCTCCGTTTGTCTGCCTCCTTCTGTGCACAGTCTAGAGAGTCCAGTGAAATCCTGGCAAACGGTTTTTCAACGTTGGTGGACCATAGGCATTCCAAACCCCAGCCCTGTTTGACATAAATTACTGGTTCCTTAACCTGGCTGGGCAGCTGGGTCAATTGGAACTTCATTTTTATTGTACTTCTTTTTCACTCAAACCTAAAAGGCTTTTAGAGCATTAAACGCAACATAAATCACTCAGTCCTTTACTATTAAAACCTGCGCTGCAATGAAAATTAAATAGTTAATTCTGTGGAGAACAGATCTTGAGGTAATCTTCTTTTGTGGTGAATACATTTTTTTTAAACCACAGACCTCAAATTGGTAGTTCCTTATTCAGGGGAAAGGCCAGAGAAGGGTTTTAAGGAGATGACCCAGTAGGAAACAAATGTGAAAGAACAGTCGGAAGCATTGGGGGTCCCCACTATTTCGGAAGTGGTCTAAGAGTTCCTGACTCTGGGCGCCCTCGTGCTGGGGCACCCTGCATATGATGAGGGTCTTTGACTCCCTGCCTTTCAAATGATTAATCTTCCTCCATAGATGTAGAAGGTTCAGCTCTCCTCTTTCCTAACTCCTTGTGTGTCTGCTCTAACATCTCCCCAGGATTTCCCCTGTCGCTGCCCAGGAGTGAGAATGTTCTTACAGGCTTTGGCAGCTTTTTTCCTGAATGCTCGTGGAGCTTGCTGTGGGGCAGTCCTTCAGTCGTGGGTTTGCCAGCACGATGGTCCCTTGTCGTTGGGACCGGGATGCCTGGGAGCAGACAGCAGAAGCAAACTTTGGAAATGCTGGGGTGGCAGCCACGAGCACCTGTGGGTGATGGATTGTCTTAAACGAAGTGGCTGGTGTTTGCCCCGTGGGATTTGGGGGTCTTGTCAGTAACGCCCAGTGTCAGAGCAGTGTGGCGTCCAGCTCGCGGAGGTGCGTCTTGGTAGCATTGAGTGTGGTCATTTGAGTCCCCTTTGTATTCGATGGCCTGGACTGTCATCTGCACGGCTGGTCCCATGGGCGTGATGATGAGGATTCCAGCTAGCACCACACCATGGCTGTGCCATGACAGATGTTACCTACACCGAGACGTCTAGGGTCCAGTAAGGTGCGTGCACCCCGGCAAGGACGCTGGCTGCTTGAGAGGCGTCAAGCCGGCTCCCTGCAGAGCGAATGTGGCTATTATCCTGGGATTTCTCAAGAATGTGCTTGGATGCTGCACCATGTGGACCAAATTGATGTTGGGGGTCATCCTAGACGTGAGCTATTGGAGATTGTGTTTCCCACATGGGCGTGGCAGCCACGGGGCGGGGATATCAGGGATGAAGTTAGTTCCAAATGGGCCCCTCTGAGAAGAAGTCTCTTCCAGCCAGGCAAACTGCCCCAAGGATTGTGGTGCAAATCGCCCTAACAGCGTGGAGTCCCCTCGCTTGCTGTGTAGACAGAGCTGATGCTGGAGTGTGTCTGGTCTCCACGGGTGGGGCTGCAATCTCCGAGCTCTCGTTTAGAAGAGCCGGGGAGGATGGGTGGGGGAGGCGATGAGTGGGTTGGCCCTGGATTGGCCATCTTTGTGGGCACCGAGTTGGGTCCTCTTTCACACTGGCACAGTGGTTCTCCTGCACTTAACCTGCCGAAGTGAAGGGTTTCAGCAAAGCAGAGATACGACGTCAGGAGCTGAGACCTCAGACGAGCCTAGGACAAGCTGTGAGGGCTTCCTCAGCAGGCATGGACCCTAGTGGAGGCTAAGCTCCTCCAGTGAACGATGAGGAGCATCTTACAGTTTGGCTCATTGTTGGCACTGGGAGGAAACAGTTTGAGTGATGGTCTTTATAATGGTCAGACGGTTTTTTAAACCCCCAAACCTCAGATTGTTGTTTGCACGCACCCTCTTGGGCAAAAGGAAGTTCATATTTGGAAGGTGCAGATTGTGTTTTCTCAGTAGGTCTAAGGAGAACCATAGGTAGAAGGACAGGAAGTCCTTCTGGGTGGGGTGGTGATCTCCCCAGAGGACTGGGCATCTCTGTCTTGGAAGTGGTGGAAATGATGGGAACGACAGGCGGCCTGTGACATCCAGCTCTTTAAAGGAGAAGGATTTCTTGCCTCTATTGGTGGGACCCCAGCTGGGCCAGCGAGGAGGCCTGCCAGGCACTCGAGGCCTCAGATGACCCCTAGGAATTGGTGTTGGGGCTCCAGGTTGGACTCCTTGAGCAAGAAGACCCCACAGGTTGGCTGCTTATTGATGCTGGGAGCCAGATCCCACCTGTGATGGTGGCTGGGCCAGAGGGACTCTCTGGTCGTTGAGGGTGCCTTCCATGAAGTTTCTGGTGACTGCTTGCTTCTTGGAGCTGTTTTGAGGGACACCGTTTGTTGAAGCTCTCTTGCTATCTTGGTGTGTTTGTCTGAAAACATATTTCAGATTGGCAGCCCCCGCCCCCCATCTCTGTGGCAAGAGCTCTTCTAACGTCCTGTGCCGTGAACGAGAGTTCATGGCTTTCCTGTTTAAAATACAACTGTAAATTTTATAGGACCTTTCTTGTTGTTGGCTTTCTTTTTTCTTTAGTTTTTTCTCCAGGGCCTGGATTTCCTGCTGGTTCATTTTCCCTTCCTCAGGCAGCTTCTGCTCTTTTCCCTTCCTGCTTGGCTGGCTGTGCATGAACGTGACGTGTTGCCCATGGCCTTCATTAGGGCCTGCGTGGTGTTGCCTTCATGCCCCGAGTGGGCATCGACCCAGTACGGGGAGCCCCTGCCTCCTTCGTTGCTTCGTGCCCTCTTCCGGCTCTGGCGGCTGGCCGCGGCCTCCCGCGCAGGACTGGAAGGCTGCATCTTTTTCAAACCACTCTCTTTCTTCCCGACTCTGTGTTGCAGAGCCACGACCTGCTGCCGGCGGCCTCCTGAGGCTTGTGTGATGTTGTTCTCGATTTTTGGGTAGTGTTTGAGCCATACATACACTTTCCTTGTTCTTCCTGCTACGGCCCAGTGATGCCTCCCCTCTCCTGGTGGAAGACAAAGAGGCTGCCCCTTTCCAGCCAGGGTGGAGGGTATTTTTTGTCTTGGGACGATCATGATCTGACAGGATCATCAGACTTTGTATTTTCTCATCCTGGGATTCAACTGTTTTCTGACTTGTGACACACTGGATGCCGGCGGAGCGGGGCGGGGGGGGGCGGGTGCTGTGAGCCTCTGTAAATGGCCTGAGGAAGTGGGGGTGTTTATAGCCGTGGACTCCTGTCCAGTCTCCTTGGCGGAGGGATGCGGTGCAGGGGTCAACTCTCCGGAACTTTTATAGCCTCCTCACATTTTGGAGTCAATTTCTTTTGCATGTGGCTCTTCCGCTTCTTACCAGTTAATCCAGCTGTGGCTTCAGCTGGGTCATCTTTGATGAAATATCCTGTCTTCTGAGGAGTATCTCCTGACTTCAGTGATTTTTCACGAAACCAGAGGCCGAAGAAAAAGTGACCCCGGAAAGGGAGTCACGAGCAGCAGCTCCCCTTCTCAGGACTTAGAGAGGCCACCTTTGGAGAGGGACAAAGACTCTGTCTTCTAGGCTGTGCACCCCTTCAGCTTCTCCTCTCTGGGTGCTGACAGTAACCCCTGGGGGGCGCGCTGCCCGGTCCCCACACTGCCCCGAAGCCAGGGTGAGGCTGCCTGGGCTTTTGTGATTTGGGGCATGGTTTTGTTGTTGGGAAGAAGAACTCTTCAAAACTTCACTTTGGTTTTTAAAATTACCGGTAGGAAACCTCGCTTTTCCTTTAACCCTTTAAGTTCTGTTTGCAATTTCTGCTCCAACAAATTTTAGTGATCCCTTTTAAGGGGGAAGTTGGTGAGATTCTGGGTCCTGTTTGGAGCAGTGAGTGGTGAGAGCCCATCCGCTGCTCATGGCAGGACGATGGGTCACTGACCCGCTGACCAAGACTGGGCGTTGCTGCTGGCCTGTCCTGTTGCGCCCTGGGCTGGTGGTTCGCAGCTCAGTGGTCCATCCACGTCCCAGAGGGGTGGGGGGGGGCTCGCTTTAGGCACTTGCCACCTCTCCTTGATTTGATGCTCTGCTGTCATTGTCTTGAAATTCTTCGTAATTTTTGGAAGAAGGAGGCCATGTGTTTTCTTTTAGCACTGGGCGCTACAAATCACTGACCTGGTTAGTCCTGAAGAGGGGCAGTTCCAGACTGGAGTGTGTCCTTGGAATACTGATGAGGGCAGTGGGGAAGGGGACAGCTCACTGACGGAGTTGTGGAAAGAGGCGGGGGTAGAGGGTGGATGCAGACGGGAAGGGAAGGAGCCGGCTTAAAATCAATGGGATGAGGACGATGAGATTAGGCATTTTGTATGGGACTCAAGGCAAGAACATCCGTGGGATTGTTGGCCATCTCATCAGACGGGGAGCCCCGGGCAGGCGAGGATGGGTGTGCTTTGGTTCTTCGCTCCATGACCCCCAGCCTGAGTGCAGCACAGCTCATGGCCCCGTAGTTAACGCTCCAAGGAATAGTTGTCAGACAATGACAGACCTCATAACCTAGCCGAGTGACAGTGGAATGTGCTTCTTTGGCAAGTGGCGAGTTTCCTCCTGGTCAGGGCACTGGTTAAGCAGAAACCAGTTCCTCATCTGATGTTGATCGTTGATGGTTTTCTTGGTTGTTTTCACATGTTGGAGCATGCAGCCTTTGGTACATACCTATCCGTGGCCCTGAACTCGTGGATTACTCTGTGCCTTTTGAAGAACTTTGTTCTTCCAACCTCTGGCCCTCCAGTCAGGATTCTTTGTGTCTCTGCTGGGTTCCTTTTTCCTAATACCCACCACCTCTCCAACTGGGCACCATGGCACTTGAACTCATGCACCTTAAAATTGTCAACTTAACTGATGACAGAGGCTTCCAGCACGTGCTTCCCTGCAACTGAGTGAACCTTTGGTCACCAGAGAGGTGGTCTGAACATAGTAAAGATGCTTGCATGGCCTCTGAGCTCTCTACCTACCTCGACCTGCCTTCCCTGTCCTGGGAGCTGCTCCCTCCCAGGCCATGGATATGGATGCTTCCCTGCTCCTTACCGTGCCTGGATTTGCTAGAAAAAATCCTCCTGGTGAGGCATCTCCAGGAAGGAGTTGGTGCTGGGAGCCTATGAGAGGGTCTGTGGGTGGTGCCTGCTCCATCCTGGGCAGCTGCAGCTGGGTGGGGGAGTCCACAGGTACTTTCTTTTGGGTTGGGGCGGGGCTTGGGATCCCCCCTCCCCTGTGCAGAGGGTGAGTTTAAGCACACTTCTCAGTTCCTGGCAGGTCATTATCAATGGTCTATGCAGGGTCCCTCTCTTGGTATTGCAATCCCTTTGGATGAGATGTCCCATGGCCATTCTTCTCCCTCGGAGACAGTCATTTGGGATGCTCAATGGGTGTCTTTTTTTTTTTTTTTTTTAATGCTGTAACAAAACATTATTGCTGTCTTGTGTATAAGCATTTTTAATTCACATAGATGGTATTGTTATGCCATTTCTTATTCTGTTTCCTTCCTCCTTCAGCACTATGTTTTAAGATGCAATCTTCCCCTCTACATTCTTAAAACCTATTGAGATTACCCAAAGAGCTTTTGTTTATGTGGGTTAAAACTATCGATACTTGCCACATTAGAAATCGAAACAGACGTTTACAAATATTTTTTGATTCATTTGCAAACAGAGATGGTGAACACATTGCCAGTTAAGATAAATAATATTTTAGCATTATTATGAAAATAGTTTTGACCCTGCAGACTCCCTGCCCTGTAGTAAGGTGTCAGTTTGTTCCAGAATGCGAAAGGATACATGAAGGATAAAGTTTGGAAAGTGAATTTTATTTGTATTGCTTTATAAAACCTGCATCTGAAGAGAAACGGAAATGTATTTTAGCAAAGTTTGCTCAGGTTTGATGGGCTTTGCCTCCTTGGCTTACTGATCATTGCCTGCAGTATGGAAGGTTATTCTAGATAGCAGAGACTCTGTATCTTACCAGAACACTTTTTGGTGCTTTATGTTGAATTTGTCCTATCCTAGAATAGGTGATTTTAAAACACAAAGAACAAAAACTCATCCCTTGTGAACAGGCCATGTGTATATATGCATATGTATATAAACAGGCATTTCCTGTTTATTTTACTTATTTTATAATCCATACCTGCATAGGCTTTTTTTTTTTTTTTTAGGAAAACGAAGAGGATATTAGGTTGTGCAACCATCCCACCACCTAATTCTGCCTGATTCCAGATAGAATTAATTCCTAATTAATGAATTCCTCATTGGTCAGGCCCTAATTAATCCCCAGTCCCTACTTTGGAACTAACGGTTGCTCCCCATCTCGGTACCCCTGCCGCCAGCCCCGGCAACCATCACTCTACCTCCGGTCTCAATGACTTGGTCATGCACATTCGGTGTACATGCAGTCACCCAGGATGTGGCCTTTTCTGCCTGGCCTCTTTTACGTAGCGTCACGTTTTTGGGGTTCATCCATGTTGTAGCACATGTCAGCACTTCATTGCATTTTATGGGTGACTAATCAGCAATCCCATTGTATGGATGTGCTGTACTTTGTTGATCCATCGGTTGATGGACATCAGACTTGCTTCCCCACTTTGGCTATTATGAATAATGCTGCTGTGAACACTGTGTGTAAGGTTTTATGGGGACGGATGTCTTCTAAATAGCCCCAGGTCCGTTTACTTTTAACAGTTGGCACTTCATGACCTGGGTAACCAACGGGTTGTTTCTCAGGCACCCATGATCATATGTTAATCAGGTGTCCCAATCTCTTCTGACAACTCTTTAGGTGTCTGCCTTCCCAAATAATGTAATAAATAGAGGGGAAAAAACATGAAAGGGAACTTTCTAGGATATCTTTTACACTTACAGTGATCTTTGAGGTGTCCCAGAGGGGCCCTGGAAAATCACAAAGATCTGGGTTTACTCCTTATTAAAAGAGGGATGCTAGAAATAATTAGGCTGGTTTGATGTGTTAACTGTTGTAAGATTTGCATGAGAGGAGTTGTCAGATCAGAAGACATGTTCCCCTACCTGAAGTTAAGCTTATATGGATGAAATGGGAATATATTTTAGAAGACTTTGTGTGTGTGTGTGTGTGAGAGAGAGTGCGAGGGGAAGTCCCTGGAGATTTGTCAGTGCACTCACTGCCCACATGTGTGTACCCTAGGGGAAACGCCCATCTAAAGTCTTAGGAAATAGTTCTGTACCATCCCCGCATAGAGACCTGTCCGTTCCTCCATTCTGGTGATACTGTTGAGAGTAACGGACCAACCACAGCTACGCAGGCTTCGTCATCGTGTAGGTATTCTGTGTCAAGCTTTCCCAGGAGGCTCTGCTCTAAGCCCCAGCCTGCAGAGTATGTGTGTGTGTGTGTGTGTGTGTGTGTGTGTCAGAGGATGGTTCTACAGTCTCATGAAGAATGACTGTACCAGGTACTTGGAACCATCACGCCTTTAAAGAATAGACTCTTGGGTGCGGGCTTCTGAGCAGACGTCACTTGAGCACCTCTCAGACTAGCCCTGTGGTCTGCGTCCGGATTTCCAGGACTCTCTCCGTTCTAGGAGCAAGACAGCGTCATGAAAGCTGACTGCTAATCCAAGATCCAGTGGAACAAGAATGATTACATAGGACTGCATGAAATGATGGGGGAATTTTATTGTGGTTCTGTGTTTAAACTAATAATGTTTTATTGCTCTATTTTCTGGTTCTATGGGGAAGCCTTTTCTCTTCTTTGGGCTCCCTTGTAATCCACACAATTTAGTAGACTCTGCTTTTGGAAACAGAAATAAGGCATTTAAAAATGATACTTGGTTTCCACTGGTGTGTAATGGTATTTCATTTCACTAATGGCTAATGATGTCAGTCTTCTGTTTGCTTTCAAGTAGGCTCCATGCCCAGCGTGGAGCCCGGCACGGAGCTTGAACTCATGACCCTGAGATCAAGACCTGAGCTGAGATCAAGAGTCGGACACTTAACCGACTGAGCCACCCAGGCACCCCAATGATGTCAATCTTTTATGTGTTTGTTGCTCATACACACTTTTCAGTGTCTTCCTGCCTCTGCCAGGGGATCAGTGTGGGTGCTCAGCTCCTCAGCCATGGCAGACAGACTTGTCCCCTTGAGGTGTCTGCCAGGTTTGGGGGACTCCCACCCCCTCAGGAGGGGGCAGTGCACCTGAAAACTGAGTAGGACTGCCCAAATTTGGAACCCTCTGAGTCCCTGAGAGTCCTGGGGCAGCCACGGAACTGCCAGCCGGGGGTAGAGGAAGCCTCTGGTACTTTGGCCCTGGCACCTGCAGTAGCTATGACCCCACAGCCGTCATTTGGTAATACTGTGGTGCTGGGCAGTGTGCTGAGAGTGTGTGTGCAACTAGGATCACCCCACGCTGCCCAGAAACGCTGCGGAAGAGAGGATCTTAGCCACATTTCATTGTGTGATGCGAACATAGTTACTGAGTGCGTGGCCCGAGGCTCTGCCATGTGCTCATCTGCTGTCGCTGCTGCAGCCAGTTACCACGGACTTGCTGCCCTAAAACAACACACGCTTATTATCTTAACAGCTCTGGATGCCAGAAGTCCAAAATGGGTTAACATCGAAGTATCAGGGGCTTCTGGAGCCTCCAAGGGAGAATGTTTTCCCACTTTGCCGACTTTCTAGATGCCTCCTGCTTCCATCTTGAAAGGTAGCCGTGGCTGGCTGAGCCTTTCGCACAGTGCTTCACTTGATCTCTGCCTCCCTCTTTCCCATCTAAGGACCCTTGGGATTCCTTGAGGCATGGGGGTAATCTCCCTAAAGTCAGCTGATTAGCAATCTTAATTCCTTCTAGGACCTTAATTCCCCTTTGCCCGGTAAGAGAACGTATTGACTACATCCTGACGTCTTTGGGGGGCCCATAATCCTGGGGAGTGTTGGGATACTGGGTGGGGAAGCTGGGAGGAACGGGGTCCCGGGGTATGTGGGTGGAGCAGGCAGGGGCAGGACCTGTGCAGGGGGTGCATCTTGCCGCCCTCAGGGACTCCCCGCTCTGGCTGGAGGAGCGGCCGAACGCATACCAGGTCAGGTGCTCATGGTGCCATGGTGGGGAAATGCTGCCAGGGAGGAGCTATGGGGTGAGGGGGTGCAGTGGGCTACAGTTTAATCAGGGTGGGCCTCACTGAGGAGGTTCTTCATCTGAAAATAGGATCCATCCCATAGGATCGCTGCGGCATTAAATGAGGTAATGTCAAAAATGCATCCTGTAGACAGTGATCATATTTTTTAAAAAGTTATCTATTCAAGAATCTCAGCTCTGTGGATGCATGGGCCAGGCTGGCCCTCTGCCATGAGGCATTGGATGAGAGGTGGGGTTAATTACATTTTGAGGAGGAGAGGTTAAATTGGAGGTGGTCTAGAGCTCCTGGTTGGAGGTGCTCCCTGCTTGGAGGACATCACCTGGTCCCACTGTTGCCACACCCAGCTGCTCTCCCTACTAGAGGGAATGTGGATCCAGTCTGTGGGATCCATACGCTGGCTCCGCCCCACACTGGCCGTGAAATGTGGGGTTCTTCCTTAACCTCTTCAACCTTGAGTTTCCTTTTCTGTGCAGTGGAGGCGGTCACAGCACCGCTCCAAGGAGTGAGGGATACCTCAGGTCAACTGTTTAGCACAAGACCTGGCGCTTAGTCAGCTTTCAGTGAAGGGATCACTGCTGTCATTATCTCGGAGGTGGAGAAAGGAACATGGAGTTAAAGAAAGGACCGGCTGATGGAGACAGGCCGGGAATGGCGAGGGAAAGCCGAGAGTACTGGGGTCCTACGTCTCTGCTTTTCGTGGTTACTCCCCACTTGGGTGGTCCCATCGCCCACCCCCCACCCCCACCAAAGAACAGGCTCCTTGTCAAGAAGAGCTGCTAACTGCAGACAGAAGTCGACCACTTGACCAGAACTGGGTGAGCTTCCACGCAGAACGTTTCCACTTTATTGTCTGTAAACGCTTCTTTGGTAAACAAGGAGACAAGGAACCCACAGAGCAAAGGAGCACGCTGGGTCCAGAAGACAAAGGGCGGGCACCCTCCACGAACAGGGGCTCTGAGAAGACAGCTATGCCATTAGCGAGGTGGGGGCGGAACGGGGGAGAGGGGAGGGGAGTGGGAGGGAAGAGTCGGCTCGGTGGGACAGAGAAGCCTAGATCATACAGCGGAGGAGCTCATGCATCACAGCGAAGGGGGGCGGGGAAGCCCCGCCCGTGCCCCGCCCACC
This sequence comes from Mirounga leonina, assembly GCF_011800145.1. Taxonomy (NCBI): domain Eukaryota; kingdom Metazoa; phylum Chordata; class Mammalia; order Carnivora; family Phocidae; genus Mirounga; species Mirounga leonina. The sequence continues at coordinate 13,564,284 of NW_023270469.1, read as the reverse complement.
GCCCACACGGGTGGTACCCTGCTGCGGGCAGAGCAGCATGCCGGGTCGGGTCAGGTCCGGGGAGGTTGGAGGGGGCTCCCGGAGGCCCGTCAGCAACCCACCCTCCATCTCTCCTTTCCTGCTCTGCAGGCTGGTGTGTGCAGGTGGCGGGGGCGGAGGAGGAGCGCTCACGATCTCGGGGTCCGGGGAGAAGTGGCAGGGCAGCGGGGGCAGGGTTTGGGGGAGGCGGAGAAACAGCCCCTGGCCCCCCTTTACATGGGGGGCTCGCTGCAGAGGACAATCTCCAGGTCCTTGCGGTAGAGCTTCCCCGCTTCAGCCAAGGACATGACGCTCTTTCTGTAGGTGGTGAGCTGTTGGATATTCATTTCCTAGGAGACACAGGGAGAGAGTAAGAGCCCCTCACTGGATGGCTCCAGCGGAGGCTCCCATCTGCTCATTCACAAACACATCCGCCAGAACCTTTCTCTTCTCCCCATCCCAGCAACCATGGGCTTTGGAGTCAGAAAGCCCTGCATTAAACCCTCTCTCTCTTACTGGCTGCATTGCTTTGGGGAAAGTATTCATCTTTTCTGACTTTCAGCTCAGCTGCCTCATCCGTAAAATGGGTTCATTAACAAGGTCTGCCTCACTGAGGTGTTAGGATGGTTAGCTGAGGGATGAACTCGAACAATGCCTAGCACAGCCCCTGACACAGCGTGCCCTCCAAAATCGGCTAGTCCCTATCTCTGCATGACTTGTATCAAGTCCCCGGCTCCCTGGGCCTCCCGTACTCCTCATGGGTCCTTGAAGGTGAGGAAGAGAACACAGGGGAAGCTCCCTGGTCTTGCCTGCCCACCCCAAGGACCATACTTTCCTCAACTTCACCCATTTAAAGAAGGAATCCTAACTCCTGCCTCCCCAGCAGCAAGGCTCACCTGCCTACTTATTGTTCAGTGGCTTCTGTGGCCCTTCAGAGGCCATGAGGACAGGTGACCCACAGACATATGGCCACTGTCTCATGTAAAATGGAGGCCAACATTAAACAGAACATCAGTACCTAATATGCCTTGTGTTGAATACATGCTTTACAATAATTGATTTGGATACAAATAACCAATAGGTCTGAAATACAGCAAAGCCATCCATCACTTATACTATCTTTTTGTCTCCCTTCCTCTCTCCCTTGCTCACACACTCCCTCCCTCCCCCGCTCCTTCCCTCCTCTCTTCTTGTCTTGAAATTGTTGGCAGATCTTCCTTCCTTCCTTCCTTCCTCCCTCCCTCCCTCCCTTCCTTCCTTCCACCACCCCTTTCAGGGTGATGGTCTTTATCTCCTTTCAGCTAATGAAAAAACTGAAGCATAAAAACTATGGTATTTGTTAGAGGACTGGACCAACTCTACAGCCACAAATACCCTTAGTTTCCTGAGTCCCGAAGTCTATCTAATTCTTTGCCTGGCTCACCTGCCCTCAGTCACCTCTCTTTTTGGTGCTCAGAGGTCGGTCCTTTACTGTGTCTCAGGACATCCCCCCATGTTACTGATTCCGGGTTTTGTGCCACCACACACCCTGGAAGCACTGTGTGAGCGTCGCTAGCTTTGCGGAGCATCTTCCCTGAAGCTGGGAAGTCCCTGGAAATATCACCTAGTTGTGATACTATCTACCATTCAAATTAGGAGCCAGGGAGGGGACCCCATATATCAACCCAGAGCTGGAGAACCGCCCGCCCCGACTCACTGTGGCATCAAGACTCTTAGCAGCAGGAAGGGAGAGCGCTGCTCACTTTCTACGTCTAGAAGTTCTGCTGGAAGCTGAAGAAGGCTTTACTGAGCTGCGGTGGCCTCAGGAGTGGTGAGAAATACTGAGGTTTGATCTCACCAGCCTGTCCCTCAGGAGCCTCAAACATGAATCAGCTCAGAATCCGTATCAGAGACCTCGCACCATCCAAACGGCATGTGCATCTGCCATGGGGGTTCACAGCAAACGGCCGGCCGCTCCCTTCCCAGCATGGGTGCTGCTGTCCCAGTCCCCTGGCTCCCTCTCCTGGCTCAGGCTCTCCATACCCCGCGGCTACCTCCTGAGCTTGGTACAGGTGGAAGACTCCCAGGTAAACAACTCTATTAATATCCTTGTTCTCCACCCTTCCGAGTTGCTTCCTAACCCCAACACCTGACTGTTTTTGTTTCCACATCTCGAGTGAACCTGTGTGGCCACAGGAGTGGTATTTCGTGGTAATTAGGAAAGAACCTAGGGGCGCCTGCGTGGCTCAGCTGGGTTAAGCGTCTGCCTTCAGCTCAGGTCATGATCCCGGGGGTTCTGGGATCGAGCCCAATGTCAGGCTCCTAGCTCATCAGGGAGTCTGCTTCTCCCTCTGCCCGTCCCCCCCGCCACCGCCCCGCTTGTACTCTCTTTGTCTCTCTCTCACAAATAAATAAAATCTTAAAAAAAAAAAAAAAAAGAAAGAAAGAGCCTAGTTAGGTGATGAGCAGAAAATTCAGGTCACTCCCAAGATTTAATGCTTGCCTTCAGGGTCGAACAACTTCAGGTGTTGAGCAGGGCCATAGGGAAAATAATGATGCCTCGTTAATACAATTATAGTTAAAGATATTTTCCACTAAGATGCCCAACACTCCTTGGACACATTAAGGGCGCATAAATAATTTTCTCCTAGAGTTTGGTGCCAGGAAAGAGTCTGCTGAATTCAGATACCTGGTGAAGACCTCCTTCTTCCTAAGAAGTATGTGCTTACTTGTAATTTATTTTCTGCCTCTTTCAAAAAGTACTTGTACATAACAAAAAATAAATAAATGTGGGATGAAAGAAATGAAGAATGATATTCAGGACGAAGATGAAGTGGTCAGAAAGCAAGCAGCTGGAAGGGGAGACAGACTCAGGGGCTGCAGTGAATTTTGTCCCCTGAAACTGAGCAGTAAATTTAGCTTGTGCCTGGCAGCCAAGGTGGTTAGACAACGCGAGGAAGTATGGAGTGTTCATCTCATTAAAGAAAACAGCAAAACCATTTGCTCAGAGAAAGGCATTTTCCAGGAGGTGAAGGAAGGCGGCTACAAAGACAGCAGTGGGCTCCTGGTCCCCCTGCCGCCCCCGACCCTGGCCTCCTGATGAGCCCGCCCATGCCTGCGGTCTATCCTGGAAGCAACGCCACCCAGGGAAAGTAATAGTTCGGTTCTCTGTCTTTTGCCTTTTCTTTGAGGGGAACAAATGCTTCCGTGGCTCATCTTAGCCTCTTGCCCACCTCCAGACCCTGCATTTATTTTTTATTTTCTTTTAAGATTTTATCCGTTCATTTGAGAGAGAGAGAGAGAGGGAGAGAGCATGCATGCACAGGCTGGGGGGAGAGGCAGAGAGAAAGATCTTCACCCCCCACCAGCCCCTTCTTTCCCAAATCTCTCCTTTTAAAAAAAAATTTAAATTCAGTTAATTAACATATAACATATTATTAGTTTCAGAGGTTCTCCCAAATCTCTCCTTGTGGGAAAAGTCTTTTCGGGTGGCGGTCAGGCTCTCAGTGCTTCACCGTCGTATCACTCCAGAGAGCCAACAGGGGGAACACCCCCGAGGAGCTGTTGAGGGGTGAACAGATAAAAGGTGGTGGACACGAACACTGGAATATTACTCGGCCTTAAAAAGGAAGGACGTCGGCATTGCTACAACATGGGTGAACCCAGAGGACATTATGCTCAGCGAGGTAGGCCCATCACAGAAAGACAAGCCCTGGATGCCACCGTTTCGGAGGTGCCTAGAGCGGCTGGGGGCCGGGGACCGGGGGAATGGAGAGTGGTTGTTTACTGGACGAAGAGTTTCGGTTTTGCAAGAGGAAGAGTGTTCTGGACGTCGTGGTGGTGATGGCTACACAACAACAGGGATGTATTGAATACTGCTGAAGTGCACGCTCAAAAAATGGTTAAGATGGTCAACTTTGTGCTAAGTGTATTTTACTGCAGTTAAAAGAAACATCAGCCAATCAACCAAGCACCAACCAGAAACGAAACAACAGCCCCCAAACTGCGCTGCCTAGTTATGGGTGATCAGAGGAGAGCAAAATGACCCCATGTTCCTTTCCCCCCTCCCTCAGGAGCCTCTCTCCTGCCCCAGGGCCACCTCCCTAGGCCTCAGGGCTCAGTTGCTTACCTTCTTGTTTTTCTCATACAGGTCCTTCAGGAGGGCATCCAGCTCATTCTCATCGATGTAGCCGCTGCCGTCCTGGTGGTGGGGAGCAGGGGCAGCACAGAGCTCTAGAATCAGGCCCCATCACCCCTGACCTGGCCTCCCGATTCCCCCAACTCATCCCAGGGAGCCTGCAGAGTGTGACCTTCCCTCTACTCTGCAGGTGTTCACACCGTGTGGTGTTAAAATAACACCTAACTGCTGACTTCCCCAGCCGAGGCAGGAACGGGACACTTGAGGGCAAATGTGCGTCCCGGTGTTTTTCATTTGCATTGAAAATATAAATGAGGTTCCAGAAGCATTTAGCTAACTCCCTAAGATGTCAGGATGAACATAGGGGCTATTTAAAGCTTACCCCCCATGCTTTGGTTATAAGGGAGACTATTGGAGTCACACAGGTGGGGGCAGCAAAGGAAGGGGTGACGGGCGGTAAGGGGGTCCTCTCCCTCCCAACTTCCTAGCAAAACACTTGGCTCCGATGTGAAATTACGAGCTGGCGGCAAGGGAGCAGTACTGAGCTCCTCCTTACTCCGAAGGACAAAGCGGAGCCATGTGGCTGGGGGCTCCCCTGCTTTTCCCTCCCACGCTGTCCTCCCTCTTACCTTGTCGTAAAATGTGAAGATTGCGTTGAACTCCTCTGAGGTCAGCTTCATGCCCTGTAAGGCCCGAGGTATTAAAGAGAGAAGCAAAAGCCTGGGTGTGTGTGTGTGCATGCGTGTGCATGTCTGTGCATGCACATGTATGTGTGCGTGTATGCACGTGTGCACAAGTGAGCGAGCACGTGTGCCTGCGTGTGTGTGAGCGAGCGTGTGCACGCATGTGTGCGCACCTGTGTGCTGGAGGGCGGACAGGAGGGTGGCAGAGTGAAGTGCGTGGGGATGAGGGAAGGGAGGAAGTGAAGAAAAGCAGAGGCTCTTTTACCTGAAATTTAAGCAGGAAGTTTTCCTGTACAGGCAAGAGTCTGGAAAGGAAGTGTTAGAGCAGAGCTTAGGAGACAGGGCAGAGGCCAGAAAAACGGGGACGTGGGGGGATGTGGAGGCAGCACCCGCAATTCTGGAAACCGTCTCTGAGCACGGAGGAACTTGTGGCAAGTTCTACAAGGAGGGAGGTGGACACACTGAGGTGCTGACACTCTCTAGCTTGGTCTTGAGCTTCATGACACCTGACCCGTCACTTTCCCCCCACCGACTGGTCTTCGAGCCAGGGAGGGTGGCAGGAACGGTCTTCAGAGGTCCTGGGAAAAGTGACCCTGGGGTGGGCTCAGGCACTTACCGGGACATCTCCGAGAGGCCCAGCTTGCCATCCCCGTTCAAGTCGAACATCCGTAGCTGTTGGGGACAGACAGAGGTGCCTGGGTGATTTGCTTTGACCTCTCCTGGGGGACCCTGACCTGCCATCCCTTGTACTGAAGAGGAAGGGAGATGGGTGGGTGTGCTCTGCCCCCTCTGAGGTCACCTGGAGGCCAGAGACCAGCATGGTCTAAATGGGTCCCTGATCCTCTCTCCCTTTCTCGGGGCGAGGGCCCCAGAAGCATGGCCGGCCAGCAGCAAAGGCCCACCTTCTCCAAGCCCATCCTCTCCCAGAGCTGGGGAGGTTGTCATGGAAACAGATGCTCCCAGTCTCTCTTAGCTCAGTGAGGATCTCAGACAGAGGGGGTGTGGGGCCAGAGACCCAGCATCCCTTTTGTCAGCTGCCACTGGGAGTCACCTCACCGGGGCCTGAAGACTCAGCCAACAAAAGACCCTGGAGACCCAGAATCCCACTGGCTTGGGGCCCGAGTTCTGTGCCTCTGGAGGGGGGAGGGACACTTTTGCCCACTCACTATGGTTTGGGTGTATTCTTGCAGCTTGGGTTCATCATATGGCCGGTTCGCCTTCTTCAGCAGGTCAGACAGAAATCCCTAGAACACAAAAGGTCTCTTCAGAGCTCCTGACTCAGTCAGTCCCTCCCTTGTACTTGTTCCTTCATTCAGTCAACATTGCTTTCCGAGGTCTACCATTTGTATGACTTACATCCCTCCTAATTCCCTAATCCCTAATGCTTGGGGAATGACCATGAAGGCCTGGAGGTAGCTCCTGGATACAACTTCAGCCCCTAAGAGAGGTGGTGGAAACTGGCTCTGGCACCTCAGAGAGCCCAGGACACAGGGCTAAGCAGTGCCTGGGGATCCCTAGTTCCAGAGGAATGGTGGGGTAGATGTACAGGCCAGGAGGCCAATCTGCTGGAATCGCCTTGAAGGTGCCTGTCCTGGGCACTGATGTGCGAAGGAGTGTAGTCCGGTCCAACTCCCTGGCCCTGCGGCTCCGTGTTACTCATTCACATGGCCGTCCTGAACATGTCCACCGATTCAGAGCTGGGCTTAAGTGTTCCTGAGCAGACCATAAACCCATGTTCCTCACCCAACATCTCCTCCCTCCCCGGGTTCCACTGCTCTGGCCTCAGTCCCATTCTCTGTGCCTTCCATACCCTCCCCAAGGCCCATCCTACCTTGAGCTCGTTGGCTTCAATGTAGCCACTTCTGTCTGTGTCATACTTCCGCCAAGCCTGCAATGGGAACACCAACCTATTTGCAAAGACCTGTCAGCATCTATAGGCCTCCTTCCAATTCCCTTTAATGGACCAGGTTGGGTCTTGATGTTCAAGAATATTACCGGGGGATGGGGGCATGGAGATGGTCTAGCCCAGTCCCTTCCATGTCACAGATGAAGAAATGGGGGCAAGTGTCTTGGCCCAGGTCACACAGAGAAAGAAAAAAAAACTGCTGGGACGATGTCTCCCTACTCTAACTGGCCTGGGTCTCTTTTTGGATCATTTTGTAACTAGGGTTATGGTTTTCTTTTCTTTTTTTGGACAGGGTTATGGTTTTCTAAGGTGCTAGCCAAGCAACTTCTAGCACTAGGATCTGGTGGATCCGATTTTTGCTGTGGGTATACAGCATGTTCTTTTACTGCTCTGGAGGTTTCTCATTCTCTGAGTAGGGCCAGGGCCAAGGGTAAGAACCTTCTGGAAGGGGCAGACATAGGCTTTGGTTCCTCGTCACTGTACTCCCTCGTCCATTCCTCCATCATGGTGCACACGGCATCCACGTCTGAAGGGGAGCAGAATTGGTAGTGTCGTCAGCTTGTTTAGGCTATCCCAGGGCGACTCCCCATCTTTGTGATAAAAAGCGTTCCTTTTTCTCTTTTTTTAAGGAAACCACTCCTCTCCCTGCTCAATCCAAAGGGCCCCATTTCCGCAGATCTTTGATCTATGTTGGTGCCTTTCAAGGCTTCTTCCCTTGACTTTTCCTCTCTTGTCCCTCAGCTCCGAAGCGCACACTGCACACGGGTGATGCCTGGTTTACTGAGAATCAGCAAGCACTAATTATTTTGCCAAACTTGGATTCCCTGCATCCCCTCCTTTCTCCATGTCATGTCTCCCTTTTATTGTCTGGAGGCTGAGTTTATAGATATACGAGGATCTTTTTTCCATACCAGCAAGCAAGGCCGTGTAATTCTCATGGGATTGTGGTGGCTCAGGAGATTTGGTAGTACTTTTTTTTTTGGATCCTGATTTTTTAAAAAGTTATGAGACATGAGCAAATCCCAGCAAAAGGGTAGATGTATACCACAGACAACTTGGATAGATGATATTTGATCAGGGGACTGTCTTTTCTCTGGGGGAAAAAATGCATTGGTTCCATCCAAATATTCCTTCCTGTGCCCAGAAAACCTGCCCTTGAGAAAGTACTAATATGTGCAGATTTACAAATATGACTTCACCAACGAACTGCATGTACTTAGTGCCTTAGAATTTAGTTCATCTGAGTCTTGACTGGGAAAAAAGGCAGATACCCCCTAAGTTGCCTAAAAGGAGGGTAACCTGGGTGTGCCTGGGTGGCTCAGTTGGTTGAGCATCTGCCTTTGGCTCAGGTCATGATCCCAGGGTCTTGGAATCGAGTTCTGCATTGGGCTCCATGCTCAGCGGGGAGTCTGCTTCTCCCTCTCCCTCTGCCACACCCCCTGCTTGTGTTCCCTCTCTCTCTCTCTCTGACAAATAAATAAATAAAATCTTTTTTTTAAAAAAAGGAGGGTAACCTGAAGGGACCCCAGTCCACTCAGAGCAAAGCATCGCTTTGCTTTTTGCTTTTCTTTTGGGAGAGATCCTCCCAGCGGGTCTGACCTCCCTCCCTCCCTGGCCCCGCCCCCACCCCCCAGACACTCCCTGCTCACTTCTCTTCCCGCCAGCACTTTGTGCTTCTCCATCAGTGGGTCATTCTCTTCCCATTCAAGGAAAAGAGTTCAAGGGACCTGGGCTTTGTGAAATCTCAAAGAAATCCTGAGGCATCGCTAAAATTAGAAATTACAATGTTGTGCTTAGCAGTGGGACGGAGCTAGCCTTTCAGGGAGGCACAGGGACCAATTCATGTTTCCAGCTGATAAAAATGGAACAAATGGCCAACCCCAGGGGGGTGGTGCTGTGGGATGGTGGGGTCTCGGGAAACTCGGTTGGGGCTGTTGGCTCAGCAGTTATACTGTAGATGAAAGGATAAAGACAGATAAGAATATGGAATCATGTCAACGACACAGAGAAAAACCACTAATGACTTTGAGAGAGGGGGACAGAGACAGAGAAAGGTATTTTTTGCTTCTCTTTAAGCATTTCCAGCCCCCCCCCCCCACCGCAAACTATTGTCATCCCCATTTTCCAGATCAGAGGTGGGATAGAGGCCAATTTTTGGCTGCCTCCCTGCCCATCAGGGAGGGAGCCATCAGGCATAACGCTCCCTTTTCTACAGACAGAAAAATCGACTCTCACAAAAGCAGTACTCTGACAAGGAGATGCAGAGCTTCCCCACCCCCCTTGCCCCCCCCCCCCCCCCCCGCAAGACAGGCAAGAGAAGGACTAAGAACAGAATCCAGAATGTCAATGACCAGCTTATGGAATCTTGCCATCTTGAAAAGCCTGGGGAAAATCCTTTAAAGCACCATAAAATTAAATCCATATCTGATGCTTAGGCAAGCTGCCGCTTAAAAAATGACTTTTCTGCCCTGAGAATCGGTTCTTTCTAACCAACTTTCTACCCATGTAGGGAACTCCATGCCATGTGGGTTTCTGGGCTAACTATTAGTTTTGGGCAGTAAATCACGGAGAGGGGATTACCGGTGTCTGGACATGGATTTAACATGAGGAATGGCAACTCAAGTCAAGTTGAAGGCCAGTCATTATCAGAGCAGACAGTGTGTGGGGGGTATCGGTTAAGTTTCCCTCCGAGGGACACATACATTGAACAGCGAGGGTGCAGAGTCCAGAAAAATATCAAGAAATAATTGGTACTTTGCTGGGTATCAGGATTAGTCATGTATTTGGTTGAGTCATATGGAATTTCCAATATTTATAAATAAAAAATGGTCAAATATTAGTGATTTCACATGGTTTCATCTATCGTTGACTATTACTAAAAAAAATATGTGAGTTTGGATGGTCTGTTTCACTTGAGGATTTCAAAGAATGTCTGTTGCACAGATCTATTTTAAAGGCGGGCACTGACGTGTAGACCATAGTTAAGAATCAGAACTGGAAGATACTGCAAACTGGAATCCCCCCGCCCCCCACCCGAGCTTTTTCAGCTTTGGGATGGCACATAAATCCATGCTCCCCACACATGCTCCTTGGAGCCCTGACTTCAAGGGACACTAATGTTATTGAGAACACAGTACGTGAGATCTGGAAGCCAAATGACGTGAAACAGATCTCTTCACTGCAGGATTTCTCAGAGACTGTAAGATGCAAATGTCCATGACCAATTCCCGAAGGGGAGGTAAGTGTGTACATGGCATCTCCCAAATGTACTTGCCCACATTTACTTCTCACTGTATCCTGCACGCTTTGACGTGCACATATCATTTGGGGATCTTGCTGAAATGTAGATTTCTGCGTGGATCAGGGACTCTGCGTTTCTCACACGCACTCAGGTGATGGTGATGCTGATGGCATTGGTCCAGGGACCATGCGCTGAGTCGTGGAGTTCTAAGGGGTTTAGCATCGCCCAGGGGACCACTCCCAGGCATTGGGGTGGGCCTGGCTCTGAACATGGGAGAAAGGCAGCGCCTTGGCCTCACCTCCATAAACTCGGTGCTGGAGCCCACGTGCTGCCTAAAGCACAGAAGGAAGTTCTCCTCCGTTGGCAGGATCTGCGCCAGCTGTGGGGGCCAGAGAGCGACAGAGACGTTAGAGGGCCCTGCCAGGGAGCAGAGCAGACTTTCCTGGAGGGAGGATGGTGAATGGCCAGCGGCAAGGTAGCATGGGAGCTGCATTTTGCTTTTCTTCCTGAGAACAGCCCTTCAAAAGGGAAGAAGGATGTTCTGAGAAGTATATCTGGGTCGCCCCACATCTTAGGTGTGAGCAGCTTGAGGGACAGACAGTGGTGCCACTTTAAAAATGCAAGTATCCCGTCTTCAAAAGAATACTTAATAGATGATTCCATCTATATAAAATTCTAAAAAATGCAAACGAATCTGAGATGGGTGGTTGCTTGGGATTTTTAACGGTGATGGAAATGCTGTATCTTGATCGTGGTGGTAATTACATGGCTGTGCGGAACGCCAGAACTTGGCTCTTCCAATCAGTGCAGCTTATTGTACGTAAATTATCCCTCAACAAATCTGATTTTTTAGACAATGCAAAAATACCCTAGTTCAGCAAACACGGCTGGCTGTCCCGGACATACTTTGCTCCCAGCTTCCTTGGTCACAGGCAAATCCCGATAGGTCGGAGTCAGCTAAACGTGCCAATCCTGTTTCCCTTGCCAGGGATTGGCTTATGAACAGGCATGTGACCTAGTTCTGGCCAATGAGGTGTGAGGGGAGGTCTGCTAAAAGTACTCCTGGGAAAGGTTTCCTTGTTCCCAGGAGGGGCCAAATGAGATGGATCCTTCCTGCATCTGAACATGGGTGTATCCGGATGTGATGGCTGAAACAGTAGCCCAGCCTGAGGATGAAGCTATTTTGGGGGGCAGAGAGCTGCGGAGAAGCAGGGATGGGGGCCTGGCCTCCTTCATCTGGAGCCAACCCTTCCCATGGCTCGTCTCATTAGGAGCCTCTCATGGTTTAAGCCAGGAGTAGGTAAACAATGGGCCATGAGCCAAATCTGGCCCAATGCCTGTTTCTGTAAATGAACTTGTCTTGGAACGTGGCCATGCCCATTCATTTTTATACTGTCTATGGCTGCTTTTGTGTCGCAGTGGCAGAGTTGAAAGAATTGTGACAAAAACTATATGGCCTCCAGATCCTAAAACATTTACCATCATCTGGATCTTTCCAGAAAAGAGTCTGGTGACCCCTGGTTTAAGCCCATTTGAGTCAGGATTTTCTGAGACTTGCAGCTTAGACATCTATGCTCTTGGTGCCCTTCCCAGGTCCCCCCTTAGCTAGGCTGGTGGGCCATCCCTCACGCCATGAAGGACACCTGCTAATGGCTCAGAGCTGCCCTCCAACAAACCACCGCTGCCCCAGCCCCGCCACCTCCCTGACCTGGAGGGGGCAGCCTGTATCCTACGACTGACTGAAATGGGGGTACAAAGGACCACCCCATCCCTTGCCCCAACTCTGGTTGGTCTCTGTCTCAGTCTCTGCTTCCGGGGCACTGCCCTGAGGCAGCATCCCACCCAATCCACCCTGGGAGGAGCTATGCCCTCATTCCTGTGCTGCCACCATTATGCCTGAGCCCTGGACCACACATCACAAACTGATGGCCACAGGCATTTGGTTAGGCTGGCACACACATGCCTATGTACTGTGTATGTGTGTGTGTACATAAGTTGTTTAATTAAACAAGGAAGCCATTAAACGGAGGTGGGCTTAACGCCTTAGTAGCCTCTGTGAGCAAACCCAAACTGAAACCGAACAGCCAACAAGCTGCTCCCAAATAATGCAGCCACTCAAGCTCCAGCCAATCAAGTAATTTCCTTGCTCTGCTCCCCCCCTTCTCTATGACAATCTTTGCCCAGCTACTGCTGGTGGAGTTTTCCTAGCCACCTCTGGTTTGGCACTGCCCCATTCCAACCAATTTTAGCTCAAATACACTCTTTAAATTTTTAATATGCCTCTATTTCTGTTTTAGCAATATGTATTTCTGCAAACATAAACGTGTGTGTATTTATATTAGATCTATAGGATATGTGCTATATATGTAAATTAGATGTTTAAAAATTAATTAAGTAATTAAAACTGTCGCCTTCGGATGCCTTTCGGTGGGGCACGAACTCTCTTGTTCTCCAGCTGTCATGCTCCTTCCTCTCTTAAGCTGGGATCCTCACCCATTTGCAGTAGCTGCTGGGACCGTGAGAGCACGTCTTAGACCTGTCTTAGGCCAATGTTTGTGGCTTCTTTCCTCGTGAGGCACAGAAAAAGTCCCGCCTGTTCTCGTTGGTCAGCCTAAGTGCTGGAGGTGGCATGGGGGCTTCCAGACCACCCCCCATTTAGAGGCCCAGAAGGACACCTGTGCTTGGCGGAGTAGCTCTTAGCCAGGATGGTAGGACTCACCTCAGCCATTTCAATTTTGCCGTCCGAGTTCTTGTCATACTTCTGCATGAACTCCTTCATCTTCTCCCCAAAGTTGTCACTCTTTGACATCTGAGGAAAGACAGAGGGGGGCTGACTGGGCTGCCGGGCCCCATGGGAACCACGGATCTCTCACCTGCTTGGTGTGGTAGTGGCGCGAATCATTCTGTACCCCAAATCTGCAGGCACGGAACCAGGCCGGGCCAATGCTCTGAGTGGTCAGGGCTACACTCTTCTCCTTCCCAAGATCCCTCCAAGCCCAAGCGATCTCTCCTTTGAGGCTCGGTCACATGAGGACATATACCCCACCCCCACGCAATTCATGCAATCAAACATACCCTCTGCCTTTGAGACAGGATTAAACCACAGCTGTATCAGAAGGACGAGGACTTATTCCCATCACTCAGATTTGAGAACTGAGGCCCCAACATTTTACCAAGGCAACCTCTCATACAAGCCAACTTATTCCACAAGGAATATACTAGCACTACCCTAGAGCAAGGTAAATCGCACATTTTCTTCTCTCAGGTCTAAAGGCAATTCATGACATTTTTCACCCTGATTTTATGCCAGGAGGAAGGTGAGGAGAAAGTCTTCATAAAGCTGAGGGGTAATTTCAATTATCCTTTAGATTATTGTGACTACTCCAAAGACAGACAACTTCAAAATCTCCTTTAGCCCATCACTGCCTACCTTAAATATAAGGCTCTCCAAAATTCTCCAATCTTAGCCTGTTTTGGGTGCTGCTGAATAATTCTATGCATTAACGGGCTCTTCCTCATCCCTCACCAATGGTCACTCTGCTTGAGCAGCTGAGGCCTCTTCTTGACTTCTCTGATGACTTCTGGGTGGGTTGGGTGCTTCCTCGGATTGGGCCCAGGAGAATTCTACCCATTCTTCAGGTTAGAGTCTTTTCTGTATACCCTTCTACTGCTTTCTACCTGGGAACCGGCTTTAATTTGCCACGATTTATTCATCAGTATTTATTGCCTTACATTTATAAGTGTGCACGGAATGTTCCTAGGCCCCTATCACAGATGGGGTCAGCCGGTTTAGCTTTCACAGCAGCCCCAGTGAGGTGAGTCGCCTGTCCCTTCTACACTTCAATGCCGGCTGAGGTGAAGGGTCTTCTCCCGAGGTGACCAGCCAGTGTAGCTAGAATTGGAACTCGTGGTACCTGCTTCCAAGGCCAATATTCCTTCTGCCCTATAACAGCTGCTCTGAACACCAGTCCCAGATGGTGTCAGTTGAGATGGTTGTTGACAGACTTGAGAGTCACCCCTGAAGCCATCTGAGGAAGGGAGTGACTAAGATTTCAGACTAGAAGCACTTCATCAAAACCCACTCCTCCGCCTACCCCAGGATCCCAGAATCAGTTTTGAAGCCTGGGTTTTCTGTGATGCAGGCTTCTTCTTCTTCTTTTTTTTTTTTTTTAAGTTTTTACTTGACACAGAGAGAGAGGGAACACAAGCAGCGGGAGCAGGAGAGGGAGAAGCAGGCTGCCCGCGGAGCAGGGAGCCCGGTGCGGGGCTCGATCCCAGGACCCTGGGATCACGACCTGAGCCAAAGGCAGACGCCCAACAACTGAGCCACCCAGGCGCCCCGATGCAGGCTTCTTTATCCTAGTAATGAGGGGTCATAGGGGGACAGCTGATAAACCCATAAATCATCACCATCGCCTAAGCCCATGGATGGACCTCCCCTCGCTGGGGCACTCTGCTGGGCTCTGGACCAGGAGCTTACTGGTGGATTTGTGACTCATCTCCCAAACTGCCCCATGAAGACTTGCTAAGAAGCAGCAGACTGGCCAGCAGACATGCAGCTGGGGAGAGTGGGGAGACCCCCAAAGGACCAGCGGGAGCTGGGGGTGGTAATGGGTCTGACTGTGTATCTTTGAGAACTAGACGTGGGAATCCCAATAAACTAGCTCCAATTACCTCAGCTTTTCAGTATTTCAGACAGTCCTCCCAAGGCTTTAGTGAATTTCATAGTGCCAGCTCATGACTACAGGCCCCACAATGACTCTGCCCTGAAGGGGCTGGGACGTGATTTGGAGTCGCTTCAGGCAGGCTGAGAAAGGCAGTCTGACACCACCACAAATGAGGCCAGTCCGTACTGTGTGGTTCAGATGCTGGTTTGGAGCAATCCTGTGTTCCTCTCGGTCCTTGCTGAGGATTCCAGATTCTGTTAGTCTAGAACAGTAGTTCTCCGGTGGGGATTATTCTGTGCCCCCCACAGGGGACATTTGGTGATTCCTTGAGACATTTTTGATTGTCACAACTTCGAGGGGATGCTCTTGGCATCTCATGGGGAGTCCCAGTGATGCTGTTATGTATCCTACAATGCACAGGACAGCCCCCCCACGACGAAGAATTATCCAGCCCTGTCAGTAGTGCTGAGGCTGAAAAACTTCAGTCTAGAATAAAGACACTTCAAACCCCTGAGGCATACAATTGAGTCAGGAACCCCCTGAGAATCTTAGATAGGCTCTGGACTATTCCTTAGTGCAAAAAAAAAAAAAGCTTTTATACACATACACAGACACAAAGCTTTGCAGTTTTGGGAGGGTTCAGTAACCCCTGGTATCCATTCATGAACACCCCTCAATCCCAGACACCCAAAGATATTGCAGGAAGGTTCTCTTTTTAAGGGATTATTCCAACTGAAAAAAAAATCCTTACAAATAAAAACTTGGAAGGTCAAGACCAGAGATGTCAGGCTGGCTTAGGAGATGCATAACTTGGGGACAGACAATGCTGACCAAAGCCGCGATCAGGATGATAGAAAAATCAAACAATGGGACAGAGTACTGGGCTTACCATGCCAGAGCCTTTTCTTGCCTTCTCCAGCTCTTGGAAAAAGTTTTCTAGCTCTTTACCTTCAATGTACCCATTTCCTGTGAAGAAAGCAAAGAAAAAAAAAAAGAAAGCAATTGACCTCAGAGCTGAATAGTAAGACTGATGGGGGGTTGGTGAGGGGATGGGGAAGTCAGGGGCTTCATGGAAAACTCCTCCCTGGTCAACAAGCAGGTGTCTGGGTTGGCCTCGGACTGTGCAGCGTTAGGGATGCAGATCCTGCTCTCAACCGTACAGCTGCAAGATTAGTAACCATGTGTCTTTGAGGTATACTTTCAGTAGTCAGAGAACGCTGGGAGGGACCGGCATCTGGGCCAAGCTGGTAGAAGTGGGCCGAGCCGGAACTGTCTGCAACTGGCTGGGCAAGCAGCAGGAGTGAGAATCCACCAGGCGCCAACAGGTCATCAGCATCTGGGCTTGTCAGCAGGTGGCAGGCCCTGGTCACAGGAGTGAATGAGGCCGAGACAGAATTTGGGTCTCTGGAGTGGGAGGGTATACTGCGTTGAAGAGTAACCCCCTCACCCCCCCAAACCCATGCCCACCTAGAATCTCAGAATGTGACCTCACTTGGAAATAGGGTAATTATAATTAGTTAAGATGAGGCCATGGTAGATTAGGGTAGACCCTAATCCAATGACTTGTGTCCTTATAGGAAGGCCATGTGGAGACACATAGAGACACACAGGGAAGAAGACTATGTAAAGACAGGGACCAAGACTGGAGTGATGTATCTCCAAGCTAAGGAGTGCCATGCTTCGCTGGCAACCACTAGGAGCTCGGAGAGAGGCACAGAAGGACTGTCCCCGAGAGCCTCCCGAAGGAAGCATGCTGCCCACACCTTAGTTTTGGACTTCCAGCCTCCAGAACGGTAAGAGAAAAAACCCTCTGTTGTTTTAAGCCACCCGGTCGGTGGTACTTTGTTACAGCAGCTCTGGGGAGCTAGAAAAGAAAGAAAGGCGGAGTGTCTGTCCTTTGGGCTGGGGTCACCCGAGAGTGTTGGTCACCAGGATTATGCAGAGGGGAGGCGATCCGCTGCAGGGCCATGAAGAGAGGAGGCCATGAGGTTTGTGGACACAGAGTAAAACCCTGTTCTGCTCACTCACCGCCTGTAGGACTTTGGAAAAGTCATTTAACCCGTGTCAGCTGCAAAGTGAGTTTTGACATGTGTGTAGAGCCCACCAAGCCCCCCATTATGAGGGGACTGTCAATGTGGCTTTTATTCCAGTTCAGTGACCAGAATCTGAGGAAAAGATGGAACGAGTCGGGGTGAAAAGTGCAAAGATCAGGACCAGGCCCCAAGGTCAGCGCCTGACTTTGAAGAGCACATAAGTGGTGAGAGGCCCTTTAGGTTCTCAAGTCTTGAACCCAGAAGGCCTAGAGACTGGGTGAGCTGAGCCCATGGCCAAGGTCACTAGTCCCTGCTGTGATTGAGAGGAGGCATTTCTGGGTGGGAAATCAGACAGGCCGAAGACAGTGCTCCTCACACTCCCCCAAACTGGAATCTCCTGGGATCGTAAAAAAAAAAAAGGATGTCTGGCTCCCACCCCCAGACATGCTGATGTAATTGGTTTGGGGTGTGAACTAAGCATCATGATTTTTTTTTTTTGTAAAGCTCCCCAGGTGATTTCCATGTGCAGCAAGTTAGGAAACCACTGGCCTAAAGTTTCAAATCTGATGTAAAATGATTGAGCAAGGTTCCTATAAAGAATGGTCAGTCACCTGGTAGCTTTCTTCAAGGGCAGATGGAATTGCAAATGAAACAAAGAAAATAAAAAAGGAGTATTTATCCTGGCCCTTGGGGGTGGGATGGGGTGGGGTGGGGGTGGGGGTTCTTCCCACCCTCTCCCCTGCTGGCATCCCCTGAGAATTTTCAATTCCCAATAAATAACCATGGAGGCGCCCCCTAGTGGAAAAGATGCTACACTAAACATGCATGGAGGATCCCCGCAGATAAATGATGTAGTTTTGTCTGCAGGGAAAAGATGTGATTGTATTTAGGGGGTGGGGGAAGGGGACTTGAGCTCCCTTTTTTCCCCTGGCATAGAGTGGTCATCGTTCTTGGGACAGTTGGAATTTCGCGAGCGTGTGTCTAATGGCCAGTGAGGCCAGCTGGAGAGGGGGCGTGAGAGGCAAGGCCAAGGGTTTTCTAGGCAAAAGGCAGTCTAGCTGCTGATGCCTCTGAGTTGAAGGAACAAGTACTTTTTCTCTTCCTCATCAGTCTCTGCAGTGATCTGGAAGGATGGGTTTCAGCTCTGACCGGCACGCCTCACCATCCTGAGAGCCGGCCCTGCTATGGAGGGGGGTGCGGGCGGGTTACCCACACTTCTTGCAGAAGTACCCACACCCACTTCTTGTTCTGCCTCTATTACTCACTGGTTTGCTCTGGGATGCCACCTCTCCAGACCTGTTTCCTCACCTATAAAACAGGGATAATGACAGTGCCTTCCTCCTATGTTTGGCAGTGAAGACCCCCATGGGGGTAAAAACACATGGAACGTGCTGGCCCACAGTAAGCCTCCAAAATGCCAGTGGTCATTACCACCACGACTGGTGTTTCTGCCGGCTGCCCAGGCTGGGGAACACCTTGATCTTGGGCCGCTTGCTTTAGGCTGAGAAGATTTGGGGTGCAGGAAGAGGCCAAAGCAGGTGCAGCCAGCGCTGAGCCATGTCCCATTGAGCAATATGAACGGGAAGAAGAAAAGTACAGGGGTGCCTGGGTGGCTCAGTCGTTAAGCGTCTGCCTTCGGCTCAGGTCATGGTCCCAGGGTCCTGGGATTGAGCCCCGCGTTGGGCTCCCTGCTCAGCAGGAAGCCTGCTTCTCCCTCTCCCACTCTCCCTGCTTGTGTTCCCTCTCTCGCTGTCTCTCTCTCTGTCAAATAAATAAAATCTTAAAAAAAAAAAGTAAGAGAAGTACAGACCTGTGGGACCCACTTTTTCCTTGGGGTTTCTCTGAAACTTACAAAGAATAAATGTACTTATGTTTATTCTTGTTCTGGAAAGGTTTTATGGTGGTTTAATAACCTCCAGAACCAGTCAGCCAGTGCCTTGCCCAGCAGGAGACATGGACACTTGTGAACATCAGGATACAACACTTTTAATTTTTCAAAGCATATTTGCTTCTTTCTTTGCTTCAGGAGATAATTTGAAACCTCACTATGTGTAAGGCCCTGTGTAGGTTGCCGTGGGAGGGGGGTATGACAATGTGCAAGATCGAGCTCCCGTCTTCCAAGTTGTCACACTCCTTCCAGACACACAGGATCATAACAGGGCAGAATAGAATCCTCTTCTTGTGACAAAGAAACCTGAGGCACAGAGAAGGTAAGCAATCTGTTCAGGGACACACAGCAAGGCAGGACCAGAACTGGAGTATCCTAATTCCTGACCTAGGTTTTATTCATTCATTCACTCATTCATTCATTCAATATTTCTTGAGCATCCACTTTGTGCCTGCTGTGTGCTAGGCACCAGGTGTGTAAAAGTGAGCTAGACGGGGTCTGCCAGGATGGGGCTTTGTTCTAATGGGGTGGGGATGGGGCAGGGGCAGACAAACAGCAAGGAAAAGGAAAGATGATGTAATAGAACGGAGACGGGCTGCCAGGGCTACTTGACGGGGAGGGCAGGGAAGGCCTCTCTGAGAAGCCCCAGCTACTGGGCAGAGGAAGAGAAAGGGAAGAATAACAGCGGAGGCAGCGGGGAGGAGCCAGGAGAGTGCCACGGTAGAGGTCCCCTCCCCGAACCCACCTTGCACAGCCTGAGCAACCTTCTAGGAATCCCACCACCACTTCCTCTCCGTGCCCCCAACAAAGAGAGAAAAGGTGGCTCAATTCAACAAACCTATACCGTTGCAAGTAAACAACAGTTTGACTTTGTCCCCAGTGGTCAGGGAGCTATAGACAAGTCCTAGATATGGGCTTATTCCCCAGGAGCATTCATGGTCTAGTGGGGCAAAGCAGCCAAACAAGAACTACCAGGATCTACCAGCTGAAGGCAGAGGGAGAGGGGCAGAGATCGGATAGGGAGGCAGGGGCTGCAGGGCCCAGAAGGGGCAACCTCCTCACTGGGGAGAAAGGCCTTTGCCACTTGGTCTCCCTCAGGGCAACCCCCATCCACCCCCCAGCAGGCAGCTGCTATCCCCGGCTGGGGTGGAGGAGGATGGGTTGACCTACATCCTTCCAGGGCAGACTTCAGCACAAGACAAATGGATTGCTTTTTCTAGACCCTTGTATCAGGGTTTTGGGGCGACTGGCCACCAAGCAAATCTCCTGTGGACGGGCATTGATAAGAATGTGGTTACCATAGCAACCGCCACTCCTTACCTTCCTATCAAACCACATCCTGAGAACATTAGGAAGAGGGGGCTGGGTGGGAGTCAGGGGCCCTGCATCTTCCCTTATTGTACTCTTGCTACTATTCTTTACCACCACTGTGCCTCAGTTTCCCCCAGTTGAAACTGAGACAACAGTACTTGGGGGCACCTGGGTGGCTCAGCTGAGTGTCTGATTTTGGCTCAGGTCAGGATATCAGGGTCCTCCGATCGAGCACCTTGTCTAGCTCCTTCTTCCTGCTCAGTGGGAAGTCTCCTTATCCCTCTCCCTCTGCTCCTCCCCGACCCCTCGTGCCTGCGCGCACGCGCTCTCTCTCTGTCTCGGATAACCAAAAAAATCTTTAAAAAAAAGAAAGTGAGACACTTCTTTACAATTAAGCTGATCACAGACACCTGGAAAGCCTTGACCAAAGGATGCTCTGCCCCCCGTTGGAAAGAGGCCTACTTGTTTCTCACTGAGATTCGTGTGTACAGATTTTTCTAAGAGTTGAACAGGTAAGAGAAACCTGAGTAAGAGGTATAATTCTGCCACCAGCTCTGTGTCCATGTGACGTCGAGCAAATCAATCTCTCTGAGCCTCCATTTCTTGATCTCTAAAATGGGTATAACTGTTTATGCCCTTTCTGCTTTATAGAGCTGTTGTGAGAGTCACACAAGGTATTATTGCGAGAGCATTCTGGAAAATGTAAAATCTCACATGAATGGAAAGCATCATGTTTTAACCTCTGTCCTCTGAACCAGTCCATGGCTTTAAACTCCTCAGCTTATTGTAGAGAGTACTGGTCTTCAGGCCAGGCTGTCTATTAGAGTCACCTGGGAAGCTTTTAAAACAATACCATTGTCTGGGCCTCGCCCCTAAAGCTTCTGATTTAATTGATGGGGTGGGGACTTCTTGTGGGCCTGTTTTCAAAGCTCTCTTGGTGATTCTAACGTGCAGTCGGGGTTAAGGACCTTTTTATGGTGAGTCTCAAGTGTTAAGGGATGCAAGAATTACCTGGGGATCTTATTAAAGTGGAGAGTCTAATTTAGCAGGTCTGGAGGATAAGGGCTTGCTGTTACAAGTGGGGTCTGTGGAACAACAGCATTGGAATTACCTGAGAGCTTGTTAGAAGTGCAGAATCCCAGACCTTACCCAAGAACTCCTGAGGCAGAAGCGCTGGGAGTGAGACCCCAAAATCTGTGTTTTCACAAGGCCTCCTACACATTCAAGTTTGAGAACTATGGGCCTAGCCTCAGCAGCACCCATCAGTCCGTGTTTCCCCGTGAGGCACAGGTTAGAGAAATCCAGGACAGGAGATGCCAAGTTTCAGACTTCCTCGTTAAGAAAGTGTTCCTGAGACCAAGCCACCTGGTTGTCTATCCAGAGTTCAGGTTTATGGAAAGGCAAATAGCCCTCTACCCTCGAAGCCTGAGCACCCTTCAGGACAGTCAAACCCCACCCGCTGGGGCCAGAAATTGGCTTCCTCCAATTCCGCCCTGATATTAATATTACTTTCTGGGGTGCGCACCATTTACAAGGAGCGCCCCCCTCCCTCCCTCATCTGCTCTCATCGCAGGACCCAGCTAGGTAAGCAGACAGGTGAGGATGCTGGAGAGGAGGAGTTTGAGGGGGAAAGAGATTAGTCACAGCCTACAGCGTGTGTACTGTTCATCCCGGGGACGACCTCCGCCCACACCTACATTTGTTGTGGCTTCTCTGTCGGTCAGATGGGCACGCGCACACGTACACACACACGTGCACTCCTGCACACTCTTCTCCGAGTGGCTTCCAGGGCTGAAAAAACCCAGAACGTTCAGATCTGACTTTTAGTCTGTTTCTGGGCCATGCTGCTTCTGGAACAGTGGTTCTGGAGCTGGGCTGGGTCCTCTGAGCCTGTGGACATCTGGCAGCCGAACGCTGGGCCGGTTCCCAGGCTTGGGGGAGGCCAGAAGGCTAGGGCAGATTGGACAGCAGAGCGCCAAGGAGGAGTGGGGGGGAGGGCCAGGCGAGGCCAGAGGGCCCAGATGGGCCCGGCTGGGCCCAGCTGGGCCAAGGAAGGCATGGCACGCCACGGGCCCGGAGAGCTGCCAGGAGAGGCACTATTTTCGAAGAGCTTCACACCTGCTCTAGTAATTCGGGCTCCCCAGGTGTTGGAAGAGATTTCCCTGAAGGGTCTTCTTAGCCCTGGAAACCTCCCTCAGGGCTTCAGCCAGGACAGCCACTTAAGTCTGGAGGGGAATAACCATGGTGAGCGGGCAGGGACGCAGGCTCCCTGGGCTGGTGGCTGCCCCTGGCGAGGCGGGCTCAAGCTGTCTTGTTTGTGAAAACTTGTCCCGGGCTGCCTCCCTGGGGAGCCCCAGCTCCTCACAGACACAGCGCCTCCTTGGCTGGTGCAATCATCCCCAGGGGCATGCTGCGGGGCCCAGGGCGCCCACAGAGGCCACCAGCTCAGGGCCACCCAGCACGCTGCAGACACACCAAAGGGCACTGTTAGCAAAGCATTTGGGGGTTTAGGGGTGAAAGCGGAGTGCGGGACTGATTCCTAGGGCTTACCCTGGGTGGGACAGGAGGCTCTCCCAAAGAACCCCACATCCTGCCATCACGACCCCCAAGCCCATCCTTTGCTGTCCCAGATGAGACACACAGACCCCACAGAGATCGGCGGACAGGGTTAAAAGACAGCTCTGACCTCGGCTCCCCACACCAGATCCCTCTGACTTTCTTGTGCCAAGAAGTGATGGTTTTTAGGAGTCCTATAATCATTTTAGGAATAGCACAGTAACACTACCTTGTACATGTTATAGTGTTTGTGTAAATAATTAATATATACCAGGTATTCTGGAACCGTGTTTGGGCAAGTCTTTTTTTTACTGTTCCAAGAGCCTCCACTTAGTATCCCAGTGCAAGCTGCCCAGACCTCTCTCCACCTTGGAGAAGCCCTATGGCTTCGCTCTCCTCCCCTCTCCCTGCAGGCACACTTGGCTGTGAAGCTCTGGGAGGCCTGCCTGGGTGCTCGGGTCTGACGGGTGTTAGTGGTGCATGGCTTGGGGGATGCTTCTGTTATTACCATTGGGGGTAGGAGGACAGCGGAGGGAAGACAGGGCAGGGCCTTCCTGTCAGTAGTTTTCAAAGGCCTCGGGGCCCCCACGGATGGGGAACAAGGCTCACTCCCTGCAAGAGGCTTTGAGAACCCCCCGCGTCCCCAGGGCCATCTGGAGGCAGGCAAATGCCCAGAAGTCTGGGCAGATTCCCACACCTGCAGATATATATCTTTTTACATCGTTACTGTCTTGCAGATTCACCCAAGAAACATAAGCTCTTATAAAATTTTCAAACCCTCTGGAAATTAACTTAGTTAAAGCAAATGCCTTTTAATTTTTACCTCATCCCCTCTGTAGAGAGAACCACCATTTTCTATTCCCTATAACATGTGCTATCTTTCGAATATCTTCCAGCATTTGCGCTTCGTGAATAATGAAAATGGGTTCATACAGTAACAGTGTCCTGCTACCATTCAAAAAGTCTTAATAGTACATCTTGGACATTTTCCCACGTCAGTGGAAAAGCTCCACCTCACTCTGCTTGGTTGCATAATATTCCCCTGTAGAGATTGGTATAATTCATTTTTCTCCTCCCTGGTGAAGCACATTTCCCTTCAAATTTTCAGTATTCCCAAGAATTCGGTAATAGATGCCTTTGTTCATCTAACTTTTTGCACACGTAAGGGTATATCTATGTCAGAGAGATTCTGGGGGTGAGTGGCATTCCCTGTTTGGATCCAGGTGTCTGCTAGTCTCTGGGAGAGAACCCATCTTGTCCCTGTGATTTCAGTGGCTTCTCAAGGCTAAGGTGTTTTTCCCTTTTGAGCCACACCTTGGCTCTCCATGGAAATTCCTACTGGTCATCAGTGGAACAGGAACCCGATGGCCCGTCTGATCAGAACCACATGGACAGGCGAGTGTGGGCTCCGAGCTGGGCATCCCGTAGCTGCTTGGATCTTGCAGAGTGAGGACATTCCTGACAAAGAAGTGACCAGGCTACACTGGACAGGGACTCAGACATGGAGGGCCATGTAAGGGTCATTCTGAGCATGGAGGTGGTATGTGGGTCAGAGCGTGAGCTTGGCTACTGTCTTCTCTACCTCTGCCTTTGAGAGATGACATCTGAACCCTCCCAGATGCTTCACGCTGAGGGAGCATCCAGGGATGGAACAGGGCACTAGGAGATAGGATTCCTGGGTGCGGCCCCCCCCCACTTTGCCGTGTGATCTTGTGAAAAGAACTTTGCCTCTTTGAGTCCCAGTTTCTCTCTCTCCAAACACCCACTCCTTCCTTTTTCCACAAGACTGATGAGGATTTTGAAAAGAATCTAACTCTTAGGGCAAAGTCACCGGAATGATGCTTCCTCCTGGTTAGGAAGGGGCTGAGTTAGGGTCAGAGCCCCCCGCCCCATCTCCACTCACTTTGGCATCCAGCTTCTCCTAGGGCTGCCTTGTCTTTGTTTCCTAGAGGGTCCAGGAGGAGTGGGGCAGTGGCTCCCTCCCCCAGGGGCTGTGCCTAACTGGGCTCCAGGGACCTGGAGGGCTGCAAAGGGGAGTCCTCCCAGAGCTCTTTAAGTTTGTAAGCGGCAGGGGGACTCCGTAGCAGGAAAAAAACCCCATGATGAACACAGAGCCAGAGTTAGTAAGGGGGAGGCCCAGATAGGGCAGGGATTGCCTCAGGGGAGCGGGGTGAGCTCCCCAGCAGCCTTTGGGTGTGCGGGAGGGCTTGGGTAGGGAAGTTACAGAGCAAAGCAGTCCATGGCCTAATTCTGGATCCTTCAGTAGAACTTCAGTTTGGCTGTATCCTCATTTTCCTAAATCACCTCTGTGCCATCTCTGGCACTGTAAGCCCCTTTGTCGTCTTTCTCTGTTAGGTCTGGGGCTCCTCCTTGGGGCCTCCCTGAGGCAGTAGCCGGAGAGGGCAATGCGGTGTCTGGTAGACAAGGAACCAAGAAGCAAGCACGGAGCTCCCCTTTCACATGGGAGCAGGAGGGAGCCAGAGGCTTTGCGGGTGTTTGTTGGACTCCCTCGTCTGGTGCTAACTTAGCTTTGCTCCAGCCAACAAAAGGACCCCTTTCTGAGATAAAGGAATGGCTCATCACCTCCGAGGATGGGGTTGGTAGAGGCTCTTCTGTGGACAAGTGGGAGGGAAACTGGTACCTATCGTCATGGAAAAACCCCTCTTCCAACCCAAACGCATGTCCCCAAACCAGGGAATAAACACTGGCCAGGAACCAGCCCCACTACTACCTTACTATATAGAGCCTCAGAGAACTCACCCCTCGTGCCTCTGTCCTCATCTGCACAAGGAGCACCTCGCCCAGCAGCCTCACAGGGACTCCAGAAGGTGCGATTGTGTTTGGAACGGTTTGAGGTCTCAGATAAATGTAAGGGTTTGCATGGTTATTGAGAGTGCTATTGGTTGTCCCCACGAGGATGGGGGCAAGTAGAAACTATGGAGTCCTCTGTTTATTATAGCTGACTCATCTGGCAGGAGGCTGGTTCTACCTCGGCCACTTGGTAACTCTCCTGCAATCATGCAAGTCTCTGGTGCAGATAAACTGGCAGAGGCATCCTTGGGGAAGGTGCACGTCATCTGGAATACTAAGAGGCTGCACCTTACAGCCCTTTCCACCAAGGCACTGTTATGGCACAAGCTGGGGATTGGAAGTACAACCCCTCTTTGTCCCCATCCTACGGATTTAGCAATCTACCCACCTCCTTCAGTACTTCGCGGGCAGATGACTGTCCCAACCTGGGTACCACCTGCCTGGCTCCCAACCAGCTTTCCCAGGTGGATCCAAGGGGACAAAACGCGACTCACTACCTTCCCTGGGCATTAACCCTTGCCTCTCCAAGCACTCTGGGCAGAGGGCCTCTGTTCAGCCACCGGCATGCCCTGCGGAAGCGAGGAAAGGAGGAGGCAAGAATTAAGTGAGCCACCCCTGATCCTCCCTCTGGTTCCCATCCCCCTCACTGTCACTCCCAGGACTAACACCCGACGCCACCACCCTGCCAGTGCTCTGAGATGCCTGAACCTTTGGGATGCCCATCCCAGCCAGGACCCCAGAGACGGGAATCGATCACTTCGTTTTTTTGGAGGGGTGCAGAAAACATCTCTAGCGATATCAGAAGCTCCTAACGGGGGGGCCTCCCTTTATGCCTGAGTCAGACCATCATAGACTCTTGGAATGCCAGCCCTGGGAGGCACCTCCTAAGGTCATTCAGTCAGGCCCTCGATTTTTGGGTGAGTCAGTGTCTTGGTAGGCATTTAGGATTGTGCCTCCCTCCACCCAGAGATGTCACCCAAAGCACCCAGGACTATCAGCATGAGGGAATATGTCATGCTGGTCCCACAACCCGGCCCCCACCACACCCAATGCTGCTGTGTAGGGGACCCATTTGCCCAGGGAGGATGGGAAATGGGCAAAGGAAGCCCAAGGGATGTTCAGGGCCCCGAGGTCACTCTCCACTCTCGCTCCCAGCCAATTCGTCTGGGGAGGCCCAGGCTTTCCCTTCAGTATCCCCCAGCTCGCCCCAACCTCCAGGACAGTGGGGGGGGGCGGACTAAGCTGGTATTAAACAAAAGGAGAACCCCAAGAAAGAAGCGAGTGGGCTTTTGAGACCTGTGGCTGCAGCAGCTGAAGGCAGGCCATTACCTTGAAGAGAAAGGCAGGGAAGATAAGATGGCAGGGGGAGTCATGGGGAGCCTTGCCCGCCCAGGCCTCCTCTCTGGGAAAGCTCCCACTTGCCCAGAATGAGGCTGCAAAAGCTGGTGGGCTCTCTGCCGTCTATGTCAGAGAAGAAAAGTTGCTGACAGTTGTCACCTGAGCAGCGCGGGTGTCTCCCAGACTCCAGACCCCGACCTCAGCAGGCTTTGGGGCCCAAACACCCCCTGGGGCAAACGTACGCCTGCCCGCATCAGCGCTGTCCCCTTCCCCTCCACCGCAGGTTCCCTGGGGGCGAACGGGCGCAGAAGTTGAGAGATCTACTGACCGTCTGCGTCAAAGTGCTTCCAGATTTCCAGGAACTGGGACGCCGTCAGCTCGGCCAGGTGCAGGTAAGGGGGCTGCTGCTGCGGGCTAGCCATGGCGAGCGGCTCGGCTCGGAGACCTCAGGCGCACAGCGTTGTCCCTGCGCCCGGCTCCGCTCCCGCACTCGGCCAGGTCCTGCGCGCCACGCTGCCTTTATATACGGTCCGGAGGCTGCGTCCGCGCCCGGCCGCCGGCAGGGGGCGCGCGCGCTCAGAGAATCGGCCCGGGTGTCGGCGGGGCGGCGGCGGAGGCGCGGCGGTTCGGCCAGGGGCGCGGGGTGGGGCCGGGGCGGGGGGCATAGAGACCGCTTGGCGCGCGGGCAGGGAAGCAGAGGCCCCCCGCTGCGGAGGCGGGGGAGAGGTTGCTCTTGCCTCTCTCTGACCTTGAGTGCAGCCACCCCGTGTTGTTACTAGCGGGAGCAGTAGTAATAACAGTAGGAACAGCAACGCCACGAATAGTAATAACAATACAAGCCTGGCAAGTAATTAGCACCTGCACTTCGCGGTTCCCTAGGTCTCTCAGGCCTCCTCTCGTCCGACCCTTCCACAGCAGGAAGAACAGGGACCCCTTTTCTGAGGAGGGGACTTGAGACTAAAAAATGACGACATGACTTGCCCAGCAAAGAGGGGCCGAGCTAGAATTTGAACCCAGCGCTTTCCCATGCTCTCCTGGTCCCTCAGTGCAGCTCATACTTGGGGAGAAGCCGCGAGTTCTCAAGGCTTTGTTGTGGGGGGGGTGCGGCTGGAATCAGAGACACCCAGGGAGGATCCAGATGGAGGGGAGGAGGGACTTCCACGGTCCCCTTGGGTCTTGGTTTTGCCCTCCCCTGACTGACTATGTCCCTCTGTGGTCTGGTTCCCTGCCTCACCCTGGACAGGCTCTGGGGGCTTTGAGACAGTTGTTCAAGGAGTGTCTGAACCACCTCCGATAGGGCGGCTTAACTGCACTCACCTAAGGACATCATGGGAATCTGCCTCCGCCAGTGGGCAGAGAACATTCACTGCTGACCTAGGAATGTTCCGTGCTGGTCTCAGAGAAAAGGGAAGTAGCTGCTGAGGGCACGGTCCTGAGGACAGCAGACCGGGACTCCCCAAGCTGGGCACTGGGCTCCCTCCCCATTCTCTCCAGGAGCCTGAGCCCTGGAGCCTCCAGGCCCCGTGCACCCATTACCCCTAGAGCAGCCCTCCTTTCTCCCCTCTCCTGCTGAGCGACTGAGAAATGAATTGATGCTCATTAACACGTGCTAATGAGTGTTAGCTGAACTGCCTTCCGAGGGTAGAGCGAAAGGAAAGGAGGTAAGTGAGAATCAAAAAGAAGGTCGCTGGGGCAGAGGAGTCGGCAGGAGACAGAGGGGGGAGGTTGGCCCTTGGAGGGGGGGACGAGCCTAGAGCCGGACTCAAAGGGGCAGTACAGAGCAAAGGCTCCAAAACCACTTGATTTTGCTCAGAGCAGATGTGTTTAGAGTTTCTTGCAGGAACACACTAGAGGAGAAAAGGAGTTCTTCCCCTCCGTCTTGTGCCAGAGGAGAGCCCCTGGCTGGGAAATTCACCAGAGCTGCTGGGGATTTCTCTTGCACTGCCTCTGGGGACGCAGAATGGCTCAGTGGTTAAGGGTAGACACCCTAGAATCAGGTTTGAATCCCAGAATAAGCTGTGTGACCTTGGGCAAATTACATAACCTATCTGTGTCTCAAATTTTCTCTTCTGCAAAATGGGAATGTGGGTATTTACCTCTTAGGATTGTTCTGAGGTTTAAATGAGTTGATGTTCCCACTGCCCTTCATGGAGCCAGAGATCAACAGTGATTAGCTTGGCAAGAGATTCCTTGGCCAGCATCCCTCTCCTGGGGTAGCGATGGCTCCCAAAGGGGCCAACCCCAGAGGGAGGCCAAGGGGACGTCTGAACACAAGCTCTTCACCACAGTGCTGCGGAGTCCTGCAGGGGATAGGCTCAGCCCCTTCCAGCTCTGACACTGTCCTTTGGGCTCCTCTTCCTCCCCTCCTGCCTCTCCCCTGGCCCAGATCTGTGGGGCCAGCGAGCCCATCCCTGGTTATCTAAGGATCAAAGCCAGTACCTCCTTGCTGCTTTGGTTTTCCTGGTGAGGAAGAGAGTAGAGCTCTTCCTTCCTACTTTCCAGAGCTGCTGAGATGGGGGTCGGGTGTGTGTGGGGGGGGATGTTGGCGTGCCTGGGGAGGTCCTGGACATGATTGCAGTGTGGCCATAGTGACCTCCAACTCTGCCTTGGGACAGCCCTGCATCATTCGTTTTAGATGCATGATTGGAGTCTTTCTGGGAGGCCCATCCCTGGGCCCATCTCAGATACAGAGGGTTGCAAAGCCCAAGCAAGTCCCTTTGTCCTTCGTCCCCAAGCCAAGCACTGCAGAAGCAGTCATGTTGAGGAGTTACAAGCTCTGCTCAGGGGTCAGAAAGCTGCGGGTTCAAAACCCACTTAATAGTTGTGAGGCCATGAGCAAGCTCTTTGACCCTTAGGAAAAAATAGAGGTAATAAAAGTGATATTGGTCACACATAGCGTAAGGAACAAAAGTAATGTAGTCAAGGAGTTAGCTAGCAAGAATCCTGGCAGTGGTATGTGCTTAACTAAAACGAGGTTATTATATGAACACAGGATGTTAGGAGGAATTTTTCTTGTTGTTCTGAAAAGGGGCCAAGTATGCACTTGCCAGGCACCTCCTGTCTGAGGGACTCACGATGCCTGTCCTTCTCTTTAACCAAGGCCATGGGCTGTGCAAAGAGAAGGCGCTGGCTGGGGTGGGGGGTGGAGGTATATGGAGGGAGCCTTAGCCTTTGGGGAGTGCAGCCTTTGTGGCTCCTCTGAAGCCAGTATTTGTTGGGGGGTCTCCAGAAGACCTTGCCAGGTCATGGGGGAATGCCTGCAGTGAGGGGCCTCTGACCAGCCCAGCCAGTCCTGCAGCAGAATTCTGGAGTCTTGGCCCCGTGTGAAGACAGAAATGGTGCTGTTTCGGACTTAGAGCTGTCTGAAGGCCCACATTGTCCTGTCCGGTGCCTAGAAGGATTGCACCCCATCCCTGTTGTGTGCAGCCTTTGGAGGTGGTTGTTCTTCCTGAGAAAGGTACATGGAGTTTAAGGGCAGCACGGAAGACAGACCTGCTGCTCAGCCTTTGGTGCTGAAGGAAGTCAGGGCTCTAGGAAAACCTTCATTCCACTCTGCTGGATCCCCTGACTCCCCGGAGACCAGCAGCTCCTCCATCCCGCTGGGACCAGACCCGTGAGAAGAGCTCCTCCCCGCTTCTCCTTCTGGGGAGGAGATGTCTCAGAGCCAGCCCGCCCCCCGCCCACCTCCCTGTCATGCTCAGCCCAGGAGGGAGCCAAGAACCTTGTCTGGCTGCAGTGCGGGGAATGGGGAACTTTTAATCCGAGAAAAGACTGGAGTTTTAGGTTAGACTGGATCAAGTTTAAACTAAACATGAAGAGAAAACCGTGGACTCAGAACAGGAAATCGCTAAGGGATGGGAAACAGAGATTCGAGGAGCTTATTTGAAAGCAGTGATTACGCTTGTATCTCCATGAATGGAGACTCTTGTAATTCACTTCGGCACCTGAGGTTTTGCTACTCTCCCAGGACCTCCCTCTCACATTTTATAACACTAATAAGGACGATGACCACAAGGATACCTTTAAATGCTTTGATAGAGGGCTTGATATGTTTTGTTTGGTTTGGGCCTTAAAATTAGCCTATCGGATGGGCAGCGCCCATTTTAAAGATAAGGATACCAAAGCTCAGAGAGATTAACACCCAACCAAGACCCAACAGGGGTGGGATACCGGAGAATACTCTGGCGGCTGCAGTTTCCAGTTTCCAGGGTATATGGAGTCCTTGGGGACCAGGTGCCAGGTCCCCCCAAGTGTGTGCAATGTGCTTCCTAGATCCTGGCCACAGGGCGCCTTGCCCGACTTGCCCTCTGCCTCAGGGCCCACAGTCGCTTTCCGAAGGGAAGGGGGGGCCTGCTGACGGTGAGGTGGTGAGAGGCTGGAGAACAGATGACAACTTTGCAGCCAGCACCCACTGGGCCCAGATAAGTGGCAGGGCTCCTCAGAGCACCTGGTGTTAGTTCGGAGCACATCAAAGAGAAAACCAGACGCCTGATCGGGTTCCTCCCTCGGCCTGGAACTATTTCTTCCAGATACTGCTTCTTGGTCTTTATAATGGTCAGGCCTGGCTACCCAGGTGCCAGAAAGCTGGCCTTACCTCCCAGGAAGGAGGATAAAAGGAATGCAGTAGCCCAGCAGTTTCCATGGAAACGGATCAGGTGGAGGAGAATAGAGTCCAGAGGAACCCAGAGGTGGGAGCAGGACTTTTGACTAAACTCGGTCTGAAACCTGAGAATCTATGGACAAAATAGTTGCCTCCGAGGAAGGGATTTGGGGCACCAGAATAGCAACAGGGTGTGGAATAACAATAGTGGGGGCTGGTGAGTGACACCCTCCCCCAACAGGCAGAGCATGGGGGCTGAGAGCTCAGGCTCCAGAATCCCGTAGGTCCCTTTCAGCTTTTGCTTCTGCTGCTAATCAGCAGTTCTGCCAAGTGATGGCTGTGTGACCCTGGGCAAGGTTTCTACCCTCTCTGAGCTTTCATTTTCTCATGGGCGAAATGAGGATAATTCTAGTAGCTTCCTTGTATGGCTTTTGTGAGGGTTAAACATGGTAACACATGTAAAGGGTGATGTAGGGCCTGGAACATCATAAGCACTCAAATGTTATTATAGATGGGAAAACTGATGGCAGTTGATAAGTCTAATCCAGTCAATGTAGCCCATCCGCCTGGCCAACGTGATCGGTTCAGGGATAGGCAATGAGAGATTGTATCTCAGAATGTGGAGCAGCTACAGAAAGGGCTCCCTCTCCACTTGCAGATGTTCTGGTATGAAGCTGTGAGGTCTGGCGTTGCTGCAGCCATCTTGAGACCATGAGTGGCCTAAGATGGGGAGGGGCACAGAGAGGAAACTGAGGATGAAGCCCATATTGCAAAAGCTTCGGCAGAGAGACTGTAAGAAATTGGGTTGGTGTGATGTTGGGGTCCCAGAGCAGTGGTCAAGAAAGAATTCTTGAGACATTTTTGGTGCAAAAAAGTGGTTTTATTATAGCACGGGGACAGGGCCTGTGGGCAGGAAGATCTGCACTGGGATTGTGAGGAGTGACTGATTATATACTTTTTAGTTAGTGGGGATTAGGGATAGAGTATAAGTCTCTAAGGAATTTGGAGCAAAGCTTCCAGGACCTTGAGGGGCTACTGCTGTATAGATAAGATTCATGAGACCATTCAGATGTATATCAGTGGGCCATGTGTTTGAAGGATGATTGTTAACATATATCTTGGGGTGGGGTAGAGATAAAGGAAGTTTCTAAAGGGATTTTTATTTATTTATTTTTAATTTTTAATTTTTTCTTAGAGAAGGAGAGAAAGAATCTCAAGCAGGCTCCCCGCTGAGTGTGGAGCCCAACACGGGGCTCCATCTCAGACCCTAAGATCATGACCTGAGCTGAAATCAAGAGTCGGATGCCTAACCGACTGGGCCACCCAGGTGCCCCTCCAAAGGGATTTTTAAAGAAGACTTACAGGATCCAGGAGGTCAGGCTAATGTCAAGGTAGGGTAGCTTTTTGTGGCTAGGAAAGTATTAACATTAAGGCAGCTGAATTCCTTGAGGGAGGTCACTCTGCCTGTCTCAGGTACTTGTCAATGGGCTGCAAGTTGTAAGGAAATTTTATTTTATTTTTTTTTTTTACATTTCTTTGGCCTTTGACATTATTTGAACTGTTGGATCAAGCCGAGCCTGAAGTACCTTTGGACTCCTCTGTTATATGAATTGATATACACCCATTAGTGTTGGATTTTGTTTCATTTGCAACCAAAAAGTTCCAACTCCTAACCCAAGAAGAGGGCAGTTGTTCTAATGGAAGCTGGACTTGGGAAACCTTTTGGAACCAAGGCTTCTCTCTTTACTGTTTTTTTAGGGTAGCAGGGCCCCCCTTTCATAGATTCTCTCTCCATCTGGATCCTTCCTCCATTTTCCTTCTCTCACACAGCAAGCATCCTCAAACGTCGCCTTTTCCTCCTACCCATAGCCACCCAGCGTCAGTTTGTCCTCAAGAGTCACAGCTTCCATTTCTCCCCATAGCCTCGGCCTCTCTCTTTCCCTATTCCAAATTCCTAAGGGAAGAATGTGATTGGTCTAGGTCATCCTTTTGTGTTGGGCCATTCAGATCCTAGGTTGCTGTTGCACTCTGCATGGTACCCACCCCTTGATCCAGCCAGCCGTGGCTGGGGACGGGGAGCGAGGGCAGGGCAGGGAGATCACAGGGTCTCTGTCTCAACTACTCAACTCTTCCACTGTAGCATGGAAGCAGCCACAGACAATATGCAAACAAATGAACATCACTCTGTTTCAATAAAACTTTATTTACAAAAACATGGGGTGAGCTGGTTTGGCCTATAGGACATAGTTCACTGATGCCTGATCTAGTAGAAAGAGTTCTAGGCTCTCTCTAACCTCTCCAAATCTCAGTTTCTTCTATGAAATAGGGACCGTAATAGAACCCATGTGGAAGGACTGTTGTACACGTCAGTAAATGACTTATGGAAATTATTTAGCACAGTGTTTGGCACAGAGTGATAGATATTAGCTGCTTTTATTCTCTTTATCATTGGGTGGGATCGCAGAATAACTGGATTCTAGATCCACCTATTTACTTTGTGAATCTGGAAGAGTCCCTTCATATTCTCTGAGCCGAGCTGGGAGCCGGTCACCTCCTCTTTTCAGAAGGTGGGACAGGATTGCTAAAGAAAGGGTTGGAGGAACTGGAGAAAGGCGAGACTCAGGCAAGGAGGGCAAAGGGAAATAGAGCTGCCGTGAATCCACATCTGCATGGCCTCTGTGTGAGGCTGGCTTGACCTCTGCTCAGGGACCTGGCAGGGAACCCTGGGCTCCATTTGCAAACAAACCTGCTCTGTTTCCTGCCAGCCTGGGACTTCCTGGTGGCCAGGAATTTAGAACCTTTCACCAAGGCTGGGAATAGGGTCCCTGAAGAAGCAGTGTCCCATGTCCCTCTTTCAGGATTTCCCAGGATGCAGCAGGGATATTGGAATGAAGTGCTCGAAGATAAGGGCTGCATACCATTCATGAATGAATTTGTTTAAAATTTAATTCGTCCGTGTGGAGGTGTGGGATCTGTGGCCAAGGAAAGGGATGGAGGTTGCCCAATGGTAGTTGCTGCCTCCCAGATAGGACTGGACGCACCTGAACGGTCCAGGCGGGGAGGGACAAGGCTGCCATTCTGGACCAGTGGCCACAGGGAGGACCCAGTGTTTCTCCAAGTGACCTCTTCCCTCCCACCACTAGTTATCTGGTAACCCCTGCCCTCCCTCACACTCAGACACTGTCCTGCAGACAGAGGCAAGAAAAAGATGGAAGAGACAGTATCTATCCAAAAGAAACTAACTCCTCCAAAAGTTCCCTTCTAAGCGAAAACAGCATGGTGGTGCCATAAATGGGCAGTTTTAAAGCATGCTCCCCCGTTCCTGTCCCTGCTTCCCAGCAGGCCGGGAACAATAGGTGGATGATTACATCAACTATGGGAAACAAAAAAACCCGTATATTCCTGTGCATCTGTCTGAGTGATCTGTGACCCTGCTACACTCAGTTCTTTGTCACCCCCCTGGAAAGGAAGTAGGGACCCGTCAGTTTTGTTCATATTTCCCCAGCTCTCCTAGGCACTCAGCGTATAATTGTTGAATGAATGAATGAATGAATGAAGGGCAGCAGAGTGGAAGAGGCTGTTTCTGTGTTTAGAATCAGGACCCTCTGGAGGCTCTAGAAATGACCCCAGGCACTGAGCTGGCCAGCTCAACTCCTGGCAATCAAGGGCCAGGCAATGGGCCCATTTGGGTTGCCCTCAGGAGGGCAGCTCCTCTCTGTGCTGGGGGCTGCAGTACCAGCTGGTGGGGAGGAGCGAGCTGGCTCTCAGCCTTTCTCCTCATTCACTAATCCCCAGGCCTGGCTCAGGGCTGTGCCCTGCCCTGCCTTCCTCATCATGTCACTGGGAATTCCCTCAGAGGCAGGCCCCAGGGTGGGGCTTGCGGGGACAGGTCTAGGCTGGAAGAGACCACAGTGGGACACTTCCTGGAACCTTCAGCTCCAACTGGGATTGCCGATGGTCTGAGACAGGAGCCAGAAGCCCAGGCCAAGGCCAGCCCAGCTGGGGCTGGAGGGTGACAAAGGAGGAGGTCCAGAAGGATGAGAGGAAGAGGGGGAGAAGGGTAGGGAAGGGAATGTGGTTTTCCAGGAGTAGCAGAGCCAGTTAGTGAGGTCTGGGCCTCCAGGGTCACCTGTTTATAGTACATGCCAATGGCGCCCTGCCAAGGTCCTTCTAACAACGGGACAGCATTCTCCAGCAGCTGTGAGTATTGACTGCTAGGGCATCGTCCTCTGGAGAATTGCCACCCTGTCCAGAGATGCTCCCCACAACCCCACATGGGACGGCCCACAGCCAATGACTGACGGGTACACAAAACCATGGGCTGGCCCCTCGCCTCAAGGTGAGAGAACCCTGCGGTACCATTCATGCTCCAGGACTCCCTGTGGGATCCCGCCCAGATCAGACCAGCTGAACCTGTACCTTTGCCTGGCTTCTCCCGTTGCCCCATCCCCCTTCCCTGCTCCTTCCAGGTTTCTCCTGGGCCCCCTCCCACTTCCCTCAATAACTCACCTGCCCCTGTCTCGGGCTCGGCTTTCAGACCTAAGACATAGTCTCAGACTAAAATCTCTTTTGCCACTTGCTGGGAAGCCCAGCTCCGCAGTCAGGACCCCAGTTTCTGATGGTGTCTAGAAACGGGCATTTTCACATGCGGGCAGGGTGGTTTCCAGAACCTTGGTGTGTCAGCAATTCTAACCCAGAGCTCTCGCACCACCGCTCATCAGCTGCTTGAACTTGGACCAAGACTTGAGCTTCTCGGAGTTTCTATTTCTGCATCTGAGGAATTGGGATCGTAATACAATCTTGCCGGGTGATTGCAAGATAGGGAGAGCCCAGGGGAGCACAAAGAA
The DNA here is from genome assembly GCF_011800145.1 of Mirounga leonina. Classification (NCBI taxonomy): domain Eukaryota; kingdom Metazoa; phylum Chordata; class Mammalia; order Carnivora; family Phocidae; genus Mirounga; species Mirounga leonina. Next base: position 13,528,268 of record NW_023270469.1, on the reverse strand, counting down.
TCTGGCTTGGAGTCAGCTGTGTGACCTTGAGTGTGCAGTTAACGTTTTTAGTCTGTTTTCTCATCCATAAGACAAGGATAATACTAGTACTGAAGTCACAGGTTCCTGAGAGCTCTAAGGACAAAGCCTGGCCCCTTAGTAAACACGAGCCAGAGGAGGTTTCTGTGGGGCCTGCCAGACTAAGTATACTCAATACAGAGAGTGTTGTTCTTAGTAATGCGTATATACCTAAAGTTAGTTGGCAATAAGAATAATAATAAATACCTTAGGTAATTTGGGAGAGGTGCCTAAAAGGTGGCCCAGGAGTGTGGCACATGGGACCCTTAGGGTCTGATGCATGGGGTGTGGCCTGGGGAGGGGTAGGCGGATGGAACTCCTCCTGGCTCGCTTCTCAGTCAGCCAGCATGAACCCCAAGGCCACGGTTCTGCAGCCTCCCGCCGTTTATCACCCTGTCATCTCCACACTTGAGAGCAAATCCCTGGGGATCATGGGCCAAACACGCAGAACAAGGAGCCGCTTTTTTTCTCTAGGTTTGGAGAAGGGGAAGCAAGGATGGCGAATAGCAAAGGGTGACCAAGGGCTTGTCCTTGCAGAGAGGATGGTTTGATGGGAAAGGTGCAAGTTGTGTCTCTCATGAGGAGCGGGGGTCACTGATGTGTGACTCTCAGGCGCGTCCAGCCGCCTCCTGTGTCTGCATGGCCTACAAGCTGGTAAGGGCTTGGAAACAGTGGAAAGAAAAATAATATATTTATGAAAATTATATGAAATTCCCATTTCATTGTCCATAAAAGTTTTACAGAGACCCAGCCATGCTGTCCATGGTGGCTTGCATAGAGCAATGGCAGAATGCAGGCCCCCAACAGAGACCCTACGGCCTGCAAAGCCGGAAATGTTTGCTCTCTGGCCCTTTGCAGAACAAGTTGGCTGGGCCCTGACTTAGAGCATCAGGCTGATCAAGAAAGGTCAGAAAGTAAGAAAAGCAGAAAGCACGTTGCTTCTCCCCTGCTCACATTTGTTTTTCCTCTGCTTCCTGCTCTCTTCAGTCATCTTTCCCTTCCAATGCGTGGTCCTTTCTTGGAGCCTGGCTGATGCAGAGGGAAGAATCTGATTAATAAACTCACACTAAGGTGTTGGTGACCTAATGCATTGCACCCTTCTTCTGCCCCAGGAGATTGGACTAAAGGAATAAATCTTTGCGTGGTGGAATTTTGGGAACTGTGGACCGAGTCTTTGTGTGTGTGTGTGTGTGTGCTCGCGCGTGTGTGCATGAGAGAGATGGGGGCAGAGAGAGGTTTCTAATCACAGAGGGTGGAAGCTGCTGAGTCCTGGCCCAAAGGAAATGGCCAAATAGATTCTTTGGGAACAAACCACCTGGGAATGAGCAGGAGGAGCTCACCTTAGCTCGCCTTAGTGGCTCCCGGAACCTGGCACCTTGGACAGGTTAGAGCAGGTGCCACCTCCTCCGATGTGAGCTCTAAACCTGCCTGGTGCAAGGCTCCTTTGATGGCCAGGAGGACATGGAATCTGAGAACAAGCTGGGACAATGGGGGCATCACCTCTCCCCTAAGGCTGTGCCCAGGAATTCGGCCCCCCTGTGGCTTGGCCAGAGGACAGGTGATAGCTGGCTTTGCACCTTTGTTGGGCTCGACAGACACTGGCTCTGCGGGCCTTTGGTGTGCCTTTGTGTGGTAGTGCACCTTTGTCCTTGTCTTCTCCCTGTGGCCTGGATTTGAAAGGCAGTCCCAGCTGGAGAGCAGGCCCGCCTCAGCGAGCTGCTGTTCGGCCCCCCCAGACTGCAGCCTGAGCCTCCTGACTTCAGGCTCTCACTGGCTGGACGGCTGCCGCGGGGTTCTGCCCAGCCTGCCTCCCCTGCTGTTAATTCTCCAAGTTGCCCTCCCTTACCAGAACCGGGGTGGGCTTTCTGAAATGCCGGTTGTGATGGGCTGGATCGTGTCCCCCGCCCAACTCATATGTTCAAGTGCTAACCCCCAGTACCTCAGGTATGACTGTGTTTGGAGATAGGCCCTTTTAAGGAGGTCATTAAGTGAAAGTGAGGCTGTTGGGGTGAGCCCTACTCCAGTCTGGTGGAGAAGAGGAAATTTGGACCCACAGAGAGATACCAGGGGTGCACGCAGGGAGTGAGAGGGTCACCGCCTGCAAGCCCGAGAGAGGTGTCAGAGGGAAACCGACCCTGCTGACGTCTTGATCTTGGACTTCCAGCCTCTGGATCATGTGAAAATAAATTTCATAAGCAATATAGTTTATGGCAGCCTTAGAAGACAGACACCAGCTTACCTCTCTGTCTGAAATCCTTGACTCTCTATCATATGCTGTACCTTGTGCTGGAGAGCTCTTTCCCCAACCTGGCAAACCCCTCCCTCCTTCCAGATTCCTTCCCGCTGCACCTCCTCCTCCGGCCTCCCTGAGGGGACTGCCAGGTGGGGCTCTGATGGATGTTCCACACTGGATTCCCCAACGGCCTGTCCAGGTGCTCCTGGAAGACAAAACCTGTGCCTCATGGGTCTCTGTGGCGCCGGGACTCAGCTCACAGCCAGACCCGTGATATGTGTGGCTCCTCCTGGGGAGTGAGTTGTGGGAGGTCAGTGCTGGGCTGAGACTTCATCTGCACGATCTCATTTACCTTCCAGCCGTAAAGTGGGCATCCTGTACTTTCCAGCTCCTAATTCTGCAGCGAGTAGTAAATATTATAATGCACCTGGAGCGCTCGGCACAATGACATGGGCGTGTGACAGCTTCTATGGGCTTTGCTTCTACCAGCTCACACCTGCTCCCTTCTTCAGGGAACCCCTGAGCCACTTCACCTGCAAGGGAAGCGGAAGTGCTCATAAGGGCTCAGGCAGAGGCCAGGACTTTACTTGATGTCACACCCTGGCTTGGCCTCCTTCCCCTCTGCCCTGCTCCCTCCACCCCTTTACTGCTTCCTTGTGTGGCAGCATTTCGTTGGTAAATCACTTGCCCCCAAATCCTTCTCTCAAGTTCTGCTTCTGGGAGAGTCTCATGTAAAACGGGGTTGGCAAACTTTTCCTGCAAAGGGCCAGATAATAAACACTTCCTAAATATTTGAGGCTTTGTGGGCCAGAGAGTCTCTGTCGTACCTACTCAACTCTGCCATTATAGCAGGAGAGCGGCCATAGACAATATGTGAATGAATATGCATGGCTGTATTCTAATAAAACTTTATTGACAGAAAGAGGAGGGGGCCTCTTTCTGTCAGGGAGTGTCGGGAGGACTAAGACCCGAACTTAGTCTGGGGGCCATAGTTTGCTGATCTTTGCCTGAAGACAACAGCCCTAGAAGCTTGGTGCTCTGTTCCATCCTTATAGATGAGAAAATTGAGGTACAGAGAAGCTAAGTAACCTGTCCAAGGTCAAATGCGGGTCACACAAGGTCTGTGCACTGGTTCTGAAGCCTCCGTGCAGAACTGGTCCCTGCAACAGAGGTCTAGTAAGCGAATGGCCCCAGGTGTCTAGCAGGGAGGTAAGAAAAAGGGGTGGCAGGGGAGAATGTTCTGGTTGGCTTAACTCCCTTCCACCTCCAGAAGGAACACCTGCAAATGTGTGCTTGGGGTGGGGTTGCAGGGATGCATCTCCCTTAAAGTTCTGCGTGACTGCCACTGAATTATCACTCAGTTCATTTGCCTTCTTAAAGCACTGGGTGGACTGAGAAGACTCCTGGAATCCTTTGCGAAACCTATGTGTTGGAAAGATTTTAAAAATAGCACCAGGCCCTTTGACAAGATGAGCGTTAATTACTCTGCTGCTCTGGCACCCAGCGGTGTGCCGCCACAGTGGAGGCTTGGAGTGAGGCTGTCAGTATGCCCCGAATTTTCCAGCTCAGGCCAGGGAGCTGCTTCATTATAAGGGTCTCCAACCTGAGCGTGATTCTGCCTGGGATGCGGCAGAACCTGCTTTCTACGTGTGTCAGGGAGTGGGGTGGGGCAAGAGGGGCCCAATCGGGCCCAGGCAGGGGCTGACCAACCCAGGAAGCTTTCTGGCCAGCTGTGTGTTAGAGAGAGAGAGAGAGAGAGTGTGTGTGTGTGTGTGTGTGTGTAAACTTTTCCTTAGTAAAAATAATTTATAATTATTGTAGTAAGTGTTGCTAAACAAAAAGAAGAAAACCCACCCACAATCCCATGCCCCGAGTTAGCGATTTATTAACATTTGGCTTAATTTCTCCCAGTCTTTTGTCTATGCTTATATCTATATATATTTATTTATCACCAAAATGGGATCCTTCTGTGCATTTGGCTTAGTGCCAATGGCATATTTTGACCACGGCATTATATAGACTTCTACATTGTCTTTTGAAATGGCCATGTGTGATATATGTACATGCATGGACCCTAACTTCTTTACTTACCAGTTTCCTATTATTAGGGGAAAAGACATCAATTCCGGTCATTTTACTGTTATTTTTTTTAAGATTTTATTCATCCATTTGAGAGAGAGAGAGAGAGAGAGAGAGTGCACGAGCAGGGGGAGGGGGAGAGGGAGAGGGAGAGAGAAGTATACTCTTCACTGAGCAGGGAGCTCCATGCAGCACTTGATCCCAGGACCCTGGAATCATGACCTGAGCCAAAGGCAGAAGACAGACGCTTAGCTGACTGTGCCATCCAGGTGCCCTTAGTCATTTTATTGTTATAAACAAAGTAGCTAAGTCTTTGTTTGAGTCCTTGATGATCCCCTTACGTTTTTAGGTGTGGAATGGCTGACGCTTGGGGTAACCGTTGGGGAGGTTGAAATCTCATTGATCTGTTATAAATGATCTGCTTTTTTTTTTTTTTAAGATTTTATTTATTTATTTATTTGACAGAGAGAGAGAGATCACAAGTAGGCAGACAGGCAGGCAGAGGGAAAGGGAGAAGCAGGCTCCCCGCTGAGCACAGAGCCCAATGTGGGGCTCGATCCCAGGACCGTGGGGTCATGACCTGAGCCGAAGGCAGATGCTTAACCATCTGAGCCACCCAGGCATCCCAATGATCTGCTGCTTCTTGACAAGACATTCTAAAGGAGCAATTAAGGGCACATGTTCTAAAGCTTGAGCAGCTGGGTTTGAATCCCAGCTCTGTCTAAAAAAGGTTTGGGACCCTGGGCATATTACTTAACGTCAGTTTCTTTACCTGTAATGTTAGAACTATCCAACTTTGTTCTACTGGGATAATGATTTGATTCTGCCACTGCTCTGGCAGGGTCCCCTCCTGCTTTTGCCTTTGGTTCTGCGTCCCGAGCCTCACTGAGGGAACACATGAGTGGCAAGTCCACCACAGGGCCTTTGCACTTGCTGTCCTTTCGGTATCATACATTCTTCCTCCAGATTTCCACATGGTTCACTTCCTCACTTCCCTCAGGTCTTGATTCAGATGACCCCCTTTCTGATTATCCTCTCTCCATCATTCTCTGTCATTTACTGGGCTCTATTTTTCTGAGACTACCATGACCTCCTGATGTATAACATGTCTATTTGCTTTTGTCTATTCCCCTCCCCACCGCCCCACCCTGAGAATATAAGTTCCTTGAGGGCAGGGAGTTTGTTATCTGAATTATATTGCCTGTTGCATGGATGGTGCTTGAATGTAATTTTGGGCATGGATG
>NW_023270469.1:13512285-13522645 GCF_011800145.1 Mirounga leonina | reverse complement strand
TTGCCTGTTGCATGGATGGTGCTTGAATGTAATTTTGGGCATGGATGAATTTTGCCTGTGAAGCACTGAACATGGTGTGAAGCCCAGGCTGGTGCAGAATAAACTGTTATTCACCTACTAGAAGAGCTGAATGGAATGGTTGGGAGGTTGAGATGGTGTTTTCTGGGGATCTGAGCAGCGTGTCACTGAGGGAGCAAGAGGCGGGAGGTGGGAGGGATGTCCTATTGGACCACTTGTCCAGCTCTTGGTTGAGTGGGGTTTGGGGCTGGGCTGCTGGGCACTGGGGAGGTGTGGCCGCGGTGCCCCCCTCTCTCCCCTCTCTGCTCCCTTCTCAGGGATACTGCCCCTCCTTCCACAAACACAGCGCCTCCTCTCAGTGAATCCTTCCTTGGGCTGTTTGATTTTGAAGGGGAGCCAGGCAGCTGGAAGCCCTGGAAGAGCCGAGGGCCCTTCCTCGTCCTGAGCTCGCTCTCTTCTGGGGCTGCATTTCCCTTCTCATTTACGGTCATTCTCTGCTGCAGTGGCCTGGAATTGCACGCTGCCCTGAACGCTCTCCCTCACTCCAGGGCTTTTAATGTGCTGTTCTCTCTGCAGGGAGGACCTTTCCATCCACCCCCTGCCCCACGGCATCCCACTACCTCTTACCCATCCTTTCAGGGCTCAGCTCAGGTCTTGCCCCTCATCCCAGTCCGGTCCTCTGCAGCCCCCACACTTCTGTCCACATTGATTTTCTCACACTGTGTTTTTTCACTGGCCTCCCCGACTCAACTGTCCAGGTGAACACAGGGACTCTGCAACACTCACTGTGTGTCCTCAGCACCTTGCCTGACACAGAGAAGGTGCTCGTATTATTGGGTGAGTGGATTAATAATGATGAAACAGGCACCGAAAGTGTCGGGGGTGGGGAGAGGCGGCTTCCAGGATGGGACACCTGCTCATGGTCACGGGGTGAATTGGTGCCAGGGCCTGGAGTCTCGGGTCTGTCTCAGGCTAGGCCCTTCTGCAGTGTTTTGGATAAAGCATCCTTATGTGTCTGGAGGAGTGACATTCTCTGCTTGGTGTCCCAGCCCTGTCGGATTCAAATGCTTCAGCCAGTTTCTATAAATGTGAACATTTCAATCGGGCAGCAGCTGCTATGGTAACGGGCTGAATCTTAGAACTTGGGGACTGGGAATAGACCGGAGACCAGGTAACTTTCAAGAGGCCCTTTTTGAATTGTGCTGGTGTGTGGAAGCTCACCAGGGACATCTGACTTTGCCCAAGTGCTCCCTGATGCCGACACTCAGTGCTTCCCTCTCTCTGGGAAGGGATCTTCAGGGGTTTCACCGGCCATATTTGTGCTATCTTAGGCTTATCCTCTTGGATCCTAGGTTGTTTGGGACTTAGAGGAGGCAGGCTGAGATTTTTCTTGGTACACTGAGGTGATAGGACTGGGGAAGGGCATAGTAAAGCAGGGAGAGGAAGGTCACTCTCACCTTTTAATATTCTGCTCCAGTCAAACTTGCAAGTAACAATTTAGGCTCAGGGGCACTTTCTCCTTCTGGAGCTTTCTCAAGTGGTAGGACAATGTTTTTGAAATATTAACTGATAATATTTTCCCCATGGCATTTTTTTCTTCCCATTCAGACTGTACTGCTGTGTGGTCAATATTTTGCAACACATGCAGCTGGTGCATATGCATACAGCTGTTCAGGTTGTGCACTGTGTAAGTCCATTCAGGCTGTGTGCAAGATGCTTCTCAAATTGTGCAGTGTGCTAGCCCTGAGAAGGGAGGTAACAAAAGAGAAGGGAGATGCTTCAGGGATTTTGCATTCAAAAGCCTTGGCCTTGGGGGAATGAAATGAACTCTAAGTATAGATGAAAGGATGAGAGAATGGTGGATAACCAAGAATACGGATTCTTCAGCCCCAGTCTAAATAAAGATTCCTTGAGGTATCAGAGGGAGAAGAGAGGTAGTGGCTTATTGAGAAGAGGACCCTGAAGTCTGCAACATGGGCCAAGTCAGGGTCAGGACAAGGGGTGTATGGCAAAAATCATCAGTTTGCTGCATCCAGGAGTCTCAGAGACTTGTGCCCCATTTTCCAGATGGTGCTTCAGAAAAGAAAGTGCTGCATGGTAAATCTAGGCCTAAAAGGGTGAGGGACAGCAGGATGATTTCAGTGCCGTGGACACAGCATCAGAGCCAACCAGAGAGCTGCTGAAAATGAACGATCCCGTGGCCAGGATGGGCCATGACTGAGCAGGCTTCTGTGTGGACCAGCAATCAGGGAGGATGTGGTGGCTGAATCAGGAGGCCCAAGTGGATGGGGATCGCAAGAATCAGATCTCCCTCCACCTCCACTCCTCAATGGTCCTGGAAACCTGTGTTGGGAAATGGGATTGGGGGTCCTCAATTTGGCTCAGATTTGGTGTCTGTTCTCTGGTGGGATGAGGAGTGAGAGTAGAGATTAAGTTGCATTAAAGACAAATAAGGTAATGTTTCTTGTAGTCAGTCCTGAGTCTTGGATGCAAGATTTATTCCCTCCACACATTGCTCTCAGATTCTCAAAAAGGAGCCTTGACTGGCTGTGGTTATCCAGCAGGGCTGCTGGTTAGCTGTGGGGAGCTTGTGAAAACACCCGCATGTGCTCTTAGACTTGAGAACCGGACTGTCTCGGCGGGGCTGGCCTGTGTACTCTATTAGCTAGATCAGTGCATACACAGTAGCCGGTGAGACTCTTTCTTAGCTGAATTTGCTGTGTGCTTTGGAGAAGCTTCTTCCTTTTTTTTTTTCCCCCTGTTTCTTTATTTATAAAAATGAGTAAATCCCCTTTCTGTGAGTGACTCTGAACAGTCTGAAATTCTCAGATGACAGATCTTTTTTTTCTTTTTTTTTTTTTTTAAGATTTTATTTATTTATTTGACAGAGAGACACAGCGAGAGAGGGAACACAAGCAGGGGGAGCGGGAGAGGGAGAAGCAGGCTTCCCGCCAAGCAGGGAGCCCGATGTGGGGCTCGATCCCAGGACCCCGGGATCATGACCTGAGCTGAAGGCAGACGCTTAACGACTGAGCCACCCAGGCGCCCCTCAGATGACAGATCTTAAAAGAAACATATAGCAATGCTGGTCATTAAAAAACATTCCGTGATTATTGTTTAAAAAGGGAGTCTTTGGGGCACCTGGGTAGCTCAGTCCAACTCTTGATCTCAGCTCATGTCTTGATCTCCGGGTTGTGAGTTCAAGCCCCTCTTTGGGCTCCATGGTAGGCGTGGAGCCTACTTAAAAAAATAACTAAATAGATAATAAAATAAAAAAGGAGTCTTTGTCACTTAGAAATTCGTTCTTTAATATTAACAGATGAAATAATAATAATTAAAAAGCCTAGTTACCTGTAGGAGGAGAGAGAACAGGTGGAGGGGACAAGGACCAAAGCTGAACTTAGCAGGATGTATAACCTTTTCTGTAGATTTGACTTTGAAACAGTGTAAATGTTTTCCATGATTCCAAAACAAAATTAACTCAAAGTGGAAATAACAATCTTGGAACAAGGAAAGAAACACTAGTCATGTGAACCTCATTGTGTGTTAGGTTGGTGGCACACAAAAAGGAAACATTTTATCTGACTTTTAAAATCCAGTATTTTAACCGTACACACTTAGTAGAATATAACCTAAGGGCAAAAGAACTGAAAAATAGATCTTAAAGTGTTTCCAGTAAAAATACCATGAGAAATAATATTGATATTATTATTCAAAACTATTTCATACACACACATAGTAAAGTAAAGCAAATAAGTAATGATGTCATTAGAAAGTACGATTTTTCAATATGAGCAAAGAGAAGCAAATATCAAATTAAGGGCTTTAGGAAAAATTCTGTAATTTAAAATTTGAATTGGTAATATCAGTTTGAATGTATGATGCACTTTCTTTTTTGAGATATACACATGCATGTTTATATTTCCTACATCTGTGAACCCCAGAAGCCAAGACCAATGACCACCCAACTCCATAGCAGTGAGAGGCCCAGGGCCCAGTTCATGGTCTCCCAAACCATTCCCCACTAGAAGGGGGCGGGGGTATTTCTTTTTCTTTTCTTTAAAGATTTTATTTATTTGACAGAGAGAGAGAGCACGAGCACAAGCAGGAGGAGTGGCAGGCAGAGGGAGAGGGAGAAGCAGGCTCCCCACTCAGCAGGGAGCCCAATGTGGGACTTGATCCCAGGATCCTGGGATCATGACCTGAGCCGAAGGCAGACACCTAACCAACTGAGCCACCCAGGTGCCCCCCGGGGGAGGGGGTATTTCAACAAAAGGCAATGTATAGAACCTGTTTAGATCCTGATTTGAACAGAATAACTGTAAAGAAGCATTTATGAAATGATATCAGGAAGATGATTGGGAAATATTTAATGGAATGAAGGAATTATGGTAATTGTATTTTGGCTCTGTTTTAAAAAAGATATATACTGAAGTATTCACAGATGACAACTCTTGGTTTTGCTTCAAAATAATCCAGTAAGAATGGGGGGAAAAGTGGGTGGAGATTAGAAGAAAAAAAGATGGGGCAAATACTAGTCATCAGTGACATGGGGGTTGGTTGTATTTTTCTCTGTACTTCTGTGTGTGTTTGAAAATTTCCACAGATTTTTTTTTTCTTAAGTAGGAGGAAAAGAAGAAGCAGGGGGAGGAGGAGAAGGAAGAGTAGTGGGTATTCCGTAGATGTCCCAAGTTAAAGCAATTTAGGTTGTCCTCAAGGAGAGAAGTCCAGGCCTCTAGGGAACACAGCCATTTCTCTCTGCCCCAAAGGTCACAGTGCCTACTGGGCAGAGAGACACATGACTGGTGACCTAGACAGAGATTTGGGAATCACAGCAGTGAACTGGATAATCCATTTAGAGGCAGCTGGCTGAGCTGGCCTGGTGGAAGGGCAGCCAGGAGCCTGGCATAGGCAGAGAGACCCAGGGAACAGGAGCTGTGTGCCCTGGGTTTGTAAAGGGAACAAATCCCACTTTTTTAAAATTTAATTTTATTATGTTATATTAGTCACCATACAGTACATCATTAGCTTTTGATGTGGTGATCTGTGATCCATTGTTTCCGTATAACACCCAGTGCTCCATGCAGTACATGCCCTCCTTAATACCCACCACCAGGCTAACCCATCCCCCCACCCCCCCTCCTCTAAAACCCTGTTTGTTTCTCAGAGTCCATAGTCTCTCATGGTTCATCTCTCCCTCCAGTTTCCCCCCCTTCATTTTTCCCTTCCTTCTCCTAATGTCCTCCATGCTATTCCTTATGTTCCACAAATCAGTGAAACCACATGATAATTGACTTTCTCTGCTTGACTTATTTCACTTAGCATAATCTCCTCCAGATTGTTGATGTAAAAGTTGGGTATTCATCCTTTCTGATGGCTGAGTAATATTGCGTTGTATATATGGACCACATCTTTATCCATTCATCTGTTGAAGGGCATCTCGGCTCTTTCCACAGTTTGGCTATTGTGGACATTGCTGCTATGAACATTGGGGTGCATATGGCCCTTCTTTTCACTACATCTGTGTCTTCGGGGTAAATACGCAGGAGTGCAATTGCTGGGTCATAGGGTAGCTCTATTTGTAATTTTTTGAGAAACCTCCAAACTATTTTCCAAAGTGGTTGCACCAACTTGCATTCCCACCAACAGTGTAAGAGGGTTCCCCTTTCTCCACAACCTCTCCAACATTTGTTATTTCTTGCCCTGTCAATTTTTGCCATTCTAACTGGTGTAAGATGGTATCTCTGTGTGGTTTTGAACAAATCCCACTTTTTAAGGTGGTGTAGTCCTCCTTAGAAGGGATCACTGGGAAGGTATCAACTTAGGCTCCGGAGGCACTTGTCTGATTCCAGGTTTTAAGTATTTTAATAATGCTGATGCTTTTTTTTTTTTTTTCAGATTATGAAAGTAATGTAGTCTTAATAAGATGTTATTAAATAACATGACAAAAAATTGTAATGTGTGAAAGGAGCCAAATATAACGGAATATAGACTATAGTATTTCATTTATATCAAACTCAAAAAGAATGGAATTAAACTATGTTGTTTAGAGATACATGACTAGGTGGTGATTTTATTTATTTATTTATTTATTTATTTTAAAAGATTTTATTTATTTATTTGACAGAGAGAGACACAGCGAGAGAGGGAACACAAGCAGGGGGAGCAGGGGAGGGGGAAGCAGGCCTCCCACGGAGCAGGGAGCCCCAGGATCATGACCCGAGCCCAAGGCAGATGGTCAGGCTCCCCAGTTAGGTGGTGATTTTAGGAAAAAAGAAGGATGTGAGGAGAATGGTTATCTTTAGGGGGGAAGGAGGGAGCTAGGGTCAGAAAGGACAGAGCTGGGGCTTCTGGAGTCTGATAAGGGTGGTGGTTATGTGGGTGTTTGTCCTCCAATTTACGAAGCTGCAAATTTATGTTGTATGTTTGGCCCTCTAAATGTGTCATGTTTCACAGTATGAATCTAGAAACACTATACTTTGCTTATAGAAAATTAGGAAAATAAGAAGAAGTACAAAAAAGAAAAAGAAGAGTCACCTATGATCACTCTACCTAGAAGCTGGCATTTTGGTGTGAATCCTTTTGGAAGGAATCAAGCTTGGTAGTTAAGGAGTACACTTTGGAGTTAAACTGACCCAGCAGGGTTCAGATCTTGGCCTTGCCACATACTAACTGTGAGACCTTGGACAAGGGACAGAAGTTCTCAACTGCAAAGACAATACCTGTCTAGGAGGGTTGTCATGGGGATCGAATTAAATAATGCACGAAGAACACCCAGAATGTAATAAATGTTCAATCAGTGTTAGCTATTTTTGGTTCATTCCAATCTTTTTCAAAGCATATGTATACGTATGTCTAATTTGTATATTATATGCATATATATATAATCTATATGTTTTTTGAAATTATGATCACAGTTCTTAGTAGTTCTGACTTGAGACAATTAAAAAGAAAAAGCAGTGATCCCTTATGGAAGAAGTCCTTAGAGGGACAAATCGATAAAGCCTGAATAATCTGTTATAACATCCAAAGCTGTCTATAACCTACACTACTCCGTCATTCTCCAAAGATTGAGTATCTGCCCATGCCTTTCCTTACACCATTCCCTTTGTCTGGCATCCCTTCTCCTTTTTTGCTGGTTGAAATTGGACTCATTCTTTGGGATCCAGCACAAGTGCTTTGCACAAAATCCTCCTTGGTTCTGTGAACTGGGGCGGAAGAGAGTAGTCTTCCATCTGGACACTCCTGTGCTGTGGAGGGGGGGCGGAGTGGACAAGCCCACACTTACCTCCTACCTCCCAGGGACAGGTGGAGCCTAAGTCAGTGTTTACCTACAAGGGTGATGAACAGGTCCCCAAATTGCTACCTGCTGATCAGAAAGTCACTGGAAAGAAGTCTCAGGTCAGGGTTCGGGGTGGAATAACCTACCCAGATGCTAGGGCCTTGAACAGAATTTTAAACAGTTCAAGCTACTATGACTCCTTCGCATCATCTAAAAGCTGAAAAAGATCGCAGACTCAAACATAGAAGAGACTTTTTCTTGTGTAGGAAAAATCCAGAGGTGGGTGCCTGGGCCTCATACTAGAGGCTCCACAGTGCTGTGAGGCCAGTTGTCCTCTCTCTGCTTTGCCATCTCCAGGGCACAGCCATCCTTACATCACCACAGGGCCTAAAATGACTGCCAGTGCACCAGCCATTAGATATTCAGGCCAGGATATAAAGGGACATAAAGAGCATATGTCTTCCTTTTAGAAGAGTCTTTCCAAAAGTCCCATCTGACACTTCCATTTACATCTCATTGGCCAGGACTTAGTCACCTGGCCATACCTAAACTCAAGGGAGTCTGAGAAGTCTCACTGCCCAAACACAACTGGCATGCTGTTATAAAGAAGGTGAGACTGGTTTGTTGGGAGAAGCACCTGGCAGCTTCTGCCTCTGCCGGAGGCTCTCCCGTCAGGCAGGCTTAGCTGCATGGCGCTTACCTGTGAGGGGAGCCAGCACTGAACAGGCATTTCTGGGGAGGACAGTGGGCTAAGGCGGGGCACATAAATGTCCCAGTCACATAGAAGGGCCCTGGGGGCCTAGAAAGTCGCTGTCCTGCACGGCACTGGTTCCTTTGGGCCTCCTACAGCTTCTGTCCCTGCTGTGTCCTTCTTTTGACCCCTCCTTGAAGGACATCCTCCCAAACCCCAGCTCTGAGGTGCGCTGGTGTGATTTCCAGAAACTTTTGGAGTTGGCTGTTTGCTTTTTAGTACTCTATACTTCTCAAAGTCTTTCACACACATGCGTCTGCTTTATTCTCACCAAAGCCTCATTTGGTAGTAATAGGTGCTGTTTATGGGTCTCGCCATAGGCCACGGAAATGCCGAGCACTTTTATATGCTCCATTCTCACAATGATGGAGGGGCCAGAGCTGCTGGAAGCCCGTTTTTCAGATGAACATGTGGAGGCTCTGAGAGGTGAACTGGCTTGTCTGAGGTCACAGAGGATGTGGTTGGGGTTTGAACCTGGTTCTGTCTGATTCTGAAACCCCTGCTCTTTAACCATAAGGCTAGGTTAGTTCTTATTCTTATTTGATAGTTGAGAAAAATAAACCCAAAGGAGGTTAAAGTGGCTTGTAAAAGCTTATAAACCAAGCGGGTGGTGATGCCAACATCAGGACCCAGGCTCCTAGCCCTCTCACCATTGAGCTGCATGGTCCCATTAAGCAGGACCTCGGAACATCATCCAGGCCATGGACTGATACGGCCCAGAATTACCCCTAGGATCCCTGCCCCCTCCTCACCATTTCCAACCCAGGCAAGGATCAAGCCAAAGGGGGGTTTGTGAAGTGTCGGGAAGAGGCTGCAGACATAGCAGGAGGGAGCGATAAGCATCTTCTGAATTGTGAGCTGAATCTCTTTGATCTGAAAATCGATAGGAGTAAATTGGTTAGACCCACCAAAGCCTTTCCCTGCCGTGCCCTGCATGCAATAGCTCTTGAACTTGCTGTGGTCACCAGTCCTGCAGCATTGTGATGCCCTCAGAACGGCCCCTGCAGCTGCCCGTGCGGAAAAGCAGGCATCAGATGGACCTATCCTTCTGCCCGTACCAAAGAGGAGGGGTTTTTGTCTTTTGTTATTGTTTTTTTGCTGATTCCAGTGCATGCCATGACTTTGACATCTCTTCCCCACTGTTTGGCAGGCACTGTCCCAGAGTCTTAGCTGTAAGGAGGCCCAGATTTAAGAGACCTTTATAGAAAATGCCAGCTGGACCCTAGCAAAGCGTCCTGGAGATCCCACAGGGAACACCTTGGGCTATTTCAAGACTTCCCAGCTTTGTTCAAGGGCTGAGCGCTGTGGCCAGCCAGGCATTTGGGATGCACGTGCTGCTGGTTTGTCCTGTTAATCACTCTGAGGTTTTCTCTGGCCCCTTGAACAGTTTCAGGAGCACCCAGGATTGGCGCATACCCAAAGCTGGAAGGGAATGCTGCGGTCATCTTGTTTACTCCTGGATCTCCAGGCTGAACCAGACCTCCTGGGAATATTTGCCAGTTGGAAATAATTCAGCAGATGGTCTTGTACCCTGCTTCAATGCCTGACACATCCTAGGTACTCAGTGAATAGATACTGGATGAATGAATACAGGAATAAATTGCCTCTATAACTAATAACTTTTGAGCCAGGAAGGTCTGCAGGGAATGCTGAGAACTCCTGTTTACTCATTAGCTGTATGGCAGTCAAGGCAAGGGGGAGCTCAAGAAACTAGCATCTTAGTAAAATGAGGGGACAATACAATAATAATATATTAAGATCCTACTATTTGCTAAATGCTTTACATGCATCATTCTTTTAAATACTCACAAAAACCCTGCAAGGTAAACATTATCCTCCTTTTAAATATTAGGAAATATCTAAGATTATTAGGAAACTGAGGGCCAGGGAGGTCAAGCAACTTAGCCAAGGTCAAACACCTCGTGAGTAGCCGATCCAAGATTCAAATCAGGTTCTTCTGATACTAAAGTCCATGGTCTTAACCAATGTACTTAAAAAAAACTTTGGGCTCTGAAACTAATAATAACCCTTTGGGGAATTCTCTCTTCTCTTTCCTTCATTTGCTTCTTTCCTCTTCAGAGAAAGTCTTTCAAGAAATAGGTAGAGTATGGGCTGATAACCCTTTCTGTGATTGGACAACAGAGCCACTATTCTTCTCCTGAACCACATTAACAAGGCAATAGTCTCTGATGACTTTGAGGTCCATATAGTTCTCTTCTCAAATGGGGCCTAAGATCTTTCCTTCCTTCCTTCCTTCCTTCCTTCCTTCCTTCCTTCCTTCCTTCCTTCCTTCCTTCCTTCCTTCCTTC
>NW_023270469.1:13500153-13512275 GCF_011800145.1 Mirounga leonina | reverse complement strand
TTCCTTCCTTCCTTCCTTCCTTCCTTCCTTCCTTCCTTCCTTCCTTCTTTCCATCCATCCATCCATCCCAGAAATATACTGATGCTTGAATATGTTCCATGCTAGGGATACAAATAAAATGGACACAATGCTAGGGATACAAATAAAAGTGAATGCCTGCCGTCATGAAACTTACCATCTCCTCTCTGAGTACCTTTGGACAGAGAAGGCCAATTCTATGATGGGCAGTGAGAGTGACCTTATACTATCCTCTGGTCTCAGTAGGTAATAGAAGGAAGGCAAAGTAGTAGGGTATAGTACAATAGAGATCAGTGCAGGATTCTGGCTAACTAGAAAGTTCATGGCTCACCTAAAGAGGATAGCCAGTCCTGAATTCCAACTGAATGTGGTCTTGAGGCCCAGTGTGGTTAGATATTTGTATTTCGTCAAAAGAAGGTGGATATTTACATATGTGGATGAATGTGGTCCTGAGGCCCAGTGTGGTTAGATATTTGTATTTTGTCAAAAGAAGGTGGATATTTACATATTTACATATGTGAGAGCTCCCAATTTTAAGACTTGGGCAATTCATTCTAGTAAACCTTCCCCTCTCCTCCCCCCTACCCTCCTCCATGCACATTCTCTGCCCACCCCACCATGAGTCCGATCAATCTATGGCCTGTTGGTTTGCAAGTTTTGCTTTATATCCACCAAGTAGATTACATAAGAGTGGTAGTGCACATTAAATAGATACTGTTTCATCTTTGCTACTCTTTGATCTTTTAAAAAACTCAAGAATGGTACTTTAGCTCTACAACTATTATCCGTTAAGAATAAATTCTCTGAAATATGCCTTCTGGCTAGTAAGATTAGTGAGGTATCCCTAGGGGAGGCAGGCATAAACATGCATTTAGCTTTGTGGGTATTATTATGATTGTTAAAGCCACCTTATTTAAGGTGTTTTAAGGAAAACTCTTCAGTCTTTTAGAGCCCACTTTATTTATTTATTTTTTTTAAAAAGATTTTATTTATTTATTTGAGAGAGAGAGAATGAGAGACAGAGAGCATGAGAGGGAGGAGGGTCAGAGGGAGAAGCAGACTCCCCGCCGAGCAGGGAGCCCGATGCGGGACTTGATTCCGGGACTCCAGGATCATGACCTGAGCCGAAGGCAGTCGCTTAACCAACCTGAGCCACCCAGGCGCCCTAGAGCTCACTTTAATACGAAGAGCAAGAGCAGAGGGACAGGACAATTTGGCTGAGAACCTAGAACTGGGACACAGACAGACTTTCTCGTCTAGGTCACTGAACTGCATCCAGCCCGAGGCAAAACTGTCTAAAACGTGTAAGCATCAGCAGCTGCCTAGTGGACCGTGTGTGAGGGACTTGGGATCTCAATTTGCTATGATATTTGGGTTTTCTATCCCACTTGCTATGCTTTGCTTGGGCCAGCACTGTCATTCCCTGCTCAGTGGCTGTTGGGACCGAGGTAGAGGGCGGATGGACTGCTGTGTTTAGCGAGCCCAAAAAGCAGCTACGTTTCAAGGGGCGATCTTGAATTTAGGTTATTTGCCTGCAGTGTGTAATAGAGTGTTTCCTAAATGTCAGGTGTTCTTATGTTGCCGTGATGATTCTTACCACATCTTTGCACCACCTCTGCTCTTGTTTATACATTTTAAAGCAGTTGACCCACATTTTTTGCTTAAATAATTTATTCTATAAGAAAAAAATATCTCACCACCGTTAGGCCAAAGCCATTATTGCTTGCCATAAATAGAAGGTAATAATAAGGTCTGCTACATTACTATAGTTTTATAAAGGTTTATCTGCATGTGACACATCTTGCAAGCCCTTTGTGGGATGCATTAGGTCTAAATCCCTCTGTGTGGAAAGGAGTGTATGCTGAGCTGTGGGTTATATGTAGGTAACAGGCTAGGTACACCATTCTCCTACATCTCTTTCTGGGAAGCTGTTAGTTCATCAGTTCATTCACTGGCTTGACATTCATTAGATCCCTACTCTGTTCCCATCGCTGTGATCCATCTTCAGTAAGATTATTTCTGTGGGTCATGAATGCCAGGGTGTTTTGCCCTGGGTTTTTGGTGTGCTTCTTTGGTTGTAAACTGGGCTGATCTTCAGCCAGCACACACCAGAACAGTCATCCCCGTTGTTTATGGCTGATGCCTGCTCTGCTCAGTGCCTTGCCTTTGGTTCAGATGGGTTGGTTGTGAAATATTTTCAGTATCTCTCTTAGTGGCAAGCAACAGAAATTGATTCAAAATAACAAAGGGGGTAGATTCATTGGAAGGAACTGAGTTCTCATAGAACTTGCTTGGAGGCTGAAGAACCAGGCTGGGGATGGGGCAGAACCAAGGTCAGTTTGGAGTGGTGTGATGCAGGACACCCTGTATGGTCAGGACCCAATGCTGGTGAGGACGGACCCCACAGGGCTTAGTCTCTTTGGCTTTCTGATCATGACTAAAATCCAGAGAGGGAGAGTTTGACTGCTGTAGGCTTTGGTCAACCAGACACAACTTGAGTGGCAAAGGGCAAGGCCCGGATTATTGTATCCCAAAGAGGTGAATTTTCAAAAGGAAACAGAGGTGCTGGGTGGTCAAAAGGCAACATGTGTGGGGTGCCTGGGTGGCTCAGTGGGTTAAGCGTCCAACTCTTCGTATCAGCTCAGGTCCTGATCTCAGGGTCGTGAGTTCAGGCCCCATGTTGCTAAGCAGGGAGCCCACTTTAAAAATAAACAAACAAATAAATAAATAAATAGGCAACATGTATCCAATATATTGCCTGGTCAGATGTGGGGGAGAAAAACTTAGGTCCCTTGCTCATTAATAGAACAATTGTGGGAAGGGAAGAAGATGAGTTTTGCTATAAACTATAAGGTTGGAAAATAATGGCAATATTTACCCTCGAACCATTTATGGGAAAGAAGTGCTTTTTTCTTTCTCAGAGATTTTATATTTCCACACTATGTGATTGTACTAACCAAATTTGTGTATTTAATGAGAAAAGTCATTGTAGCTGGAGTGAAAGGTTCTTATTTTGCTTAATATAGGTAAAACTCTGAGCTTAATATGTGTAAAACTGTGACAACGAAACCCCACAGATGTGGGATTTAATGAGTATATGAGTAGAGTGTTTGTCTTTGAGCCCCAGTTCCTTTCACTGAGTAATTTGTGAGAAGAGATCTTTGGCAAAATGCTTTCTAGGAAACTTTTCTGTGGCCTGAGGCCAAGACAAACCTCCCAGTATCCCTCCTGGGTTGGTATTACCCAGATTGGTACTCTGAGGCAGATGAGTCTGTGGAGGCCTCCCTAATTCATAAGCACTTTTACTGGTGCCTCAAAATGAACCAACTTGTAGGTAGTACTCCCCAATTTATCAGCTTTGTGGGGGGGGGGAGTAGTAGTTAATGATTTGGCATCAAGTAGATCAAACCCCAAATGTCTAACTGAATTTTTTTGAAGACTTTATTTTTTTTTTTAATTTTTATTTATTTTTTTATTATGTTATGTTAGTCACCATACATTACATCATTAGTTTTTGATGTAGTGTTCCATGATTCATTGTTTGCATATAACACCCAATGCTCCATGCAATACGTGCCCTCCTCAATACCCATCACCAGGCTAACCCATCCCCCCACCCCCCTCCCCTCTAGAACCCTCAGTTTGTTTCTCAGAGTCCATAGTCTCTCATGGTTTGTCTCCCCCTCCGACTCCCCCCCTCCTTCATTTTTCCCTTCCTACTATCTTCTTCTTCTTCTTTTTTTTTTTTCCATATAATGTACTATTTGTTTCAGAGGTACAGGTCTGTGATTCATCAGTCTTACACAATTCATAGCGCTCACCATAGTACCTACCCTCCCCAATGTCCATCACCCAGCCCCCTCATCCCTCCCACCCCCCACCACTCCAGCAACCCTCAGTTTGTTTCCTGAGATTAAGAGTCCCTTATGGTTTGTCTCTCTCTCTGGTTTCATCTTGTTGCATTTTCCCCTCCCTTCCCCTATGATCCTCTGTCTTGTTTCTCAAATTCCTCATATCATTGAGATCATATGATACTTGTCTTTCTCTGATTGACTTATTTCGCTTAGCATAATACCCTCTACTTCCATCCACATCATTGCAAATGGCAAGATTTCATTTTTTTGATGGCTGCATAATATTCCATAGTATAATACACCACATCTTCTTTATCCGTTCATCTGTTGATGGACATCTTGGCTCTTTCCATAGTTTGGCTATTGTGGACATTGCTGCTATAAACATTGGGGTGCACGTACCCCTTTGGATCGCTACATTTGTACCTTTGGGGTAAATACCAGGTAGTGCAATTGCTGGGTCGTAGGGTAGCTCAATTTTCAACTTTTTGAGGAACCTCCATACTGTTTTCCAGAGTGCCTGCACCAGCTTGCATTCCCACGAACAGTGTAGGAGGGTTCCCCTTTCTCCGCGTCCTTGCCAACATCTGTCATTTCCTGACTTGTTACTTTTAGCCTTTCTGACTGGTGTGAGGTGATATCTCACTGAGGTTTTGATTTGGATTTCCCTGATGCCGAGTGATGTTGAGCACTTTTTCATGTGTCTGTTGGCCATTTGGATGTCTTCTTTGCAGAAATGTCTGTTCATGTTAAAGACTTTATTTATTTATTTGAGAGAGAGAGAGAGAGAGAGAGAAATAGCAAGGGAGAGCACGAGTGGGGGGCGGGGAGAGGGAGAAGCAGGCTCCTCATAGAGCAGGGAACCCAACGTGGGGCTTGATCCCAGGAGAGGCAGATTTTTTTTTGGAGAAAAGGGCTCTAATGGATCAGTGGTTTTTCAGCTTCTGACATGTACATATACATTTTTAAAATTTCAGTATATACACACATGGAGAAGCCCAAAGTTTATGAAACAATACGTAGACTGACTATGTGCAAGTACACTGTGCGTTTTTTATTCCATTCTTTTCTTTTCAAAATGCTCGTCACAACCCTCTCGTATGGATTTTGCACAGTTCCATAGTTTTAAAAACACGGATATAGATGGTCCAAGTTCAAAGCCAACAACTTCTGGCCTATTTGTTGTTGGTGGAGCTGTCCACGTTGTTGATTTCTGCCTACTAGACTAGGAAAAAGCATCCTAAAGCATCCTAAAGCCTCTCAAGTTAGCCAACAGAAGAGGGACTTTTATGCTGAGTTTCTCCTCTTTCCCACCCTGAAAAGCTGTTCTCTGGCCACAGGGCTGGATGTGTCAATGCAGAACTGTGTGTAATGAAAACAGCCCTTGCTAGCAGTCAGCCACTGTTCCGAGCGCTTTGCACATACTCTCTCTCTTAATCCTTGTTATAACCCCATTCATAAGAAGTAGACCTAACTCTTATCTCTAATTTTAAATAAGTGGCTTCTCAAGGAGATTTTATAACTTGCTCAAGGTCACACAGTTACAGAGAGGTGGCGTTGAGATTTCAATCCAGACCTCTCTGACTTCAAAGATATTTAATAAAATTTCTCCTTAAGATGTGTAGGTGCAGGAGCTGAATAATTCAGATCAGTTCCACAGCACAATATTTACTCTTTCACAGAAGGTCCAAATGACAGTGCTCACCGGGGGCCCCGGGCTCTGGTGGATAGTTACAGCACACAACTGCGCGTGATGTTCAGTGCGGGTGACTGGCCAACTTGCTGATGGCCCAAACCGCATTCCTCTGAGCTCCAAGCAGTCTGCCATCTGGAAAAATGCTTCCTTTATGAGGAACTGCTAAACCCAGGAGGCCCTCCTGCAGCAAAACATACCTTCCACATGCCTGTCTGTTGGCTTCCCACAAGTCCAGCCAAGGGAACGCAGCCAACTCAAGAGAGCAGGGAGGGAGCGTACATATTCAAAGTATGTCTGTTTGCAATCCACATAAATACATTCCCTAGCTCAAACCAGAGAGTTGAATATATCTGTATAAATGGCCAATATTATACCAGTGCAAGCTTCCCCAAGGTCACCTGGGCATTGCAGTATTTTGCAGTCCAGACATCTGACATGAACCAGATGGCTCCCTTCTTTTTTCATAATAACGTGTTTACTTCTTCTCATCCTCTGTCTGACATTTATGGAGTACCTGGTCAGATGAGCAAAGAAAAATAAGACAAAGCTCATCTGCTATTGAAGTGATGCTGTCTCCTCCCTTCCACTGCCCGAGGTATCATCTGTCTCTCTCGGGTTCTTCTGTTCTGTTATTGCAAACTCCTCCTTCCTTTCCCCAGAGATGAACACAAATTAATGTGTGGACTGGAGACCAGCACATGGTGACATCAGGATTTTAAGAAAGCCAGTTTTCCCTGTTGCAAACAGGATAGGCTCTGTTCCCCATGGTTCCTCAACTTCTAATCAACTATGCTAATTTGAACCCCACAAACAAGCAAAGACTCAGAAGAGGGTGACTGCAAAGAGCCCAAGTGTGGAAAGCTGTTCTGAACTCTGCTGATGTTGTGGGTTAAAGTTTCCAATCCTTTGTTCTTTATCAATAAGTATTGTTCTGCTCTCCGCCTGCATTCTCTTACCTACTGTACAGGATTCCTGAGAATATTTTGCCATCATTTTTATCATAGTTAACAAGTAGTGCATACATAACTTTAGTGTTTGATCAATTGATACTCCCTAAGAGTAGGTATTGGCATCCTTTTTGGATCTCCTTTTGGCTGCATATGGTAGGTCTGAATACATGTTTATTGAATTAATTAATTAGAAAATGACATGAGCCAGTATCCATGTGATGATGGTCTTCATGCCAAGATGTTGAATAAAGCCCAGGTCTATCTAGAAATGGTTTTCATTGTTCCTGGTGGTATAATATGGAACATTCTCAAGAGAAAATACTTATAAAATGAGAGTCAACAAACATCTCTGGATTAGAGGCAAAGGCCATAGCAGCCAATGTCAACCACCATCTTTTCTCATGGTGCCCTTTTGATTGTCATGGGATGTGATTATGGGCATATCAAAGAGATAAGAAAGGAGTGGGCCATTAGGTATTGCCATGAGAGAAGTTTTGGGGACATTTGCACAAAATGGAAAGATGATTAAAGCCTATTCCCATAGTTGGGCAAACATCAGTTATCTATAACATCTCCTACAATTCCACAATCCAGACAGACCTCTCTCTCTTCTCTATATTGGCTCAAGACCCCAAGATGCCCCCAAGGTTCTTGGAATTTTAGAGATGGAAAGAACTTTTGATACCATTGAATCCAAATGACCTTGTATCATAACTGTCTTGGGCTAACTGAATTCCTTCATTTATTCATTGATTCAGCCTCTGTGTCTTAAAGGTCTACCAGATGCCAGGCACTGAGCTCATGTTACTACAGGGGCACAGTAGTAAACAAATCGGGACAGTCCTAACTACACTCTTCGCTCTTGTATTGTTTACGTTCTGATGACTCACAGAGAAAAACAGTTGAAGAAGTAAATGAGCAAGATGGTTTCAGATAGCAGTGAATCCTGGGAGGGAGATGAAGCAAGGTGACAAGACCGTGATTGGGAGAGGAGCTGGATGTGAGAATAAGGGAACACGCCTCTACGATGAATATTTGAATTGGGATCTAAATGATAAGAAGGAGTCAGCCTTGCAAAGTTCCATGTGAAGAACTTGCAGCTGCTTCTCTGGCAAATACCACAAGATGAGAATAAATCGTGGGATTCAAGAACAGAAAGAAGACCAGTGTGTCAGGATCACCGTGAGGGAGGGGGAGGCGAGAGTTGGGCAGCTGCCATCTCATGCACGGCTTTGCAAGTCATGGCAGGTGGTTTGGATTTCACTCTTGGTGCAGTGGGAAACCATGGGGGAGCTTCAAGCAGGGAAGCAAAGTGATTTGATATTGCTTTTTAAAGGGCTACTCTAGCTGCTTAAGGAAAATAGTCCATCGGAGCTGGCAACGGAGAAGCATGATCCAAATATGTGATACCTCCTTAATCACACAGTGATTAATGGCAAAGCCAGAGGTAAAAATACTAGGTTTCTTCCAACAACAAATGGATTCAGTTCAGTTGAAAAAAATGTAAAAATAAGAGTAGTTATCATTTATTAAATGCTTAGTGTTGCCAGGCTCTGTGCGACATGCTTTATATGCAGCATTGTATCTAATAGTTGGCATAATTATCTAAGGTGGGTCTCATTCTTCTTCTTTCTATTTTGTGAGTGAAGAAACTGAGGCTTCAGGATTTTAAGTATTGTGGCCAAGTTCGCACAGATCACAATGACAGCGAGGCGGAGTGAGGATTAAAACCAAGTGAACTCCCATAGAGCCCATATGCCACAGAGATCAGTCTCATTACTTGCAGTGAGGGGCAGTTTAGCCTAGTGGTTAGGCAGGGTGTTGGAGCCTGGCTGTCTGTGTTCAAATTCCAGCTCTCTTGCTTACTAACTCTGTGACCTTGGGCAAGTCACTCATTGTTTGTAACGTGGTTGAAATTTTTGCTCTGTTGCATCCCTCTTCCCACCACTTCCCATGGTGGTTAGTAGTAAAATTCAGGAAAGAAATATGACCCTTGTGCTTTGTTTTTGCAAAGAATGGAGAAGCTGGGAAGACAGGGTCTCTGTTATAGCTATGGCTTATAGAGTAGATGGTAGTGCTGCCTTGGGGAAAGGAACTGATGCCCTTTCTCTGGATTCCCAAGAAAAAGGAAAAGTGGGGTCGGGTGGGAGGATTCTGAATTAGGCCTAATAAGCAGCCTTGGGGCTGGGAGGGCAGAAAGTCCTCATGGGTTCCTTGGTACCTGTGTCTCTGAAATCCAAGCTCACGGTTTTCACGAACTGTTCGGTGTCTGTGCTCTTCCACGTGATGGTCAGCAGGGGGCAGTGTAGCCAATGTATTACTTGTGAGTGAGGGGTTGTCTGCTTTTAGCACAGGGGTCTGGGGAAGAGTTTATGCAGCCTGAAACTGCACCTGTCTGAGCAGGTTCTGGGTAGAGAACGCCACCTTCTTTCTCCTCCAGGATCCTATTCTTCCCTCTTTCCTCTTGTCTCCTGTTCTATTCTACATCCTCTGCTCTGCCTTACATCCTCATGTCTCACCTTTTGTCTTTGTAAAGCATGCTCATACCCGTTCCCTCCTGGCATCTTCCCAAATATTCCTTGAGGGAGGCAGGCCCAGGTTAGGTATTTATCATTTACAGATGAAGAAACAGAGGCCTAGGGAGGTGCCTGGTCCCTAGCCCCTGTTCTTCCCATATACTTAGAGGACCTGGAAGCCAATGGTCAAGGTCTTGTTTATCATTCTAGAGAAGGTGATTCTACCACGAGTGCACCACATTCACCTTGGAATTAGAGCAAAAGCTGCCAAAGCAATAAACTGAGAAGGGTCTCATTCAGAGGTGTGGGCTCTGGGGAACTGTCTTTTTCATGAGGGCCTCCACTTAAAGGATCACAAGCCAAAGGGTGAGAAACGTTTGAATACACACTCATGACCAGGTGGGTATAGAACACCTTTGTGCTTTTTAAAGAAAAGAAGCTGCCAGAGTCCCTGGCTCAAGGCCCAGTTGGTTGGATTGAGCCAGTGCAAGCTAAGACCACATCCTCTGTGCAGAAACATTGAACTGTAAGCACACGTCTTCATCTCTTTAAACCTTGTTTCTTCTCATATAACGGGCGATCGTAATGGGGCAGTCGTGACAGTCTACACACACTCTGTATTCAACCAATATTGCTCTTGGTGTCAAACAGGGGCTTTACTATTTTCATAGCCACTCATTATGGAAGATTGATTACATCGATGGCTCTAATTAATGACTCCCTATATCCATACCCTCTGCCATGATAATTTCTAGACCCTACTCTCTCTGGCTCGAAGCTGGCCTGTGTCTTGTTTTGGCCAGTAGGATGTGGCATCTATTAGTTTCAAGCCCGGGCTTCCAAGAGCTTTGCACTCTTCTGTAATCTCTTGCTTGCTGTTGAAACCATGCCACGACTGTATGAAAAAGCCCAGCTAGCCTGCTGGAGGGTGAGAACCACACACACGCAACTCAGTTGTCTTAGTGGGAGACATCAGACTGGGCTACAGCCCATAGACCCCCAATCCTGCGAGAGAGCCCAATTAAGTTCAGCGTGTCTGCCCGCTGCACCCACAGTTGACTTCAGGCACATGAATAAGTTCAGCTGGGACCAGAAGAACTGCTCAGGGGACCCATGTATGATGAGCAATAACAAGTACTTATCGTTTATTGTTGCTTAATTTGGGGAGAGTTTATTAGGTAGCCATAGCTAACTGATGCACTGAAAGTTTTACCTAGGCTAACTGTAGGAGGGTAATGCGGGGTGAGACTATTTGGAAGGTTACGAACTATGTTACTGAATACTTAAAGCAGTATGATATTCTTAAAGTCCTAAGTTCAGAGATAGTACATGGTGGTTCAGAGTAAACACTGGAATAAAACAGACCTGGTTCCAAATCCCTGCTCTACCTCTTTCTAAATGGGTACCTTTGGTCAAATTTCTCTATGACTCAGTTTCCTCTTCTGTAACATGGGGCTAATAATAGTTACTGGAAAGGTTGTGAGGATAAAATGGGATAATGTATGTATTTAGTATGGTGTGTGGCAGATAGCAAGTGCTGAATAAATGTTAAGCATCCTTACTGGTGGTATATTTAACCTCCAAATGACATTGCTACATATAATCACGCCGTTGCTGCGGGTCCAACTGGTAACCCAGGACAGGATTTTGCAGTCAAGTCTTCTACAGCTTTGATAAAAGAAGAATTGCAGTTGCATATATATTTTTATTTTTTCTTTAATTATAGAAGTCACCCATATTGTATACCTTAATCAAAATCTCTTCTAGGGCAAAATTCCTGATTCAAAGAAAATCTGTATTGTGAGCTATGACTTATAATTATGAATATTGAACCTTACTTCAGTGCATCATGGTAGACCTTATTTTCTTAGAAAGGAAATGTGCATACCATGCTCAATCGTGAGACAGGGGCATAAATCTCTTTTTGCTGCAAGTTGCAACAACTTACCTCCTATTTTGTTGAACAAGGAAACAGAGCAATTATCCACAGTATCGACGGTGGAAAAAAATCATCTGACTATATAGCTCCTATGTAAAGGCTTAACTTGACAGGAGATCTGAAAAGGAAATCAGATGTAGGTTTAATGTTCAGGGCAAAACTGCCTTTGGTGATCAATTCCTCACCGGCTTTCAGGTACACTAGTTGATGTCTATTCCTAGTGGAGAAGGACAGTTGTGAGGGAGATGGGGAGCTGGGGTGGAAATTCTTCCCAGACTAGAGAGGAATGCCGTGTGAACCTCTTGGTCCTGAGCAGAATTAGGCCTGGGCGAGCATTCACTGATTTTGTTGACTCTCAGTTGATTTAATTTAAAAATAATAAAAAACCAAACTTGGCCCTTTCCCTAAACACTGGCTCTTAGCCTTTTTTGTTTTGTTTGCCTTGGTCATGTCATTGGGGTGTCTGATGTTAGCTATATACCTATGAACACCCACAACACTGTGTATACAGTCAAGGGGTTCCCAGTCCCTCAAGTGCATCAGGGAGCTCCACTGTTTTGTTTTAAAGGGAATGGCAAATCCCCAAGTCCCATTACCCAGTGATGGATCCTTCCAGCCCCTTCTCGCACAGATCAGACGAGTGCATTTCATCCCTGTATGTTCTTCCAGGGATTGCAGTGAGTGCACTTGACATTATCACAAAAACTCATCTGTGAGTTGTCTGGCAGAGATCCTGCTTCCCCAGTGGGCTACAGAGGAAATCTGTGATCACACTGAGATGTCTGTATAGGCTGCCACCGGACTCCCACTCAAGTGATCCTGGGGTTCTTGGGTCAGACCTCCCCCCAGCTTAGCTCCCTGAGGGCGGCACGGTGGTCAAGGTGAGTGGGTGTGATGCTTTAGCATGGCGAACAGCTGGTGAGCTCCCACCGTCCAGAAATGGGGCTGCACCAGAGGTTTACAGTCAGTTCCCTCTGGAGTGTTTGATATCTGGGCCTTATTGGTTATTCAATATTATGACTATTACCCCTGGATGCAAGTGACAGAAACCTACAGTTTTTATCGTATCTCTCCAAATCCAGGGGAGGAAGCATAGTGCCTTTCTTTTTCTTTCTTTCTTTCTTTCTTTCTTTCTTTCTTTCTTTCTTT
>NW_023270469.1:13389110-13500143 GCF_011800145.1 Mirounga leonina | reverse complement strand
TTTCTTTCTTTCTTTCTTTCTTTCTTTCTTTCTTTCTTTCTTTTCTTTTCTTTTCTTTTCTTTTCTTTTCTTTTCTTTTCTTTTCTCATATCTGGCTCTCTCTCCTTATCTTTGAATGGACCCATAGTTCCTAATTAGTATCATTTCATTTCATGACTCTAGCAGAAACTAATCAGAATCTCTGGGTTGCAGTTCAGAATTCTTGGGGGGAAGGTATCTAGCGGGTCAGGTTTGGGTCAGGTGTCCATCTCCAGTCAGCTGTGGCTAGGGGGTCACTGTCACATGATACCGTTTAGCCTGCCCATGTGAGTGGTGAGGAGGGGGGCAGTTACCTGAGAAGGGCACTGTGGTAGGCAGCTTCTGAAATGGCTCCCAGTGGTCACTGCTTCCTGGGATTCACACCTCTGTGCAATCCCCTCCCCTTGAACGTGGGCTAGACCTAGTGACTCTTGATTCAAATGAGTAGACTACACCAAAATTAGGTTACAGAAGACTGGGACTTGCGTCTTGCTCAAAGTCTTTCTCTCTGGTTCTTCTTGTGTCCTTATTCTGATAAAGCAAGCTGCCATATTGTGCCCTATGGAGAGGTCCATGGGGTAAGGAAGGGAGGGCGGCACCTGGCCCAGCACCAGAAAGAAACTAAATCCCGCTAACAATCATGGGAGTGAGTTTGGAAATGGATCCTCCCCCAGTCGAGCCCTGAGATGACTATGGCCCTGGCTGACATCCTGAATGTTGCCTTGGAGACACGCAGAGCCAGAGGCACCCAGCTAAGCTGTGTCAGGATTCCTGACCTGCAGAAACTCTGAGATAACACTTGTTGTTTACAGCCACTAAGGTTTGCTCTACCATTCCAGCAGTCCTGCCCCTAAGCTACTAAATTTTGAGATACTTCATTGTGTAGCAACAGATAACGAATCCAGGCACCTGGTGGGTGAAGAGGCTCTGAGGTCACATGACTTGTGTCTTGCCCTCAGTGCACCGTGTACCAGCTGGGTGGTTTTGTGCAAGTTATCCTACCGATTCAAGTCATGTCCTCTTCTGTAAAATAGGGATAATAGTACTAATATGGGGGGCGCCTGGGTGGCTCAGTTGGTTAAGCGACTGCCTTCGGCTCAGGTCATGATCCTGGAGTCCCGGGATCGAGTCCCGCATCGGGCTCCCTGCTCGGCAGGGGGTCTGCTTCTCCCTCTGACCCTCCTCCCTCTCATGCTCTCTGTATCTCATTCTCTCTGTCTCAAATAAATAAATAAAATCTTTAAAAAAAAAAAACTAGTACTAATATGGTTGGTATGGGGACTAAATGAGTAAACCCAGTGCCTGCATGCAGATTAGTTATGCTAATATTAATAAGTAATAAATAAGTTAATATTAATGATATCAATGAAGTTTCGCTACTGTTACTGAGCTTTCCCAGCTCTGCTAACCCTAAACACTGGGGTTACTCGTGCCTCAGTTTTTTCTTCAAAGAAGCCTGAAGAACTCTGTGCCCCTTACAGAAATGCTATACAGAACATAAAATATCCAAAATCTCTTTGAAGCAAATGGCTATTTAACTACTAAATGTGAAGAATATTTCCATTCTGCTCATTTTGGTTCTTGTAGTGAAGAGCAATTTCAATATCACGGAGAAGTCAAATGACAGAATTCATGCTCTCAGGTTCAAAATACCAAAAAATATTTGAGCTGATGGAATGGAATTTATTTTCGCAGTTTTTCCTTTGCACAAAGGCCTCCGACAACTGTCTGCAGCCAATTATTTGGTGTGTGGAAATACCAGGGCACCACGCAGTGGCAGCTTATCACAGAGACGAGACCTGAAGATGAAGAGCATAGGGTAATCATTGGTGCTTCAGAGATTTCTGCCTTCTGAGGCCGAAGCCCACGGTGTCAAAGGTTTGATGGGATTTGCTCATTAATGCCAAGCTTGAATGCTTAGTTAGCATGTTTTCCTTTCTCCTCAGGGATGCTGTTTTTCTCCCACTGGGAACTTGGGGGCTTGGGGAGGGGGGCGGTGGGACGTGTTGGATTTGCAGAGTTCTCACCTGCCTCACCTCCCTCTTTACACCTCTGCATCCCAAGGCCACTGCCCAGGCCCAGATTTCCGGCCTGTCTCCTGCCACACTGTGTGTGTGTTACAGCCCCTGGGGCTCGGTCGCCTGCCCCCCTTCCCCACTCATTCGCAGGGCTGAGCTGCGTCTGGAGCCTGGCTGCTGAGCTGGGGGTAGCTTTCGGAGCCTCCCTCACGTTAGCCATCCTAAAGTTAAGCACAACAAAAGCCCTCTGTGCTGAGGGTGACACCACTCCTTTCTGAGAAACCAAGGGGCAGCAGAAAGAGTAGGAAGTGTGGTAGCCAGACAGACTTCACGAAAAATATCAAGCTCCCTGATTGGGCCTGCCGCCACCATGAGACTGGGGTGTGCTAGGGTCATCACATTTCATCTTTTTTCCCCCTCCAGCCCTGTCCCTGAGGATGGTAGGGTAAAATTGCCAGTCTCCTCACAGTGATAAAACAGCAACACTTTTTGGCTTCCAAAATCACCATCCCCCGTCATTCAATGAAATAAACTAGTTAAAAATAATTACTACCAACAACCAAACAAGGAAAGAGGTTATCCTCATGCTGTAAACTGAGAAGTGCCCGACAAGAAGGAAAACAGATTTTGGTGTGACTCAGTGCAGCTCTTAAATCACCCTTTCCTCTAGAAGTGATACAAGAGAAGGAAATGACTTGCAAAACTTTGAGAATTCTGCCCAATTCTCCCTGATTTGGATAGAAGATGATGAAGTTGTGGTAGGAAGCTTAGAGAAAAGTCAAAGAAATCTCTTCCAAGAGCAGAGGTTCACATCTATGATCTCAGTATCACAGCTGAGTCAGGAAAAGCCCCCGGGTGTCATCATCTGCCAGGATTCCATGCTGAATCAGGGGATTGAGTTGAAGCCTAAGGATACTACCCCCGAGGGAAGAAGGGGGATCTCAATCTGGACTTTAACAGAATCTTAGAAGAGAAGGTAAGTCCAGTCCTGTACCAAAAGCTGCAGGAAATTTACCAAGTTCTTCCCACGTTTCTGCCCCCAGGCTATAAGAATGTGGGTGGATTGCAATTCCCAGGGCTGAAAATGTTGCTGGAAGGGAAAAAGGTCCCAGATAAGGTGCAGAAGTTGTCAATGAGATAGTTGTCATCTATCCAAAAGGAAGCAAAAGGAAGAACTGGGGAGAGCTGTCTATTTGAAGCCTAAGCAGGATGAAAAGAAGGAACATGGTAACTAAGCAAGCATTCTGCAGGTGAATAAAATGAAGGGAAGACTTAAATGAGCATAGCAACCATAAAACAGATGAGAGACTGCAAGAAAAAAACAAACCAAACAAACAAAAAACACCAAGGAACGTAGAAGTCCCCTGAAATTGCTTTGAGCTACAGAGGAAATTAATAAGAACATGAATTCAATAAAACAAGAGTAAAAAAACAAAACAAAACAAAAACCTCATTTCAGGGATGAAATTTAACAAACCAAAAGATGAATGGAGAGGGCAAGAAAAGAAGGACTAATGCAATGCTCATCTGCAGTTGATCATGGAATAAATTCTACAGACTTATCAGGGAAAGAACGTATGAATGTCCTTTGAGGCCATTGCGAGACATTTTTAAACTTGCCCAAACTTGGCACTTATAAGCCCTCTTGAAAAGAAGTTCCTAAAACCATGGTAAAAAATGACATAAATGGAGAAACAATGGTAAAAGGACTCCAGATGAATCAACTTAGATATGATGACACCAAGGAATGAGTTGCCATTGCCATCTATTGACATGGGGGAAGCTGTGCACGGAAGAGGTCTTTGGGACTAAAACTTGGTTTCAGTTCAGTCTGAGAGGCCTGTGAGGCATCCCAGTGGAAATGTTGAGTAGGCAGTTGTATATAAGAGACTAGAGGTTGAAAGAGAGGTCTGGGATGAAGATATGCATTTGGGAATCACGGATGTAGAGATGACATTTGAGGCTTGAGATTGGGTGAGATCACCCAAGGAATGAATGTAGAGAAGAGGGCCAAGGAATGAGACTTGGCTCCACCTAATGTTAAGAATCAGGGAGAAAGGAGAAATGAGCAAAGATGGAGAGGGAAGGTCAGTGAGGTAGGAGGTAAACCAGAAGAGGGTGGTATCTGGAAAGCTAAGGGAAAGATGGGTATCAATGAGAAGTAGGTGACCCGCTGTGTCAAATGCTGCTTGTTGAAAGATCGAAGTAATATGGGATTTTTCATTTTCATTCATGGGTGACTTGATGAGAGCTGTTTTCAGTGGAGTTGTAGAGTTGAGAGCCTGATTAGAGGGGGTTTTAAAGACATTTCAGGAACTTTTGCTGCAAATGAGGCAAAGAAGAGGGGTGGTAGGTGGCTAGGATGATGGGGCAAGATATATATATATTTTTAAATGGGACTGGATGCTGTGAATAAAGAAGAGGGATGATTTCTAATTCTATTAGGCAATTGACTGGCTGGCTTTAGCCTCAGTAGTGAGCTCTGGGTTGGAGAAGTAAATTTGGGAATCATCAACATATTTAAGATTGTCTGGATATTAGCTGAGATAACCTAGGGTAGCATAGAGACTGAGAAGAGTAGAGGGCCAAGTAGAGAACTCTGAGGACACCAGTATTTAATAATTAGGCAGAGGTATGGGATTCTACAAAGAAGCCTAAGGAAGAATGACCATAGGAGGAAAACCAGGAGATAATGTTGTCATCAAAGTCATGAGAAGAGACTGTTTCAAGAAGAGACTATTTAACCACAAGGTTAAATAGTGCCAGGAATTCAGTAAAGATAAGGGCAAAAAATTCTATGTTGGATGTAGCAACAAAGGAGGTTATTCAAAGATTTTTAATGAAAGACTTTCAGGGGTGTAATGAAGGAGTAACAAATTTTTCATGAACTGAAAACTTACTGGGAGATGATGAAGTGGGAACTATGAGGACACAACTCTCTTAAGAACTCTGGCTGAAAAAGAGGTAGAAGAGAGATAGAGCAATAATTGGAGGAAGACACAGGTTTCAGAAACTTATTTTCAAGATGGTGGAGGCATGCATGTCTAAATGTTGGAAAGTTTCTCAGGGTGGGGAGAAGCTCCCCTGTGCCTTTGGGATGCAGTTGGGGGAGATACAGAAGGGAGAGTGATAAATACAGGAGAACGAGAGAGAGAGAATGAATTGGTGGAATCAGGTTCCACCTGGGACACAGAGAACAGAAAGGATTAGTCTTAGACACATGTTCCATTATGAGAGGAAGGATAAGAGAATGGATATAGATGTAGATAAATTAGTGGTGAGTGGCAGATTTCTGAAGGAGTTCTCTTTTGATGACTTCTATTTCCTTTGTGAAGGAGGAGGTGAGGTCATCTCCTGACAAGGAATGAGAGAACCATAGGGTAGGAAATATGAAGACAGTGGAAGCATTTTAAAATAGTCACTGGGAAAGAAAAAGAGACTAGTCGCTTGGAAACATAGAAGAGGGAGTGGGGAGAATGTAAGCGAGTTGTTTGTTCCTCTTTCTTCTTTGTCCACTGTACCCAAGAAGTGGACCTCTTTTCTTGTTAAAATGTTGGGTGTTCAAAATGATGCTCAAGGAGGATGTGGATAAGTTGGGCTTGAATTCCTCTAGGTCTCTTTTTCACATTTTATTTTATTGCACAGCAAGGGGAGAGGCAGAGAGAGGGAGAGAGGGAAAGAGAGAATCTTAAGCAGGCTCCACGTTCAGCGCAGAGCCCGACACAGGGCTCCATCTCATGACCCTGAGATCATGACCTGAGCCAAAGTCAAGAGCGGACACTTAACCAACTGAGCCACCCAGGCATCCCTCTTCTAGGTCTCTTAAAGATCATTGTCAGCAAACTCCTTTTGTCCCTTCTGGTCTCAGCTTTGCAGCCAGTTCTTTAGTGAGCCTACCTCAATTCCTTGGCTTGGAGATATGAGAGCATGTCGATCTAACTCCAACAGGCACTCTGGAACATTGGAATTGGGACCCTAGAATTTGGGTTGAGGCAGAGAGGATGTTCAATGAAGGAACTAGACATGTGGGAGTGTCTATTTACCATCTTCTTCCGCAGGGTCACAAGCTTTGGCCCATGGGCCATATCTGGCCCACTGCCTTTTCCTGTAATAAAGTTTTATTGCAATGCAGCCATGTCTCTGTTTGTTTTTCAGCTACAACTTCAGAGTGGAGTGGCTGTGACAGAGCCCTTCTGGACCACAAACTGAAAATATTGACTCTCTGGTCCTTTTACAGAAAATGTTTGTCAATCTCTGTTCTAGAGGAGAAATGGGAAGGTTTCAGAGGAAGTATAACCTTGAGAAAAATCCCAACTCTGTGTCTGTTTCCTTTTCTGCAGAATAAGGACACCATTCATTAAATCATTCTTTCATTTAACAAACATTTATTGATTGCTTACTGTGTGCCAGAAGCTGGGAGTGCAGAGATCAATAAGACCCAGCCTTGTCCTTTCAAAGCCCACAGCAGAGATAGGTGAGTAAACAAATCGTTGGAATACCTAGAGATAAATGCTATGTGAGTGCCATGGGGATGAAGGGGAGGTGTCTCACCTGGCCCAGGTGGGACTGGGAAGCCTTCAGAGAAAAACAGAAGAGGAGGGGCTCATCAGCCTGTAGGGTTGATCAGGATGACAATAAAACCAGCCAGGGATTATTATAGTGTGAGTAAAGATATGGGGTTTGGGGTTCCTGAGTGGCTCAGTGGGTTGAGTGCTGGCTCTTGATTTTTGGCTTAGGTCATGATCTCAGGGTCCTGGGATCGATCCCCACATGGGGCTCCATGATTGGCAGGGAGTCTGCTTGAGGATTTCTCTCCCTTTGCCCCTCCCGCTGCCCATGCTTTCTCACTCACTCTCACTCTCTCTCTCTAAAATAAGTAAATAAATCTTTAAAAAAAAGATAAAGGAGACTCAGAGAGGGGGATTCTAGAAGCACCAAGTTAGAAGGGGTAAGTGATGGGAGCTGGAGATGGAGCAGTGAGAGGTGGAAGGAGTCAGGAAAGTGTCAGGAATATTATTGGGACACATAGGGAACGGTCCCTTCACCCTGCTTTTGACACAGCTCCTTGATCATGGCCCTTCCTGTGGAGCCCACATGTGTTTTTTCAACTGTTTCAATAGAGCACTCTCGCCGGCCACCATCAGTCAGTTGGAGTTTGTCCCTGACATGAAATCAGTAGGGAATCTTAAGGTATACACAAGCAATTTGTTAATCATAAAACATCCCCAAAATGTAATGTGTGAAAGAAATTAAAATCTAGTAATATGATAATATGCGTGGTTCAACCCAGATACCAGAATTTAAAATATATCTTGGCAATGTAAACCTAACACAAAACAACCCATTTTTCATAGATTCATTATACTTTTCTCTAACTGAATCTGAGAAGCATACTCATTCCTGAAAATCATGGATACAATGTGATTTAGCTGAACAGATGGATTTCTAAAGTGCATGGGAGTTTGAATGGATTTAGAAATGAGGCCGATGGTCTTCTTTTTCTGTTTAAAATTTTTAGGAAATATTTCAAACATTCAGAAAAGAGAATAATATAACACCCATGTGCCCACTACCTAGATTTTAAAAGTGCCAATATTTTGCCATAGCTTCAGAGCTTGGTAAAAAGAAGAAAAACGTTACAGATATAGTTGATGCCCTTTGGTGTCTCTTTGCCATCCCCTCTGCCTTCCCAGAGGTTACCACTCTCTGGAAGTAAGTGTGTATCATCTGTGTTTTTATATTTGTACTACGTTTGAATCGATAAACATTAAACAAAATTGGGCGCCTGGGTGGCTCAGTTGGTTAAGCGACTGCCTTCGGCTCAGGTCATGATCCTGGAGTCCCGGGATCGAGTCCCACATTGGGCTCCCTGCTCAGCAGGGAGCCTGCTTCTCCCTCTGACCCTTCCCCCTCTCATGTGCTCTCTGTCTCTCTCATTCTCTCTGTCTCAAATAAATAAATAAAATCTTAAAAAAAAAAAACATTAAACAAAATTGTCTCATGTGTTTTCAAACATTACATAAATGGCAGGCAACGCAAGACTGTTCTGAAACTTGCCTTTATCATTCCACATTATGTTTTTGAAATGCATCCATGTTGATTCATGTGTTCATTCATTTTATAGGCAGTCTTCTTTCTGCTCTTTGAAACCTGCCCAAATTGTTGAAAAGAGAAGCAGATACATCTGAAAGCTTCTCAGTGGCAGATATGACAGAATTTGGTCTCAGTTGTCTTCTCTTGCTTCCCTTTCTTCTCCTTAGTCTTCCTTACTCTTTTTCTCTCTTGCTCTATTAAGGATTTTAAATATAAGAAGAAACAGCAACAGGAGAACCTTATAAGGAGGGTCTGAATTTAGCACCCCATCTTCCAGAAAAGAACAGACATTTTTCAGGAGCAACTGACATCTCTCAGATGCTGGCTAAGTGCAAGAACCTGTGCTAAGCATTTTACATTTGTTTGATAATCCTCAGTGTGACCCTTAGAGGTCTTCCTTGCCCAGGGTCATGTAGCTAGTAGGTGGAGAGTTTAACCCAGGCGTTCAGAAGCCCCCGCTGTGGTGCTTGATGATTCAAAAAGAGAAGCCATATTGATCCCAAGGCAGGACAGTACTAGGTGAACTGTTAATAGAAAGGAGTCCCCCAAGGCTAGTGCTTTAACAACCTTTGGTACTGATTCCACTTCTAAATTAAGTATCATCATAATCATTGTTAATAATAAATAATAATAAAGCAGGTACTTAAAAATTCATAGGGTTGAATGTCACTTTAGTTTTCTTACCTGAACTTCAGCCACCCACTGATTTCCAACTCCCTCCTGGGTATTTCTTTTCTTTTCTTTTTAAAAAATATTTTATTTATTTATTTGACAGAGAGAGACACACAGCGAGAGAGGGAACACAAGCAGGGGGAGTGGGAGAGGTAGAAGCAGGCTTCCCATTGAGCAGGGAGCCCAATGTGGGCTCGATCCCAGGACCCTGGGGCCATGACCTGAGCTGAAGGCAGACACTTAACTGACTGAGCCACCCAGGCACGCCCCTCCTGGGTATTTCTGCTTGACTATTCCACCATCCTCCCTAACTCTCTATGAACCAAACATAGTCATTTCTTTCCCACTTGACCATTTCCTATTGCAGCAGATTCTGACAGCTCAGTCTGGCTTCTGTGGTCCTCTGTATTCTGGCTCTTCACTACCCGCTATGGACTGCATAGTGCCCCACAAAATTCATATGTTGAAGCGCCCAGTGTGATGGTATTTGGAGATTCAGCCGATTGGGAGGTAATTAGGTTTAGATGTACTCATGAGGGGGAGGTCCCCATGATAGGATGAGTGTCCTTATAAGAGACCAGAGAACTTGCTCTCTCTCTACCATGGGAGGACACAGCGAGAGAGTGGCCATGCGCATGCCAGGAAGAGAGCCCTCACCAGGAACCAAATCTGCCAGTACCTTAATCTTGGACTTCCCAGCCTCCAGAGCTGTCAGAAATATGTTTCTTTCTTTCTTTTTTTAAGATTTTATTTATTTGTCAGAGAGGGAGAATGCACAAGCAGGGGGAAGCAGCAGAGGGGGAGAGGGAGAAGCAGGCTCCCCGCTGAGCAGGGAGCCCGATGCGGGACTCGATCCCAGGACCCTGAGGTCATGACCTGAGCCCTGAGGTCATGACCTGAGCCGAAGGCAGACGCTTACTGACTGAGCCACCCAGGCATCTGGAGAAATACATTTCTATTCTTTTTTTTTTTTTTTTAAAGATTTTTTTTATTTGTTTGAGAGAGAGAGAATGAGAGAGAACAAGCACATGAGAGGGGGGAGGGTCAGAGGCAGAAGCAGGCTCCCAGCCGAGCAGGGAGCCCGATGCGGGACTCGATCCAGGGACTCCAGGATCACGACCTGAGCCGAAGGCAGTCGCTTAACCAACTGAGCCACCCAGGCGCCCAATACATTTCTAT
The DNA here is from genome assembly GCF_011800145.1 of Mirounga leonina. NCBI lineage: Eukaryota > Metazoa > Chordata > Mammalia > Carnivora > Phocidae > Mirounga > Mirounga leonina. The sequence goes on along the minus strand of NW_023270469.1, from coordinate 13,490,163 downwards.
TCTTTAAGTCCCCCAGTCTATGGTGTTTTCTTATAGCAGCCTGAACTGACTGAGACACTGCCTCTATTGCCTTTCAGTCTTCTTAACCTTCCATCCCTTTCCTGCAATTAGCCTTCTTCCTGCCCGTTTTTTCACCCACATTATTTTCCTGAGCTAGGCTGGTACTCTGTAGATAACAGTAGCCTTTTAGGACAAAAATTGAAGTCTCTTTTCCCCATCTTTTCCCTACTAATTCCCCCTTCCTTAGACTCCTACAATACTCAATCTGTACTGTACAAGAGAGCACTTAGTGTGTAATGTTATTTATTTTTAAACATCTTGTGTCTACAGTAAGATGATTAATGCCTCAAGGGTGGGCCACATCTTCTGTTCTATCCCATATGCCAGTATTTCTCAACCTTTTTTTTTTTTTTTTTAACTGTGCTCATCTCACAATAATGTATGTGGCTTCTTAAGCCCTTAAGAATTTTTGAAAAAGTCGTTTTGGTCATTTTTACATGGAAGAGAATAAAGATGTGATTTTAAGTAAATAAGTATTTTAGGTCAGTGTAGTATTAATGATTATATTATGAATCTTATTCTAAAGTTCATCTAAAATATCTTTAATGATATCCATAACGTAAAAACACATTTTTGGCTTTTCCCCATTTAGTGACTCAGTCTATTAACTTTAACTATGTAAGGAAAGAAATGAATTGCTAAAAAATAAGTTTTGAGAAAGTTTCATACTGCATCTTAGTTCTGAATGTTAAGTGCAGAATGAGGTTTAGCTGCGTGTTATAGCACCCAAACTAGACAACAACAGCTTTCATAACCCGCTGTTTGCAATTTTTTTGTATTTATGCTTAGAAAGCAATTGATTTTGTTTTAATAATTTTTGTTTAGTTCCTAAACAGTAAGAAAGAAGAGATTTCAGGCTCCTGTTTCAAGTACTTTCCCACAAATACTACCATTCTGATGCTCTACCTAATAGTTGAATAGACAAATTGGTTATAATTTTTACATATTTTCTCTTTTTAACATTGTATTTTAACACATAGGGCGCTGCATAAGAATTTTGATCAGAATGCCATTTAAAGATCTAGTGAAAATCATCATGAGGGAAATGGGAACAATTATTAGCAAGTTTATAACCTTTGCTGACTTCTAGAATTTCAGTGTCCGTGTTCCCTTCCTTGGTTTAATGCCTTTAAACAATGATCCATCCCATGTGGCAAGAAGAGAGTGAGTGGACCATTGTGTGACAAAGAGTGGGAACAATTTAAGATTGTGTAATGGTCAAAACCAAGCCTGAATGGTGTTCACCAAATCAAATAAATGGATCGACTGACTGAGCCGTAAGAACACAAGCCATGGGGCGCCTGGGTGGCTCAGTTGGTTGGGCGACTGCCTTTGCTTGGGTCATGATCCCAGGGTCCTGGGATTGAGCCCCGCATCGGGCTCCCTGCTTGGCGGAGAGCCTGCTTCTCCCTCTACCTCTGTCTGCCACTCTGCCTACTTGTGCTCTCTATCTCTGTTAAATAAATAAATAAAAATCTTAAAAAAAAAAAAAAGAACACAGGCCAGGTTGCCACCAAATGCAATGCTGTTCCCTTAAAGCTCATTCAGCGGCTCTGTCTTGTGTGAATGGGAAATGCTTGATACTCATTGTATGTATGTATGTATTTTTTTTTTTAAAGATTTTATTTATTTGACAGAGAGAGACACAGCAAGAGAGGGAACCCAAGCAGGGGGAGTGGGAGAGGGAGAAGCAGGCTTCCCGTGGAGCAGGGAGCCCAATGCGGGGCTTGATCCCAGGACCCCGGGATCATGACCTGAGCCAAAGGCAGATGCTTAACGACTGAGCCACCCAGGCGCCCTGTATGTACTTTTTTTTTTTTAATAGGAAGAGATTCCATTCCTGCCTTTTATGATGTGAATCTGTTTATTTCCCCCACTATTTTATTATGAAAACATTTCAATAGAGAAGAGCAGAAAGAAATAGTGCACAGCCATAGAATCCACCGTCTAGGTTCTATAATTGTGAACATCACACTACACTCACTTCACCATTAATCCACTCCTCTATCCATATGTCAATCCATCTTATGTGTGGTGCATTTCAAAGTAAGATGCAGATATCAGTACGCTTCTCTCTAAAGTCTTCAGCATGCATATGGGTAACTAGAGTTCAATATTTGAATATTTGTTTATGGCTCTTTTTTTTTTTTCCTCAAGGTAGTAACATGTATGTTGAGTGAAATGCTCAAATCTTAATTATACCATTTGATGAATTTCGAGAGATACACATACTAATTCTTAACTTAAATCCCCTATCAAGCTATAGAACATTTCCATCATCCCAGACAACTCCCTCTGGGATTTTGGAACCATAATTTATACATTGTCACCCCACAGAATCTGTCTGAAGATGTAATTAGAGACTCAGCAAGTTGATTGGTGATAAATGACCACAGAAGCAGTCTTGTTTCTGTTTGCTTTGACAGAGAAATATAATCAGAGTAGAGACTGGAGAGCTGGTTGTTTTAATTCTTGTCTGCTACTTATATTCTCATTATCATGCCAGTTGAGTATAAAGAACACTCAGGAATTGGAAAAGAGTAATTGTAGCTAGCTTCCACTCAGATACTTAGTATATTTCTTAAAGTACATATTTAAACTTGATACCAAATGCATTCACATTAACTGTGCATTTTTATCCAAATTTGCCAATACATCAGTTAAGGGCTTGGTTATTTTCCTTGAACTTTTTAAAGTTTCAGATACCAATTTCATTCATTGATGACATTTCATCTTCTCCAAAAATTTTGCAAACCCTCCTGCTCTTAGGACAAAATAAATGAAACTCATCATTTTTAATAAAACTACTTGCCTCATATAAGCATTTCTTGCCATGAATATGGACTATAAGTTGTTTTTAAATTACTAGAGGCAGTTTCTAGGAATTCTCTGCAGAACAGATTGGCCTTGGAGTGAGGCAGAACTAGGTCCAAACCCTGACTGCTACTTACTGACTCCATGACCTTTAGTAAATTGCTTAATCACTTTGATCCTTGATTTCTCTGTTTGTAAAAGGGGGACAATGCATGTATCTACTTCATGGAGTTGTTGAGAGGATTAAATGAATTAAAAAAAAGGGCAGTTTTCAGTGCTCAGCACATATTATAAACTCAAAAAATGTTAATGTTGTGACTATTTTAGTAAAGACTGGCTCAGTATATGCTTTGTTGTTTGAAATACTCCTGATAATATTTATAAACCTCAGGGAACATAGTAATTGTATTTAAGAGATCATATAGCCCTCATCTAGCATCTAGTCCCATAAAAGAACAATATCCACAGCTTTTCTTTTTTAATATTTACTAAGAATCGGAGGTAAAAAGCAACCAACTCCCACTGATAGCTAAAATGAAAGATTCACGACACCAAAAGTTGGTGAGGATATGAAGCAACCAGAATTCTTCATTGTTGTTTAGTTTTTATTTCATAATCATAAACTTAACTCTGCAATCTAACTTGACTTGGAAGGGGATAGGAAAATATGGAACCTGTCGAACTGCCTCAGGGAACACAAAGATTATAGGATAGTTTCAGCAGATGGGAGTGATGGGGTCCTCCCCTAAGCTACAGAAGGAAGAGTCTGGTGCTTAAGATATGACACAAGTCAAATTTATTAGATTTGTCCACATCAGCGATGGTGATCTTCTTGGTGGTCTTGTCATTCCTGGATCCAAGATGCACCATGGCTGCCACAATATTCCTGCCCTCTCTCACCTTGACGGAGACCACATGGGTGCCATCCACTCAGTTTTGTCAGTGCAGATGAAAAACTGGGAGCCATTTGTGTGGGGTCCAGCATTTGCCAAGGACAAGATGCCAGGACCCATATGCTCCAGAATGAAATTCTCATCAAATTTCTCCCCCTAGGTGGACTTGCTGCCAGGGCCATTATGGTGCATGAAGTCACCACCCTGGCACATAAATCCTGGAATAATACCGTCAAAGCCAGAAACTTTATAACCAAATCCTTTCTCCCCAGGGCTCAGAGCAGGCAAGTTTTCTGCTGTCTGTGGAACTTTGTCTGCAGACAGCTCAAAGGAGATGTGGCCCAAGGGCTCACCGTCCCTGGCAATATTCAAGAACAAGGTGGGGTCGACCGCAGCTGGGCGGAGTCTACAAGAATTCTACAAGAATTCTTAGGTATTGTGGGTAGGGATGTAAAATTGTTCAAGCACTCTGGGAAAACTGTTTGGAGGTTTCTTCAAAGTGACACATAGATCTATTTACCCAAGAGTAAAGAAAACATATGCTTACAGCAATGTCTTGTACTAAAATGTTCGTAGCAGGTTTATTCACAATAGCCTCAAACTGGAAACAGAACTCAGATGTCCATCAACAAAAGAATAGATAACTAAATTATGGTCTCTCCATACAATGACATGCTAATTAGCAATAAAAAAGAATGAATGTCAAATACATAAAACAACATGGGTGAATATTGACCGGGTTTAGAACATGCTGCCCCAAAATATAGTGACTGGCATATTAAATATTTTAAGCTAAAGGAATTTGAGAAATGGCAGGTGCCGGAAGGACCCTCTGACCTTGCCCTGAAGCAGGTCACAAGATCCTCATGTGAGATATGTCCTCCCTATAACTGGAGGAAAGGAACATCCTTATTTCTGAAGATGGAAGTACCTCCAGAGCAATCTGGGTAAACGTGCCTTGCTAAATTTCTCCCAGTGTACTACTTGTAGCTCATACCCATTTGTCACATTTTCCCACAACTTTCTAATCATCATTTACCTTAGTACAAAAACACTCAGGTTTCACAGTTTCTTCAGAACTTCATTTACTTGTGGAGGGTCCCATGTCACATAAAACATGTTAGTAAATTTACATGCTTTTCTCTTGTTAATCTATCTTTTGTTACAGAGCCCCAGCTGAGAACTTAGAAGGGTAGAAGGAAAATATTTTTTTTCTCCCCTACAATATAAAAAAAAAAGATTACTGAGTGGAAATGGGCTGCAAACAGACAAACTGTAATGACCGAATTTATATAAAATTCTAAAATAGGCAAAACTAAGTAAGCTATGACAATATAAAAAACTTGGGAGTGAGATTGATTGGGAAGGGGCTTAAGGGAACTTTCTAGAGTATTTAATAAGTGTTTGGCAAAAGTGGTTGAATAGTACATGTAGGACTTCAGCATTTGACTGTATATAATTAAATTTTTTTTTTTTAATGGCAACCAACCTGTGAATTTGGAAGATCTTGGGAGATCTTTTCCTTCCAAATAGCTTTCCATTGGTTGCTCCTCATGCTCTCCAACACTTACATTTTGTCTTTTTTGTTTTAGCCAGTGTAATGTATAATTCTAACTCATTGCGGGGTTCGTTTACATTTCCCCAAAGACTAATGAAGTTGAGCATCTTTTCATATGTTTATTGGACTTTTGGATACCATCTTTTGGAAGTGTTCTTTTTTTTTGCCCATTTTTTCCACTAGGGCATCTTTTCTTATTTATTTGTAGGAGGTACATATTTTGGATACAAGTCCTTTGTCATACATATTTATTGTAAATATTTTCTCCCATTCTATAGGTTGTCTTTTCACTCTCAGTGGTGTTTTATGGTGAATAGACATTCTTAATTTTAATATGGTTCAATTTATATATTTTCCCTTTATGATTAGTGCTTTTTCTGCTTTGTTGTAAACTTTTTGCCTACTTCAAGGTCACAAAGATGTTTTCTGCTAAAAGAGTTGTTTGACTTTTAATATATAGATTGGTGACCCAAATGAAATGTATTTTTTTTTTTAATTTATTTATTTGACAGAGAGAGGCACAGCGAGAGAGGGGACACAAGCAGGGGGAGTGGGAGAGGGAGAAGCAGGCTTCCCGCTGAGCAGGGAGCCCGACGCAGGGCTTGATCCCAGGACCCTGGGATCATGACCTGAGCCAAAGGCAGACGCTTAATGGCTGAGCCACTCAGGTGCCCCTGAAATGTATTTTTATGATGGAGGTAAGTCCGAATAAAATTTTCTCCATATGAATATCCAAATGGCCTAGCACCATTTTTTGAAAAGACAATTGTTTCCCCTCAATTGATGCACATCCTGGAGGACTTGTAAAATAATATATTTTATATACACATATATAATTTACATAAATGGTTCAAACTCTACACACAGCTCTATATTTTCCCATTTTTATGCAATACTGTTGACACATATAACCTATTATTGGCTGAACAGTATCCCATTATATGGATATATCATGAAGAATTTAATTAATTCCCTAAAGTAGACATTTAGAGTTTCCAGTTTTTGTTATTGTTGCTATTAAGGTGCTGAAACGAACATTTAGTCCAAAGTGAGTGCCTGTTTGTTCCCTAAGGATAAATTACTAGGCGCGGGAATCGCCCGGCTAAGGTGCAAGGCCATTTTAAAGTTTGCCTTCTGTAAGGATTATACCAATTTTTATGCCCACCCACGGTATATAAACCTGTTTCTCCATATTCTCACCAACAGTGACCATTATTGATCTTTTTTTTTTTTTTTAAGATTTTATTTATTTATTTGAAAGAGAGAGAATGAGAGAGAGCAAGCACATGAGGGGGGGAGGGTCAGAGGGAGAAGCAGACCCCCCGCCGAGCAGGGAGCCCGATGCGGGACTCGATCCAGGGACTCCAGGATCATGACCTGAGCCGAAGGCAGTCGCTTAACCAACTGAGCCACCCAGGCGCCCATTATTGATCTTTTTAATCTTTGCTAAATTGGGTGAAAAAGAAACTTATTGTTTTCACTTCCAACTCTTTTTTTTTTTTAATAATAGGTTAAAATCTTTTGTATATCCTTATTGGCTGTTTTACTTGTTTTGGATGGCCTGTTCAAATTTCCGCCCAATTTTCGTTTGAGATTGTCTTTTTCTTACTGGTTTATAAACATATATGTTATAATAACAGTGTTATCTCGCAGTTTGCCTAGCTTGGCTTTTAACCTCATACTGTGTTTCGAGCACCAGTTCTAACTCAACTTGTGTTACACACCAACTTCTGCCTAGCAACCTTAGAAAGCCTTCCCCGCCCAAAGGCCGGGTGGGCGCAGCCAGCGTGTGCCGGAAAGGTTTGCCCCGCCCACCCCACCGCCCTCTCCGCCGAGGGGGGCGGGGCCAAAGGATGCTCCGCCTCCGCGAGCACCTTCCGTTGCCATAGAAGCCGTGGGCCCGGAGGCTGGCGCTTCCCAGCTTCAGTAGCCGGCGGGAACGAGGGCTTCGGCGCTGCGAGCCGCAGGCGTGCGTAACGTTGACGCGTGACGCCAGCCCGGCCTCGAGGCGCGTGCGCAATGTGTCTCTCATGGCCCTCGGGCCGCTCTCTGCCGACGTTCGGCGGCGGCGCGGCCTAGAGGTGGGTTACCCCTTCTGGCGGTGCGAGGGCGGGCCAGGGCCTCCTTCCCGGCCTTTCGGCGCGCCACCTACATGCGCTGCGGCGGGCGGCGCCGCAGACCTTTAGGAGCGACCGTTCCGGGAAGCAGCCCCGGGAGCGGAAGCGGAGGATGGTTCCTTCGAGGGAGGAGAGCGAGTGAAGCGCTGCCTTTCTAGACTCGGGGGGACGAGGTGGGCGTGAGCGAAGGTAATCAGACCCGGGTTCCGAGGCCGGGTCCTCCTCCGACTTTCTAGGGGGTGAGGCAGGGGCTGGGACTGAGGTGCCTCCAGGTCAGGAGGAATCGGGCCGCTCGAATAGAGCTTGGGACTCACTTCCATCAGGTGAAACGAGATCTTGGGTGCCCCTGGCCCAAAGTACAGCGCTGGATACACTCTAGCTATTACTTTCACCGTTGCTGGGAGGAGTGGCCAGAAACATTTCTGAAACTCCTTTGTAAGCATTAGTTGGAGAGGTGAGATCTTGTGGGTTTTGTGTCAGGCTCACGAATTTTGCAGGTATTTCCTTTGTGGCTTCGAACAGGGGACTACATGACTTTTCTTCTCGAATCTGCAAAATGAGAATGGTAATACTGACCCTCCTAGCAGAATTATGATGCCACAAAGCTCTATGGAGTGCTTAATGAAAGGGACGGAGGAACATACTGGAAACTTTTCTTCTATCTTGTAAACCACGTGTTTTGTTTTTAAATTTTTGGTCATGCATTGAAGGGCTGGAGTGAAATTGAAGTGCATTATTATGACTCCTATTCAGAACCTACTCAGAGGAGTGCCTTTGTGTTAAGTATGATATGCATTCATTTATTCAACAAATACTTGAGTGTTCACTGTGTTCTAAGCATTGTTGTAACCTCGGGGTGATAAATGAGTCAACAAAACAAAGATCCTTGCCTTGTGGAGCTTAGATTCTAATTTGGGGAGGACAATAATAAACATAATAAGCAAATTATATGTTAGAAGGAAAAGAGAATCATGGGCGCCTGGGTGGCTCAGATGGTTAAGCGTCTGCCTTCGGCTCAGGTCATGATCTCAGGGTCCTGGGATCGAGTCCCGCATCGGGCTCCCTGCTCGGCGGGGAGCCTGCTTCTCCCTCTGCCTCTCTCTCTCTGTCTCTAATGAATAAATAAATAAAATCTTTAAAAAAAAAAAAAGGAAAAGAGAATCATGGAGAAGAGTAGTACAGCTAGGTCCATACCTTTACCATTGGTGGTAGTGCAAGATGCAGTTAGGATGTCAGGTTAGATTTCACAGAGAAATTACACGTGAGTAATATTTGAAGGAGGTGAGGGAGTTAGTATGCAGGTAATCTGAAGGAAGAGGGTTCCATGCAGAGGGATTGATCAAGACTTGCAGGTTGCAGTGTACCTGGTGTTTAAGTGAACAGCAATAAAGCTTGTGTGGCTGGAGCAGAATGAATAAGGGGAATAATAGACAGGTTAGAGATGGGTTGGGGCTTGAGGGCAGAAATCTTCAAGGTCATTGTAGGCTCCTGTAACGACTGTGGCATTTACTTTGAGTGAAATGGGGATCCAAAGGACGCAAAGATAGAAGAGACCAGTTAGAAGACTATGGCAGTAATCCCGCAGAGAATTGACAGTGTCTACAATCAGGGAACTGGTAGCTGGGAGGTGGGTGGATTCTGGGAATTTGATAGGAGGAAACAAAGGTTGGATTATAGACCTGAGCGTTCTTCCATATATATATAAACACACACACATATATATATAATTTTTATATAAATGTATCAGATATAATCTTGATTTGTGTACCGCAGGTGTAGTCAGGAAGAACAGTGGAGTTTGAATCACTTTAGTTTTTCTCATGTGAAGGTAATTATCTATTAGCTTAGGTAAGATTTCAGAGCTTACCTACAGCCATTAATTAGTATGTGAAATTAGACTAAAATCAGACTTTTTCCAAAATAGAATATAGTTGTGATCTAAACATGGTTGCAGTTTCCAGTAAGCACAGTGGGAATTAAGACAGAATAACTTGTAATAAACTTTCATTTGCCTTTAGTATTTTAATGAATGTGACAATGCCTCATTTTTGCCTTCTTTCAGAAGTCTGTCTGAATATAGCTTCTAACAGTAAAAAAAAAAAAAGATCTAAGATAAGAAAAAGGTATTGATGGGCAAGTGTGACTATTAACTATACGTGTATTGTAAATATACTGTGGCAAACAAATGACTAAGAAGATACTTGTTACTTCAAAAAGCTTACAAAGTAGTGGAGTATATAGGGTTGTAAATAATTTAAACAAAATATAAGAGAATGAAAAAAGTGTGCCAAAACAGTACAAAAGAAATGCTAATAGATTACAGTCTTTTGGATATTATTGTTTTTATTGTGGCACTAGCTCACCTTTGTTTCCCATTTTAATCATCAAACATTGGCTTTTTGTGGGATGGTGGTTTTGTTGTCAGTTTGTGTTTGACAGACTTAGATTCTTTTTGAAAAACTGGTGTAGAATGCATTGAATATGCTAAGCAAATGCAGAACTTACGAACTAAAGCACCTATTAATTAACATTGAGCCAACAAGTACTATTGTCATACTTAGAGCTCTGTCTGCTGGAATGTACAACTTAGGCCAACACTGGGCCATTAAGCCATGCTTCTTTCCCTTTTATCGCTTTCCCTCTCCAGTAGACAGATGTTTTTGGTTTCTTAGGCGGTGTTAGAACACAGAATGTAGGGTGAATGTTTATAATTTGTATATTCAGTGAGGCTCTTTCTTCAATTTAAAGATCCTCTATCAGGGCACCTGGGTGGCTCAGATAGTTAAGCGTCTGCCTTCGGCTCAGGTCATGATCCCAGGGTCCTGGGATCAAGTCCCGCATCGGGCTCCCCGCTCCTTGGGAGCCTGTTTCTCCCTCTGCTTCTCTCTCTCTGTGTCTCTCATGAATAAATAAATAAAATCTTTAAAAAAAAAAAAAAAAGGTCCTCTATCAAAGTGTGTTACGTTTTAGTGGCAAGAAGATATAATATTTTGTAGTGGAGGCATGGAGCTGTCTGAGTAGATGAGACAGGAATCTAGTTTAGAGACATGCCAGGTTGAACTATAGTTTAGTTTCACCATTAAGCTGAGTAGAGGCTAACCAGTCAGGTACGCCACAGTTAACAAGCAGTATGGTGATGAGTGTTAGTTGGTGGCCTGTAAAGGTGATTTGGTACCGCCAAAGTGCATGTCTTAGCAAGAGTGTGAGATCTGGATGGAGGACGTATTTGGCAGTCCTGGTAGGTGGATAAGTGTGTGGTGGCAGAGAGGCCTGGTAGCAATACCAGTACTGGATTCAGGTGTAGAATCTTCTGGAAGGAGGTGAGATTTGGAGGGAACTAAAAAAAGCTAAAAGTCACTTGTTGAAGCTTAATCAAAGGTCAAGGGATGAATCTTAGTCTGAGAGTGTGTTTGGGGCCATGTGGGTGGTGTCTCAGCCATGGGTAGAGGAAAATTTTGGGGAGGAGCTGGATGGATTACCATGGTAATATGAACTGCCATCACTGATGAATATTCATTGGTATATGCTTTTTATATGCTAGCATGTTTTATCCTTGTCTAAAAAAATGATACCCTTACTTTTAAATAAGAAACAGGCTCAAAGATATAATTTGCCCAAGGCCACTTTTTAGCTGTGGATTTGAGCTCAGGTCTGTTGGATGTAAAAGCCTTTACTCTTTCTTTCTTCCATATTGCCTCATTATGTAACAGAATGTGCTGACATTAACCTTCCCATTTTATGTGGTTTGTCATGAGTATGATCTGATTTGCTGTGGATGAGATTTCACTAATAAATTTGATTCATTTAATTATGTGTTTTCTTTTTCTAGATTTTAATTTAATTTGAAAATGAGTAAGTGCAGGAAGCCACCACTGGGTTCAAGTCCTGAGACATTCAGCTCAGATGTTCTTGCTGACATTTTTGAACTCTTTGCCAAGAACTTTTCTTATGGCAAGCCACTTAATAATGAGTGGCAGTTACCAGATCCCAGTGAGATTTTCACTTGTGACCACACGGAATTTAATGCATTGCTTGATTTGAAGAACTCCCTAAATGAAGTAAAAAACCTACTGAGTGATAAGAAATTGGATGTGTGGCATGAACACACTGCTTTCACTAATAAAGCTGGAAAAATAATTTCTCATGTGAAAAAATCTGTGAACGCTGAACTTTGTACTCAAGCATGGTGTAAGTTTCATGAAATTTTGTGCAGCTTTCCACTTATTCCACAGGAGGCTTTTCAGAATGGAAAACTGAATTCTCTACACCTTTGTGAAGCTCCTGGAGCTTTTATAGCGAGTCTCAATCACTACTTAAAATCCCATAGATTCCCCTGTGATTGGAGTTGGGTAGCTAATACTTTGAATCCATACCACGAAGCAAATGACAATCTTATGATGATTATGGATGACCGACTTATTGCAAATACCTTGCGTTGGTGGTACTTTGGTCCAGATAATACTGGTGATATCATGACCTTGAAATACCTGACTGGACTTCAGAATTTCGTAAGTAACATGGCTACCATTCACTTGATCACTGCAGATGGGAGTTTTGATTGCCAAGGAAACCCAGGTGAACAAGAAGCTTTAGTGTCGTCTTTGCATTACTGTGAAGTTGTCACTGCTCTGATGACTCTTGGAAACGGTGGCTCTTTTGTTCTGAAGATGTTTACTTTGTTTGAACATTGTTCCCTAAACTTGATGTACCTGCTAAACTGTTCCTTTGACCAAGTCCATGTTTTTAAACCTGCTACTAGTAAGGCAGGGAACTCAGAAGTCTATGTGGTTTGTCTCCACTATAAGGGAAGAGAGGCAGTCCATCCTCTGTTATCTAAGATGGTGCTGAATTTTGGGACAGAAATGACCCAGAAAGCTCTCTTTCCCCATCATGTGATTCCCGAATCTTTTCTTAAAAGGCATGAAGAATGTTGTATGTTCTTTCATAAATATCAGCTAGAGACTATTTCTGAGAACATTCGTCTGTTTCAGTGCATGGGAAAAGAGGAACAAACAAAGCTGAATAATTTAAGGGACTGTGCTGTTCAATATTTCATGCAAAAGTTTCAGTTGAAGCCTCTTTCCAGAAATCATTGGCTAGTGAAAAAATCTAATATTGGTTGTAGTACAAATACAAAATGGTTTGGGCAGAGGAACAGATATTTTAAAACCTATAATGAGAGGAAAATGCTGGAAACCCTTTCATGGAAAGATAAGGTGGCCAAAGGATACTTTAATAGTTGGGTGGAAGAACATGTTGTGTATCATTCTGGGCAAAGTTCTCTCTTAGAAGGGACAGCTTCCAATCTTGAGTGTCACTTATGGCATATTTTAGAGGGAAGAAAACTGCCAAAGGTAAAGTGTTCTCCTTTCTGTGATGGTGAAATTTTAAAGACTCTTAATGAAGCAATTGAAAAGTCATTAGGAGGAGCCTTGAATTTGGATTCCAAGTTCTGGCCCAAACAGCAGTATTACTGTTCTTGTCACATTTTTACTGAAGAACTGATATTTTCTGAGTTGTTTAGCCTTACCAGGTGCCTTCAGGATGAACAGGTGGTAGAACCCAGCAACCAAATAAAGTGCCTGCTTGTGGGCTTTCCAACCCTCCGTGATATCAAAACGCATATACCACTGGAAGTCCTGGAATCAACTGAACTCATGACTTTCAGCTGTTCGTTGCTTCATGATGGAGACCCGATTTACCAGCAACTGTTTCTGGACTGCCTTCTACGTTCATTGCAGCAGCTTCATACAGGAGACGTTATGATTTTGCCTGTACTTTCTTGTTTTACAAGATTTATGGCTGGTTTGATCTTTGTACTCCACAGCTGTTTTAGATTCATCACATTTTCTTGTCCCACTTCTTCTGAGCCCCTGAAGACCTGTGCAGTCCTGCTGTGTGTTGGTTATCAGGACCTTCCAAATCCGATTTTCCAGTATCTGCAGAATGTGAATGAATTGTTGAGCTCTTTGCTTAAATCCAACGCACCCCAGCAAGTTTTACAGTTTGTGCCAATGGAGGTGCTCCTGAAGGGGGCACTACTTGATTTTTTGTGGGATTTGAATGCTGCCATTGCTAAAAGGCATTTGCATGTAATTATTCAAGGAGAGAGAGAAATCATCAGCAGCCTTCAGCTATGACGTTGAACTTGCCCTTTCTGAGATTTAACTTTATGGCTTCTTACAGTTTCCATTGTTATTTCAGTCCTTTGCTATTTAAAACCTTTCACTTGGGGGAAAGCCCAACTTTTGCATCATTGAAAGTCTCATTATTTCGGGAAAACCACCAGTTAGTTCTGATCTCATATATATGCCCGTAGGCATAGAGTTTTCCATGTGGTGCAATCTATGCAGTGATCATATTCAACCTCAAATATGAGATGTGCATATACGTTGGGATGGACACACACATTCTTATTTAAGCAGTTTCCTTGGTCTTATTTTTCTGTTTTAAGATTTGCATCCATGTGCCTTCCTTCAGATTAGATTTTTTTCCCAACTAATTTCCTCAGTGGCTAATGCTATTAATAAATTGAGAGAGGTCTTTGATGAAAGGAGGTGAGCCACTCCTCAGCAACACTTGTTTTCTTTAATACTGACCACGTCAGTTATGGATTCGGGGAACTCTTCTTGCCAGATGCTCAGTATGTGCCATTCCTTGCCTTTAGGCCATTGACCCAATTTACTTGTGTGGTTCAAATGAAGCTATGTGCTGTTTTATGAATATTTTAATGACCACAGCCATCCAGCCAGAAAGGATATCAGGACAGCTTCAAACCAAAGATCCTGTTTAAAACCATGAAAAATCACTGTGTCTGGTACACACCTGTATCATGAAAAACTTCATTTAGCAATGGTATAGTAATCTTTAACTTCCAGGAAATAATCTGAGCTGACAGATTTTTTTAGATTGTAAGATAGTGTGTATGGACTCTTGGGGACATATGAATGTAATGAACATAGTGAATCTTGAAGAGAAATTTTAACACTTCCAGAATGATGGTTCAGCATTTAAAAGTTTTTAATCTTATTTCTTTGAAAGTAGCACTTTACCAGAAGATTAACCATGAGATGGTTATTTTATCAGTTGTGTGTGATTTCTTTTGAATTATATGTATTTGACAGTGTAAATGAGCCTTTCTGGCAAACTGTATTAAGCAGATCTTCATTACTTTGAAATTCCAGAAAGTGGAGAATGTTTATATTCTCACACATGCATTTTAGACATTTTTGTTAGTTAAATAAAAAATAGATGTATCCTCTGATGTATTTGGTTGATAAATATTAATCTGAATTTTTTTCATGTTCCTTGCTATTTTGAGTTCCGTTATAGATTCATGAATAAAGTCATTAGCAGAGAGATTTTGTGTTCGTCTTTTTTAAAGCGAATCGTGGGGGAAGTTAAAAATATAACTTGGAAACATTTTTTTTTTAAGGAAGGTTTGAATGGGAGTTAATGTTCCTTCATTTCCTCTGATTTATATTCATTAAAATTTAGTCCTTAATATTGTAATATTTATGGAATTTCTACTTCAGGAAAGAACTGAATACTTAAGGGGGGGAGGAGAAGGGGGTAGATTGAGTTCTTGCCAGGGAGGGTGTGGAGGCTTGGAGGTAGATTTCCAAAAGAATTGTGATTTTTTACTGGTGACTATGGAAGCAGTGCCAGTTGTATAATGGTAGAAGTCTGACAGAAAATTGGTTACCAGGAGAGAATTAAAAACCACTCTTGGAAACCATTTTGCACTTAATAGTCTTTGTGCCTTGGTTGGTTTGGTCTAATACAATGACACAGTTTATTTTTGCTTATTTTAAATAGTTCATTTGAATGAAGTTGAAAGCCTAGGTCGGGGTACTAGTATTAAAACTCTGTTTTAAGCACCTCAAATAAGCATTGAATGCTTATTTTTTTTGTTTTTTGTTTTCTTAACACAAATCAATCTCTGTTGGAATATATAGATACTGGTGTACATTAGAATATATTTTGGTATTTAACTTGACTTTTGGAATCAGTTGCTGTTCATCTGGTTTTTTGGATTCAAATTTGCTCTGTAGGTGAGAATAGGACTTGAAGGTCCAGATTGAACTTGATGTGGATGACAGGTACCGATGACTTACAGGAGCTTCTTTTTGGGAAAAAGGGGAGGAAAAGTGCTGTCCAAAAAATTAACGACAAGAAGACTGTAAGGTGAGACGTGATTTGTATATCAAGGTAGTTACTGTTCTTTAAAAAAATTTTTTTCGTAGATCTTCAGATTTTGAACTTAATTGTGGTGTTTTTGAAAAGAATTTTTTAACAGCCAGAAAATATGAACTTCACAGATGTGTTTTTAAAAAAACTTAGATGAGTCTTATAAATTTAATTTCTTCAATGTTTATTTTTGTCCTCCCTAAGAAAGAGTTTTATATTTTAGTAGAGGCCTTTATATTATTATCCTGATGTTAATTAAATATTTAAATGCATTGAAAATATCTTTTCTGGAATAAATTAAAGATCTAATTTGTGGACTTTACTCCATCTTCAAAACAGTTATTTTGTTTAAGAAGATTTGTATTAAATATTTTTTTCTACTCCAGAGATCTTTGAGTGGAATGAAAAAGCATTTAAAATATTAGGGAGAGTTGGAAAAAAAAGTTGATTGATGCTTTTGTTATTTTACTTATTTTTGATGAGAATATACCTGGTCTTGAAAAATACGTAAACCTTATTTTTCATTTCCAGTTGAACTCATTGTAGTTATACTGCTATGGCATGGGTAAATGAAATCAGCTAATCCCTTACATTCTCACATTTTTAGAAATGAAAGTGCTGATTATCAACCCGACAAATCTTATTTTTCGTGTTTAAATACTTTTTCATATTTAAATTGATTTGAAAATAAAATACACTGATATTTCACTTAGTGTATTTTTGCTTTCCAAGATGAAAGTAAGAAATAGGACATTTTAAGTTTTAATTTTTTAATTGTTTTGAACAATGAATGATTATTTTTTATAAAAGCAGTACATGCTTACAGAGATTTTATTTTATTTTATTTTATTTAAATTTTATTTATTTATTTGACAGAGACACAGTGAGAGAGGGAACACAAGTAGGGGGAGTGGGAGAGGGAGAAACAGGCTTCCCGTGGAGCAGGGAGCCCGATGTGGGGCTCGATGTGGGGCTCGATGTGGGGCTCGATCCCAGGACCCTGGGATCATGACCTGAGCTGAAGGCAGACGCTTAACGACTGAGCCACCCAGGCGCCCCCATGCTTACAAAGATTTTAAAGCATGATGTTTTTTGCTAATTTTTATATTCTAAAAAATAAAAACATTAATTAAACTAGTACAGTTAGGCCTTATTTAAATGTCCTTTGTTACCTGTTCAATACATTTTGAACAAAACTTAGACTTAATGTAAATATTATCCTCTATTAAAATAATGAAAATTTATTATACATAGATGGTACAGATATGCAAGGCCTGACTGAAAATTTGTTTACTACATAGTTACTATTGAAAATAGAGACTCAATTATTTGATAATAGGCCTCCCCACCTTTTTTTTTTTTTACTGGATTAAAACTCATTTCAGGCTGATCTTAGGAGCAGAATTAATCATAAAACAAAAATTTTAGTATTCCCTAATGAATTTCTATTTGGATGATAAACATTTTTTAGAGCTGGCCTAATGACCATGTAACAAGTAAACTAAAAGCATACAACGTATAGTAACTCATAATATGTAGGTATGTTTTAAGGCATGTAATTAAAGCAGTAATCATCAAAATTTATAATGAGTTCTTGCTTATTATTTTGTACTTCTAATCAGTGTATTCTTTAGTCTATATAAAGCAACAATCTTTGAATAAGGTGTTCTGCTCCCACCCCACCCCCAGTCTGTTATTTATATTTTCTTAGTTTGGAACAATACAGAAGATCAAAGTAACTTATCTTTGGATAAGTACAAGTTTATACTGGAATGCTTTGGGAAGAGGTGAAAGCTGCTTTATAACCACAGGTATGGTGAAGGTGCCCACCGTTTTTTACTAGTGAAAATATTTAGAAATTACCTGTCATCGAGCATAGGTTAGCATTTAATTTTACTCAAGTGAAAATTTTATTTAAAAGTCTAATCTGCTTATAGTCACATATAGGTTGTATACTCATTTACAAATTGTACCCAGAGTAGTGTTTCCTCTAATTTTAAGATGTTACTCTTTCTGTCTTTCCAGAGTATCTTTATAGACCAACTAGGTGGAATTCTGTGTTTATTGTGTGCCAAGGGTGGCAGCATCACTGTAGCCTGTTACCAGACTTTTAATATTATTTATTATTTAAAATTGCAACCTCATTGTTGATTTGTGGGTTAAATTGGTCATGATATAGGGCGCCTGGGTGGCTCAGTTGGTTAAGCGACTGCCTTCGGCTCAGGTCATGATCCTGGAGTCCCTGGATCGAGTCCCGCATCGGGCTCCCTGCTCGGCGGGGAGCCTGCTTCTCCCTCTGACCCTCCCCCCTCTCATGTGCTCTCTCTCTCTCTCTCAAATTAAAAAAAAAAAAAAATCTAGGAAAAAAAAATAAATTGGTCATGATATAATTAAGGAAGATATTTGTAGAGATTGTTCTTTTTCTCCAAACTATTTGTGTACATTCTGCCGAAAAGTTACTTTTACTAAAATGATCCTGTAGACCCATTTGTGGATAAACATTTTATTTACATGTGTATCTGCGTCTTTTTTCTATTTAAGCTTGTGCTTCAACAAATTATTTTACTGGGCGAGATAGATGTGCTTTTACTGTCTTGACTTTTGAGAATTTCTGTAGTTCCCAGTGAATTTCAGGATTGAAAAATTAGTCTGCATAGTAGACTGGTTGAGAAACTTCAAAAGAAGCACAAACGTATCCTAGTGATTTTTTTTATTAGAGTAAACATCATTCCTGTAACTATTTGATAACTCCAGTAATACTAATCTCTTCCTGGAGCTGTTCAGTCTTAGTATTACCTTAAATTAAGCAATATTACGTTGTTCTTTCTTTTTTTTTCTCCATTCTTTCATTTTCTTCCCAAAATTATAAATTCAAGGGCAGGGTGCTATGGCATATACTTATTTTATATTTCATATTGTCAATATAGATGTTATTTTATATTTCATATCGTCAATATAGGTGTCTTCAGAATACTATTTGATTTTTTTATTATAGAAAACTTACAACCATACACAAAATTAAAATCATGTTAACAACCCCTCATGTACCCTCAGCCAGGTTCCATAACTACCAACCTTTTGCTTAACTTGCTTATTCCTCCTACCCCCTTTTTTTTTTTTTGGAGTATTTTTTTTTTATTATTATTATTTTTAAAGATTTTATTTATTTATTTGAGACAGAGAGAATGAGAGACAGCATGAGAGGGGGGAGGGTCAGAGGGAGAAGCAGACTCCCCGCAGAGCAGGGAGCCCGATGCGGGACTCGATCCAGGGACTCCAGGATCATGACCTGAGCTGAAGGCAGTCGCTTAACCAACTGAGCCACCCAGGCGCCCTTTTTTGGAGTATTTTAAAACAAATTCATGAAATCTCTCCTAACAGATAAGGACTTTATAACATGTGACAAAATTAGTATCACCCAATACTTAGTCCATATTCAAATTTTCCAGGTTGTCTCAAAAGTGCCTTTTTATAGTTGGTTCAAATAAGGCTCCAAGTAAGGTTGGCACATTGTATTTGCTTAATGTGCCTTTGAAGTCTATCATTTAAAAGTCCCTCACCCTGTTCTGCAGCCCCAACATTTTCTTTTCTATGCCATGTTAACTGTCCTGTACTTTTCCACATGCTGAATTTGGCTGATTAGTTTATCTTTTGATTTGTATCTCCATGTCACATATTTCCTATAAATTGCTAGTTAGATGTAGAGGATTGATTACCTTTGGCAAGAAAACTTCCTAAGTGGTATTGTGTACTTCCTTTTTTGTCAGATCATGAAGCACAAAATGGCTAGTTGCCCCCTCTCAGTGACATTAAGGTCAATCAGTTTCAAATGTCAACCTTATTTATACACTACATTTTTCTATCGATCTTTAATAGTTTTAGCCTTAATGGGTATTGATACTTCGCTCTATTAGAGTTTGCAAATTAGTGATTAACTGCGTTTCCTCAGTAGTAATTGGACTTTATAATATGTACTTGAAGTCATCCATTATTTATTTTTTTTGGAAATAGTTTGTTCAGGAAAAACATGGGAAAAGTGGTTCATTTTTTAAAACACCTTATCAGTTTTCAGAAAAATAAGGTGATGTTTTAGCAACCCTCAAAGGTGACTAATGAAATTCTTTTTTTTTTTTTAAGATTTTATTTATTTGACAGAGAAAGACACAGCGAGAGAGGGAACACAAGCAGGGGGAGTGGGAGAGGGAGAAGCAGACTCTCCGCCGAGCAGGGAGCCCGATGTGGGACCCGATCCCAGGACCCTTCATGAGCCGAAGGCAGACGCTTAACGACTGAGCCACCCAGTTTTTTATTATAAATAAAAAAACCATTTTTTTGTGGTTTTTTAACTACCTTTAGGAGCTCATGGATGGTTATGTATTTGATGTATTTTAATCAATTACAAATACTGTTCTCACTGATGCTCAAATTATCCTATTTTGACTTGGGTGGGTGGGGGAAGGGCTCCTTCAAGTTGATACCTATGTCATTTTTTATGTAATTCAAACAGTCTTTGATAGCTTCTATACTTTCTGGCACAACATGTGCCCATGTCATCTTGTATATTTCCGCCCAGACCTGACATCATCTTGACTTTAATGGGAATGTCTACAGTACAGTGGTTCTCAAGCTTTTTGGTCTCAAGACTCCTTTACTCTCTTAAAAATTACTGAAGAATCCAAAGAACTTTTGTTCATTGGAGTTATATCTGTTGAGATGGTCCATGTCAGAAGGTAAAACTCATAAAAACTTTAAATTTCATTAATTAAATGAGAAATAACAATGATAAAACTACTGGCTTAGCATAAATACATTTTATAAAAAATAACTTTCAAAACAAAAGTTAGTGAGAAGCCTGGCAGTGTTTACATTTTTGCAGATCTTTTTTTTGTCTTTATAATAGAAGACAGAGTCTCATATCCGTTTTACATTCAGTCTGTTGCACTACATTGTTTTAGTTGAAGTACTTAAGAAAATCTGGACTCCAATAGGTAGTTGGAAAAGGAAGGAGTATTTTAATAACCTTTTTGGGTAATTATGGATATTCTTTGATGCTACTCCAAAACTTGACAGGTGATAGTTTCTTAAAAGATTGCAAAGAAGAATCTTAAGCTATATTAATGAACTTCTTGTACTCTGTTAAAATCCATTGGTCTGTCTTGCACTTTGAAGGGATCGCTTACTCACATGTGGTTTTGTAGCCCCATGAATTTGTCATTTGGAAAGGGAGTTCATTGAGTTATGCAGATCTTGCAAATGTTTGACGTGTTTGATTTATATGGTACCAAAAAAATTGCATTTTTAAACATCACTGCTGATCTCATCAGAAAAAAATCTAAGTATTGAGAAGTTGTCAGACTCGGTGGTGGACAAAAATTTTCTAAAATTTTAATTTTTGCTTGAATGCTTGAATTCTCTCTTAGCGACAAATATTGTCAGTTGTTTTCCTTGAAATGAGAGCTCACCTTATTAATTATTGAGGAAACATCTGCTGAATACCCAAGTCTATAACTAAAAACTATAACTACCAACTATATAATAACTTTAGTTTGTCTCCCAGTTGTTCTTCCAAGTAAATACGATGTTCGTGAAAAATACACAACTTCAGTTTGCAGCTCAGTTGCACAAATGCTTTTCCTGGTGACAGTCATCCTACTTTGGTATGCAATGGAAGTGCTTTATACATACTTGCCATTTCTTCACCTAGAATATTAAAGGCATGGACTCAAGGGTCGAAACTTAATAAATTTGATTATTTTTACTGCTTCATCCAGGATATTCTTCAGTAAAAAATTGCTCTTTTTCCACCACCATGAACATGTGTGTTGAAGAATACACTGACTACATAGAGGAGTTTAATGCCACTCCCTTGATTTGTGCTAAGGCACCAGCAATTCTGCTCACCACTGCTTTTGTATCATCATAGTGTAAAGGGGAAATAAATAATGTCTTGGTCTGGATCCACAGACTATATAGTTGGAGAACTGCTGTCCTAGTCTATTCCCTTTATATCAATTGCTGATTTTTTAAAGTTTATATTCTTATTTTTATTTATATCAATGAGGTATTCCTATTTTTGAGGCTTTTAAAAAATCTAAATAAGTGTTCTGTTTTTCCATTGCTAAAATCTGTGGAGATGAGTATGTTTTTCTCTTTAGTTCTATTAAAATGATTAATTAATGGATTCCAAATACTGAACCCCTCTTACATTTCTGGAATAAACACTACTTGATCATGATGGATTTTTGGATTCTGTTTGCTAACATTTTATTCACAATTTTTGCATTAATATTAATAAATGAGGTTGGTTTATAGTTGTATTTTATTATGCAGTGTTTGGTTTTGGAATCGATGTTAAATTGGCATTATAAAAATAATTTGGGTATTTTTTCTTTCAGTGCTCTGAAATAGTTTAAGTAGCATATACATCATCTGATCTTTATAGGTTTGGTAGATTTCTTTGTGAAATCAGCTGGGCCTAGCTTTTTGGCAGGGGAGCTCTTTTACAACTTTCTACTTCTATATTTCTTTTTACATAATTCACTTGTTTAGGATGTTTATTTCATCTAGATTTTCTTTAAACAGTTTTTATTTCATATAGTTGTACAAAGTCGTCTCATGATTTAAAAAAAATCCTGTTCTTACTAGATTGTGTGCTTGTGCTTTCTCATTTTCTTTTCTTTTGTGTGCTTGTGCTTTCTCATCTTTTAAAAATCAAGTTAGCAGTTTGTTTTGTTGATTAGTTTTCAAAGAACCAGCTATTTTGGTTTACTTACTGTTTTTTTCTAACTCCTCGATTTCTGCTTTATTTTTAAAAATTGAGATATAATTGACATATAACATATTAGTTTCAGGTGTATAACATAATTATTCTGTATATATATATATTTATTGTGAAATGATCACCACAATAAGTTTAGTTAACATCACTGTACAGTTATAATATTTTTCTTATGATGAGAAAGATCTGCTTTCTTAGCAACTTTCGAATATAACACAGTGTTATTAACCATGTATATGTATATATAAAACCCCTGCCACTGGGGCGCCTGGGTGGCTCAGTTGGTTAAGCGTCTGCCTTCGGCTCCGGTCATGATCCCAGGGTCCTGGGATGGAGCCCCACGTCCAGCTCCCTCTCCTCCCTGCTCCAGCTCTTTCTCGCTATCTGTCTCTTTCTCTCAAATAAATAAATAAAAAAATCTTAAAACAAAACAAAAAAAAACCCCTGCCACTGGCAAACACCAATCTGTTCTCTATATTCATGAGCTCGTTTAAAAATTTTTTTTAATATTCATATAAATGAGATCATATGGTATTTATCTTTTTCCATCGGACTTACTTAGCATAAAGCCCTTAAGGTCCATCATCTTGTTGCAAATGGCAGGATGTCCCTTTTTTATTTTTATTTTTTTCAAAAAAAATTTTTTTTAAGATTTTATTTATTTTTTGACAGAGAGAGACAGAGAGGGAACACAAGCAGGGGGAGTGGGAGAAGGAGAAGCAGGCTGCCCGCCAAGCAGGGAGCCCCATGCGGGGCTCGATTCCAGGATCCTGGGATCATGACCTGAGCCGAAGGCAGATGCTTAATGACTGAGCCACCCAGGCGCCCCAGGATGTCCCTTTTTTTTTTTTTAAATGGCTGAATATTTCATCTCCTTATCCATTCATCCATCAGTGGGCACTTAGGTTGTTTCCATGTTTTGGCTATTGTGAATGATGCTGCAGTGAACATGAGAGTGCAGATATCTTTTTGAGTTAGTGTTTTCTTTCAGATTAAAAATTCAAGTGAAATTGCTGGATCATATGGTAGTTCTATTTTTAATGTTTTGAGGAACTTCCATACTGTTTCAGTGGAGTAAAACATAGAGGCTGCACCAGTTTACATTCCCACCAACAGTGCAACATCCTTACCAACACTTATTTCTTCTTCTTCTTTTTTTTTTTTTTGATAATAGCCATTCTGACAGGTGTGAGGTAATATCTCATTGTGGTTTTGACTTGCATTTCCCCAATGAAAAATAATGTTGAACATCTTTCATGTACCTGTTTCCCATCTGTATGTCTTTGGAAAAACGTCTATTCAGATTCTCTGCCCATTTTTTAATTGGGTGGTGGTTGTTTTGCTATTGAGTTGTAGGAGTTCTTTATATATTTTGGATATATTTTTTAAAGGTTTTATTTATTTATTTGATGGAAAGAGCCAGAGAGCACAAGTGGAGGGAATGGCAGAGGGAGAGGGAGAAGCAGATTCCCCAATGAGCAGGGAGCCAGATGCGGAACTCAATCCCAGGCCCCTGGGATCATGACCTGAGCCAAAGGCAGCTGCTTAACCAACTGAGCCACCCAGGTGCCCCTATATTTTGGATATTAACCCTTTACCAGATATATCATTTGCAAATATTTTCTCCCAATCCATGAACATGGAATATCTTTCCATTTATTTGTGTCTTCTTTAATTCTTTCATCATTGTCTTATAGATTTTAGTGTATAGGTCTTTTACCTCTTTGGTTAAATTTATCCCCAGGTATTTTATTTTATTTTATTTTTTGATGCAGTTGAAAATGGGATTGTTTTCTTAATTTTTCTTGTGATAGTTTGTTATTAGTGTATAGAAACATAATAGTATTTTGTATATTGATTTGGTATCCTGCAACTTTCTTGAATTTTTTTATTAGCTCTAACAGTTTTTTGGTAGTGTCTTAATATTTTCTGTATATATTGTCATCTGTAAATAGTGACAGTTTTACTTCTTTCCAATTTGGATGACTTTTTTTTAAAACACTTATTTGAGAGAGAGAGAGAGAGAGAGAGCATGAGCAGGGGGAGGGGCAGAGGGAGTAGGAGAAGCAGACTCCCCACTGAGCAGGGAGCCCAACACTGCCAGATACCAGGACCCTGGGAACATGACTTGAGCTAAAGGCAGATGCTTAACTGACTGAGCCATCCAGGTGCCCCATGGATGACTTTTATTTCTTTTTCTTGCCAAGTGCTCTGGCTAGGACTTATAAAACTACATTGAATAAAAGTGGTGGAGGTGAGCATCCTTGTCTTATTCCTCATCTTAGAGAAAAGATTTCAGTTTTTCACCACTGAGTATCATGTTAGCTGTGGGCTGTCATTTATGGCTCTTATGTTGAGGTATGTTCTCTCTATACCCAATTTGTTGAGAATTTTGATCATAAATCGGTGTTGAATTTTGTCAAATGTTTTTTCTACATCCGTTGAGATGATCATATGATTTTTTACCCTCATTTTGTTAATGTAGTGTAAAACATGAATTGATTTGCAGATGTAGAACCATCCTTGAAGCTCTGGAATAAATCCCATTTGATCATAGTGTGTGATTTTTTTCATATATTGTTGAATTTGGTATGCTAATATTTTATTGGGGATTTTTGCATGTATGTTCATAAGAGATATTGACCTATAGTTTTCTTGTGTCATTCTTGTCTGGTTTTGGTATCAGGATAATGCTGGCCTTGTAAAATGAGTCTGGAAGTGTTCCTTCCTCTTCTGTTTTTTGGAAGACTTTGACAAGATTTGGTATTAATTCTTCTTTAAATATTTTGTAGATTTACCAGTGAAACTGTCTGGTCCTGGACTTTTGTTTCTTTGGTGGTTTTTATTACTGATTCAGTCTTCTTACTAGTTATCTGTTCAGATGTTCTTTTTTCATGACTAGGTCTTGGTAGGTTTCTGGGATTTATCCATTCCTTCTAGGTTGTCCAATTTGTTGGTATGTAATTATCATAATAGTCTCTTATGATCCTTTTTATTTCTGTGGTATCAGTTGTGATGTCTCCTCTTTCATTTCTGATTTTATTTGAGCCCCCTCTCTTTTTTTTTTCTTGGTGAGTGTAGCTAAAGTTTTGTCAATTTAGTTTATTTTTTAAGAAAAACAACTTAGTTTCATTGATCTTTTCTGTCGTCCTCTTAGTCTACTTCATTTATTTCCACTCTGAGCTTTGTTTTTTCCTTTCTTCTACTAACTTTGGGCTTCATTTGTTCTTTTTCTAGTTCCTTAGGCTTAAGATTAGGTGGTTTATTTGAGACTTTTCTTGTTTCTCGAGGTAGGCATTTACTGCTGTGAACTTCCCTCTTAGAACTGCTTTTGCCGTATTCCACATGTTTTGATAGGTTGTATTTCCATTTTACTTTGTCTCAAGGTATATTCTGATTTCTCTTTTGATTTCTTCTTTGATCCATTGGTTGTCTAGTAGTATGTTGTTTAATCTCCACAATTTTGGAATTTTCCAGTGTTCTTTTTATAATTGATTTCCAGTTTCCTATCATTGTGGTTGGAAAAGATGCTTGATCTGATTTCAGTCTTCTTAAATTTATTAAGACTTATTTTGTGGCCTAACATGATCTGTCCTGGAGAATGTGCCATGTGTGCTTAAGAAGAATGTATATTTTGTTGCTTGTGGATGGAATGATCTTTATATATCTATTAAGTCTGTGTGATTTAATATGTTATTTAAGGCCAATGTTTCCTTATTGATTTTCTGTGTGGATGATCTAGATATTGATGAAAATAGAGTATTAAAGTCCCCTGCTCCTATTGTATTGCTGTCTATTTCTCCCTTTATGTCTGTTAATATTTGCTTTATCTATTTAGTTGCTCCGATGTTGGGCTCCCCTGTGGCATTGTAGACAGTGACTGGAGTCAGGGCCATCTCTGAGTCTACAAGCAATTCTGGGGGCCTTAACTGTCTACATGCACTTGTGTAGCTGCAGTATGTGCATAGGTATATGGGTGCCTGCATAGCCATGGGGAACAGCTGTGAGGGTCTAGGCTGCCATCTTGCATGCACATAGCTATTGAGGCTGAGGCTGGCAGTGTGGATCCTGGGTTTTGGTGGGGAGGGACTCAGGTAGCTGGTATCTGTGAGCATGAAAACCTGTAGGGTAAAAATCTCGTTGGCAAAATCTGCAGGAGGTCTGCAGTGGCTGTGCTAGCCGTTGGATTCCTCAGCAGCAAAAAGCTGCTGGGGTCCTCTGTGAAGCAGTCTGGTGCTTGGTCTGTAATGAGATTCTCAGTGATGAAAGCCAGGGATGGGGTCTTAGCATCTGCAAGGGCTGTTGAGGTCCTTAGCACTGAAGATTTTTGTGGTCCTCTCCAGAGCAGGCCACTAAGAACCACAGTTGCTCACAATGTGTGGCTGATACTGGTAGCCCCTGCCCTTGTTCTCTGTTCTTAGCCATTTCTAGAGGTTTCAGCTTTGCTAGTTTCTGGGTAGGGTGAAACTGAAATGTGTTCTTTATGCAGTGCTCCGAAAGGCTGGGGAAGCTTGTCGCTCACCCTGCTTTCCTTTTACCAGTATGGGGAACTCTTTTGGGCTGGGGAGTTCCCTCTTGGCACAGAACAGTGCCAGCCTGGGGGATGGGATGATGCAGGCAAAATGAAACTTCTTCCTACCCTTTTTGTATGGTTATTCTCAGGTTTTTTTTTTTTCTCTATTGTGTTGCTGAATCTTTTTCTTTTTTTTTTTTTTTTAAAGATTTGTTTATTTGAGCGGGGGAGGGGCAGAGGGAGAAGGAGCGAGAGAATCTCAAGGAGACTCCCTGCTGAGCAGGGAGCCTGATGCAGGGCTCAATCCCACAACCCTGTGATCATGACCTGAGCCAAAATCAAGAGTTGGATGCCTAACCAGCTGCACCACACAGACACCTCTGTTGCTGAAGCTTCTTAAGTGGACTTAAGTGAACTCTCCCAGAGCTATTTTTTATTCATGGATAAGTGTCTAATTGTTTTTTTTTGCAGGGGAATGGATTCTGGAAGCTCCTACTCCTCCATCTTGATGATGTTACTCTCTCATTCAGTCCTTAAAAAATGTCCCTCTACTGTCTTCTAGCTGGCATGTTTCTAACAAGATAGCTGTTACAATTCTTGTGTTTATTTCTCTTTAATAATTTCCCCCCTTTGGCTGCCTTCAAGATTTTCTCTTTGTTTTGTGTTTCAGAAGTTGGATATGGTATGTCTGTCTCTGGCTTGGATATTTATCTTGGTTGATGGTTTGATCTGAAGTTTGATAGGTGTCATTACTTTTGAAAATTCTTAGCCATTATCCCTTCAAATATTTATTCTACCCAGTTCCCTGTCTTTTTTTCTTTCTGGAATTCTAATTGCATATCTGTCAGATCATTTGCTATCGTCCTGTATTTCCTGGACGCTATATTCTCTTTTTATCTTTTACTCTTTTCTCTCTTTCAGTTTGGGTATTTTTGAGTTCACTCTTCTTTGCTTAGTTCTGTTAAGTCTACTGATGAACCTGCCAGTGACAGTCTGAATCTCTAACACTGTGTTTTTTATTTCCACCATCTTCATTTGATTTTTTCTTAGTTACCATTTCTGCTGAAATTACTCATCTGACAATGAATGTTGTTCACTTTTTCCATTGGAGCCTTTAGCATATTTTCGTAGTTATTTTTAAAAAAAATTTTTAAAAGATTTTATTTTTAAGTAATCTCTACACCCCATGTGGAGCTCGAACTCACAACCCTGA
Organism: Mirounga leonina; assembly: GCF_011800145.1. Classification (NCBI taxonomy): domain Eukaryota; kingdom Metazoa; phylum Chordata; class Mammalia; order Carnivora; family Phocidae; genus Mirounga; species Mirounga leonina. The sequence continues at coordinate 13,462,027 of NW_023270469.1, read as the reverse complement.
GATCAAGAGTCGCATGCAAGAGGCGCCCCCGTATTTATTTTAAATTAAATGTTGATAGCTCCAACATCTGTGTTATATATATAAGGTTTGGTTCTGTTGATTGTTTTGTCTCTTGGCATTATGAAGTTATTTCCCTTGATTTTTTTTTTATACCACATCACCAGTGATATTTTTGTTTGTTTTTGTTTTTATTTTTATAAGGGAGATGGCGAAGAATCTGGGCTGGACTCGTGGCCTTCCTACAGCAGCTGCTCTTCCTCACCCTTAAGCATGTACCATGCAAGAGGGATGCTTTCTCAGGACTCTTCCCATCATTTTTTTTTGTGAGTACCCATTGGTATCTATAGAGAGAGAAGCCTGCAAACGGTGTTAACTCCCCTTATATCTGTAGCCTTTAGGGCTCCCTAGTGTGCCACCAGCCAATACTTAGCCTCCACTATTTTGTTGATAATTCTAGGTGAATTCTTCTTCCCAGTGTTCACCTGCCCCAAGTAAATAAGTGCTTGCGCTCAGTGTCTCCCTGTAGGTGCTTGTCTCAGCCCGGATTTGGGACTAGTTGGCATTTCCTTAGCTTCACCTATGATGGATCCAGGAAAAGTTATTCACTTGCAGTTTGTTCAACTTTCTTTCTTTTTTTTAATTGTCAGGATGGGAGAGACATCCTTTCTAGTTCTTTTCCAGCTCTCTATACCCACAAAGAAACCAGAAACTGTATCTTCCCCTTTATTCCTGATATCGCTACTGGTAGGGTGACTATTTGTCCTGGTTTATACCAGTATAATTATTGATAGCATCACCCTTTCACTCAAGAGTTTCTTTGTTTGAATGATAAATGATCACCCCATCCTTGAAAATATTACATAAATGAGGTTTCACCAGGAGCATATGTTAAGTTTGAATGGACTTGTTTATCCTGGATAAAACTAAAATATTGATCATTTTGGTGATATTCAAAAGGACCTAGGGAGAAAAGGTGTTGATGAAAGACACATCAACCAAACCCAATATGTAGACTTGTTTCACTCCAAAAGGATTTTTGTTAGGCAATCAGAGACGTTTGAACATGGGCTAGATATTAGAAATGTTAAAGACATTGTGATTTTGTTAAGTATTATAATAATATAGATAGATTTTCAAAAAATCTTATTTGTCAGATAAATTCTGATGCATTTCGAGGTGAAATGGTATGACAATGAGAATTTATTTTAAAATACTCAAAAACAAAAAGAGGTGAAGAGGAGAGAAATGTGATAGATAAAAACAAGAATGACAAAATGATAATTACTGAAGTTAGGTGATGTGTACATGGGGGTTCATTATTTTATTATCTCATCTTTTTCTTATTTTTATCAATTTTCATAATAAAAACTTTAAAAAGAGACAAGGATATTATAAGGAACATAGTTCTTAAAAAAAAAAAAAAAAGGATAATTATCCTATAGTTTACACTGGTAAAGGTGATTTTTTTCTTATGGCTGATCAGAGGCCAGCGAGGCATGCCTAAAACTTCTGAAAACTTTCTGTGCTTCTGTGATTATTTAGCAAACCAGGTAATTGGTGCTATGCTAGGTACAGGGAGAACAAAAAGAGGTGAAATACCACGGTTTCCATGCAGTTCAGTCCTGCTAGCCACACTGGGCCAGGATGAGGGCATGATGTCTTAATGCTGATTCCATTTAATGTCTACTTTGTGCAAACTTACGTTAGAAGGGATGCACTCCTTTTTCTGGTGCAAACTTCTGTTAGAAGGGATTTGTGCAAACTTATATTGGGGGCGGGTAACAAGGCTATGAACTCCATGAGGGCAAGGACTGTTCACTGTTTTTAATAGAAAAATGGTATACCTAGTACCATTACTAGCACATAAAAGACATGAAATAAATATTGGATGAAGAAATGAATGAATAAAGTCACATCTGCTTCTTGCCACATAAAAGGAACCTAATAAATATTGTATTTGTTGAATTGAATTGTGAGTGACAGAATTGAAAAGAGAATTTTAGAGTTTATATATCCATCTAGTGCTAGACCTCTTCCATGTCTTTGAAAGATGCTCAGATGAACAGAATCAGCCAATGCGATGTCTGTGAACAGACAAGGGAAGCCAAAATGAAGTGCAATTTCATTTAAAAGTAAAAGAACAATATACAGTTACATACATGTCACCTTTCTTTCAAATATATTCATGGAAATGATTAGGAGAGGACAGTGATTCTCTTCTCCCCTCTAAAAGTCCTCATGCTATATATCGCTCTGCGAGGAAATCAGGAGACTTTGTAATATCCTGTCTGCAAAAAATTGAAACGACAGGTATCCTTAAACATATAGATGTAATTACTCATGGTCTGCTTGTTTTGATGAGCATGCAAGAGTGACAAGTTAATAATAAATCTCCAGCTCATCCAGGGAAGGTGGCTAAGGAGGTGCTATGGTTTAATTTACATCTTTGGAAGCACTGAAGATTTAATAATCTCCCTGCCTCATACATCAAACTAACACCCCCGAGGCAGAAAAGCAAAACATTTTTAACTGTTAATCTGAGAAGCAATAAAATCCTGTCTCAGGTCACAAATAAATTGAGTTTCTGGTGGTTTCAATGGACGCCTAGTGTGTGTGATTTATTCAGATTCTGAAGCTATTCAGGACCCCTGGGAACCTTGGCTACAAACCCAACAAGCTGGGAACGCCATGGGGATTGCCAGTCTAATCAGAAGGTCTAGACCAAGGGCAGTGACTGATTTTATCTTAGGTCTACCCAATTTATTTTACCTTCTATGTCAACTACACGTAGATTATGGAACACAAGCATATGTGAATTTGAGATTCAGTTGTAAATGACTGCTTTTAGTTGGGATTGTAACCATCTTTTTGCTTATATAGTACTTGTTCTCAAAAGATCAAAAGCTGTTTTGAAGTTTTTACTTTCAAAGCATAGGATTTTAACTTGGCTAGAGAAACTGGGATGCAGGTGGGGGGAATAACCCTTCTTGGCACGGTAAGCCATTTGTGAAATCTAAGCAATGTTCAGATTTCCAGCTCTTCATTTCTTAAGCAGCTAAGCTGTGAAGTATATTGAATTTATTAATTTGGAAAACTGTTTCCTTATTGATACCATCTTCCTTGTTTAAGAAAGGGCCATGAGGATCTCAGAGAAAGAGGAAGGTAGAGTTTGTTCATTTGCAGTATGCATGTGTATATTCATTGGTCCAGTTTGTCATGACATAATTTAAGGAATTAGATTATAAAATATGATCTCAGCTCATCTTTTTACTGATGCTGCTTATAATTTCACAATGGAATCATTTGTGATATTTAATGCATCATTATAGGACATGGAAAAAAGAGCCTAAATTGGTGGCCTAAAAATAGCTAAGTCCCCTCCTCCTCTATGTCCCTCCAGCTCTTCATGGCTCTAAATCACAGCTGTAAATTAGAGTTGCATTTTGTCACGTCTTCCAAGGGCACGCTTACTGACATAGAATGAGCTTCAGATTATTACTAGCACCATCCATTCAACTTAGGAATTAGGAAAACTTACCACCCTAGATACACCTGGGCTGCTTCTGCCTCCCTCTCTCTGAGGAAGGCTAGATTCTTCCTGTTAGGAGTTCAGGTAGCGCCAGGTGGGAGACACCCTGGAGGAGAATCTCTTCCTCCTTCAGTAATTAGCAAATATCTATTAACCATCTTAGGTCCTGGGGATGTAAAGGCCATGTGAAGACAGAGAGCACTGTGTCAGTTTCTTACTGCTATCATTAACAAATGACCACAAATTTCGTGGCTTAAAACAACACAGATTTCTTGTCTTCCTGTTCTGAAGTTCAGAAGTCTAAAATCAACATATTGGCAGGGCTGGGTTCCTTCTCAAGGCTCTAGGGGAGAATCTGTTTCCTAAACTTTTCCAGCTTCTCAAGGCTGCCTGCATTTCTTGGCTCATGGCCCCTTCCTTAAATCACATCAACGACCACTTCTGCTGTTACATCTGCTGCTCTTCAGTATGATCTCCTGCCTCCCTCTTATAAGGATTCTTGTGATTACATTGAGCCCATCTGGGTAATCCAAGATAATCACCCCACTTCAAACCCCTTAATTTAATCTCATCTGCAAAGTCCTGTTTTCCATATATGGTAACATTCACAAGTTCCAGGAATTAGGATGTGGACATTTTAGCAGGGGCCGTTTTTTAGCACAGAATTTGGCATTGGCCAGTTCTGCCACTTGCATGACTTAACATGACCCTCAAGTATGTTTCTTTTTTTAATTTTTTTTAAGATTTTTTTTTTTCTTAAATTTATTTGACAGAGAGAGAGACAGCGAGAGAGGGAACACAAGCAGGGGGAGTGGGAGAGGGAGAAGCAGGCTTCCCGCCGAGTAGGGAGCCCGATGCGGGGCTCGATCCCAGGACCCTGAGATCATGACCTGAGCCGAAGGCAGACACTAAACGACTGAGCCACTCAGGCGCCCCATGTTTCTTTTTTTTAAAAAAAATATTTTATTTATTTATTTGTCAGAGAGAGAGCATGCCAGGCGGAAGAAGAAGCAGGCTCCCTGCTGAGCGAGGAGCCCAATGTGGGACTCGATCCCAGGACCCTGGGACCATGACCAGAGCCGAGGCAGACGCGTAACCGACTGAGCCACCCAGGCGTCACAGGTAAGTTTTTTAACCTTTCTGAATCTCAATCTTTTTATCTGGGAAGTGGCATAAATAATACCCATCTCATAGGGTTGTGTTAAGATTAAATGCCTAAAAACTACACTGTGTCTGAACCATATGATTAGTTGAGTGAGTGAAAAGTTAATGAATTACTGTTTTTACAATTCAATGATGCAAGGGCATAGTCTCACCTTTTTGAGGACTTCTGGGTCTCTTGGAAAAGATAAACAGGTAAACAAATAATTATGACAGTGTGAGGCAATGTGACATACGCTCTATTTGTCTCAGGCTCCAAGAATCCTCCATGCATGATTTCAATCAGTCTTCTATAGATAGTCACCTAACCTTGAGTTTTGAGGTGAAGGAAGGCAAAATACAGAAAGTTGTCTGAAGCTGTGGCTGAAGTGAAATGTCAGGTCCTAGAAGGTTGTGTGGTTTCTTTCTTTTTTTTTTTTTGGTGAGGTCATGTTTTTTCTAAGAAAAAAGGTAGTTCCTGGTCTTGAGATATTATATTAACTCTCTTGGCCTTAGGATTTATGCTTTTTAACAAGTTGGGGCTTGGAGGGCTTAGGACTGTATTGTATGGTAAAAGGAAAGACAATCGTGCAGGTCTGTAAGAGAAAGTTGAAAGTCCTTCTGTTCTTTTCTGCTCTCTTCCTCTTGCTACTGACCTTCACTCCTTCCATCCCCCATGTGAAAAGAGTGCTATCTGATTGAAAACATTCTAGGGTTCTAGTTGGGCCAAGTTGGCTAGAGACTCTAGAATCCCTGTGTGTGAAAATATGGGCACTCTGGGTGGGTACCATTCACGTGTCTCCACCATCCAAGCTGCTTGAGTGGTGAGGACCAAGTCCACTGTTTTCTTTCTGTGTATATCCTTTCTCTGTGTATTAGCTGGGTATCCCCTTTCCTCATCTTACTTGACCTTTCAGCAGCATGGGACACAAACTCTTCATTTGGCTTCTAGAACATTGCTTCCTTCTCTTTCTATTCATGTCCATTCCTTCTCAGCCATCTCTGCTGGGTCTTCCTCATTTTCCTGACTTAATTTTCAAATTTGCCAAAGCTCAGTCTTGGCTTCTTCCCTTTTCTGCCACCAACATCCCACCCTTATGGATTTAAATACTATTGCTGTATTGACGATGTTTGCATTAGTTTTCCACTGCTACTCTAACAAATGACTACAAATTTAGTGACTTCAAACAACACTGATTTATTATCTTACAGTTCTTTAGGTTAGAAGTTTGACATGGTCTTGCTGGGCTAAAACAACCTCTCACCAGGGCCACATTCGTTTCTGGAGGCTCAAGTAGACAATCCATTTCTTTGCCTTTTGCATCTTTTAGGGGCTTTCTACATGCTTTAGCTTGTGGTTTCCTTCCTGTGTCTTCAAAGCCATCAATGTCTTATCTCTTGGACCCTCTTCTTTCATCAGCTCTCTCTCTTTCACCATAGCCAAGAAGAGTTCTCTGCTTTTAAGGACCTCTCTGATTTGATTGGGCTCAGTCATATAATCCAGGATAATCGATCCATCTCAAATTCCATACCCTTAATCATATCTGTGAAGTCTCCCCCCACCCATGGGAAGTAAGTAATATATTCAAAGATTCTGAGGATTAGGTCATGGACCTCTTTGGGGGGACATTGTTCTGCCTACCACAATGCCCAAATATATGTCTCCAGCCTAGACCATTCTCCCAAACTCCAGAACTGCATATTCAACTACCTACTTGATTTCTCCATTTGGATGTTTAATAGACGCCTAGTTTGACCAAAACTGAGCTCCTTAGCAACTTCCCACAAACCTGCTTCTCTCATAGTCTCTGTCGTATCAGCTGATGGAGCCACCCTTTTAGTTGCTTAGGTCAAAACCTAAGAAGGATTTTTGACTTTTTTTTTCTCTCTCTCTCTCTCTCATACCTATCTCTAGTCCTTCAAGCAAATCGCGGTGGCTCTACTTTTAAAGCTGTCCATTGTGTGGCCACTTGTCCCTCCCTTCCTGCTATCACCCTGTCTTAGCCACCAGCATCTCCCCGCTAGGTCATTACAGTAGCTTCCTCACTGGTCTCTGTGTCTATGCTTTGCTCCCCCTCGCTCTGTACTCAACACAGCAGCCAGAGCCATTTTGTTAAAATGCAAGTTGGATGAAGTCATTCCTCTTTTTTTTAAATTTTTTATGTTAATCACCATACATTACATCATTAGTTTTTGATGTAGTGTTCCATGATTCATTGTTTGTGCATAACACCCAGTGCTCCATGCAGAATGTGCCCTCCTCAATACCCATCACCAGGCTAACCCATCCTCCCACCCCCCTCCCCTCTAGAACCTTCAGTTTGTTTTTCAGAGTCCATCGTCTCTCATGGTTCGTCTCCCCCTCCGATTTCCCCCCCCTTCATTCTTCCCCTCCTGCTATCTTCTTCTTTTTTTTTTTCTTAACATATAATGTATTATTTGTTTCAGAGGTACAGATCTGTGATTCAACAGTCTTGCACAATTCACAGCACATACCCTCCCCAGTGTCTATCACCCAGCCATCCCATCTCTCCCACCCCAACCTCCACTCCAGCAACCCTCAGTTTGTTTCCTGAGATTAAGAATTCCTCATATCAGTGAGGTCATATGATACATGTCTTTCTCTGATTGACTTATTTCACTCAGCATAACACCCTCCAGTTCCATTGAAGTCATTCCTCTTTCCAAAAAAATCACTGATGTTTTCCCACGTGATTTAGAGGAAAAGCCCAAGTCCCTAAAATGGCCTGCAATGGTGCTGTCCCCTCTGACCTTCACATTACTCCTTCGACCTTCTCTTCTCTCTTCACTCTCCTTATTCCACTCCAGCCATTGTAGCTTCCTTACGATTTCAAAGTGGTTAAATGAGATAATAATATAGGTAGAAAGGACTATGTAAATAATTTCTTATTCCCTATATACATATATGTGATGCTAATGTATACATACACTGTCTACATATACATACATGTACAGACACACACGTATATGAAAGAACTTGGTATATAAGTGTCTGGAATCTCAGCCCTCTATATCCAACGTCTAGAGCTCATGTAATCCAAAAGTTCCCTGTTAAACTTAGGTTGTATCACAAGCCCTGTTTGTTTTATGAGATCCACAAAAGTTTTGACTGTGTCTAGAGGAGAAGAACTTGTTTCCTGACCCCGAGTTTGGTGTATTGTGTACATCTTATTCCAAAGATAGAACTGATCATTGGAGACATCATAACGTATTCTTGGCTTTGGTTCAGTTTTTGTGACGTTAAACAGTTATTTAGGACCAAATGCAAAACCTGTCTTTCGTCATCTTGTCTGTGAACTGTCATGGGTGTGACAGGAAGGATTGATACAGACGTCAGTTCTTCTGTCCCGCTCTGGGAAGGGGGCTGGCCTCTAACCCCTACAGCTGTTCCCTGCCGGAATGGTCAAGTTCCTGGGTGCTCTTTGACCATCTCAGCAGCTGTAACAGCAAGCAGTTTAGTGCAAAAGAATCCATCAATTAATCTCTTTGTTATTGGACATTTCAGACACTTGTGTCTTGGTTCAGACTGTAAATGAGGTGGGAAGTGGCATGATTCTTGATCGTCACAGGCATTTCCCATCATGGTTGTCCTGCCTACTCAACCAGTGACCCATGGGAGGCTCCAGAGCCAGGAAAAGAAGAGTGACAGCGTTAGGAGGAGCGGCACAGTCTGTGGATTATACACAACTTCCTCACCGCTGGCAGTGACACTTCCCTTTATCTCTCAAACATATCAAAATGAATGAGAGGGCTAACCTCGAGTCCTCTTTAACTATGAAATTAAGCCAGTTATTCAAAAACTTAAATCTTTGGAACACTGCTAGCAAATAGTGTCAGGATATCATGGTCTTGAGCTACTGCTCTAATGGAATAATTTTAGTAAAAAAAAAGAAATAGGGGCACCTGGGTGGCTCAGTCGGTTAAGCGTCTGCCTTCGGCTCAGGTCATGATCCCCCAGTCGTCTCCCTGCTCGGCGGGAAGTCTGCTTCTCCCTCCGCCCCTGCTCCTGTGCTCTCTCTCTCTTGCCCACTATCTCTCTCAAATAAATAAATAAATAATATTTAAAAAAATTAAAAAAAGGAAATGTCAAACAATGTCTACACACTTAGGCAGAATTATCCAGAGGCCTGACTCTTGCCAAAGCTGAAAAATCCCGTGGAAATCTCCAGCTTCGCACTTAATTACCACCTCCTTTGGCTGTTTCTCTTTTACTGCTTTTCTCTCCTCTTCCTGTGATTTTCCTTCTTGCTGCCAAACACACTTTCTCTTCCAGACATCATCTGTTTTCAGAATACATTTGCATTTCCTTTTTCCTTCCCAGCGTGTCCCTACTTTGGGGCCTGTATTTCCCCCTCATGGACTGCTTCTGTGTTACCACATGGACTGGTGGGAAGGAAAGCCGTGGCTTGTAGAATTGAAATATAACCAGGAACCCAACAGAGACATTTTTTCTGGACTTGGATATATGCTCTATGTTCCTGGTGCACTGCTGTCTTAAAAACCTTGGGGCACAGGGATTAGTTTGGAGTATGTCTTTAAAATATCTTTTGTTTGTTATAAAACTTCAAAGATTTCAAAGTGTAAAAAGGAGAAAGTGGAAGCCATTCTCTCCAACATCAGTAGCATTCCTCAGAAGGACATGAACTCCTTAGCCACACCTAGTGACCGCTTTGAACAGTTCTAGTCTTTATGCCATGTGTGTATCAAAATGTGAAATATGAATATATGAAATTTAAAACAAATTGGATCATGTTTTCATATCGATACACATAAAATTTCTCATTATATTTAACAAGTGGCATTCCAAAGTATGAATATGCCATGATTTATTTACCTGATCTGTTACTGATACATATTTTTTCAAATTTCTCATTATTACCAGTGCCTAACACATTTATCTTTATGCCTATGCAGCTATATTTGTAGGGTAGTTGGAATTGCTTCATCAAAGGGTATGTACATTTTAAACATTGGTAGATACTGTCCTAAACTTTATATGTAATCACTAATAGAAGCACAGCATTTTCTCCCCTCAGTTATCAGAGATTATAATGAGATGGATGATAATGATTTGTAAAGGATAAAGTATTTTGTAAGTTATTTTTTTAAAAAGATTTTATTTATTTATTTAATTGACAGAGAGAGAGAGAAAGACAGCGTGAGAGGGAACACAAGCAGGAGGAGTGGGAGGGGGAGGGAGCCTGATGTGGGGCATGATCCCAGGATCCTGGGATCATGACCTGAGCTGAAGGCAGTCACTTAACCAACTGAGCCACCCAGGCGCCCCTTTAGAAGTTATTTTTATTCTATTTATTTAACACTCACAGATACCCTAGAGGGAGATGATGATCTCCAATTTACAGATGAAGAAATGGGGGTTCATTGAGATTAAGTGATTTGCCCAAGGTAATACACTTGGAAGTGGCCTGGCTGAGCCCAAGTCCCTCTTATCTCCAAGCCTGAAATTCCTACACTTTGTCCCACACCACTTTGGCTTCACGCGGTAGAGCACCGAAACTTCCGCTGTAATGGATGGACTGAGCGTAGGTGAGGGAGAGGGAGTGTGTTGTACTTGCACTTGTCAACTGGGACCGGAAGTTGGCTGGTGTGGTACACCCGTGGACATACAAACATTTCTCTCCCTGCCATTACTCCCTTAGTAATCTCATCTGGTCATGGCTTTAAATACCATCTGTATGGACGTCAGTGACTCCCAAACTTATATTTCAGTGTAGAACTCTCTCCTTACCATACCCTGTACCCAGCTCTGGTTCTTTCTCCCTCAGCCTGCTCTACCTGCAGCCTGCACCACTCAGTTTTAACTGCTGCACCCTTTTAGTTTTTCAGGCCCAGATCCCTGATTCCTCTTTCACACCCTCATTCACAGGGACTGTGACCAGGTTTGGAATTAAAATCCAGGCATGTCGTGTTCTAAAACACAGCTAGATTACGCTGCTTTATTCTAATCCTATTAGCCTGAAAGGTAATTCTGATCTGACTCTTGGAATTTGCACTCTAATTTAGGAGACCGTGGACTGAGTGAATGTTTGGAGATGAGATCAGATTCTCAATAAATTTATTTCTACTGGTTTTTAAGACTACAAAAATAGAAAGTCTGAGTGACATTTATTGAAAACATGACTTAATCTTAGCTGAGGAGCTCAGCGGGCCCAGACTTTGCAAGCACACATGTCCTCCCTTGATCAGTTCTTCCACGTCGCGTGCACATTGGTGGGGAGGCAGAAAATGGGGGCGAGTGAAGTCCCAGAAGTGAGCCTCTTGCTCTGCCCCTTTTTCTCTCCCTCGCGAAAGTATAGGATCAGATTGAAAATCTTTGATGGAAAGGCAGCTGATTTCGAGGGCTTACACAGGAGCTGAGGCAAAGCTGTGTATCTTCCTCAATGCACAAAGGAAGGCAAGCTCTTAAGTAAACAAAGGTGAAAAACTTAAATTATTGATCAGGAGGGGGATTTAACTTGTCAGGAGACATTTTTATTAATTTTAGCATATCCTCTTGGTACTTGTGTGTCTGTGTCTATGTTTGTGTATTGGAAGTTGTCACATTCAGAAACCAAAGGTTGAATAGTTAGTATATGTGCTCTTTTAATTATAATTCACTTGTCAACTGGGACCTCCCTAGCCTTAGGAAATTTAGGGAAACTTGATTCAAATCCTCAGTTTTCCAGCCTGGCTAGAGTTGGCCTGGACCAGAGGGCATCCTTGGAATGCTAACATCGGAAAGGTTCTGCATAGACCACTGCGCATTGGTTGCCCCAAGTTTGACTGAGTCAGGAGCCCTCGCCACACGTCAGGCTGTTTCCAGGCTGCTTGTTTCTTCTGGCCACCACACCCCCCACCTTCCGCCTTGTGGCTTCTGTGTTCATGCTTTTCCAATTCCACCCCTGGTTGACCTGCACAAGGAGCTCAGTTCCTTTGTGGGTTTCCACAAAAGATTCACCTTGCACTATGCATTTAATAAAGTAAGCAACTCTCCCAAAGACTTAAGGGGTTGCGTATGTCCTGTCAAACAGCCGCAAACCATGTCTTTGGCTGCTTAGTGTCCTTCTTTCTTTCTCTTCCCTGCAACCTCTATTGCGGTCAGCAACTTTGATTTCTTTGTCTAATCCAGAGTATTTCTGCCTCTCAAGGTCCTTGGTGGCAGGGGTCCCACCATGAAATTTCTTAACAAAGGTGGGTTTCATCTAAGAGAAAATCTTAATCCAGCTATGTAGAGAATAAAATCGTGTCTATTACATTACATAATGAATATTTTGTACAAACATGGATGAAAATTTTTGACTTGGTTTGGAAAATATTAAGCTGTCTTCTTTCTGTCTCTCTCCCAAGATCTTACAAGGTGTAAGTCCACCCCCAATTACACATTTTTTGTTCTTTTCTCCTGGAGTTTATCAGGAAGGGCTAAACTAAGGACAGAGCTTAACTGTCTTCTTGTTTTAGGGACATCATGGAATTTTACTCGGAGTTACGTGGCTTGATGCATTAGCAAACCCCTCAGGATACTGGCTTTGCAAGGGGAATTGTGTCTGCATCTTAAAAATCAAGTGATGCATTTTTCCTAATGGGAAGCATTAAAGATTCAAGTCTGATTTAGACCAGACACCATAATAATGAGAAATTTGTCAAAGCCATTTATCAAGAAAGAACTAGAGGGAGGTCAGGTCAGATGGATGAGACTGGGTGACCTAGAGCCTCTGAATAAGGATCCTTTCTGTTCCTCTTGGACTGGGCACATCTGAACAAGGGTGGGAGCCTGTTTGGGGTGGAGGTCAGAAGTCTCACCTGGCTTTCATTTTTTCTTACTCAACATGTCTGGACTCAGGGAGAGTCAAGGAATATTATTTATAGGGAAGTTGGCCAAGAGAAGAGGGAGGCATGGGGAAAAGCATACATGAGAATAGAAGGTAGGTCAAGAGAGTATAAAATGTTTAGAAGCTTCCAGAAATCTCTCTGTGCCCCCATTGAAAAGTTGTGCCTTGGTCACCAGAGAAGAAGAAGAAGAATGGCTAACATTTATTGCATACTTACTCTATACCAGACACAGTGTTTAATGTATACATGAAAAGGTGTTCAGCTTTATTAAGTCACCAGAGGAATACAAATTGAAGCTACAAGGTGATAATGCTACAAACCCATTAGAATGGTGAAAATGAAAACATTAAAAAATGCCCAGTGTTGGTGAGGATATGGAGCAACTGAACTCTCATACACTGCTTGTAAGGATTTAAATCAGAACAGCCACTTTGGAAAACGTGTTGGTGGGGTCTCTTAAAGCTGATACCCTCTGACTGAGAAATTCTACTTGACCCAGAAATTGTCTACATAGTTTTACATATATTTATGCATACATATTTTACATATATTTCTGTATAAGAAATTTCAAAGCAGGACCACTTGTCAAAGCCCCAAACTGGAAACAACAGAAATCTCCATCGCGAGTAAAACGGATAAATAAAGCATAGAATATTCACAGAATGTACTACTGTATAGCAATCTGGGCGAAGAAACTCCCAACTATGTGCAACACTGGATGAATCTCATTTACTCAACAGTAACTTGATGAGGTAGCTTTTATTCTTACTCTCATTTTGCAGCTGAGGAAAGTGAGGGCAGAGAGGGCATGTTACTGCTGGAGCCCACAAAACTAGGTAGTGAAGGAGTTGGGATTCCAACCCCGGCATTTGAGTCCCATCCTTTGGCCACTGTGTCCCGCTACCCCAAGCCTCTGGCACACACAGCAGGCATTTCGTGTGCGTGCTGCTTTGGTGTAACACGCCCGGAGGCGCGCGTTGCAGCTGGTACCGGCTGGTCCCTGCTCAGTTTGATCACCAGGCTGTATACAAGTGCTTCACCTGGAATATAATGTTTAATCCTCACAACAGCCTTTTGTAGTGGGTGCTGTTGCGCCTGTTTTTACAAAAGGAGAAACGGATAGGGAGGTCTTATCACTAGCATGTGATGGAGCCAGGGCTCAAAGCCAAGTCTGTGTGCTGCAGAGTCTGGGCCCTTTACCATCCCACACATGCCTCTCTGTCCCAACCAGCGCAGCGAAGCCGCAGGGCCAGAGCGCAGCACGACCTGCCACTCCTGGTCACAGAACTTGAGTTCTTTGAGCTGTATCAGTTGACGAAAGCGATGAGAACTTGAGACCAAACCTCTGAGGGTTCATGAGGTCAGCTGGTTTCCGAGCAAAGTATCTGCCATAGATCGTTTTCACCTACTTTCAAGGGAAGAAGAAGCCTGCATCTCCACAGCCTTGGCCACATCTTTCTGGAAACAAGTAAGATAATTGGTAATCTCTGCAGTGTTTGAAGCAATGCCCACGTGCCCCCAGGCAGGCTATGAGCATGGCCCCCGTCTAACAGCCAGAGCTGAGAGAACTTGTACGGGGCAGAAGGGAGAGTTTCTTAGCAGATGGTGCAGCTGCGCATGGAATTCCCCAGTGCACGCTGAAATGGGCATGGGCCTGTACCCCAGGGTTCTCTAATGAGAGGAGGCCTGGACACTGACGCCCTCTAGCCTCTGGCTGCTCAAGAAACAGATGTGAGGCCTTACTGCATTGCCAAGAGCAGAAGACTCTGGGGACTCAAGGTTCTTTTGCTTGACTATATTGGAGGCATGAGAAGAGAGGAGAGATGAGGCATTTTAAAATATTTCCTCTCAATTATAGTGTGTTGGTATCTCCAACCTGAATCATTATAGTGGCCTCGTACCTGGTGTCCCTAACTCTGGCCTTTCTACTTCCTGATTGACCTAAGTCCATTCTCAAAGCCCTGGCTTCCACTTCCCCAAGTACACCGTACTGTTGACTCTCACCATGTCTTTGCAAATGCTGAATACTCCCTCTTTGCACGACAGGAGACAACTTATCCTTGATGGCCCGCTTCAAAGCTGTCTCCTTGGCCTTGACCTCCCTGACCATGTATCGAAGGGGAATTAATTGTCTCCTCCTCAGCATTCCCAAAACATTTTTTTCTCTTTTAAATATAATATCCTTGCTCTAACAGATACTGGAATTATTTGCAATCCTATCTCTAGAGTAGACTGTGAGCTTCCTATGGGCAGGAGCTGTGGTGTATTAATCACATCCCTAGCAGCTAACAGTACTCAGCTTGTGTAGGTGCTGAAGATACAGTTGTTGGATGAAATCCAAAAGCACAGAGGTTTAAGGTATAAGATCATAGTTTCTTTGCAACCCCAATGTAGCATTGACCAAAAAGATGCTTTTCTTAGGCCAGTTTTCCTCTCTGTTATTGCATTACTTTCTCATATGGGCCCCTTCTTGTCATTTCAACATGAGTACCAGAAACTCTAGCTTTTAAGGGCAGGTAATGAGTTGCTTTCCCGCACCCTAGCATTCTCATTTGAGTGGGTGGCGGGATGGTGATGGGCTTCTCAGTGATGTGATCTAACATGTAATGGAGTATTTGTGCTTGGGGCACAAGAACTTACTTATTTTCTGTGCTCTGCCCTTCCCAGCTCTCATGATGGGTTAGCAGGTATCAAAAGCTTTAATAAGCAGATTTCTAAAAGTTTGATTTTACTTTTTAGAACAGTTGACTAAAGTTTATCATGTATTCAGATTTCCTTAGCTTTTACCTAACGTCCTCTTCTGTTCCAGGATCCCATCCAGGATAAGACATTACATTTAGTTTTCATGTTGACTTAGGTTTCTCTCCGCTGTGACAGTTTCTCAGACTTTCCCTGTTTTGGATCACCTTGACAGTTTTGAGAAGTGCTGGTCATATAGACTGTAGGATGTCCCTCTATTAGAATCTGTCTGATGTTTTCCTCCTGATTAGAATGGGGTTACAGTTTTGGGGGAGGAAGATCACAGGTAAGGTGTCATTTTCATCATGTCATGTCAAGAGTATAAGCCAACTTTAAAAAACGTCAGCATGTAATAACTTTTCGCTCTCCTCAATTTTGTGTTCCTGTCTATATTTCATATCCCAGTTGATGATATCATCACACACACAGTCATGAAGGCTACAGATTGTGTCTGCTCTTTCTTCTCCATCTTCCATCCAACTAGCCATACTTATCAGTTACTAAGATACCAGTGCCCTGTTGCTTTGTAATTTTTTCCCATCTCATTTATTCTGCTTCTGGTTAACTCTGTTATTTTTTCCATAAATTGTTACCCTAGCTCCCTACCTGGTCTCTCTGATTTAATTCCTCCTCATACTCTCGGTGAACTCTTGGTCTAACATCAGCTCTGCCTTCATTAATCCCAGAATGGCTCCCCATCACATATGGAAAAATATTTATATTTGTTAGTGTGGAATTCAAGGCTCGCCTAGTGCTAACTCCAAATAACCTCATTTGCCATGGTAAATATTAGTTCCCTTACTCTTACAGTTAATGGCTTTTGGGAATTTATGTATCTCAAAAATAATTAAATGTTTTCTAAAAGTAAATTTCCCCCCATTAGAGTAAATGAAACGGGGTTGTGTGTGTGTGTGTATGTGTGTGTGTGTGTGTGACGGGTATACCACACTGGTGATGTGTACCTCTCCAGGCCACAACTTCTTCTGGGAAAAAGATCTATGCATGGCTTAAAGTCTGATATGAACAGGATGGGATGCCTATCAAAAGTCATCGCCCTCAAATTTCAAAGTCATAACCATCTCTACAGGGTCACACGCGTGCTCAACAAAACCTCTACCTGTTTTCCTTCCTCAGGGGCTAGAACTACAACCTCCATTCTCCCACATTCTCTGTGGGTCTGGAGTCCTGGCCCAGCTTAGCTGGCTCCGGGTTTCCCACAGGGCCACACTTTCTAGAATTCACTGGCTAAACCTCACCTGCTTCAAACTTCTATAACTCAGTGAGCTTTTGTCACACTCCAGGAGTGGTGTTTAAATGAACATTAAATTCCTTCATTGTGCTTGAGTGTCTGTCCAGAATTTTAATGAGCAAAAGAAATTGGCTTTCAAATTCCATCTACCAATTATTCATGTAAGTCCGTGATCTTCATTATTAAAGTTTAGAAGTGCACGAGGAATTTGTGAAAGTCTCTTAGGTGCCTGCTGAAGAATGCATAAGCAGTCTAGACCAGGGACCATTTTTTATGCCCAGCACTAGATGAAGAGAAAGGCTAATGGGTGGAAAACAAGAGTGGAGAGAGTGGGAACCATGGGTCCAGGAGTGCTCACAGGAAAGATTTTGGAGAAGTTATTGAGTTAATTAATCAGGAAGATTAATGCTCTCTTTGAATGCTTATAAATATTGAGCTGTTAGCAGCTCAGCAAAGCTGTGTTATGGGAAAAGGCAGAGACTGCAGAAATAGTCACACCGATTCAGAAACTATTTTCATTTTCTGAGCTCCTAAACGATGAAATTATTTTCTGAGAGTGGAATAAGAGCCGTTACTCTGGGATGGAAGAAGTCCACAGATCATCTGATAAAAGCAGCATCTGTAACCAAACCACTGATATTTTCACACTCTTTGGGAATTCCATTTATCCAGTGTAGAACACTTCCATTTTACATGACTCGGGATAACTCTGTGTTGCCTGCAGCAGAAATAAAGACTGTTTATTAAGGGTTTAGGTGGCAAGGTGCAGGCACTGACAGACCAAGACAGTTAGTCAGAAATAGGAAGAACACATGGATGGAACATGTCATGTAATTCCACTATATCCATGTGGACTTAGAAACATACACACTCACTATCCACCTATGTATATGTCAGCCATGTTCCTCCACTAGGCTCCCAATTTTCTCTCATTAATGCTAACAGTATTTTGAAATACTCACTTTTGGTCTATTATCCATGTTGTGTATACTTTTATTAGTGCAGGTAAGCAATAGTTGATTTAATAAATGGTTGACGATATTGCTGCTACCCGATTTTAATTTTTATTTCTCCTTCTCCCCCCCTTCCTACAGGGGGGATTATTTTTCTTAAATCCTAACATAATTTTAGATTTTACCTTGTGCTTCATTGCCTATCAAAAGTCATCGCCCTCAAATTTCAAAGTCATAACCATCTCTACAGGGTCAGCAACTGGGACCTGATCATATCAGGGTCATCCCTGGCTGTCATGAACCCCTCTGATATGTCCATCTGCTTTTCTAATGAGGCCAGGGGCCTGAGGACTCTCCAAAGCCTCAGGCTTGGTCTAATGGGAAGATGAGGGCAATGGAAAGCTTTTAAATTTGCTTTCTTATTTACTTCTAATATTCAATCTGGTCAGCTTATGAAAGACCACTAGCTCAGTGTCTGCCTCCTTCTGGCCCCTTCCCATGGCATTATTGTAGAGGCTCTACCTTTTATGTTTAGTCTGACTGGAAAATAAACAACTGAAAATTTTCTTCTCTTTGTCCCTGGTATCTGACACAGCTGATACAGTCTTGAATATCTAGGTATCTGAGAAATACGTGTTTAAATGAATGAATGGGTGAGTTCTTATATATTCGTCTCCATTTCTGTTACAGGATATTATGGTCATCAGAGCAGAATTTTTATATGGACTCAAACATTTTCTTTTTTGGGGGGGAGGAGAGGACAGGCAGAGGGAGAATCTTAAACAGGCTCCACGCCCAACATGGAGCCCGACCCTGGGCTCAATCTTATGACCCTGAGATCATGATCTGAGCCAAAATCAAGAGGCGGATGCTTAACCGACTGAGCCACCCAGTCACCCCCAAACATTTCTTTCTTCTCTTCTAGGTCATCTAGTCATTTCACATGTCCTTCCTCATTTTGCCAGAAAGAGAATCTGAGACTTGTCTCATCTTCCCCATTTTCTCCTCTGTGCAGTTCCTGGCTTTGTCACTCTCCAGTCTTTCATTCCAAAGCACCTAAGATTACATTTTATCTCAGAATTTGCCGTCTTCACTATGGCTAAGCCCTGATGAGCTGTTTACAGGGATGTGGTATGCAGCCCCATATCTGGAAGCTTCATCCCTGCTTTCCCTCTGCTCTCTAGGGCTCTGTTGGTTCCCATTGGCATCCCCAGTGCCTGGCATGGAAGAAGCACTCATGAATAGCTGTTGGATACGTTAAAGTTTCAGTGCCCCCCCCCCCCCGCCCGCACCGTGACTGGCACGATCTGTTCTAAAGCAAGGACTCTGTACACTGTTTGAAGAATCCATCAAAGCACATTAATAAGTGAGTCAAAATTTTACTGGTCCTTCAATGGTCCCTTCAAGTTTAACCTCATCTGAAGCTTTCTTGACAACTCCAGCCAACCAGTATTTCCCTTCTTAACCATTCTTGTATTAGAGAATCTTTTTATAGATTAATACAGTGCTATTTATTTTGTGATGTCTTGCATATTTTTGTGTTTATGTGCCCCATCTCCCCTTGATTGCAAACTTCATCTGGGGCTAATTTTTGTGGGGTTTGAAGCTTGTACAGTTTTGGAAGCCCTTTAGTACAAATACAAACTCAATACAAAAGTGAATTTTTTGGGGGGATGAGTTGTAACAAACTATAAATTAAAAAAAAACTGATGAGTACCACACACATCACAAAATAAAAAAATAAGATTTTTATTCATTAGCTGCCTGCCACATTTTTATGATGATTTTCTTCTATACTCTTGTCTGCCTAATCTTTGATTGCCTCTCCATATAACAATGATTTTGTAGTATCATTTTCTAGAGAAAATAGATAGTTCAGTCTTTTCTCTAGGATGGTTGGTATAAATTGGTGTTTTTAATTATTGCTAGTTTCATGTATATCTTTGTGTGCTACCTCACACACAGACCTCTTCACTCTTTGTAATTCTCCTACACCTGTGGGCCATACAAATACAGGAACTCTATTTTGTGAGATTTTCATCAAAAAGGGGAAGAAAGCATAAGTGCATCTGTAATTGTATACACTGCTTTATCAAGTATTTGCCTAACAGGAGACAATTTTGATTTTGCCTGCATATTGACAAGAATGAAAGCCTCTGCTTAAAACCATACATACCTGATGATTGGCAGAGTTTTTCACAGATGAGCTCTCGGTCCATCCCTTTGAAACTATAGTTCTTCTCAACCACATGCTTTTGGTTCCATATGACACTTTCATATCATGAATCAGTCCCTGATCCTGGGTGTTCACATCCACTACCACTTAAATTATGACTCATAGCTGCCAGACACAGCCAAGTGTCTGGTGTCTCCTCATGACAAGTGTCTCTGGGTCTTCTCTTGACAGTTAATCCCAGGCAGTGCGGTCCTGTTGGCAGTTCTCGGTTTGCATTTTTAGGAAGTCCAAAACAGAATCAAGTCTGCTTTTAAATTCTCTTCCAACCCGGACATAGTCTATATTGACTAATCCTCAGGACATGAGAAAAGATATATTTCCCCCCTACAAGCAAGACAGTGGGTAATTAAACATGGTGCTGGCAGTTTTTATTCCTAGGCCCTGTAAGAACATTATAATTAGTCTTCTAATTGTTGAGCTGAGTCTGATGTCCTAGCAGGAGAAGTCAAGCTCCTCAAATTGAATAAACAGAAATCGCTCACAGCAAAGGGGCAGGCACAGAAGATGGAGTGTACATAGAATTAGATGAGGAAACAGGGTGACATCATCTTGGGGAAGACCTTAGACTCAGGCCAGACAGACCTAAGCCCTGTCACATACTGCCCGGGTGATTTGGGGCAAGTCACTCGTGCTCTTGGAGCCTTAGCATCTCATCTGTGAAATGAAGAGAATAACCCCATGGGCTTCTGAGGATCCATATGTGCAAAGCACTCTGTAGAGAAGCAAAGGGTAAGCACTTCAGAAATGTTAGGTACCATTTCTTCGAACATTTCTTTCTCTTCTAGGTCTATCTAGATGTCTGGCTATCTAATATCTGGTTATTTTAGCCTTTTTCCAGAATCCAGCCTCTTCAGCTGTTTTTCAAAACCAACTATTTTTTTTTTTTTGACAACAGGGTTCAGAGCTAAGTCATTTTCTGCCTATAATGCCTAAAAGCAGTGTTTTGGAAATAATAACCCCTCCCATTCATTTAGCAATGTACTATTTATCAAGTGTTTTTCTTTGCTGTATACTCGGTCTTCAAAATGACCCTCTCTCTAACGGTGGCGTCACTGAGCTCGCCACGCCCCTCCCTTCTCGTGCCCCTCGCCACATCGGTGCCTAGCAAGGCCATCGCACTAGCGGCTCCTCCCCTGTAGATGCTTGGCTGTCCCTGCGCTCATTCAGATCTCACCCCTGGGGTCACCTTTCACAGGGGCCTCTGGCTCAGCCCCTCAGCCGTTCTCCATCATAGCATCCTACTTTACTATTTCATAGCACTTTTCACATCTGGTATTTTATTTGTTTTTGATCCAAATTCGCATGGTACAACATGGGCCTTGTGAAAGCAGAGATGTTTTCCTCTGTTTCCTTAGGGCATGTGTTCTCAGTTGGTGATATCATCCCCAAGGGGCAAAAACTGGTTCTTAAGGGGGCAAAAAACCCCTCAAGTCTCACTTTTTAATGTATAGAACACAAATTTATATATAGTATATAGACCGATATGCAGTGTATACATGATATTAAAATTTGGGAGGCATAATTAGAACTGAGTGTCTAAAAAGTCTCCTTAGGGGAGCAATAATGAAAAAAAAAAAAAAGGTTGAGAACACTGCTTTACAGGATAGAACACTTCTGAGCACAGAATAGGCTTACAAATAATATTTTTTGAATGTCTGAATCGTGCCTTTTAGTAGCTGCAGACACTGAGGTTGGGAGAGGTGATGGATGGTAGAACTAAGCCTCCAACCTAGATTTACCAGCTCTTGTGCTTTTTATTCCAAACTAACCAGTCAGTACCCAATATATGCTTTTTGAGTTGACTTGAACATATTAGACATTTTCACAAGAGGAATCAAAATGAGCTTATGTTTTCTAAGCGACACAATCAGTGGTCTCACCCATTCTATTCAGGAATGTCCCACTAGTCTTCTTCTCTGGGGGCATTCGTGATGCGTTCTACATGGCTCATCTTTGAAATGGGACTCAGTGCCATCTCCTGCTCATGGAAAATAAGAATAAAAAGGTGGACAATATTTGTGGTGTCTTAGTAATTGCTTCACTGTATCTGTGGGCCAAAAGAAATAGCCAGCTCTTCCATTTATTAAGTAATCAGGTCCCAGATAGGTTAATGAGCACACATGTCCTAGCAAAGTCATGCCTGTTGATCACTGCACACCTTCGCAGACCTTGGAAGCATATCACACACCACAACCGTCCTCATTTCTGTACCACACTGATTTTCAAGTGGTGCTTGTTTTCATCCCAGCAGTTATTGGAAACCCTGCTTTGATGTGATGTGGTCATTGGAAACAGTATAGTAATCTAGTGTTGAAACTGTGGGCTTATCTCAAGCTACCAGTTTCCCCACAGATATTGCTGTGATTCCTGTGAAAATGTAAAATATCCAGAGACACCCCTCTGAATTCACTGTGGTACCCTGAGTGCCTCAGCACACACTTTGAGAACTGTGGTCTAGACCAAGGCAAGATATGAAGCCAGCTTGAGGCGGATTAGTGGCCAGAGAATTGGAAAGAAGGGGGAAAATTTGAATATGTGTAGAAGTGAAAAATTTGGACCAGGGAAAACTGGTCCAAAAATGGTGAAGGAACAGGGTGTGGGGATGGAGGAAAGAGGTCTGAAAAATGAAATTTGGGACCTGGATGATTGGAGAACTCCCATGTGGTAGATGGCTTTAAGGACTCACTTTTTTTTTTTTTTTAAGATTTTATTTATTTGAGAGAGAGCGAGAGCGAGAGCAGGAAAACAAGTAGGGGGAATGGGAGGAGAAGCAGGCCTCCCGCCGGGTAGGGAGCCCCATGTGGGGCTTAATCCCAGGACCTTGGGATCATGACCTGAGCCGAAGGCAGACGCTTAACAACTGAGCCACCCAGGCGCCCGCATTGATCACATATTATTCTAAAAGTTTTATACACATTGATCTCTACAGCTCTTTACAATGGTGAATCCATGATTTCTGGGTATTTGCCCCCTAAGTTCTCGACCATGGCCCTCCTCTGCATGGGTCCCATGGGCCAGGATTGCTGAGGTAGGCTGGGTGGCTTGAGGCCCCAGTGTAACAGGCCTAATTAACCACTCTGAAGTCAAAGGAAGGCTCAGTCTTCACTGCTCATTGACCCAATTACTTGCTCACACCTTAGAAAGAATAGTACAAGTGTGAGGTTCCGTAGGGGTGAGGCAGATCTAGAATAGAGACAGTCTTCATCCTTCCTGTTGAAG
The DNA here is from genome assembly GCF_011800145.1 of Mirounga leonina. Lineage (NCBI taxonomy): Eukaryota > Metazoa > Chordata > Mammalia > Carnivora > Phocidae > Mirounga > Mirounga leonina. Next base: position 13,439,111 of record NW_023270469.1, on the reverse strand, counting down.
GCAAATAAACGTAAGTTAATAAAGATCCCCAAATGTGATCTACTTATGAATACCATAATTAGTTTTCAGTGGGATATCCATTTCTAGATGCATGGGTTTTTGTTTTTGTTTTGTTTTGCATTTGTTTTTCCCTGTGTTGCCTGCCCACCTGTCCATCTGGCACGAAGCACAAGCCAGGCTTTCATCACTGTGCAGTAGTTGCAGATGGACCCTTAGGGAGCAGCAGTTCTCAGCAGCCCCAGAAAGGCCTCTGGGGGCTGGGGATTAAATGCTAGTCGTAGGTCTGGCTCTGAGGTGCTCTGTCTTTAGATAATCTGTTTTTCTCCCTGTGGTAATATGCACTCTAATCCTTAACTTTATACATCTTCTACTGCTCTGTACACTGCAGGAGTAACACATGTTCCTGCTTATATTTTTAGCCCATCTCATATTTCTTCTGTATCCCTTAAGTCAGACAAGCATGACTTGTGGGCTGCATCATAAAGCAACTTGACTTTTGTCTTCTAGTTTCTCTTTAAAATGTCTCCATGGGACAGATTGTTTCCCTGCCCGTGGCTGAACTCAGTCAGGTGCCAAGACTTTTATGGACCCTCTTAGGTGTCAAAATCCAGTCTCAGTACAGTTGTTAAAATGTTCTGTCCAAGGTGATAATCAAAACTTTGAAAGTTGTGGCTTCCCTCCTTTTTAAGCTTGGGCTCCTGGAAGTAAGAACCCTCCGGCCAGGGAATGAAAGCAGGGTCACCTTCTTCTTTCCTGTTTCTTCTACTTGGGCTCGTCGCCAGCCTCCACACCTACGCCCCAAGTTGGGCAACTGTTTTCTGGCCCCACTGGGATTAGAGCATGAAGAGGGAGGAAAGAAGAAGGCAGTAAGAACATTGTTACTTGTCTGATACTGCTGTGATTAAGCGGAAACTTCCACCTGGGGGGCACTTTCCAGAGTCTTTCAGAAAGCTTATCCTCATCACCAGGCATCTGTACCCAACTGTTCTCTTGATGAGGCCAAATGCATCTCTCGTTTGCCTGGTGCTTTGCTTTTCCTTGGCCCCTAGGAACCTGACAGTATTCTCAGCTTCCCTGTGTTGAAGTCACTTTGTCCCACCAGATTTTCCTCTTAGAAAGGATCCAAAATGACCCTACACATCTTTCTTGAGCGGCCCATACCTGCTCTATAGAAAACCCTCAAGCATTGTTTACCTTGATACATCCTGGGGGAAGGGGGCAGGTTGTCCCCAACCAACCAATTCTTGCTTTGCTCTGCTGTCTGCTGACTAGTTCACCCATTTCTTGCCCTTTAGAACTTCAGGTGGGATTCAGACATAAGCCCCCTGATAGGTTAAACTCACTGGTGGTCCCTGCAAAGCCTCCCCCCCTTTTTTTTTTGACTGAAGGTTAGGAGATGGGGCTCACAGCTCAGTTCTCTTTGAAGAAATCCTCCCCAATCACCAACTCCTGACCCTTTTATTTCTCATGTGTGAAAGACTTAAGAGTTGTCTCACTTATTTTCTTTGTAAATTCTTTATCTAGTTCTTCTATTTGAAGTTTGCTATCTATCCTTCCTCAGTTGAGATGTCTATTTTATTTTTTAAAAGTTATTTATTTATTTATTTTAAGTGATCGCTACACCCAACGTGGGGCTCAAACTCATGATCAAGAGTCACATGCTCTTTTAGCTGAGTCACCTGGGCGCCCCCTGAAATGTCTTTTAATATCTGTGATAAGATATCACTTGTAGGGCGCCTGGGTGGCTCAGACGGTTGAGCGTCTGCCTTCGGCTCAGGTCATGATCCCGGGCTCCTGGGATCAAGTCCTGCATCGGGCTCCCTGCTCCTTGGGAGCCTGCTTCTCCCTCTGCTTCTCTCTCTCTCTCTGTCTCTCATGAATAAATAAATAAAATCTTAAAAAAAAAAAAATCTTTAAAAAAAAAAAAGATATCACTTGTTTATTCAACTAGCATTCAGCTCCCACTAGACCAGTGCTGTAAACAGAAATATAATGCAGACCACATACATAATTTAACATTTTCTAGCAATTAGATTAAAAACAAGAAACAAATGAAAATAATTTTTAATAATAATCTTATTTAACCCAATATATCCAAAATATTATTATTTCAGTATGAAATCAATATTAAAAATTATTAAGGAGTTATTTTACAGTCTTGTCTTGCACTGAGTGTTTGAAATCTGGAAATTATACTTGCTCCACATTCCAGTTTGGACCAGCCACAAATGAGTGCTCAATGGTCACAAGTGTCTGGTGGCTACTGTAATAGCACGGCGGTAGACTGTGAGCTAAGACTGGTGTTCTTCTTGGTCATTACTATATACCATAGGCCAAACCCTAGATTTTTGTGAAATTGAACTGAAATATAATAGAATGAAGAAATTATCCAGGGAATTGTTCAACAGCTTTCCATATTTTAGTGGAAATGGATTTTAGACTATGGATTTTAGATCCATAGTCTAAATCACTCAATTCTGCATACATTTAGTTAGCCCACATGAAATGTAATTCATTTATTCCACGAGCATTTATGCTTCATAAAGGCAGAGGTGTCTTTGTCTTGTCCCCATGATCCACTGTAGTTTCTAGTTTTGTGATATGGAGGTTCACGTAGTCAACGAATATTTATTTAGTGTCCATGCTGGGCCAGTTATTTTAGGTGCTGGGGATCCTGTGTTGAGTAATGTCTCGGTCCTCAGGGAGCTCACAGACAATACAAAGTCATAAGGGCTATGAAGGAAAGACAGGGTGATGTGATAGGGTGTGACTGGGGATGGGCGGGTAAGGGATGAGGGAGAAGTTGTCAGTCCTTTGAAGAGCCAGGGGAAGGGCAATCTGATTGTCTCTTCCCACGGTCCTACAAGCTGTCTCCTTTTCAGCTACATTGGCCTTTCATTTTCTCTAACATTCAAATTCATTTCTTTTAATTTTCTGTCTCTTTTGCCTCTGTTGCTGTCTTCCTTGCTTTTCTCTAGCCAGTGTCTTCTCACATCTTGGCTCAAATGCCATCCCCTCAGTGTGAACCTCTCTGACTACCCTGTCTATGGGGCATGTTACCTTAGACACTTCCTGTCCTATCACCACATTTTATTTATTATCATAAACTGAAACAATCTTGCTTATTCATCTGTTGTCTCCCACACCACAAGGAAAACTCTAAGAAATTAGGGACTTGTCTTCACAATTGCTATACTCCAGTGGCTAGAAAGGCGCTTCTATGACAAATGTATGACTCATAATTAGTGATCAATAGATATTTATTGAATGAATGAATGAATGAATGTCAAGAGTTAGTTCAAGTCTTTTGGAGATATCTCAAGGCAGGATATGAATGAGGCCACAGTCTAAATGAAGTCCAGGAGGAACCACACTGTTTTTAATAATCTGTGGTCTCTAAGAAGGAAGATGGTGTCAATGCAAATAGAAATTCTTCTTTTGGACTGTCTTGGGTTCTGGTTCTGGCTCCTTTGAGAATCTATAGTTATGGACCATCCTACTGCGTAAGTGGACATAGATTTTTACATATAAACTTAAAGGAATTCATGGACATTTTACGTGAAGATAAAATTGGTGTCAAGTTAAAAATTTCTGTGGAAATGAGAACCCTCACAGTGACAGGGCGAGAGAAATGTTTTATGAGATAACGCATGGAGCACATTTCAAGAGCTAGCACGGGTGCCTGCTGGAGGGTGCCCTTAGGGAGAGAGGGTGTCCGAAGAACTCCTGAAAACCGAGTTCATTTCCGCCAACAGCTCTGCGCGGCGGTTGCTAAGGACGCTTGCCTTCTCCAATCACGCTGCGGCTTGCTAGGCTGCCCGGGGCACCGTGGTTGCTGTGGCAACGGATGGCAACAGCTGCGTCCCGCACGCGGGAGGAGAGCCGGCGGCTTGGAGCGGGGTGCGGAGCTCCTTGGCTGCGGCGCCTGTGAGTTGGACGCAGGGTCTTGGGGGGGAACAGGCAGTCGCAGGTGTACCGGGGTCGGAGGTCCGTGCAGTGATCAAGGGATCACAGTGCGAGGGGCTTAGGGACTGGCCGGGGCATCCCCTCCTCATGTTCCCCCCCTTCATCTCAGGGGTTCCCCAAGCTTTCCAGACCCCGCTCCTCCTCAGCCTTCCCTGGCCCCCTCTTATTCCCATTAAAATAGCGGAACCTCCGACCTTGGTGTTCACTTTGCTCCTAACTTCTATTTAGCCACGAGGCCTGGGGCCAGTCATTTTCCGCATTTTCTCGGCCAGGTAGGGTGCCACGCCTCCACCCTTCCATTCCCTCCCCGTTTCCTTCCAGGAAGACTGCGAGGATCAATGACTGGCCAATGCACCCTCAGATGTACTTCTCCTCTAGGGTTACACTTCGTAGCCACGGTCCTGTGAAGTGGGTTTAACGATTAGCCGGCCTTTACTGTGGAGCGTTCTGGGTTCAGAGAGTGCCGCATGATGACAGCTGCTGAGCGGTCGTTGCTGAGACTCTCAATCACCACCTGTGCTGGATGCCAGGTGTATTGTCCTCTGTGTGTGCTCACCTGTTTACCCTGGATTTGTTTCTTGCTCCTTTCCTCTCCTGGGTCTTGTCCTTTTCGTTTCATAATATTTCAAATATTATGTATTTTATCAAGATGATTCTTCCCCACTCTTCTTTACTCTGTAAAGTAATTGAGGTCCTACTTCATGTCCAGGACTAAGGCAGGTGTTTTGCTGGAAAGAAAAAAAATACTGTTACCCACAGGATCTATGTGCCCTTGATGAGGTTATATGGTGGAGTCATATTTTTCTGTATAAGGTTCAGAAGTCAGTGCTAATAAGATCAAAATTGGATGCAGTCAAAAATATCCCTGGACAGTCCCTTTAAATCACCTCCAGCAATCCAATTCAGAAATTGAGCCATTGAAAAGCTTTCATTCTGAGAATATTTAAAATTCTAGTTTATAAACTTTTCCTGTATGTCTTCATAAGTTAGTAGAAGGATAAATTTATTAGTTCCATTATGTCTTTACTCTAAATTTTGCTGTGGCCCGCATTTCATACTTCAGTTTCTTTCTTGGCAATGTCGAGGAGGCCGGCACCGTTTGAAGGGCTTCCTGGGCATCACTCTTTGCTTATTGGGCTGGTGAATCCTTAGTATCCTTCATGGTACCTTCCTTGGTGTCCCCAGTGTGCACTGGACTGACAGACTGTTCCAGCAGACATGACACCAACACTAGCATTTTCAGGACTGTCTCACCTCGTCCTACAACCCGCTGACTGGAACAGCAAAGACAACCACCCAACTATTTATTTTATTTTTATTTGTTTGTTTGTTTTTAACCACCCAACTCTTTTAAGGGTTATTTTTCTGTCTTTTGATTTAGCTAAGTATGAATATAGTTGAAAGTCCATCATCCCCATTGATGTAACTCTCTTGGGGTTTTATTTTAGAGATTGTATTTGCTCTGCATAGGCAACAACATTTGATATTTCCAGTGTTTGAAGAATTTGCCTTTCTGACGGAAAAATAATGGTTATCACTTTGTTATAATTCACATTTGCCAGATTACCAGTGAAATCGAGCGGTTTATGTCTGTTGACTCTTGATAATTGGTCTTCTGGGGATTGCTGTCTTTATCTTTCCCCAATTTAAATGATCTGTCCTTTTTGTATTGATTTGTAGGATTACTGTACACACCCTGGATATTGATACTTTGTAAGTTATGTTGAGATATAAATTAAATTAGTATTTTCTCCTAGTATGTTCTTAGTTATTTTTTAAGGTCAGGTTGATGATGTATAATTTATATACTATAAAATTCCCTCTTTTAGGTGTACAGTTCCATGTTTTTTGAAAAATATATAGTCATGTAACCACATTAATATATGGAATGATTCCATTAGCTCAAAAAGTTCCCTTGTACCCAGTTGTAGTCAATCCACTTTCCCTACCTCCAGCCCCTGGCAACCAATGATCTGATTTCTCTTTCTGTGTTTTCCAGAATATCATGTAAATGGAATCATAAAATATATAGCACTTTTTGTCTGGCTTGTTTTATTTAACACATTGATTTTGAGATTTATCCACGCTGTCGCGTGTAACAGTAGTTCATTCCTTATTGCTGAGTGCTATTCAGTTGAATGGGTGTACCACCAGTCGATGGACTTGGGGTTGCCTCCAGCATTTGGTGATTATGGAATAAATAAAGCTACTGTAAACATTCACGTACAGGTCTTTGTATGAACATACGTTATTCTATTTTGGATAAATACCCAGAGTGGGATTGCTAGGTTCTGTGGTAAGTTTGTGTTTAATTTTATAAGAAACTGCCAAACTGTTTTCCAAGTGACTGTCCCATTTTGCACTTCTGCCACCGTAGTATGAGAGTTTTGCTTGCTCTACAACCTTGCCAGCAGATGACAGTTCTGTTAATTTAAGTTATTCTTGTAGATGTGTAGTGGTGTCTCATTCTGTTTTTGATTTGCATTTCCTTGATGGCTAATAATGTTAAACAACCTGTGCTTGTTACTCTCTTTTGTCTTTGGTGGAGTTTCTGTTCATACCATTTGCCCCTGTCCTATTCGGTTGTCTTCTTATTGAGTTGTTTTTTGAAGTCAATTTTTTTTTAATTTTGAAGAAGTCCAATTTATCACCGTTTTCTTCCATGGATTATGCTATCTAAAACTCTTTGCCTAATCCAAGGCAACACCGATTTTCTTCTCTGTTTTCTTCTCGAAGTTTGATAGATTTATGTTTTACATTTTATTTCATTTTCATTGTTTTAAAATTGTTTCATTTTAATCATTTTATGATTATTTTGTTTATTATTTTGTTTTGTTTTGTTATTTTGTTTTGTTTTTTCATTTTATTTTATTTGTATATTAGCAAACTTAGCTTTATTTTGGGGAAGATATAATACCTCTGACTTGTGTGTGAGAATGATCCTATAACCAACCACAAAGTAGAGGGGAAGTTATTATTTGTTATTAATTAGTGGAATAGTTTCACAAACTTCAAAATAGTTTTGAGAATGTTTTTCCACACTAGCAGCAAAAACATTTAGAACATGAAAACTCTCATCAAGTTTGAAAGAAACCCACATAGCTTATGAGTACTGCAGTCATGTTTTAACTGATAGACTTTGGGATCTGTGTAAAGTGGAGATTCTTGACCCTGGGAATGTGGACCTTTAGATTTTATGTTTATGTTCATCTTTTCTGGGGAAAGCGTTCGGAGCTTTTATCTGATTCCTAGTGGGACTGAGACCTCAGGTCAAAGATTACTGGTTTAGAATGAACACATGTCAGAGCACAGGGGATAGTAATAGACTCGATCATGGTTGCTATCATTGAAAGTGAAGAAATAACCATTTCCTGCAGGCAGTCTCTTCTCAAATGATTCCTTCCAAGATCTGTTCCCTCATTAACACTGCAGAGGCACTTAGCATTTGGTTGATCTTATATAAAATGTCTTGCAAGGGGAATGAGGGCTTGAAATAAGGCAAAAATGATTGTCGAATCATGGTGGGGAGTGTTTCAGTTTGGGCAGAGAAGGATAAATGAGAAATTGACAAATCACCAGATGCCTCCACTGTGATTTCATTTGAAAAACTGTGCAGTCAGTCTTTTCATTTCTTTGAGGATTTAAAGTGCTTAAGTTCTGATTTTTTTTTTAAGAGTCATAGTTACCCCTTGTGATGGTAGGAAAGAAGAGTGGGCTTTTAAAAAATGTTCTTGACTTAAAGAAAATGTTCTTTGCTTGGTTGAAAAGCTTGTCAGAAAGTATATGATCTTGTCAAAGTAGTGATCTTCTTCTTACAATGAATACCATAGAGTCAGCTTGGTTGACTTTAAAGAAAAGTTAGTGTGAAATGACTAAGGAAGAAATCTCTTGTAATTTCTTGGCAGTTCATAAATCTCCTGCATTTTATTTGGCATCTTCTTGCTTTAGTAGGCTATCTAAAATGTCCTGAATGTAAGGTTGCTCTAATAACATTATGACCTGACTGTGTCTGTGTCTGTTTTTATTTCTTTAAACCACTATTGTAAGCCCAAGTTAAATAACTTTGCCTAATTCTATGTTCTGTATAACTATGTTGTTGATGCTTGTTTCTATTGTAAACAATCCACCCCAAGTTTGCAGCTGTGGCTTTGAAAAATCCCTAATTAAAATAAATTTCAAGGTTAAGGTATTTTTATTCATGCCTGAAAACAATTACCAATACTTGTGGCTCCTAAAATAATAACAGTGTTGTAAGCATATTTCAAAACCAGGAAGGCAGAGATTTGTGTTTATGAAAGCCAAAAAATTAGTCTTGCAATACTTTGGAATGTCCCTGGTAATTAATTATAGGTGATGTGTATTATATGGAACCTCAAAGATTTTAGCAGGGAAAAAAGGGGGCCCGATGTATTTCATTTCTGATATAATTCCTGCCACTCTCAGAGGGAATTAAAGTTTAATAAAAAGGAATAACAGAGGGATATAATCTAAGAATAGTAATTAATAACTTTAGCTTTACCAGAATGAGATTCCATAATAAATGGTAGGCTGTCATTTGCTAAATCATGAAATATTGTAGAGGGAAAAGGCAACATACTCTTCCACGATATGGCTCATCATGTTAGAACTGTTAGTGGTAGGGGAGTTTTGTACTTGTTAAGCATTTGTGTTTTTACATCGTTGCTTGTAATTACAATTAAACAGATGGTTCCTGAAAAGATAGTGTGTTCTTAGCAATTAAAACCATGGCAAGCAGCTTTTCCTCTTCCCCAACATACAATTAAACTGAATGGAATCACACACCCTGTGGGTTCTTCAGAGGAAAGGTTCTGTGCAGATTCAAGTAGATTAGTATTCTGTTCCCCAGCCCTGTCATCTTGCCCCTGCAAACTGAGAGCTTCGCAGCTGCAGAGGACTTCCAAACGTGGATTTTAGGAAGCAGTTACCCCTTCTCTGCTTTCTCCCTGAATCCTATTATTGCCATAGGGAGATTGATAGATTATGTTTTTATTTTTCATTTTTAAATGATTTTTTTAAAAGATTTATTTATTTGAGAGAGAGAGAGCATAAGTGGGAGGGCCAGAGGGAGAGAGAATCTCAAGCAGACTCCATGCTGAGTGCGGAGCCAGCCATGGGGCTCAATCCCAGGACCCTGAGACAGTGGCCTGAGCCGAAACCAAGAGTCAGATACTCAACCGACTGTACCACCCAGGTGCCCCTGATAGATTCTGTTCTGTTCTTAAATGGGATCTTTGGAACAGTCTCTAACAGCCATTGGATGTGTTATATCTTACATGGCTTTCTAAATTCTGGTCGCTCAGCTAGCCCATGAAATTCCTCAAAGGCACAGGATAATTATACTTTTTTTTTTTTTTTCCCTAAGACAATGAATGTTGACATGTTTGCTTGTGAAAAAATTCATTTCAGAATTTTTATTGAAAGAATACAGAATTTACTTTGGATTCTAGGAAAACCAAATTCTGATTCATTTACGATTCCTATTACAACAAGAAAACTTTAGGAGATTTTTTCAACAAGGATTCAGCACCCTGTGAAATATTTCACTATTTTAAATATAGCTTTGTGGCCAATGGTCCCTCCCTTGAACCAGCCCCCAGCAGTGTTAATGGGTCTCCCCCAGAGTGGTGCAGTTTGAGCCTGTGGCGCTCCGTTCACAGATGAAACCTTGGAAGAAGTGTTTTGTTTGCACGAGCACAAATAGGCCCAAATATACTTTCAATGATTGTAGGTACAGGCTTTTGTGCCCACAAGTAAGCAGTTATTTGCTGGGGTAATTAACCATCTGCACCTTATTATGGGAGTGCAGCTGGCTAATTATGCCCAGTGCCATAGGGCAGGTTCAACTTCTCATCTGCATAAGAAGCAGATTTGCAGCAAAGGTCATTTGACCTTTACAAATGAGTCCCTAAATTTAACCAGTTCAGTTGGAGGTCAACACTCATGGATCTTTGTTTTGTTTTGTTCAGAAGTGAAATTTATATATGGGTAATGTTATATCTATTTGTAAAGCAATTAATACAGAACCGTAAGACAGCCATATTATTATGAGCCAGGGACAATGAGATCCCTGCTGAGTTCAGATTGTTTTGGTTCCTCATTTTGAAAAAGTAGAACATCAGTATGGATGTACGTGTATTCGTGAACTTGTACGGAGACTTCAAATGAGGTAAATTGGCGTATTAACCGTTTCAGAATCATTTCAGCAATGGTTGTATGTTATTCTTGTATCCATCCAATAGTTGGATGGATTGTTGGAGGAAACAGCAGAATGCTGGAGAGCAGAATCTTACATTTCAGGGCAGTTTAAGTTCACAGACAGTGCTAACTAAGTGTGAAGGAGGTCTGCTAGGGTGAACTTCCCATATTTGTCTGTCTAAAATTGTCCTTAATTCGCCCCTATTCCTGAAAGATATTTTTGCTGGTTATAGAATTAAAAAATGGCAGTTTTTTCTTCCAGCACATTTGAATTCATCATTCTATCATCTTTTGGCTTCCACTGTATTGATAAATTAGCTCTCAATGTAACCATGGCTCTGTTGAAAATAATCTTTTTTATTGGCTTTTTTAATAATTTTTCTCTATTTTTGATTTTCTTCACCCTCTCAAAGATGAGTCCAGGTATGGATTTTTTTTTTCTCCATCTATGTAGCTTGGGATTTGATGGGCTTTTTGAACCTATATATTGGTCTTTTCCAACATTGCAATAGATTTCCCAGCTATTAGTTTTCACTTACCACCTCTGACTCCTCTCCTGTCACTCGAGGCTCCCATGATGTCAGGTCTCTGTCCTTCATGTCTCTGACCTCCCTTGTGTGTTTTCTTTTCCTCTGTCACTCCAAGTACTGACCTGCCTAATTCTTCTGATCCATTTTCTAGTTCAGTCATGTTCTCTTCAGCTGTTTAAAATAAGCTTTTCACTTTTCTGAGAAATTTCTAAATTTAGTCTCTGTGTCTTTCATTGCTAGATATCCTATTTGAATCTTTTTCGAATCTGCTGTACAACTCTCCCCCAACAGCATTTTGTTTTAAAAAAAGTTTCAAACCTAAAGAAAACTTAAAGTAATTTTACCGAATACCCTTTACTTGGATCCATCAGTTCTCGTTACCATTCTCACATTTGCTTTTGCTCTCTCTTTCTTTCTCTTGAACCACTTGAAAGCAATATATGACTTAGAGGGAGATGCCATGACACTGCTCCTTTATATAGTTAGCAGGTATTTGCTAAGATTAAGAACATTCTTTTACATAACCACAATGCTGTTATCACAGTCTATAAGCTTAAAATTGATACAGTATTGCCTGATACACACTCTATGTTTGTATTTCCCCATGTTTTTAAATATTTTATTTATTAGAGAGAGCGCACGTGTGAACACAAGCAGGGGGACGGGTAGAGGGAGAGGGAGAAGCAGTCCTCAATGAAGGACTTGATCCCAGGACCCTGGGATCATGACCTGAGCCAAAGGCAGATGCTTAACCAACTGAGCCACCCAGGCATCCCTCCCCAGTTTTTCAATAATGTTTTTTATAATGGTTTTAAAAAATGAAATCCTGGATCCAGTCAAGGATTGTATGCTATATTGAGCTATGAAGCTTTTTAGTTCCCTTTAATGTAGAATAGTTCCCTTGACATTTGGTGGTGGTGGGATGTTTGTTGGGTTTTGTTTTTCAGGACATTGGCATTTTTGGAGTCCACTTGTTTTACAGAATTGCTGTAATTTTTAAAAAATGGATTCATGTGCCCTGAAGATATCTTCAGGTTTATCTTTTAGTTCTTCAAATGGTAAAAACACAGTTGTTTTATAGTCTGTATCTAATAAGTTCCCTGTATGAAACTTTGATGATCTTTCTGACATTTTTAGTTTCTGCTAATTTTGTTTATGGTGTCTAGTTTTCTTGTGTGTTTGCTTATTTCTGTTCCTCATTGTCCTTAAAATATTATTTGTAGGGATTTGTAGTTTTTGAGTTCTGGTATTGATGGTGCCTTCCTTGATAGTAGAATTATATTTGCTTCTGTCAGGCACCTCGGGATCTGTTAATCTGGGACTACCCAGACGTAGCTCGTGGCTTGAAGTTCTCTGGCCAGTTTAGTGGATGGACTTGGGCTGCAATTTTCAGTCAGAAGTGACCTCAACTTTTGGGATTTTTTTTACTTTTTCTTTTTCTTCTCTTTCTCTGCTTAGCACCATGACAAGTTCTACTGTGGCTTTCTGGGGATGGTGATGGAGTGGCCAGTTTTAATTTTGGGTCCCAGCCTAGAGTGAAAAGATTTCTCATTATACTTCCCATCTTGAGCAGACTCGACTCATTGACTTCTGTCTCATTGCCCAGCAAGGCCACCAAACAAAGCCCCAGTTTTTCAAGATTAGCAAATGCCCGGGGGCAGAAGCGGCTATGGAATTTTAGTCCTTCACTTCTCTGGTGTTTGATTGCATTTAGATTGTGGTCTGGTAATTGCTCACTATATTGATAACCTTTTAATACTTTTAGGGAAATTAACATTTTTTTCACCTAAAGTTTTTAGTAGTATTCACATGATTGGTTGGTTCAACCAACTGTTATCTGCCATTACTGGAAATGGAAGTCCTCTTTAATTTTAGGAGAAAAATTTATTTTTGTCCTTATTAGAAATGTAGGCTGGATATAGGTATTTTTCATACTACCGTAATGGAAATCGATCTGGCCAAGCTCTGTGACACCAGCACACTAAGAATTTCCCAGTCAGTATTTACCAATGTGATAATGAAAGAAGAAAAATGACCCTGTTATACGCCAGACAACTCAGGTACAGTTTTATAGTATGCAGCCAGTCTCTGTCATTGGTTTTCATTACTGAATTCTGTTATGACAGCCATCCAGTATGAATTAAAAGAATTACATTTGACATTTTAATAAAAGGTAGACATAAAGCATTTAACAAGTAGCTGCTGGTAAGGATGTATGAGCCAGTGGTTAGTGTTGAAAGCACTCAGTTTGAGCAGGGTCAAGCTAACCTGGTGTTCATTTGCTCCTGGGAATTACCACATCCCTAATGGCTGGCAGAGATTGATGAAAGCCCCGGTCCCTTTCTTCATTGATGTTAGTTGGAGCCCTGGAAGGGTCAATGAGTAAATCCAGGTTTGCGCTAATATGTATGGCTGGCTTTCTTAAAGGGACTGTAAATATTTTTGCGAAAGGAAATTTGATTCCCAGGCATTATTTTTGTCAGAGGGATTTGGTTAACAAATAAGATCACATTTTTTAATTTATTTTTTTAATCAACATATAATGTATTATTTGTTTCAGAGGTACAGGCCTGTGATTCAACAGTCTTACACAATTCACAGCACTCACCATAGCACATACCCTCCCCAGTGTCCATCACCAGCCACCCCATCCCTCCTACCCTCCTCCACTCCAGCAACCCTGTTTGTTTCCTGAGGTTAAGAGTCTCTTAGGGTTTGTCTCCCTCTCTGGTTTTGTCTTGTTGCATTTTTTCCTCTCTTCCCCTATGATCCTCTGTCTTGTTTCTCAAATTCCACATATCAGTGAGATCATATGATAATTTTCTTTTTCTGATTGACTTATTTCACTTAGCGTAATACCCTCTAGTTCCATCCACGTTGTTGCAAATGACAAGATTTCATTTTTTGATGACTGCATAATATTCCATTGTGCATATATACACACACACACACACACACACACCTACCACATCTTCTTTATCCATTCATCTGTTCATGGACATCTAGGCTCTTTCCGTAGTTTGGCTCAGTAAGATCACTTTTAAATAATGTTTGCAAAGAACTCTAATTTGTTAATACTTAGAGGAAATGCATGTAAAATGTACCAGTTTTCTGTAAAGAATTTTCCCTGTAACCCTCTATAGGGTTATATACTTCTTTAAAGTATGAAATGAAATATTTCTAGTTATCTCTTCTGGACCCAGATGACCCAGAATTTTTGGATCCATGTGAACTTCTGCAGAGACCTTGCTATGTGCTAGTTTTATTCACATGTGGACTTGGGAAGAGCAGAATTATTTGTGTATGGAATTACCTATCTTGTGTTACCTAATCTAAATATCTAATGATTTTTCATGATTTCCAAATTTTTAGGCATCCTGGATGGTATATCCTGGATGGTACCCTGATGGTTCAGATGAATTAGTCTATGCATTATACAGAAGTGCAAAATGTATAAACTTATTCTCTCCTATACTAATAGAAGTAAGGCATTTTCAACTGGCATTGGAAATAGCAACTCACACCATCACGTATTACTTATTTGCAAGTCTTCGTAATAAACTCCAGGAGTAAATTTTAAGTAAATGTATGATTCCTAAAAATATAACAATTATCATTAGAGAGTGCTAGGTTTCAAGTAATAGAAACTTAGTTCAAACTTCAATACAGCTTAATTAGAATAAGGAATTTATTAATCCATTTAGTTAGGACACTAGGATGGCTGATAAAATCAAGGTGAACCAACTGTATCAGGGCCTCAATGTTTAGAACTGCTTTCTTTTTCTTTTTTATTTTTTTAAAGATTTTATTTATTCATTTGTCAGAAAACACGAGCACAAGTAGAGGGGGTGGCAGTCAGGGGGAGAAGCAGGCTCCCCACTGAGCAAGGAGCCCAATGTGGGACTTGATCCCAGGATCCTGGGATCATGACCTGAGCTGAAGGCAGACACTTAACCAGTGGATCCACCCAGGCGTCCCTAGAACTTCTTTCAATGGCAGTATAATTCACTCATATTCATCATTCTTTCCTCCTGTCATCTATCCATCCTGCTCACATTTCTGCTTTTATCTCCTTGGCTTTTTTTTTTTGCAAAAATTTTTTCCATGTAGTGGGGAAGATGGCTGTCAATAGCTTTAAATTCATTTTCACCCCAGCAAACCCAAGGAAAAGAATTCCCTTTCTCAACGTCCAGCTATAATTAAAGGGGAGGATTCTGATTGACATTATTAGAGTTCCATGCTCATACCCAAGACCAATGTAAGAGCATAGGAGAATTCAATACTATGATTGGCCAGGTCTCTCTACCTTTTCTGGACAGGACAGTGGCTTCTTATAGGAAGAAGGAGAGCTGGGGGGTGGGGAGAATTATACTAGACAGCCAAAAGAAATCCTTTATAAAAGTAGATTATTAAAAGGCGTTAAAAGCTGTTGAAGAGTATTCCTAATTGAGTATGCATTTCTTGAATCCAAGTAAGATAAATAGATTTGAGAAAATGATCTACTAAACCATTGTGGGCATATGAGAAATTATTTTAGAAATAATTCCCAATTAGAAAATTTCCCAATTAGAAAATTTCCCAATCAGAATAATTGATACAGCACACTAGAGGAAAAGACAGTTGAATTAGGGATTGTTGTGTTAGGAAAAGAAATTAACATATCCAATATTTTCCTTTGCTTATATTTCTTCCACAAAAGAGTCACAAAGAAATGGTAGACTGCAGCTTTTTAAAAAAATTATTTTTAAATTTTGCTAAACCAGCAGAAGGGGGCCATTACATCTGTTGTTGATACTAAAATATGAGTAAGCCCTCATTGATTTGATGGTTAAATCCAAAATAAGGAATTTTAGTTATCAATGAATGGTAATTTCAGTATCTCTTCTTCATTGCAACAATTCATAAACAAATACATATGCATTCATAAGAAGCTTATAAAATAATTCACCTTGAGTGATGTGTGTATGGTGTGAATTGAAACAAATTCTCCAAATGAACATTTATCATGTGTAACAGCTGTAGAAGTCAGAGGCATTCTGTTTGTATTTCTGCAAGCCAACTGGTCTTTAAGATCTGGTGGTAACAGAATCAATGGTATATAAAATAGAAGTTATTATATTTTAATAAAGCAAACATGGATTTAAAACAGTTTGTCTGTTATGTTTACATTAGCGTATTTGACAAAATCGAGTAAGACCATCAAAAACTGCTTTTGCAAGTTTTGATCTAAATGGTTCTCAAGTTATTCATGCTATGGTTACACAATACAAATAATAGATAGACTGCAATTATTTATAATGAATTCACTTTGTCAAGAGATTGTGGCCACAGAATACAGCTCAGATGACACTTGTGTCGAAGAACATTAATTGGCTCAGATAGCTCAAAAGTTCCTGGCTGGATCTAAGGATTTAAATGATGTCATCAGAACTCAGGCTCGTGGCACTGTTTTCATGTGTGGCTTCATTCTTTTTTTAATTTTTTTTTTATTTAAAGATTTTTATTTATTTATTTATTTGAGAGAGGGAGAGTGAGAAACAGCATGAGAGGGGAGAGGGTCAGAGGGAGAAGCAGGCTCCCCGCTGAGCTGGGAGCCCGACGTGGGACTGGATCCCAGGACTCTGGGATCATGACCTGAGCCACCCAGGCGCCCCTCATGTGTGGCTTCATTCTTAACAGCCTCTCTCCTCTCATAGGGGCAAGAGGGCTGCCAGGAGTTTCAAGCTCATATCCCACTTTTTGGCAACCTCAATGGGAAGGAAAGCATGCCTCTTCTTCGGCAGTTCCAATAAAGTCAGAATTAAGTCTCACTGGCTCTGATTGGTTTCACTTTAGTCATTTGCCATGTCCAGAACCAATCACTATGGCCAGAGAGATGTGATATTGGGAAGCCACTCCTGGATTGGGGTAAGGAGTGGGGTGCTTCCCTGAGGAAAAGTGATATTGATCCCTGAAGAAGGGTAAATAGATGCAGGGTAGTAAAAACTTATAAATATCTGACAAATGATTCATTTTTATAATGAAGGTACCTTTGAGGGGCACCTGGGTGGCTCAGTTGGTTAAGCATTCAACTCTTGATTTTGGTTCAGATTATAATCTCATGTGGTTAAGTATTCAACTCTTGATTTTGGTTCAGGTTATGATCTCAGGGTCATGCGATTGAACCCCACATCGGGCTCTGTGTGCTGAGTGTGGAGCCTGCTCTCTCTTTCCTCTCCCTGTCCTCTTCCCCACCTCCCTCGAATACACTCATTCTCTCTCAATATGTCTCAAAAAAATTTTTTTCTAAAAAAAAAATGAAGATATCTTTGAGAAAGAAAGAATAGGTGGTTTAGTGATTCAGCTACTCACCCAATCATTCAACAAATATTTATTGACTCCATGCTAGGCATTATGTTAGGCAGTGTTCAGGATGATGGTCAGTGTCTCTGACCCATGGAACTTGCTCTCTGATGAAGAAGGCAGACATAGAAATTGAGTTACAGGGCGCTTGGGTGGCTCAGTTGGTTAAGCGACTGCCTTTGGCTCAGGTCATGATCCTGGAGTCCCAGGATCGAGTCCCGCATCAGGCTCCCCTCTCAGCAGGGAGTCTGCTTCTCCCTCTAACCCTCCCCCTTCTTGTGCTCTCTCACTCTCTCTCTCTCAAATAAATAAATAAAATCTTTAAAAAAAAAAAAAAGAAATCTAGTTATACAAATTATTTACTCATTATGTGAAAAGTTAAATTGCTATGAGACTTCAGGAAAGGCTTTTTAGAGGCAGTGATGTTTCAACTGACACCTGTAGGGTGAACCTAAGCATGGGGAAGGAGGACGGAAGGAGAGAGTTCCAGAGATTTTACCTCTAAATAACCTTGTAGTTTGATCAGGGTAAACAGGGCAGCCTGACAACCTAGACTGAAGGGGACCAGAGTATACTGGTAGGGTTAATGGACTTGGAAGGAGAGGCTGGGCATTCCAGAGACAAGAACTATGCATTTTGCCATGTCATCTGAGGGTGTCTGTAGTAGTGTCTCATAATTCAGATCCATACATGGATTAAAGACTCTTTCTGAAAGATCTAGCTAAAGCTCAGAGAGTCTCCATTTTAATAGACATTTTCAAAATAGTTTATTGCTTTTTCTTTTGTTATTGTTCTTCAAGTGAGAAGGGGCTGGAAAATATGTCCTTGGTTGCTCGGTGGAGAAACTTAAAATGTTTATTTTTGGCCATTAAAGTTCTGCAAGTAGGTATTCATTGTTAATATAATAAGTTGACACTAATTGTTTCTCACCTGGATACCTAAAATGAATCATGATGTCAAGACATCAGCTCTATAAATCTTGGATTGGGTGGCATGAGTGGATAATCCAGGTTAATTTCAGACATCTAAGCAGTGCTCTCACGTAACTTCTCCCAGTCCTGGGAACTATTTGTGTTGTGCTTCATTTTTGGGTTTTATCCTCAAACTAAAAAAAAAAAAGTTCTATTTTTGCATTGGAAAATTATTTAGGCATGGATTACGTTTTCTCCCCTTATACCATCTACACTTGGCAAATGAGGATTTCTGCTTCTGAGAAGGGTAGACTAGGTAGTACAGGTCTGTCCTCCTGCCGAGGACAACTAGAAAACCTGGACAGATTATCAACAGAAGCCTGCTTCAAGGCACTAGAAGGCTAATAAGATGGTGAAGAATTATCAGACCAGCTCTAAGAGGAACAGGGACCCAGGGAAATGAGTGCCAAACTTAGAACCCTGAGAGCATACAGATTCCAAGGAAGAAACCAGGAGAGTAAGAGGTGGGGCAGTCTTTGTGGGCTAAGGCAGCAGGGATTGGTGACCAGGGCCTGCCAAGGATAGAGGGGGCCTGGTGAATTGCTCTTTGAGTTTGGACCTCAGAGGGCTCCTTCAAAGGAATAGGGATGAGCTGGAATTTGGCCCATGAAGCCACTTGAATCAAAAAAGCCATAGAGTGGGCAAAGATATCTGCAAAGACATGTAACTGACAAAGTGCATCCAGAATATTTGAAGGACTTCTACAAATCAATAAGAAAAAGACAACCCAACAGAAAGAGTCAAGAGACTTGAACACTTCACAAGACATTTCATAAAAGGGGACATCCAAATGGTCAATCAACATATGCAAAGATACTCAACCTCATTAGTAATCATGGAAATGCAAATTAATACTACAGTGAGCTATGATGATACACCCACCGGATAGCCAAAATTTAGGTTGCTACTAGCAAGTGTTAGGAAGTTTGGGTGGCCCCCAGATCTGTCATACACTGCTGGTAGGAGTATAAAATAATACAATGTCTTTGGAAAACTGTTTGGCATTATCTGCAATAGTTTAAGATATGCTTACCCTATGATCCAGCAGTTCCTAGATATATACTCTGTTTGGCCTTGTGCACAGACAGACATTTATAAGCCCATTCCTAGCTGTCTTATTCACAATAGCCTCAAACTGGAAACAACCCAGATGTTAACCAATAGTAGAATGGATTAATAAATAATAGTATATTTCAAACAGTGGACTATTAAACGAAGAGAAACAGATTACAGGTATATGCAATGAAATAGATAAAGTAGAACAAAAGAAGCCAGACACAGAAGATTGCATACTATGTGATTCCATTGCTTCAAATAAAAACTGGGCAAAACTACAGTGTTTGGGGATGCATACTTACGTAATAAAAGAAAGTCAAGGAAGTGATTTCTACAAAAGTGAAGATGGTGATTGCCTTTAGTGGGGAGAGACAGCTTACTGATTGAGAAGGGATGTGTGGGTCCTTTGGCGGGGGTGGGGGGTGGAGAAGGGGGTGGGTGCGCTGACAGCATTCTGTTTCTTTATCAGGATGATCATTACACAGATGTTCACTTTGTAAGAAATTCGTTGAGCTGTACATTTTGGAGATACCTTTCTGTATGGGTATAAAATTTCACAGTAAAATATTTTAAAAGGGAATGTCACTTTATCTTTTATCTACCTCGTTGTAACTAAAAGCAGAATTTGTCAAGTGCTCAACTGGCAACAATGCTTTTCACTTAGAGATGTGACCAAGCCTGAATGCGGGTGGATATGCAAAGTCAAAATCCAGTTGGATTTCTGGGTGCTTGTTACTGTATGCTAGAGGCCATATCACTAAGTTTCATCTTCACTCCTCAAAGCCAATATGATTTTATTTATAATTAATATAGTACTTTGCAGATAGTAGATACTCTATTAAATTGAAAGATAATTGAATTCCCATGTGAGGATAGTAATCTATTTTGGAACTGTAATACTTGTATATTCTTGGTTTAAATCATGAAAGTGATGTGAATTGGGGCTCACAAATAATAAATAAGAACTTTCTGCAGCTGTGGCTCTCTCTGTTCCTGTCATTGCTGTTAAAAAAAGAAACAACAGACCCCAAATGGTGTCATTTGGGCTCAGTCCATGTCAACAAACCCAGACTTAATACCTAATCTGATTGCAGTTTCAGCCTCTCCTAGGAATATTAACTTGAACCAGTCAATCTGGAATTACCTGGGCAGCACGAGTGAGGTAATCTACCTGATAGATCCCATCCATCCCCTACAGGAAGGTGAGGTTGCCAGAAATAACCCATTATTTTAACTTTTTTCCCTACCCCCGTCTGCCTGTAAAATCCTTGTAGGGCTTTTTGGTGCTCCTTTCTTTTTGCTCAATGGGATGCTGCCTAATTCACGAATAATTGAATAAAGTCCATTTGATCTTCAAATTTAGTCAGGTGAATTTTGTTTTTGTTTTTGTTGTTTTTTTAGAGAGAGAAAGCACATGCATGGGAGAGTGAGCAGGGGAGGGGTGGAGGGAGAGGGAGAGAGAATCCCAAGCAGGCTGCACACTCAGCGTGGAGCCCAACTTCCGGCTCCATCTCATGACTCTGAGACCACAACCTGAGCCGAATCCAAGAGTCAGAAGCTTAACCAACTGAGCCACCCAGGCACCCCTGAATTTTGTTTTTTAACATTGCCTTCTTCCTGTATGGCCCATACTTGGCTGTTTGACTTTTCCCCTGCGTGTGTCTGGCCTGGTTCTACAGTTTGAACAAGTTTCTAGCACTTGACATTTTTCTGTGAGAAGCAGTTCTTTTTGTAATTTGAGGCCTAGGAAAATTAGTTTTCACCATGCCTCTTGTAGTATTTTGATTTATAATACGAAGTATGTATTTGGTCTTCACTCTTTCTGGTACAGAGGTCCTAAAACCTTTGGAATTTCCTAAGTGAGGAAAGCAATAAAGGTCTTTCGTTATGGTAATGAGCTGACTTTTGGACTCCACCTAAGAGTGAGGAGCTGGTTGCCAGGAGAACCAACCATGTGATTAGAGGGCTGCAACTTTCAGTTCCTGCCACCCGGCCCCTCCCCCCACCTCTGGGGAGGGAAGGCTGCAGGGGAGGCTGGAGGGGAGAGGGGCTGGAGGTTGAATCAGTTTTTAATGACCAGTGGTTTAATAAATCATGCCTATGTAGTAAATCCTCCATAAAAATCCAAAAGGACAGGGTTTGGAGACCTTCCAGATTGGCGAACATGTAGAGATTGGGGGATAGTGGTGCCCTTGGAGAGGGCATGGAAGTTCTGCACCCCTTCCCTCATATCTCGTCCTCTGCATGTCTTCTATCTGGCTGTTCCTGAGTTATATCCTTTTATAATAAACCAGTGATCTAGTAAGTAAAATGTTTCTCTGAGTTCTGTGAGTCACTCTAGCAAATTAATCTCACCCGAGAAGGGGATCTTGGGAACCTCTGATTTATCGCTAGTTGGTCAAAAGTATAGGTAACACTCTGGGCTTGTGACTAGCATCTGGTGGTAACGGGGGAGATAGTCTTGTAGGACTGAACCCTTCACCTGTGGAATCTGATGCTGTCTCTGGGTGGATAGTGTCAGAATTGAGTTGAATTGTAGTACAGCCACCTGGTATCCTGAGAGTTGCATGTTCGTGTAGGGAATAGTGCCCCCCTACCCCCCACCCCCCTGGAATTGGTGACCGGAACAAAATACATCTTCCATTTTCCTTTTCTTCAACATGGGTCAAACAAGAGGATTCTTTTCTGAAATTTGTCTCTTTTATCTACATCAGATATAATAGGTCACACATTCTGCAGAGACAGATTATTTTAAGGAAGTATTTCAAGGAGAAGAGAGCAGAGGCCAGTGTGAAACCTATGAAATCTAAAGTAATCCAATTTAAAAGAGATCAAACAGATAGAAAACCAAGGAGCATAACAGCTTTAGAAACAGTAGAAAAACAGAAGATGAGGTAAGATTAAAAAAATTAGTCCTTTTATTCTGAGTTCCTGGAGAACCCCTTACTGACAACAAATGTCATGTTGCATTTGAGCATTTTTCCTAATTTTTTCTTTGACATTTTCCTGCTAAAATGGTGTTTGGGGGTAAAGAAACATTTATTAATGTTCCAGAATATAATTGCCCTGCCCTCACTATAGTAGTAGCAGAACTTGAAGACATGAATGGATTCATTGCTTTTTTTATAAACCAAACATTCTCCTAATACTAAGAACAATTATATGCCAAATACTGTGCAAAGTGAAGTACTTTACACACATTATCTCATTTAATGCTCACACTGAACACCTGGGGTAGATGTGGTAGCTGGCTTCCAAGATGGCTCCCAGTGATCCTCCCTTCCTGGTATTCACATCCTTGTGTGGCTTCTCCCACACTGAATAAGGCTGATTAGTGGGACCAGTAGATGTTGCATAAATGATGGTGTGTGACTTCTGGGTCAGAGAGGACAATTGCTGCTTCGCCCATGGTCTTTTGACTGCTTGCTGTGAAGGTAGCCAATCATCATGCCACAAGGACACTCAAGCAGCCCTCTTGAGAGACCCATGAGGAGAGAACTGAGGTCTCCCACCTAGAGCAAGGACCACCTTCCTAGCCATGTGAGCCAGCCATCTTGGAAGTGGATTTTTCCAGCCTTAGTCAAACCTTCAGATAGCTGCAACCCTTGCTGCCATCTTTGACTACAACCTAAGAGACCCTAAGCCAGAATCACCTAGACCAGCATCTTTCAAATTCCTGAATCACAGAAACTGTGAGAAGTGAGAAATGTTTTGTGTTGTTTCTGAATACTAAGTTTTGGGGCAATTTATTACATTGTAATAAGTAACTACTGTTATTTCCATTATACAGATGAGAAAACTAAGGTTTGGGAAGATAATAAAACCCACGTCTGATGACTCCAAACCCTCTGGGCTTAACAAAAACAAAATACTTCCTTAGGGTTTATTACCACTGACAGTACCTTCTGAGAGGAAAAAAAAATTTTTTTTCAAAACTATGGGAAAGCATTTTTATTCTGTCAACCTATATATTTGGTTAAACGTGTTAGAGGCATGTGGGCAACTGCACTGCACAGGTAAGTATGAAATGTAGTGCTTCTGATGGAAGTTCTTTGAGATTTGTTTTCATCTTCCATGTTGCTCACTGGGTAGAAAAGATTTTAACTTGTTCTGAGATTTAACCTGGGAGCACATATGCCAGTTTTTTGTTTGACTTTGCAGCAAAGGAGGGGCTTGGGGATAGAAGAAGAAGGTAGGAATAAAAATGCGAGGAAAGGAGTCTTTGAGAATTTAGGATGAAAGGAAAGCAAGAAGAGATAGAGCTGAGGGATGGGGTGGAGTTCAGGTGATCATGATAGTTATTTATGTGACACATACATGTCCCCACAGTGTCTGGGGGCATTCCCTAATTTAATGATACATGTCATGAAATTCTGCCTTAGCAGGCCAGCAACCCATTCTGCATTTGATCACTTTTAGACTCAGCTCCCTTATGAGTTCCTAGAGGTGAACAAAACTCAACTTTGTGCAGAAAATTAATTTTGTGCTTAAGAATACCCTAAAACTTTTTTTTAAAGAATCCAATGTTGCAAATCAAGGCAGAGCTTTAATGCAAACCCCTTCCTGCCCAGTCTCCCTCCTAAGAGTTAGCTGAGAATACATTTTCTTGTCTTTTCTGTGAAAGAAGATATTGTGACTTAACCTAGACTCTGTTTCATAGAAACACAGAAGGAACCCAAGATTGACATTTATTTATTTATTTTTAAAAGATTTTATTTATTTATTTGAGACAGAGAGAATGAGAGACAGAGAGCATGAGAGGGAGGAGGGTCAGAGGGAGAAGCAGACTCCCTGCCGAGCAGGGAGCCCGATGCGGGACTCGATCCCGGGACTCCAGGATCATGACCTGAGCCGAAGGCAGTCGCTTAACCAACTGAGCCACCCAGGCGCCCCAAGGTTGACATTTAAATTAAGGAACACAAAAGAGAGAAATAGTTCTTCTGAGAAACATTTCAGTCTTATGAAAATTCTCTTTTAATGAATGCAATTTAATATTAAATTAAATTCAAATATTAACTGAGCCTTTTTTCTTTGTATTCACACATAATCCCTACAGTCAAGCTTACATTCTGGAGGTAGAGACAGGCTTATAAGCAAATAATTGCAATACAGTGTATTACCTTCAATAATAAAGGCATATGCAAAGGACAGAATGATTGACACTCTTTGTTTGCATTAGGGAAAGCCTTACTTCTGGGGACCCTTGAGATGGGTTTTGTGGGATGAATAGAAGTTTGGTAGGCGGATGGGGATAGGGAAGTGAGAAGAAAGGATGGGCTTATAGAAGTGTACAGAGGTGTGAAATAGCCAGGTATATTTGGGGACCAAAGTCATTTGTATGGATTAATTAATTTAATACATTTATTAAATAAACATATGTATGAGGTACTGTACTGGGCAGTGAGAATACAGTGATGGAAAAGACAAAGTTTCTGTCCTTAAGAAACTTAACAGTCTATTGGCAGAGGGAGATGAATAAATAACCATGATGGGGTGGGCATGAGATCATAAAGAAGGGGCAGCCTTGGAGGGTCAGAGAAGGCTTCCTGAAAGAGATGGTATCTGAGCCCAGAAAAACAAATGGAAGTTGTGGTGGGGGTGGGGGTGCAGAAGGAAAGGGGTTCCAGGTGGTATGTACAAGTCTGGAGGTGTGTGAGCATTTGAGAGATTGTGAACTGCAAGTTGAACATCAAGTACAAGAAGAGCAAGTTCCTGGTATGTATGTCATGCTCAGAAGCTTACAGAATATTCTAGACTAAAGGATTTTAGGCAGGGAAATGACATGACCATGTTTTCCCTTTAGAAAGGTCACTGTGGCTTCAGTGCAGAGAGTGGCTAGGGAATGGGGATGTTGTGAGGATGTGATGCTGGAGTCAAGGAGGTCAGTTAATAGGTTGTTCTAGTCAAGACATGAGGGTTACATTAACAAAGGAGGCCCACAGGGATGAAAAGGAAGAGTTGGATTTGTGAGATATTCAGGAGGTCGAGGCAGAATAATGTCATGATTAAGTGTGTGAACTCTGGAACCAGAGTGACTGGCTCTCTTCCCAGCTCTAGCCTTTACTAGTATGGGAACTGGGGCAGGTTACTTACCTTCTCTGTGCCTCTGGGTTTTTTAATCTGTGATTTGGGGAGAATAATTGTACCTACGTCTAGTGCATAATGCTTGGAACACTGTCTGGTTCGTAGTAAGTGTCCAATAAACATTTAGTTACTATATGACTGATTGGAGGAGAGACTGGCCATAGATGACACCTGAATTGGGGGTGTGGGCAATTGTGTGAATGGTGATTCCATTCTCAGAGGAATGCAGGAGAGAGCAGGTCTGGGGGGCATGCTGGGCTTGAGGTGGCTGGGGACACCCAGGTGGAGACATCTTGTATGCAGTGGGGTCAATGGCATGGAGCTCAGAGGGATCTGGGGAGGCATAAATCCTCTAGAATTGCCAGAGGGCACGGAATAGAGGGGAACCCTGGAATAGGCTGCTGGGGAGAGAGCTGACAGTCAATAGGATGGCAGGTGTACAGGGGCCAGCGGAAGCCAGCGACTCTGAATTTGTGGTGACATGGTGTGCGCTGTTGTGTAGTTTTCTCCAGCAGTCCTCATGGCCTGGGGGTGGGAGAGAAGAGCAGAGGGACTGACCCAGGATTGGGGTTTCACTGGCTGAGACAGCAAGACCCGGAATCAGGGTGTTGACAGTAGTGCTCAGAGCCAGGCTGGGGTTAACTGAGAGATGTAGGCAGCAGAGGCAAGAGTGAAGCCTGAGAAGGGGCGGGGGAGCAGAAGGGGTTGAGTGTGATTCTGGGACTGCTGGCTTGAGAAAGTGATCGTGGAAACCACGTGCATGTGCATGCAGGCTGTACAGGGGAACGGAGGGTGGAAAGAGATATAATGGCTATTGAAATAGAATTCAAGGAGTTTGTGAAGTTAATTTTTAAAAAATAAAAATTTCTTCTTGGTGGAAACTGAAGATGTGGCGATATGCCTAGCTGGTACAATAAATGCCCTAATAAAAGTGTTATAATCCAGACCTCTTCAGTTAAAAAGTTACCTGGTTCAAAAAAAAAAAAAAAAGTTATTTGGTTCATGGCTCCTTTTACCATATTTTTGACCTGAGGGTGGTCTTTAAAAGCAGGGTGTTATGGTGACTGATGGATTACATGAGTCAAGGCATTCCAGGGACATTAATGCATTTGGCCTATTTGCACGGATTCAGGTTTGTATTAGATATTGGAACAGCTGGGTAGGTGATTGTCATTTTTAATAACACTCCTGAATATTGTCTAATTTACTGGTTGAGGGTTCATTAGAAATTCACAGGCATCCTGGGGACGCCTGGGTGGCTCAGTCGTAAGCGTCTGCCTTCGGCTCAGGTCATGATCCCAGGGTCCTGGGATCGAGCCCCGCATCGGGCTCCCTGCTCAGCGGGGAGCCTGCTTCTCCCTCTCCCGCTCCCACTGCTTGTGTTCCCTCTCTCACTGTGTCTCTCTCTGTCAAATAAATAAATAAAATCTTAAAAAAAAAAAAAGAAATTCACAGGCATCCATTAAATACAAGGCACTATGCATTACAGTCTCTACCTCAAGGAGTCTATGGTCTATTAAGATCAGAATAAGCACACACGTAACTGTAAAGGAGAAAGTTTTAGGTGTCATAAAAGAGAGAAAAAGTAAGATACTGGAAGGTCAGAGATGTTGAACAATCACTTCCAGCTGGTAAGATCAGAAAGAAATTGCTTTGATAAGGAACTGACATTTGAATCAGGAAGGGATCTGTGTAGAGGTAAAGAAAGGACATTGCAGTCAGAAGGAGCAGTGTGAGCAGATTTTTAGGGAAAAATACCTTACCCTTTGTAGTTAAGAAGCTGCAAAAGCATGATCCAAGTATGGCAGGCTGCAATTATAGTAAGGTATTAGTGATCAAAACGGGAAAAAAACAAACAGGAAAATGGTCAGGATTTTTAAAGTACTTAAGAAATTAGTTATAGAAAGAAATCAGTTTTAGTAAAAAATACCTGAGTCATCAGATTTTAACAAGATAACTGCTTTGTATTTTGCTTTGATAAAGAGAAAGTCATATTTCTCTTCTGTTGAAATAGAAATTTAAGTCACAGCATATCTTATGAATACACCTTTTCTTTTTTAAAAGATTTTATTTATTTGAGAGAGAGAGAGCACAAGTGGGGTAGGGGGAGCAGAGGGGGAGGGAGAAACAGACTCCCTGATGAGCAGGGAGCCCCATGGGGGGCTCCATCCCAGGACGCTGAGTTCATGACCTGAGCTGAAGGCAGGCACTTAACCAACTGAGCCACCCAGGTGCCCCATGAATACATCTTTTCATACTTAGAGTACATCCACCAGCAAAAGATATTTATTCATCAAAGGATATGCACAGTTTTTAAAGATTGCCAAAATGAAGTTACAGATTTATATGTTACTTGTAGCATGTGAAGGCCCACCTTTATAACATCCTCATTAACAATGAGTTTTACCTGTCTTTTTCGTTTTTTCTTGAAAAACTTTTAAAATAAATTTTATTTTGAAATAACTGTAGGTTCACAGGAAGTTGCAAAGAAAGTACAGACACAGAGAGGTCTCATGTACCCTTGACCTCCTATTTCCCCCATGGTTACATCTTACATAACTATAGCATAATATCAAAATAAGAAAATTGTCATTGGCACAATGTATATGTGTAGTTCTACGTGAATTTATCGCATGTGTAGATTTATATAACTTCCACCACAATCAAGATACAGAAAATTCCTTTATTAGGTTTAGTAATAGCTCTAGAAATTGAACTCATAACTTAAAAGAATTGAAAAACTTACCTTTAGCAAGTCTTCTCTTATTTACCCCACCTCTATAAGCCTTAAGATTTTGCCTGTCATCTTATTTCTTCTCTATGTGTCTATTTTATCACCACAGATATCCCCCCACCACCATCCCTAACCCCTGGCAACCACTACTTTGTTCTTCATCTCTGTAATTTTATTATTTGAGACTCTTATGTAAATGGAATCCCACAGTATGCAAACTTTTGGGATTATTGTCTTTTTTCACTTCTTTTTGTCCCTGAAATCCATCCACGTTCTGTTATCAGCAGTCTGTTCCTTTTTATTGCTGAGTAATGTTCTGCTCTACCATGTACCACTGTTTGGTTCACCATTCCCCTGCTGAGGGACATTTGGGTTGTGAAAGCTGCTATGAATAATCATGCACAGGATTTTGTATGTACTGATATTTTTAATTATGAAAAATTTAAAACATGCCCAAAGTGGAGAGAATAGTGTAGTCTTCAATGGTTGTCAATATTCTCCCATTCTTATTTCTTCTATCCTCTTCCCTCACACACCCACACTTGCATTCATATACCCCACACACATTTTTTCCTGGAGTATTATAATGTAAATCTCAGACATAATTTCCCTTTACCTGTAAATGCTACATATCTCTAACAGATAAGAACATTCTTTTAAAAATTCATACCCCTAGTACCATTATCCTACCAAAGAACCGATAATTATTTTATATTATCTATTATTCACTTATTTGAATCCTGATCCAAATGAAGTGCACCCTTGCATTTGGTTGGTTTAGAACTCTTTTAATTTATACTATAACTGTCCCCTGCCCACAACTCTCTGATGCTATTTATTAGTTGAATAAAGTAGGTCATTTTTCTATAACATTTCCTACATTCTTGATTTGGCTTAGTTGTATTCCTTCAGAATATGCTTGTTCCTCCATTCCCTGTGTCTCCTGCAACCTGGCTGGTAAGGTCTAGAGGTGTAATTAGATTTTTGTTAATAGTCCTACATAGCTGGTGCTGTTTAGTGCATCATGTGTGGAGGCACATAGTATGTCTGGTTTTCACGCATTTAACGTTAAGATTGGTTCAGAGGGCTCTGCTGTTGTTAGCCTGATTGAGCCATTATACAGTTCTTCAGTAACATCTTTCCTAATGGTTTTAGCATTGATGATCATTTGTTTCATTAGGGGCTAAATAATGGTCATCATTTTTCTGTTGTTTCTTCTGAGTTTATTAGGTGGAATTCCTTTATGAAGAATCATTTTCCTTCCTTAACTATTTGGTTAACTTGCAATGCAATTTGTACCAAAAAAGTGCACGATAAATGGTTCTTTCCTTTTATTATTTCCAAAATAATTAGTTTAGTGCCATCGCAACTTCCAAAGGTGACCAATGATTTTTTAGTAACATTTGAACTTAAATTTTCAGAGACTTATCCATTGCAGACTTAAAAAAAAAATATTCAAATTGTCCTATCTTTGGTGAATGGGAACTCCTCCTGGGTCCTTTAGACACAACCCCAGTGGCCTTTGATAATGTCCTTGTTTATAGTAAAATAGAATGTTCCAAGTTCATCTTATACATTTCATGCCTCAGACCTCAAATTACCCATTTTTCCAAGGAGCTGTGGTTCCTTTTAGTGGAAAGTGGTATTTAGAGGCCACAATATGTCCTTGACTATTATTGCTTACTGGGCCTTCATTGTTTCTGGGCTCTTTCAGTAGGTAGATTATTTAAAAGAAAATAATCATGAGCTCATACTTGGTTTCAATTTAAATGTAAGATTATAGGGTTTCTTAATATAAAAATTTCCTTGGTTTTATTTTTTCTTAAGCTGAATTGCTTGGTTCCTAACAATATTGCTTTAACTACTTGTTTTAAAAATATTATTATTGGGGCACCTCGCTGGCTCAGTCAGTAGAACATGCAAACTCTTGGTCTTGAGGTTGTGAGTTCAAGCCCCATGTTGGGCCTACAGCAAAAAAAATATATTATTACCAGTATTATGACTAACAATAAGACTAGTATTTAATGAAGACAGTCATAATACTGTGTTTTAAGGTCAGTTGGAGTAATTGTTTTCTCTTTGTGGTTATGACACCAGCTTCATATATAGCAAGGTTCATTTCTTTCAGTTGGCTTTCAGTTTTTATGAATTGATTTTTTTAGGGGCGCCTGGGTGGCTCAGTCGGTTGAGCGACTGACTCTTGCTTTCAGCTTGGGTCATGATCTCAGGGTCGTGAGATGGAGCCCCGTGTTGGGCTCTATGCTCAGCATGGAGTCTGCTTGGGATTCTCTCTCTTCCTCTGCCCCTTCTGCTTATGTGGGCTCTCTCTCAAATAAACAAATCGTAAAAAAAAAAAAAAAAAAAAAAAAAAAAAGTTGATTTTTAAGCATTTTAAAATGTATTTTTAATAACTTTGTTGAGATAAAACTCACATACCATACAATTCACCCTTAAGGTGTATATACAACTCAGCAGTTTTTAGTGTATTTACAAATATGTGTAATCATCACCACAGTCAATTTTAGAACATTGTCATCTTAGTAAGATATCCCATACCTTTTAGCCATCATCCCCTGCCCCATCCCTTCGTTTCTTCCAGCCCTAGGCAACCACTAATTTATTTTTTCTCTCTAGAGATTTCCCCATTCTGGACAGTTCATGTGCATAGACTCATACAATACGGGGTCTTTTTTAACTGGCTTATTTTCCTGAGCTTAATGTTTTTGAGGTTCTTCCATGTCTCTGTGATCCAAGGGGGGTTATTTCAGCCTCACCCCTGGGTTCTGGGGCTTTCACAAAGGCATCTTATCTATGGATAGTTTCTCATTGGTCTTTTTGTGAGAGACTGAAGTTGGCAATCACCTATTCCACCGTGTTGGTGACATCACTTCCCATATGACCTTGTATCATTTTTACACATTACAGCTGATTTATTATCTTTCTCTGTTTAGTATGTTTTCTTTGCTTTTTCTAATTTCTTTTGGTATTTAGGAAGGTTTACTTTTTTTTTTTTTTAGATTTTATTTATTTGACCGAGAGAGACACAGAGAGAGAAGGAACACAAGCAGGGGGAGTGGGAGTGGGAGAAGCAGGCTTCCCGCTGAGCAGGGAGCCCTACGCGGGGCTCGATCCCAGGACCCTGGGACCATGACCCGAGCTGAAGGCAGACACTTAACGACTGAGCCACCCAGGCGCCCCTAGGAAGGTTTACTTTTATGTTTAGTAGTTTTTTGGTGTATAAACCCTTTGAAATGGCTACATTAGTAATTTATTGCTGTATAATAAATTACCCCAAAGTTAGTAGCTTGAAACAGTGAATATTAGTTTTCTCAGAACCTAGGTGTGGCTGATTAGTTGGGTGCCTCTTCCTCAGTGTCTGTTATGCATCTATAGGCAAGCTGTTGGCTGGGCCTGTAGTCATCTAAAGGCTCAAATGGGGCTGGCAAATCTTCCTTCAAGCTCATTCACAGGGTTGTTGGAAGGCCTCAGAAGACCCACTTCCAAGATGACTCATGTCATTGCTAGCAGGCTTGGTCCCTCACCACATGGGCCTCTCTGTAAGCTTTCTGAGTGTCTGCCCAGTGTGGCAGCTAATGATCTGAGAGAGAGCCAGACGATACCCAAGATGGAACCAAGTCTCTTTATAACTAATCTCAGAAGCGACATCCATCACTTGTGCTGTATTATATTTGTTAGACTACCTAAGGACAGCCCGCACTCAAGGGCAGGGGATTACACAAATACATGAGTGCTTGGAAACAGGCGTCACTGACTGCCATTGTATGGGCTTTCTGCTATAATTCCCATAAGCTCCTTTATTCTATCTGGTTAAATAGCTTGACTCCTACCTATTACTGATACAGGTATTAATGATCTTGTTCTACTTTTAACTTTATTTCTACTTTGTACTTTTCTTTTAAAATTGCATTCTTTCAACTTTGTCAGAAAATATGTTTAAATTCTATTTTCTCCTCATGTCTTCAATTTCATTATTAAAATTAGCTCTACAATTAAATACATGAAATGTTCATTGTCAGTCCTCTTGCTGAAGTTCCCCAGTCACCTATTGGTTGGCTGAAGCCCATCCTCTAGGAGATTCCTCAGGAAGGGAACTTGTTTACAATTTTCCCTGAGCTTGTACATGTTCAAAACTCCCTTTCTGTAGCTTCAGTAATTGAGGGAGAGCTTGGCTATATATAAAATCCTTGGCTCACACTTTTAAAAATTTTTGGAAAACATTGTCCTCCATTTTCCCATTTCATAGGTTGCTTTTTCAAGGTCCAATGACATCTAATTCTCTTGCCCCTGTAAGTTATTTTACCTTTTGGCCTGGAGGCTATGTGGAGTTAAAAAATTTCTCTAAATGTCTAATTGTTGTGCTAAGATAGGACTCAGAGTTGACCATCTGGGTCTGTTTTCATGGGCAGCTACCAGTTCCTTTTCATTATGTTTTCTTTTATATCTGGAAACCTTTTTATTGGATGATAGTTTTAAATATTAGTTCCACTCCAGAACTTTATTTTTCTTCTTCATGGGCTCCAGTTATAGCGTGCTGGGTCTTCTTTTGACTGTGCTATTTCAATCATTTGTTCTCTGATTTTTTTTTTCTTTTTTAAACATTTCATATTCATTTCCTTGGGTGTTTTACTGCTTTACTTCTGTGTACCTTACTACATTTTCATTCTGATCTGTTTTTCTTTTGGCACCTCTTTCCTCACTGTTTTGGTCTGGTAATGACTTATTGTCCTGTGAGCTTTTTAATGACTTTTATGGTTTTTTACTTGACATTGTATCCAAGCATTTTTAGTTTTTGTTTGTTTGTTTGTTTGTGTTTTTTGGGCACAGAGTTGGATAAACTAGCTGGTTATTACTGAAAACAGAAATCCCCACTTAGTCATAAATGGGCCTCCACAGTTACAAGTGTCCTACTACAAGGCATAAGGAAGGATATGTAGAGGGGAGATGTCCTATCTCTTTGATTTGGAGATACGGAGTGGCTGTTAAACTTCAAAAATTCTGCAGAAACTTCCTCTTCCTTATCTTATCTCATGCTACTTTTTTAGTCTCTGCCCAGCTTGAAGGCCTGAAGCCTTGTGTTTTTTCTGTTTGGAGGGTGTCATGAGAGAGAATTGTCAAATAAGTATAAAGTAGCAAACTATGAAGTGTATTTATTGAGCAGTGTTTATTTGTTAATCTGGGAGGATAAAAGTACCAAATGTAGGAACTACTTGTATTTTCAGGTCTTCCCTGAGCTCAGTCCAGAATCACTTGGTTTGTCTAAAAGGAATCCTAGACTTTGGGATAAGGCTAAAGCTGGACTAATTACATGGAATAGACTCCTCTAATTAAGGCATTTGTTACAAGTATTTGATGTATTTTTGAAGATTAGTCTTTTCTAAACCTTTTGTATTCAAGAAAGCTTTAAAAAAATTGTGACCTGTATTCAGGAATTAACTGTATTTGTTCTAAAACCTTTTTTTTTTTTTTCACTTCTAGGTGAATGAAGGAAATCACTAAAAATGACCAGTAGAAGACTCGAGGAGTCTATGGGGGCCGTTCAGATGGGGTTAGTCAGAATGCTGAAAGGATTCCAAAGCAAGGTTCTACCACCCTTGAGTCCAAGGGTCGTTACAAAAGAAGAAGCAAATCGAATGGTAATGTACCCGAGACTTTTAAGTGTAAAATACTTAATGCAGTCTCCTCAAGAGGATGACAGTGGCTACATGGCATTCTCAGAAATCAAACAGAGAATTACTGACTGATAATATCAATTTAGATAACATGGCAGCTTGCTGCAGAGCAGAGGTACCTCTTAAAAGCCCGAGAAGTTTTTGAAATTACATACCTCAGAGTAGAGACTTGAATTGCTTAAGTTAATCAGTTGAAGTAAGACTCTGCAAGGAAATTATTATGGTTTTCTAAATGTTAGGTTGAACCCTATGAGACTGTCATTTGTGTAGTACAAAAACAATGAGGTATCAGAATTTCATAGGGTTTGACCTCAACAGTATATTACCTGTTGCTTGGCAAGAGTTATTTCTGTTTGCACATTTGTAGAACAGAGAGTATCAAAATGATGACTATATGGTATCAAGTAAAAATGCATTTTTCTCTGTCCTTTAAAATAAAACATATTTCTATTTTTAAAGAGTTATAATAGCTTGGTGAGAACGGAATTATAAACTACATGCTATAGAAAATATCAGTAACAATTTACAGGGTTCAAGATAGTATTCACCAAATTTTAAAAACCAGTCTCAAGTTATGTTCTGAGAAGAAAAGTAAAACCTATCATCACTCTCTTTTGGGGTGGTTATCATTTCATATTTAAAGTAACTCCTGACTTTTTGCTTTTAAGACTTCATTATTTTTTTAAAAGATTTTATTTATTTATTTGAGATAGAGAGCACAAGGGAAGGCAGAGGGAGAAACAGACTCCCCGCTGAGCAGGGAGCCTGATGTGGGGCTCGATCCCAGGACCCTGAGATCACGACCTGAGCCGAAGGCAGATGCTTAACTGACTGAGCCACGCAGGCACCCCAAGACTTAATTATTTTTATTTATACTGTGACACAGCTGATACCTCTTAACATTTTAGTACCGGGTTCCAATCAAAAAGAACCTAAAAAACCAGGTAAGAAGCAGCATTAGAAATATGCCTTCATTTATATGGATTCAATCACAGAAATTAATTCTGTAGGGATTTTGAAGAGCATTGATTTTAACACAAGGTGAAATGAATCAGCTAAATTATATACCTCTGGATGTTTTAAAAATCTTGGTACATACTTAAGCATTATGTTGCTGTGAATGATTATCATCCCCTTGCGTATAAAGTAAGCCCTGGAACATTCCAGAACAACAATAAGCAAATAATAATGTCTGGTCCTGGGTAAATAAGCCTTGTTGAGTTATTTATTTAAATGATAGGTTACATTTTTTTCTCATAACATTAGAAAGTGTTAAAGCATTTTGTGTTCATCTTTGGGTGTGTGAATATGAGTGGCTGCTGGATCTGCTGATGGGCTTAGGGCTCTTTCAAAACAAGGTCAAAATGTGCTCCTGTGATTTCTAAGAAGTTCAAACTCATTCCTAAGCTGTGCAGTCACACTCCCTAGATCCTTTCCATTTCACAAGATTCCTCTTTAACCTCCTATTATAGCAGGAGAGCTAAACACCCAAATGCTTTGCTTGTATGTTGTAACTTCAGTTGAGAAGTAGAAGCATTTCACGTTCCTCAGCTCTGAAAACTAGAAGTGATTATGGAAGCAGAGTTGTATGCTCAGATGCTTCTTCTGAGCGTAAATGTTAAGCTCTTTGGATATGTTCCTATGCAATTTCTTTCTTTTTTTTTCAATATTTTATTTATTTATTTGACAGAGAGAGACGGAACACAAGCAGGGGGAGTGGGAGAGGGAGAAATAGGCTCCCTGCTGAGCAGGGAGCCCGATGCAGGGCTCGATCCCAGAACCCTGGGATCATGACCCGAGCTGAAGGCAGATGTTTAACGACTGACCCACCCAGGCACCCCTCCTGTGCAATTTCTTGACTCCCCACCCCCTGTTTCTTTTTTGTGATTTCTTCAAAATCACAAGGAAACTGCAACCACATGTCATTTGAAATTAGTGTGCAAAGAGCTTAAAAGTGCACAGGTACTTCTCTTGTATTATTTAGTTAATTTAAATATTTCATAAGGGAACTTAGTGGCATTCCAGACTTATCCTGAAAGCTGAAAACACATGCCATTCATTACTGGCACTCATGAAAACACTGTTTCAGTATAACCATTTATGAGTCTTCAGCTGTTTTGTTTTAAATTCTAGTTGACACCCTCGGAGTTCCTGAAGGAAATGTCCCTCACCACAGAGCAGAGACTGGCTAATACACGGTTGATGTGCCGACCACAGATCATCGAACTTTTAGATATGGGGGAAACAACGCATCAAAAGGTAGCTGCCTTCTGTCATACTTGCTTATGAGGCAGGCCCTGTAACTATGTGAACATTCTAGAACAACAGGAACTAAGTAATGGTTATTGTTTCTGGGCTCATTCCTTATTGGGTTTGTGTCATATATTCTTGTTCTACTTCTGTTGATCTTGATATCTGTGATTTAATATGGAGAGAATTATAATTAATAAGTACAAATAACTTTTGACTAGTCACATTTCTTAGCTACTCCCGGACACTATTGTTTACAGATCAGGAGTAATTCAAAGGATTATAGTAGCCAAATCCAGTTAATTCATCTTCTTAACACAACAAGAAATCCCATTCTTCCCTGAGCTGTCATCACTAGAAACGGAGAAGGTGGAATTGTTTATTAAAGGAGGCATTTGTTGTCTGTTCTGGCTTACTTCCGATAACAAATGTATCCTTTTAGTCTCTAAAGAACGGTTATTTTAACCTGTTTCTATATTCTAATGTAAACCATGTATTCTGGGCTTTAGGAGCATATGATTATAAAATAAGGTCTTATTTCCTACTTTTAAATTAATTTCTTGAATTAGATGCTTTCCTTTTTATGTACAAATTATGGTGAACCTCCATCAGCCAAACTGATGGAGATCTGCCTCCTCTCAAAGGCTTCCCTGGGCTATTCCTGAGAGATTTTCAGAGATCTTTCCCATGTGATGAATGAATTCCTGAGGCTCTTTTGCTCTCACTATAGCCCCATTGCCTCCCCTGTGTAGAATCTCCACAAAATTTGCTCTTCCTCTGAATACTGCTAGCTTTCCGTATTGTTTCTTCTCTTCTTTCAGGGCAGCAACATGGCTTCTCCGGGTGCTAACTCATCCTGATCAAGAGCTATTTGCACCTTTCCCATAGCGTAACTGAGACCAGGCTATGCATATTTTCCTGCATGTACCGCTTGTGTGTGTTTTAATGTATTTTGACCCCTGCTATGAAGGATGACAAAATTAGTATATTTTACTATATCTCATCATTTCTCTTCTTTCTTTCTCAACTCATTTGGTTATTTTTACTTTATTTTTTGGAATTTCATTAGTTCTTAGTTGGGCGACAGTCCTCTTCCACCAATATCTTCAAGAAGAGCCTACAGATACTACACTTCCTTGGTTTTGTTTGACAATATTTGCCTATTGCCTTTATGCTGAACTTCAGATTTGTTAGGTATAAAATTCTTGGGTCACACATTTTCCCCATATAAACTGTACAGGCATTTTCCTCACTACCTTCTGGCTTTAATGGTAAGCAGAAATATGATTTATAATCATATGCAGAAGTATGATGAAGTCAACTTGATATACCCCACTATAGATACATGAATCTTTTAGCTCTTATGCCCAAAGACTATTTATTCTAATTTAATATCCAGTAATTTTATTAGGATGTGAATTAACTTTTCCTGAGTTACTGTGTATCTTTAGTTTACTTCTAGAAAGTTTTTCTTGAATTACCCAATATTCTTGCCATTTTTGGTTCTTTTCTTGAGGAATATCAGTTATGAACAATTTGGACCCTCTTTGTCTGCCCTTCTGCATCTTGTATTCGCTCACCATCCATTTTTAATTTTCTGTTCATTTCCATTTCATTGTAAGTATATCCACCAGGCTATCCTCTGTGTCCCTTACTTTGAGTTTTGTGTATATGTGTTTCTCTTATAATTCATCCTTGAGCTTGACCAGTTAGGCACTTCTGAATTGTCTCACAGCATTTGACTCAGTGTCTCTTTTTTTTTTTTTTTTTAAGATTTTATTTATTTGTTTGACAGAGAGAGAGACAGCGAGAGAGGGAACACAGGTAGGGGGAGAGAGAGAGGGAGAAGTAGGCTTCCCACTGAGCAGGGAGCCCGATGCGGGGCTTGATCCCAGGACCCTGGGATCATGACCTGAGCCGAAGGCAGTCAGTGTCTCTTTTTCGTAGGTACAAAATTTATTATTTATTTACTTGTAGCTCAGGTATCATATTCCTTTGATTTTCTTCCTACTTCACTGGTTGTTTTTTTCTTATTTTATTTTTTGGATCTCTCCCTGTTCCTGAACACTAAATTTTGGGGCTCCCCTGGACTTGGTCCTTGAAGTTGTTTCTCTTCTGAACTCATTCTTTAGGTGACCCCCTTCTAGGAGCAGGTTTTAAATTCTACTTTTTAAATGATTACTTTCACAACCATTTCTCTTGGTATGGCCTGTCCTCTGAACTCTGGATCACATATTCAGCCCAGTGAATGCTTGGTAGCTCAGAATTGTGTTACCTTCCTTCCCTAAAAACATGATCTTTTCTCCTTTGTCTCCTCCATCTAGTATATAGTAATCCCCATTTATCTGTTTCCTCAGGCCAGAAACCTACCTTGGGATTATCTCTGATGCCTCTTTTTTTTCTTGCATCTTATATGAAATCCAATGACAAGTGCTATAAACTTCTGCTTTCACAAATACAGCTTTACTCAAACTGCTTCTCACCACCTGCACCAATACCCTCCCAGTTCAAGCCACCATCCTCTAGACTACTGAAATAGTCTCCCTGTTTCCATCTCATTGCCCCATCATCAATTCTGCACAAAAAGGAAAGAATGATTTTTAAAATGTAAATTAGAACATGTTACTTCCATGTGTAAAGCCATCCAACAGCTCCTTATTGCCCTCAGAGTTATAGGGTCCTGTGTCATCTAATCCTATTTCCCTCATAGACCTCTTTTTCTTCCACTCTTCCCTAGCTCATTCTTTTCTAGCTGTACCCCCCTCTTGTTGCTCTCCAAACACTCAATTATGATCTGCACCTCAGGGCCTTTGCACTTGCTATTCCTTCTAACTGTAATGCCATTCTCTCAGATCTTTACAGGACTTGCTTAGAACTCTACTTGGATGTCTTTTCCTCAGAGAGGCCATCCCTTGACACCTATTGAAAAGAGCATACAACCTGCATTCACTCTGTCTCCTTGTTCTTTAGTTTTCTCCATAGCGAAATCACTGCCTGATCTCATTATTATACACTTCTTTATTTTTTTATCCATTTCCCCAAGAATGTCAGCTTCATGAGGGCAAGGGCTTTGTTGGCTTTGTTCACTACTGTGTGCTTAACATTTGGAAAATACTGGAAACTCAGTTAATTGGTATTTATTGAGTGAACACATGGATTTTTCATCACTTTGATTGCTTAGGTCCTCCCTGCCTCTTAATTATTTGCTTTGTGCTTTCAGATTTTTTCCATTATGTCTTTTGCATTTATAGTGAAACAGTGTAGCCAATATTTTCATTGCTTCATGGCAACTTTCCTGTTAACTGTTCTTCAGTTGCCATTTTCTTAATTCCTTTGTTTTCCTTGAATTTTTTTTATAGATCTTGATTTATCATTACTATTATTGTTACCACTCATTTTTGGAGGAAAGAAGGACATTTTTCCTGGATTTGCGATCTGCAGGCAATTCCTGTTGAGGCAGGTCCTGGCAGTGTCCCAGACCAGCAGGCATCTTTCATGATTCTCAGCACAGCATTTTATGAAAGAGGATTGTGTTCGTGTGTTTATTTGGAAGGGGGCTGAGAGGAAGGAAGGAGGAATGAGCTGTGTTAGCCTTTCCCCAGAGTTGTGACTTGTGGGGACCTTTAGGATTCAGAGTCCTTTTCTTC
This sequence comes from Mirounga leonina, assembly GCF_011800145.1. Taxonomy (NCBI): domain Eukaryota; kingdom Metazoa; phylum Chordata; class Mammalia; order Carnivora; family Phocidae; genus Mirounga; species Mirounga leonina. The sequence goes on along the minus strand of NW_023270469.1, from coordinate 13,399,625 downwards.
TAGCCTGCCTCAGTGCCACACTGCTTCCTATAAACATGCAAATTTATGTGTTGCCCATTCAGCTCTGCCTTCCCTACTATTTCCTGTTGCCAGATGGCATACAGGGAATTTCATGTTGCCGTTCCTAGTATTCCAAACAAGGAGTTGTTGGCTTTGCCTATCAGAATATGCCACCTGCTTTGGAGATCTGTATAGTGCAAGCCTTACCTGAGATCTGAAGTCGTGGACATTCTTGCCGGGCATCTTCTCTTAACCCTGGTTATTTGTGGCAGGACGGTTGGGGAAGGGAGCTCAAGCTGCCAGTTACAACCTACACAGAGTCCATCTTGGAGTCTGTCATTTATGCTGAAATCCATTGTTTCCTTTGCACTATAAGGCCTCTGTCATATATCCAGTGATCCATATACAAGGATCTGTTTCTGGACTTTTCCACACCAATGGTCAGTTTATTCAAATCCAAAACACAGTATTTTAATTGCTATATATATATATTCATCTCTCTATATATATTCATATCTGTAAATATGAATTATATATCTATAATAAAAACAGTGGCAGAGGAAGGGTAGAGGGAGAGAGAGAATCTTAAGCAGGCCCCACGTCCAGTGCAGAGTCCATTGAGGGGCTTGATCTCACAACCCTGAGATCATGACCTGAACTGAAACCAAGAGTTAGACACTTAACCGACTGAACCACCCAGGTGCCCCACAAAACGACATTTAAAAAAATTTTTTTTATTGTTGTTAATCATCATACATTACATCATTAGTTTTAGATGTAGTGTTCCATAAAACTACATTTTTAAGTAAAATTTTTATTGAATGTGTGTGTGTGTATCATGAGCATATAGCTTGATGAATTTTAACAAAGTAAAGATACTCATATAACCACCACTCAGATGAAGGAATGTAAGCTTCAGCATTACCGGCATCCTAGAAGCTTTCTTCTAGGATGAAGAAGCTTTCTTATGCCCTTCCCAGTCATTACCTGTCCCTCTTCTCCAGAAGAACTGCTAATCATAGGTTTATTTTTCTTTTATTCAACCTTTATATAAGTGGAATACCACAGTATATACTCTTTAATTTCTGGCTAATTTAATTTAATATATTGTTTTGAAGATTTATGTTGTTGTGTATAGTGGTAGTTCACTCATTTTTATTGCTGTATAGTATTCCATTTTATGATTATACCACCAATTGTTATCCATTTTACTGTTGATGAGCATTTGTTTTTTTCCACATTTTGGCTCTTATAAATGATGGTGTTATAAACACTCTTGTATATTTCTTTTAGTGCACATATATGCAGTATGGGCATATACATAAAAGTGGAATTCCTAAGTTATAGACCATGCATACGTGTCTCTTTAGTAGTAATTGCTAGTTTTCTAAAGTGTTTATACTATTATACTGCCAGTAGCTGTGCAGCTGGAGTTGCTAATACTTAAGTATTAAGTACTTGCTACTAATACTTAATATTGTCAGTCTCTTTAATTGAAATTGTTCTATTGGGTGTATAGTGTTGTCACACTGTGGTTTAATTGCAGTTTCTTGATTTCTGATGAGGTTAAGCAACTTTTCATGTTTATTAGCCATTTGGATATCATCTTTTATAAGTCACATGTTTATGTGTTTTGTCCATTTCTTACTGATTTGTAAAAGTTCTTCATATATTCTAGAGACTAGTCCTTTATCAATTATGTGTATTACAAATAATCTCTCATTCTTTGGATTTCTTTTTCATTTCTTTTCTTTTTTAAAAAGATTTTATTTACTTATTTGACAGAGAGAGAGAGAGAGAGCGAGAGCAGGAACACAAGCAGGGGGAGTGGGCGAGGGAGAAGCAGGCTTCCCGCTGAGCAGGGAGCCCGATGTGGGGCTCGATCCCAGGACCCTGGGACCATGACCCGAGCCGAAGGCAGACGCTTAACGACTGAGCCACCCAGGCGCCCCTTCTTTTTCATTTCTTTTTTTTTTTTTAAAGATTTTATTTATTTATTTATTTGAGAGAGAGAATGAGAGAGAGAGAGCATGAGAAGGGGGAGGGTCAGAGGGAGAAGCAGACTCCCCGCTGAGCAGGGAGCCCGATGTGGGACTTGATCCAGGGATTCCAGGAACATGACCTGAGCCGAAGGCAGTCGCTTAACCAACTGAGCCACCCAGGCGCCCCCTTCTTTTTCATTTCTTAAAGGGCGTCTTTTGATGAACATGTTTTAAATTTCAATTTGACAAAATTTACCAATCTTTTCATTTATGTTTTTTATTTTCTGTGCCCCATTAAAGAAAATTTTGCATTCTTCAACATTATGAAGATATTCCTCTTGATTTTCTTCTGAAAATTTTCTTGTTTTACCTTTCATATTGAGAGCTTTGATTCACTTGGAATGGTGTGTGATAGGGGTTAAATTGATATTTTTCCTATGGAATATCCAGTTAACCCAACACTATTCATTAAAGAGAATGTATCTCTTCCCCAATGCTTGTTAGTGTTACCTTTGTCCATATATTTAAGAATATATATATTTAAGAATATATCAAGTGTCCATATATTTAAGAATTTGTTTCTGGGCTTTTAAATCTGGTACATTTGTTTTTAGGATAAATCTTACGCTAATACTTCACTATTTTAATTACTCTGATAAGTAACAGTATGTGATATGTAATAATATAAGTCTTGCTACCTGATAAAGCAAGTCCTCCTATCTTGTTCTTTAAATGTATCTTGTTTATTCTTGGTCCTTTGCTTTTACATATACATTTTATAATCAGCTTTTTAATTTCCAAAAAAAATTTCTACATGATTTTTTTAATTGGATTACATTGAATTTTTAGATCAGTTAAGGGAATATTTGACATCCTTAAAATATTGTCTTTCAATTCATGAACATGGTATATTCCTGTATTTATGTAGGTCACTTTTAATTCCTCTCAAGAATATCTTGTAGTTTTCCTGGATAAAGGTCTTACACATCTTTCATTAGATTTATTCCTATGTATTTTATGTTTGGGATGCTATTTTAAATGGTATTGTTTATAAATTTCATTTCCTAAATGTTCTTTGCTAGTACATAGAAATGGAATTGATTTTTGCTTGTTGCCCTTGTACTCAGTGACCTTGATAAGTAACTTTTTTTTTATTAAAGATTTTTATTTATTTATATGAGAGAGAGAGAGCATGAGAGGGGGGAGGGTCAGAGGGAGAAGCAGGACTCGATCCTGGGACTCCAGGGTCAGGACCTGAGCCAAAGGCAGTCGCTTAACCAACTGAACCACCCAGGTGCCCCGATAAGCAACTTATTAATTCTAATAGCTTATCTATAGTTTATTTTGAATTTTCTAAATAAGCAGTTTTTTTTCTTCTGGGGAAAATGACAATTTTGTTTCTTTTTAATCAATTTCTAATGTTAAAACAACTTTGAATTTCTGAGATAAACCCAGTTTGGTCATGATGTGTTATCCTTTTTATATATTGTGGGTTTCAGTTGGCTAATGTTTTGTTCCTTTTTAAAAACATTCTATTGTATATAACTAGGATTAGCCTATAGTTTTCCTTTCTCCCACTGTCTTTCTTAGTTATATGGAAGTTGTGCTAACATCATCGAGTTGGGAGACATTAATATTTTTTTCTTTCCTCTAGCAGAGTTTCTATAATATTTGTGCTGCATCTTTAAATGTTTGCTAGAATTTGCTTGTAAAGTATTTGGGCTGGGGTTTTCCCTATCAAAAGTTTTTACTTACAGATTCAATTTACTAGTTATATAGAACTACTCATATTTTCTATTTCTTCTTGTGCTAGTTTTGATAAATTGTACTTTCTTAGGATTTGTACTTTTTAATCTAAATTTTCACATTTCTTGACATAATATCCATTTATTATCTTTTCAGTTAGTTTGGTTTCTATTGTAATGTCCTTATTTTCATTCTTTTTATTGGCTCTTTGTGCCTTTTGCCTTGTTTTCTTGATCATACTCTCTAGGTATTTTATCAATTTTGTTAGTCTTTAAAGACTTGACTTTGGCTTTGTTGATTCTGTAGTTACTTTCTATTTTATGAATTTTTATTGTTTTTGTTATGTCATTTTTTCCATTTGTTTGGATTTTATTTGTTTTTTATGTTTTCTATTGCTTCTCTAAATTATTGAGATGGATGCTTACATCTTCATTTTGCAAACCATACTAAGGTGCCCCAGGGTGCAACTGTGTACTCACAGAGCATCATGGAATATTCTAAAATTTTAAGGAAACATGGCAGTACTCAAAACCTGTTGGATTCTACCCAAGCTAATAGCTTGAGATAATTCATAGTTTTGACATTAGCTCATACTGTCTTATTAAGCTCTTCAGTGCCTCCACGCAGATATTTGTTGATAGAGTTTTTCTCGTTATTTTCATAGGGAAATCATGACCTTATTCACCGTTGCTGTAAATGGAAGTTTTGGGTTGATGTTCTAATTAGCCTATATTTTTTAAACTGAGGACCAAATCTTCTACTTTCTTTTGTATTAAACAAGTTGTTCACAATAACTTTAGTACTTATAACAATTATTGCTTATAGTAGTTACACCTTTCTGAGTGTTTTGTATGTTTTTAGTATTAATATCCATATGTCTATGTAGTATTTTCATATATTCCCCTGTCATTTCTGCCACTGCATAGCTATATAATGAATTTACTCTTTCAATGTAGTTTTCAGGAATTGACCTGGATCAGGCATTATTCCAGCCTTTTCCATCAGAAATTGTGTTTCAGAACTATACTCCCTGTGAAGTCTATGAAGTTCCACTCATTTTGAGGAATAATGACAAAGTGAGTATGTTTGTTGGATGTAACTTTCATGGATATATAAGAAGGAATTAAATAAAATGGGATCCCATAGGATCTTAGATAAATTCTTTAACTTGAGAGACCTAGAAAAATAGATAAAAACTTGCCCTTTGACTTTAAGCTCAATGAAGACAAGACTATGTTGATTTATTCAAATGTGTTCAGACCCAGGTCAGTGCCCACCAAATGGTCAACTCCCAACATGTGCAGTTACATTTTGTTGAGTAAAATATTAGCTAGGTAAATGTCACAATTTTTTTTTAAGATTTATTTATTTATTTTAGGGAGAGAGTGAGTGGGGAGCAGGGCGGGCAGAGAGAGAGAGCTTTAAGCAGACTCTGCTCTAAGCATGGAGCCCAACTCGGGGCTCGATCTCATGACCCCAAGATCCTGACAGAAGCTGAAACCAAGAATTGGCTGCTTAACTGACTAAGCCACCCAGGTGCCCCAAATGTCATGAAATTCTTATGTGTGACCAGTTTAGCTAGGTTTTTATTCAAGACGGGGTGAAACATATATTCGTGTTTTCTGCATTAGAGCCACCGTTTCCCCAAATGAAGGTATAAACTCTATCATATCAATTGCTGTTGTTGAGCCAAATTATTGATACTTTACAAATTGTTTTTTTTTTTTTTCTTAAAGATTTTATTTATTTGACAGAGAGAGACACAGCGAGAGAGGGAATACAAGCAGGGTTAGTGGGAGAGGGAGAAGCAGGCTTCCCGTGGAGCAGGGAGCCCGATGTGGGGCTCGATCCCAAGACTCCGAGATCATGACCTGAGCCGAAGGCAGACGCTTAACGACTGAGCCACCCAGGCGCCCCACAAATTGTATTTTTAAAAAAACTTCAAAAAAAACGGAGCTCCCTTTCCCCTTTTTCTTTCTCCTCCCTTCTACCATAGATAGCCTTCAGATTTTTGTCTACCCATCATTTTGGACAGCTTTTCCCACTGTCTGTACCTCGTCCTTTTGTGGTTGCAACCGAGAGTTTCTTCTCCATCCGTATGCCTTTCTTTCCCTAGAGATAAATTATGGTTTACTTCAAGAAAAGGTATTAAGTGCCTGAAGATTTCCTTGATATCTAACAATAATGGAAGAAAGAATAATGTGGGAAGTCAGCATGAAGCACAGTTAAGTGTGAAAAGTAATCAGATGGGGAGGAAGGCATCTGAGAGATGCTGAACTTCAGATGTGAAGGCAAGTAGGAATACCTAAGGAGTTCAAGAATGTGGAGACAAAAATTCTAGCTATAAGAAAAAAGGGAAAATAAATGAAGACTATGCAAGAATACTTTTAGTTATATTTGGTACAGTCACTCATTAAAGGAATCAGTGATGCCTTTCAGAGATCAATGGGGTGATTTAGTGACAACAAAGTCAGACTCTGGAGAAAATGGTATATTTAGTTCTTGGCTACAGGAGTGTTAGCAAGAGAAGCTCAAGGGACAGAAGTTAAAAGGGTAGGCAGAGAGAAGAAAAAGAATCTGAGATGCTCAGAATTATGCCCCTAGACCTCAAGAAGAGATGTTACATAGACATTAGGACTCTCTCTTTTCATATAGTCTGCCAACCAATTTCCTTTGTCACTTCCAGTTCTCTTTTTCCCTTTCTCCATGACTTTTTCACTCTTGCTCAGGTATTTTAAGGCTGTTAAATACAGAGAGGAGCTAGCCCAAGGGATACTTTGACCACTCCTCCTTGGCCCTAAATAAGAAATGATTGCCAGTAGGTATATATGGGCAAGTAAAGGGTATAGGGCATGTGTAAGTTTTGTCTGCCAAGGGGCACTAAGTTCTCATGGAAAACCCAACACCTCTTGGTTCGATGCTGCTACAGCTACATTGTTGGACCTCATGAAAGGAGGGTCCCCATCCAGGGAAAGTCCAGCTACCAAAAAGCAGATTGATTTCTCTAGCCTAGGCAGCCTTATTCTTGGGTGAGTTTCTCTAAGGACCCTTGTACTGGATGGCTGATATAATCCTGCTTTTCTGCTTCCTTACGTCATGGACTCATAAATAACTGCTGGGATAGATATAGGGCACAGAGAAATGCTTTCTATGCTATTTACCATTTGCTTGCTTCCTCATTGGCACTGAATGCAAAAGACAGAGCCTGTTTGGTCATTTCTCTGTCTCTTACACAACACAAGGTGAGAGTAAGCTGTGAACTCTCTACAAGCCACAATTCGATTCTACTTAGGATCTCATTATTAGCACCCAGACTCCAGAGTCAGACTAATCTGGTAGATTCCAGCTGAGCTGTCTCCCAGCTACAGACCTTGGGTAAGTCACTTCACTTCTCTGGGCCATGGTGATACTGTTAGTACCCATTTCAATCGACTGTTTGGAATATTAAATGAAATAATGAATGTAAAGTATTCAGCTCAGTGCCTGTCACATAGGAAGCACTAAACCATTATTACTGTTATTATTATGACTATTACTAGTGTTGCTGGTATTTTCCTTTTTAGTTTTTAATCCATAATTCTGCTCTTACCAGAAGTGTTCCCAGCAAGCTTCTACAGTGTTGTTCTGTCCATCATAAATGACACTGCGCCTTCCCCTTACCAGCAAAGCCAGTTGGACTCCTATCAGATTCGCACACGTCTTTTCCTTATCTCCCTGCTCTCTAGTCTTAAGATCTGTCTGAATTCTCTCTCTGCATTTCTTCTTCCTTTGCCCATCTGGGTTTCAGATTTGAGAGGTTATGTGGGTTCTTTTGTCTTCATTTTGCACCCGAGGCTTCTCGGTCACCCTTAACTATAGTTTACTTTCTTTAGCCCCCTTTCAGTCTTCAAAAAAAAAAAAAATCTTTTCCCTTTCCTTGTGTCCCTGTAACCTCCACCCCCATTCTCCTCACAATTGTATGTCTTTTATTGCTTAGACTGTCTTAGATAAGCAGAGATACGTACCCTGGGCAAGGCAAGCAGGGCAGAGGAGGACTTGAAGAGAAGGAAACGGTTTGAAGCTGCTCTGACACTGGCCTGCGGACCCTGGACTGCTTGCTCTTTGTTCTTGCTCACAAGGGTGTCTCCTGAGAACAGTGCTCCAGACGGAAGGTGGAGTTAGGCTGGGACTTGGTGAAGCTGTGGCACTGAGGACAAGTGTCCTGTTCCCCATCTGTAGAAGGGGGGTTATAATGAAGCTCCGAGGTTATTGAGAGGATTAAGCGGCACATCATGTACAGTGGATGGTCCATAGCAGGCGTGCAGGAATTGTGGTTTCTTGTCCCAGAGCACTTCTCAGATGTTGGGAAATCCAGCTTACCTCCGCTGTGTGCGTGGGGTTTTAGCTCATCAAGCAGTTCCTCTTTGAACATAATCACATTTATTTATTAGGATTTTATTTACTTGACACACAGAGAGAGAGAGAGAGCACAAGCAGGGGGAGCGGCAGGCAGAGGCAGAGGGAGAAGCAGACTCCCCGCTGTGCAGAGAGCCGGATGCAGGACTTGATCCCAGAACCCTGGGATCATGACCTGAGCCGAAGGCAGATGCTTAACCTACCGAGCCACCCAGGCGCCCCGAAGATAGTCACATTTAAGTGATAAAATGAACAAAGGCTTGCAATAACAATAAAATGAATAATAATTTTAATAAAAATTAAAGCTCAAATGCACCGAGTGAGTCATCTCCTCTCCCAGTTGAGGAAACGGAAGTTAAGCCTTGACCAAGGTCATGCATGGCGCATGAGAAGTAGACAGAGATTTCCTGGTGGACGACCAAGCCCATGCTTTTGCTTCTGCTTTTTCACAGGCAGAATGTCCACCATGGTGTGTTTTCCTTGCAGATTCCAAGGATGGTCAAAGTTGTTGAGGAAAGTTCACCTTACTTTAAAGTCATCAGCCCCAAAGATTCTGGCCACAAAGTCGCTCCAGGAATGCCATCCATATTCCGAATCCTCTTCACTCCAGAGGAGAACAAGGTAAGAAATGGGTTGAATACTTGTCACTAGCAGGTTGTAACTCTGAACTTTTATGGAGGTGGTGCTGGGGTTGGTAGTGTTGTTGTCAGTGGTGGTGTTCGGGGGGTTGGTATTGGTGTCGATGGTGTTAGTGGTGGTGGTGGTTAGATGAGCAGTAAGGGTGGCTCGGAGGAGGGGCTTGTGCACCCCTGGGAATGAGGGAGGAATGGTCAAACAGAGCTGAGGGCTTCCATGAGCTGCAAGTAGCCAGGGTATAAAGAAGGCTTATCCTTCTGGATGCTTCCCAAACCCCCTCGCCTACCTCAGCATATTTATATTCGACTATGAGCCAGAGGGGCACCGAAAAAGGAAAAGGTGTGCTCCAGATGCAGTGAGTCGAGGCAGAGGATAAAGCTTATGGCTTCTTGGGAAGTTTGGGATCTTAGTTGCATCCCTCCTCCCTGAATTCTAACAAGTTTAAAAATGAGACCCAAGATCCAAGTATTGATCACGGTGTCAGTCTCATTAATGGCAAAGAATGTGGCCAGTACCTAAGGCCCGGAGAGGGCCACCTCCCGCTCCCCAGCTGGCCCTGAAGGGCTGACATCCGATCGCTCCGCCGAAGCACAGGCGGACCAGCTAGAGCCCAGAGCAGAGACCTGCGCAGTCCGCTCAGCTCTGTCTGCACCTCGGCAGGCCAGAAAGAGCCCAAGTTAAAAAATGGGCCATTTCCCCTCTGCACCAGTCCATTCTCAAACCCTTCTCAGTTGTAGAAATTCCAGTTCCTCCTGGAAGGAAGGACCAGCTAAGGGGGACTGCGGATGGAGCTTCCCCCCAGCCCTTTTCCAGGGGTGCAAAATTGTGGGTTGAGTTTTCTTCTCTGTGGGCCAAAGTGGGGACTTGTGGGGAGGAGGAAAGGGGTTTTACCAGCACAATTGAAGGAGTGAGGACAAAAACAAGGCTCAAATAAGCAGAATAAAATGTCAGGTTATATATAATGTTAACAGTGTGTGCTTATCTGTATTGTGCCATTAGGGTTGGAATCACAAAAGCATGTTAGAGACAGAAAGAACTAGCTTTGAATCTCTGCTTCTTCATCAGTAATACGCGTCAGCCACTGTTAATTCCGTTACTAGTATTCCTGCTACTGTTCCTTCTTTCCTGGAGAGCAGCGATAGAGAATACACGGCGGTCTGCCAAGCATGTATCACTCTAGGAAGTGGGTAGAAATTCTGTAATGATGCTGCTGTTACAGTTTTACTGTCTATTTCTTGGGTTGTGTTTACGGACCTGTAATTTTGCCTGCGGTCCTATTGAAATAAATGAAAAGGTAAATAGCTCCAGAACCAGTGAGGGGCTTTTTTTTTTTTTTACATTTTTTATTGTTATGTTAATCACCATACATTACATCATTAGTTTTTGATGTAGTGTTCCATGATTCATTATTTGTGTATAACACCCCGTGCTCCATGCAGAACGTGCCCTCCTCAATACCCACCACCAGGCTAACCCATCCTCCCACCCCCTCCCCTCTAGAACCCTCAGTTTGTTTTTCAGAGTCCATCGTCTCTCATGGTTCGTCTCCCCTCCGATTTCCCCCTCTTCATTCTTCCCCTCCTGCTATCTTCTTCTTCTTTTTTTTTTTTTTTAACATAAAATGTATTATTTGTTTCAGAGGTACAGATCTGTAATTCAACAGTCTTGCACAATTCACAGCGCTCACCATAGCACATACCCTCCCCAGTGTCCATCACCCAGCCACCCCATCCCTCCCACCCCACCCCCCACTCCA